>NC_089597.1:91645663-92328265 GCF_019320115.1 Miscanthus floridulus
TACAAAATGGCTTGGCCAGTAGGCAATATACACCAAGAATAATCATTCAGTTACCTAAGGATGACCATGGCAGGAAAGATAGAGCCAATCAGGACGGCAGCTGTGGCACCAGTAAACTGGAATGCGTCCCAAATGCTTGGTATGAGAATGGCAGCAAGATAAATTACTGTGAGGAGAGAGATGGTGATAATGGCAAATCTCTTATTGTCACGAGAAATGTGCCTTGATGTGGGGAAGAGCAACCCATCCAAGTTGAGCCGAAGGGCAAAGAAGACAATGGGAAAGACAAGCATGACATGCGCGGCGTAGCTCACTCGCACTATGTCATCAAAGACTGAACTGAATGGAATGCCAAGATTTGCGTCAAAGTTGGCAAGCACATCATCCAGTGTGCCCTCACCAAAGAGGAGATATGCAAAGAAACTTGTGGCAATGTAAACACTGGAGCACAGGAACAGCGATGTTCGCACAATCGGTTTGATCTGTGTTCTGTCTTCAAGTTCATTGTCAATGCTGTGAACTGTGGAAACATGACCATGACGAATTTAGAATCTAAATATTGAATAACCAGAAGATTATCTGTACAATGATAGCACATACCATTATAATGGCAGATATAGGCTGTCACAAGAACAGGGACAGCTGTAAAAAGATTCCAGATAGAATTAAGACCATCTAATTCTGGAAAAAGTTTGGGCATCGCCACAGTTCCATTGAAGAGCTTGATGATGGCAATCCCAGAAGTAATTACAACAAAAACTACTGCCAGGGCAACTGATAGTGCAGATGTGTATCTCAATGAATCTGCAAAAAATGACAAGATTTACTTGAATAGTATGCAGCCAACAATAGGGAATATGTTGAAGGATATTTTTCTCAATATGCAAACATGTACACATACCCAAACGCTTAAAGCTCACCAATGGAGCAAACACCAAAAGAGCTGTGGCAAGAAGAACAATGGGACGAGAATTCCACAAATGAGCTCCAAACCAGCCCTCCAATATACCACGATGATGAACATCGCCTGATGTTGTTCCAGATAAAACATCACCTATGAAATTATTAAGAACCAGAATTAATCTCAGTCAATTGCATAAGTTGTTTCATTTTAAGCGCAAGGTGTTGCACAATGGGAATATTTCCTTCTCTCTCTCCCTCTCCCTCTCCCTTTCCCTCCCCCTTCTCTCTAACAGGAGAGAAAGTATTGTCAGGTAGGTCATAGGTGAGTTTCCTCAATTAACAGAAAGCAATATGCTGAAGGAATCCATACCTAAAGCTAGGGAATGAATTTTAAATAATATATTCTATCTGAACAGTGTTTGAAGGAAAGCAGCTATTGAAGTGCCTGAACCGTGACTTGGGGCTCTTGGTGGGTTTCAACTCTAGCCTACCTCAACTTGCTTGGGACTGAAAGGCTATGTTGTTGCTGTTGTTGTATATTCTATCTGAACATCCTTAGGAAAAATTGACTTGGGGCTCTAAAGGCATGCCCCAACAGAGACGTGTCATCGTGTCAGTTAAAAAGGACTAAAAAGTATACTGGGAGAACTACTCATACCTAGTCATTTCAGTGTGCATCTCAAATGTGCAAAAATAAGATTAGAAGATGGAAGAGTGCTGAGTTTAAAAGTACCAATGATAATCATATATACAATTAGCACGCCAAGATTGTTTATGATGACGGAGCCCTGCAGCGCAATTCTCCCCCACTGTCCGAAAACCTCTCCCATCAGCCACCCATATGATGTAATCTTGCCCTGGTGGCTGCACCTGACAAGCATGTCGATGGATGCTTCTGTGAGCAGTGCCACAAGGATGATCGACAGAATCCCCGGGATGATGCCCAGCATCTTGATACTTGCTGGCAGAGCCATAATTCCAGCCCCAACTATGGTGGTCGACAAATTGAAAACCGCCCCAGAGAATGAAGCACCGTTGAACTCATGAAACCCCTCGTCCTCTTCCACCTTGACTGGAAGAAGTGGCGTGGTCTCATCTCGTATTTCCTTATGCACCGGTTGCTGGTTCCCATTTGACGATCCATCTCCAATCCCCATTTTTCTGTCACTCCTGATTGTGAAAACTTTTCAGTCAGAAACTTGGTGCAATAGATCACTGATTTGAATAGCCAGTTACAATTGTTCTTTTACTAGAATATAACTATGATGAGATCTAGATTTCTTTGAACTATGCATTCTCTATTTTGATTTCCATTTCTTATATTGTTTACCTAGAATAATATTCTCATATTTGTATGAGCAGTGTCTTAAAGCAATGGAAATGTAGATCCATTATAAAAACAAAACAATTCGGATAACAAGTCTTCCGTTCATAGTCAAAGAGTATGCACACCAAATAAGCTTCCTGAAACAAAAGTAAGAAGACAGCCAAAGGTAAAGGGCCTAACAATAAATCTTATCGCACATGATCATCTTGGTGTAGACACTAGTTAAGTAGGCCTGCTAAAGCACGCCCAAAATCCATTCTTACAACACAATTCACATCAACAAACAACTACTCTATGAAACAATACAACATTGCAGATAGCACATAACTCAGCAACTCAAACTGAAATAAACAACTTTCATCTACTTAAACTGGCCTCAGAAAAGCCGAGTACAGCCACAGAACCCCAAGAAATGAACTCTCAAATTATCCAATCCTACCCAAGCAAGAATGAAGAATCCGCTCTTCCACAACAAAACCACAAGGGAAGGAAGATGGGAAGAGAGCCGAGAACACGCACCTTTCCACAGTTCAGCTTCCTCTGTACCCCTGCCGGATCTCAATCCCGCAAAAGCTGAGGACTTGTGGATGCGAGGACTCTCTCCCTCTCCAGTCCCCGAGGCCAGCCCAAGGGCCCCGTCGCTTTATAGCCAGGAAATGCAGAGCTGCAATCAGGTGATGCACGCAGACCGGCCAAACAATGGATCCAATCAAACCCTCTCGCTGTCACGCGCTACAGTTCATCGCCTGCCCACAGCTGATTCTCCCCGTCGTTGTCGACGCAGGAGCCGACTTGGCCTGGCCCCCTCCCCTAGGAATCTCGCGAGGGCGAGGTGGTGTCAGGTGATTGGATCACTTGGCCTGGCGCTTCTCGTTCTCCTCCTGCTGCAGAGCCTGCGAAGGGCGATTTGACTTGGCTCATGTGAGCGCAAACGCTACTGGAAGGCGTATTCCTAGTTTAGTAAACGCTGTAGGAACGCGTGTCATTTACCACGTGTTGGGCGCGAGGAGTGACCAGACCCAACACCAACACGAGCCGGGGACGGCCACGCCTCACACGTCACAATGCAACGGCCGCCGCACCACCACCACCCCGGGGTTTTTAACTTCTTGCCATCGGTACGTCATTCGTTTGTTATTTTTATACGTGCGTCTAGACATCGCAAATAGTAAACTTTCTATATTTTTATCATTTTTTTTAACATGGCACGTCAGGTGGACACGCCAGCGTGGCAGTAAGGCTGAGAAGGCCTACAGAGCATGCGAAATAACCTATTTACCCCTGTTGCTTCTCTCCCTCTACTCACTGACGCATGGGCCCCACATGTCAACTTTGTCTTCAACCTCCAGCCACGAATGGGAGCCAGGCACCTCCAGCTTCATCTCACATCTTCAGCTTTGTGATCCCTCCATGGCTGTCGAGCAGCCGAGGATGACGAGCAAGGCCCCGCGCACGCGAAGTCGATAGAGGAGTTCTTGCGGCAAAGAGGAGCTGGTGGAAGCAGCCACGGGTAGAAGCGAGGCTCTCCGGCGGAGTGCTTCGATTGAGGTGGAAGACGCCACTGCGGCCATGGATTGACGCTGAGATGTGGATAGGCGGCCGCGGCGGGTCCTTGCAGCGCCAACAAAGGAGACGGGAGGCGAGAGCTGCTATGTATGCGGAGATCGATGAGCTCGACCTTGGGACGGCAATGGCGGCGACGGCGGTGGTTCACGGCGATGGGGTGAGGGTTGCCGAACGACGAGTAGCGGGGTGAAGTCGTCATGCCACTGCGAACTTACAGAGCCCGTTGAGAGTAGTGGAGATGGCTGGACGGGGGAGATCGATGGTGACGATGGAGCTCCAGTCATGGCCGCAGCTTCGTACAAGCTCCAGTTTTCTACCCCGTCTCCGTGGAAGCTGCAAACAGGAGCAAGTGCAGGGAGCTTTTACGAGGCAGCAGCTCTAGAGTAGCACGACCTATAGGTGCCAGTACGCCACTCCTCCCTTTGCCGCCACAACGCGTTCGCCATCGGGGCACTCGGCTTCTGGCTGAAGGTTGAAGACAAAGCTGACGTGTGGGGCCCACGCGTCAGCGAGTAGAGGGAGAGAAGCAATGTGGGTAAATAGGTCATTTCGCATGCTCCGTACGCCTTCCTAGGCTCACTGCCACGCTGGCGTGCCGTGTCAGGAAAAAAAAAAACAAAAATGAAAACGCAGGAGATTCACTGTTTACGACGACGAAGGAGTCGTAACTCGTAGGGATGGCGAAAAGTTAAAAATCCCCACCACCCCCCACCCAATCCCATCCCCACCGCCAGGCGCCGGGCGCCGCCGCCTCCCATGGCGAACTTCGGCGACGAGCTCTTCCTCGACGTCGGGGACGACGGGTTCGGAGACCTCTCCTACGTCTCCTTCTCCGAGTCCATCGAGTTGAATCTCGCCTGCCCACGCCACGTCCTCTCCCCGGGCTTCGATCCCGAAACCCTAACCCCCACACCGGGGTCCCCCATCTCCTTCGACTCCGACCCCGACCTCCGCCGCCTCTCCCCCTCGCTGACCCGCTCCCCGCCCTTCTGGGACTGCCTCGAGGACGACGCCGCTAGCTTCGAGTGGGAGGAGATCGCGGACGCTGCCCCCGGCGTCGGCAGCGGGCCTGGCGGCGGCGGCGGTGGCGGAGGGGGAGGGGGAGGGGGAGGACTAGAAGAAGAGGCCGACGCTGACGTGTTCGGATTCCTCGACGAGCGGCAGATGCTGGGCGTGATGGAGGGCATCGACAGCGGGGACGACGACTCGATCTTCTCCGACGAGCCTCCGTTCGACTTCGGCGATGACGACGTGGAGCTTGAAGGCATCTTCCGGAGCGGCGTCGGGTGGGAGCTGCTCCCGGCGTCGCTGGACGACGAGTTCGAGATTCTGCCGGGGCACGTCGTGGACGTGGGCGGCGCCCCGCCGGCGGCGCGCGTGGCGGTGGAGCGGCTCCAGGTGGTGGCCGTCAGAGGCGAGGAGGCCGCACAGGGGTGCGCTGTGTGCAAGGAAGGGATGGAACAGGGGGGGCTCGCCACAGGGCTGCCGTGCGGACATTTCTACCACGGGGTGTGCATCGGCCCATGGCTCGCCATCCGGAACACGTGCCCAGTGTGCCGGTACGAGCTGCCTACCGACGACCCTGAGTACGAGAGGCGGAGGGCGAGGCGCCATTCCGCTGGTGGCTCAACGCCACAGTTGGGTACACCGATGCGAATTTGAGCTAAGGCTGCTTGGTGGTATGTCTTGGATGCAATTCCACCATTCCATGGAAGTGAGAAACCTCACTCATTGAATTCGCATTAGGATGTTTACACGCCACTAGAATCATACTTCTATGGTCTTGAATTTTTTCAGGATTTAGCTTTTATGCTTGGGAGTTGAATGGGAAGAACAATTATCTTAACAATTTGTACATACATCTTGCTGTTTCAATAATATAGCAAATTCTTCCTCGTTTTTGAGAGGGTACGTACTAGCATGTTTGTACTGCTGGGCTAACACCTTGCTTACTATGCGCGACATTCATCGTAATTACAGAATCAACATTGTAAATGCTTGTTTTCTGTGCTTGAGAACTCAATTTATTCATCCCGGTCCATTGACTTCAACAAATTTGGATGTGCTTTGAAAAGTAATTATCAAGTGAACTATGCCAGGACTGTTTAGCAATTGATGGTTATTTTCAAATTTTAAATAGTTCTTGCAAATGGTGCACTTGATTTTGACCATGATTGACTTTTGTACATTATGTAAATAGCATGTCACGCAATGTTCACACAATTGATATCTAGATCAACCGTCAGAAACACACTGGACGAAAACAATCTTGTTAAAATATGAGGTGGAACTTCTTTAATACGCTTATTTAGTGGTTGACAATGAGGCATAACATAGATGGTATATTAAAATTTACTGTGCTTACATCACTCAGCATCAACAAGTTACTCAGTACTACTCATAACCAGCATCAGCAGTCAGCACTGAGATGAGTTAGTGCTATTCTAAAACCTTAATTGGCAGCTTGCGGTACCTTCTTATCATTATTCTGGCAACCTTCGTGTGAAGTTGACTTCTGTTATTGTTGTGGCTTTTGAATCTCCTTTATGTGTGCTCTCTTCTAGAGTGCTAGTTTATAAATGTTCATGCTGTTAAGGTTTTACACTTAATTATTCCCAAGTTTTGCACTGATTGTGGAATGCCTTTTGTTCTCTTCACCTGTGCTGTGCATGATGTATACCTGAAGGTTTTGCTTATTTGGCTGATGATATTTCTTAAATGCTTGTGACTGATAAATATCTTTCACTACAGCTGATTGTGTTACAATGTGAGTATGCGACTTCTGGGCAACATAAATCAGGTACTGATGCAGCATGGTATGACATGCTGCCCTTAAAACAAACACTACAAATTTTGCGTGGCTTGGCCAGAGACTGGCACAACTGTCTGTTCGTAGTTTCCAGGGTGTTTCATGATTCAAACATTTGCCCATGTTCTGTGGTTCAGAGGCTAGAGACCAATCATGGTAGTATGTTATGCTGAAATTCTTGGACTATGCTGTATACATGTTTGTTTTCACTTCCTCTGGTGACTGGTGCTAGCAATAGTGTTAGCTCAGCAGCAGCTAGTGGTAATGAGATAAGTATGTTGCTGTTCATGTCTGGAAAATGGAAACTAATTGATGAATTGCCACTCAATTAGGAGGCGTAACATTGGTGTTATGTTAAAAGTTTATCTATGCTTTGCTACTATGGCATCAGCACTGAGATGAAGTTATGCTCTTCTAGTCTAGAACTCTAGTTGCCAGCTCGTAGCATTTTTACGTGGACAAATTCTGTGATCTTGGTATGAACAGTGGCCTGCCGACTATTTTCTATAGTTTTGGTTTCGGACTTCATTTATGTGTGCCCTCTTCTAGAGTTCTTGTACTGGTAGTAGTTTATAAATGCCCTTACAGTTTCATAGCAGCGGTTTTACGTTTTCCTTCTTTGCTTCGAAAATTCTCAACTGAATGTAGGGTGCTTCTGTCATCCTCATTTGTGTCCTGCTTGAGGTATATATGAAGGTTTTACTTATTCTGCTACTGCTCAAAGGCCTGTGAGCGATGGTATCTTTCACCACTATTTATGAGATTGTGATGTGATTTCTGTGAGGCATGAATCAAGTAACTGATATGAGTATGTTTCATGCTTTCAGATACGATAGACCGCCATGAAAGAAATAACCCGAATTTTCCATGCCTTGGTTCTAGACTAATGAATTGCGAGTGCCAACTGTTTGTTTGTGCATCTTTCAATGTGTTTCTGGAGTCTACTTAGAGCATCTCCGGCAGTCCGCTCCGGCAGCTCCCTAATATGACCTCTTTTTTTTTTGTTGGCCACCAAAAAAAAAAAAAAAAAACCCCATCTCCCCTCAAATGAAGGCCTCGGGTCACAGCGCCTTCTCGAACTCCGGCAACGGCACCTCCTGATCCGGCCGCTCTGCTCTAGGACCTCCTGCGCCGGCGGCTCCACCTCCTGCGCCGGGACAACAACGACGACCTGGCGCCCCACCTCCTGCTCCTTCGTGGGATCTAGCGGCATGGCCCGGGGACCCAGCGACATCTGTGCGGGGTGGGCGGCGGATCCAGCGCATCCTGCTCCTTCGCTTGCATCTGCACGGGTGGGCGGCGCTCCAGCGGGCGGGCGGTGCTCCGGCGGGCCGGCGCTGGTGGCTGGCCAGCGCTGGTCGGAGCCAGGGCTGGGGCTGGGCGCGGACTAGACAGGGTCGGCGACGGAGCTGCGTTGGCGGCGCTACGGCCTGCGGGGAGAAGACGTCGGGAGAGAAAAGAAAAAGGAAAAAGGAAAATAAATAGAACCTGACACGTGGGTCCCATGTTTTGGGGGAGTTTATTGATGATCTGCTGGAGCAACTCCCCCAATAAATCCAAAAACCAGTATTGGTGGCCACCAATACCATCCTATTGAGGATGAGTTATTGATAAGCTGCTGCAGATGCTCTTAACGAACCATGGTTACACTGGATCCTGAGACCATGCACCATTCCTGAGACCATGGTTACACTGAAACCAAACTGCATATGCTACATGGCTTTTGCACTCCCTCTGCCTTTAGTGGCCATTGGGGATCAGGTGAAGTATCATGTCGTTCATGTGACCATGTCCTGAGAAAAGGCGAGCTCGATGGTCAGCGAGGAGTTCTGATTTGGATGCATTGTGTCTGTGCTAGTTGGGCTGGATATGACTGAGATTTTGCTATTCGGCAGGTGTTCCTCGTGGTGGTTGGCACCCAGTGGTTTTCTTTGGACTGCAAACTATGCCACGGCTCTAGATCCCCATGCACTGTAGGTTCTGGCCACAGGTGTCCCAAAACAGAAGAGGCGGCGCCGCGACTGCCATGGACGTTGCCACTCTCCTGTTCTGCATATACTAGGCCCTTTTGAGCCTACCAAATGATGCCCAGGCCCATAATTTGTTGAGTTTTCGCCTATATGCTGCGGAAGCTTGGGTCGGCGGCCACGGTGCTGCTCGCCGGCCTCACCATGGAGTTGGGAGTATACTACCTAAAGGCTACAACCACCCTTTACCAGTATGCAATGGCTATGCTAATCTTTAATTGCACATGAATCAATTGAGTTCTATAGTAAAAACAGGGTCTCGTAACTGTATTAGATTCCAAAATCATCAGTCGTATCGTATGATCGCGACCTATGGACGAACGAGTATCTACTGTACCTTGCAGAGTGTTCGGAGATTCAGAACGAGCAAATCTCAGGAGCTCCACGACTACACACTTACGATTTACGAACACACGACAACCAGCTATGCACAAAGGCAAATGGTCCTCTCCGTCTCCCTCTTCTTGTCCTAGTAGTGAATTACTATGTCATCTTGGTCGCCGATCGGCGATCGAACACCTGCCTAGTCGGCCGTTGGCGTTGCCGCTGCCTCATCGCCGGCGTCGCCCTTCCCCGACGCCTCCCTGTCCGCCGCCGCAGCGGCCTCGGCGACCGCGAGCCTCTCCCGCAGGGCGGCTGCCTCCGCGCTGAGCCGCGCGTTCTCCCGCGCCTCCCGCGCGCGCGCGGCCGCCACGCGGTTCAGCTCCACGGCCAGCCGCGCGTTCGCGGCGCGGAGCGCGGCCACGCGCGACGACAGCTCGTCGAGCTGCCCCCTCCGCCGGGCGCGCGCGCGCCGCGCCGACTCGCGGTTCGACGCCTGCCGCCTCGCCTTCCGCTCGTCGTGCGCCGCCTGCTGCTGCTCCAGCTCTCCCGCGCCCATGCTCGCCCCGGCGCCGACGCCGCCGGCACCGGCGCCAGTGCCGTGGCCGCCGTACGTGCCCCAAGAACCGTCCGCGGTGCCCGGGTAGGACGACGGCTCGTGGTCGAGCGAGCCGTGCCCGTGCTGCAGCATGTAGAAGCTCGCGAAGTCTGCTGCAGCACCGAGCGTGTGGCACTGGCACACCGACGTCGCGATGTCGTCTCTCTGCATGACTGGAAGCTAGCTGTTGCAGGGTAGCTCTCGGCAAAGTTGCAATGACGAGGAGATGATTGGAAGCTACCTGTTGTCGTATTTAAAGCAGAGTCTTCTTCGATCAATTGGGACCGAGCTAGGGAGGAGATGACGACGACGTATATATATACAGATGCAGATGGAGGTGAGTGAGTTCCTTTAAACTGCACACAGACACAGAGAGCCCTAAAGTTTCAGGCATCGTGCTGAGAGACTGAGAGCGAACCTTCCTTTTTGCGTCCTGTTGCGTCTTCATGCAGGATTATCCTGTCGATTTTTGGGATCCGATTGCTGTCGTCTGGCTGCAAATTTTGCTTGCCAAGCCGTAGCCGTACACGTCAATCATCGTAGGGTGGTAGGGAGGAGATAGGCCTTTATTCAGAAATAGTCGTCTTCTCGTGTGGAAAATTATGCCATGAAGCGCTGCAATTCCTGCCCGCTACTTTGATTGGAAATTTGCACGCAGAGAGCTTTGGAGTTTGAAGCATTGGTTTGAGAAATTTCGCGTCTTTCTTTTTCCTGTGAGATTACTATCATGTTAAAGATATATATATATATATATATATATATATATATATATATATATATATATATATATATATATATATATATATATATATAATTTTTTTACTTTGCTCAACAACGCGTGAGGACAAGAATAGTTTACTTGTCCACGAGGTACTTTATTTAGCAGCAAGTCTTTTCATTGCGTGACAAAGTGACGACGGCATTGCCTTTCACGCTTTTTTTGGTGTCAAGATATGATAGCAAGATGTTTATGTATAGTGACGCCACAAATAATGCCAGTAGTACCCAAACTATTTGGTGCACTTCCTTGGGTGCATATATGTTACATGTGGTTGCGACTGGTACTGTTGGGCAATCCCTTTGGCCTTCTATAGAGACTTTTGGGCCCCCCTTTCGAAAGCGAGATTTTTTTCCCTATTCCTACGTTTCTATGTGAAAAATAAATTGATTCCTATGAAATTTCTATGCAATTCTTGTGGTCCGAAGGGACCCTTAATTTGGTTCGATAAACTCTATTAAAATAGCTAGTTTTAACAAAAATACATAGGCAAATGCGTGGTATCGTATATGCAAATAAATTTTCCTATAAATACAATGTGCAAATGGGTGGTATATGTGAATGCCTTGACACACATGGGTGGTATATGAGCCAATGCCTTGACACACCTTACTAAGTCAGGCGAGCCGAATTGGCTCGCTGCGCCTAGCAAGAATGTGTACAGAGTCCGAGAAAACCTTGCTTGCCAACCAAACGAATGTACTGCTCCATATTCTCTTTGGGCAAGGTTAGGCAAGGAGTGGTATATAAAGCATCCAAACACCCCCATATACATCAGCAGATTAACAAGTGATGATGGCTGCAAACATGATCTGAACACAGTAGGAGACTTTTGTTTGTCATATGCTGATGTCTTGTGTTCATCTATGAATATATTTGGAACATGAATGCAGACATTCATCATCTATGAATATATTTGTGTGTTAACGACCGACATCTAAGTGTATGTATATGATAATGTTCTTTAGGATTGTAGGCTTAGTTTGCATATCATCAGTTTTGATTTGCTTACCTACCAATGCCATTAGCAGCAATAATTGTTCCAATTTGGTGTATGATACTTATAAGACAACGGGACATGTCTAAAAGCAAAATGTATATGTGGAATTGACGAGCTAGTACTATAGGGGTTTAATTAGTAGGACAACAGGGCGTACTTATCTGACGGCATAAACTTGTTTATGGTGACTCTTGCTGACCATCAACTTTTGAAGCATTGTCTTCCAATTTTCTCAACAACCACCATCAGCTCAACAACAGGTTACTGTCTTAGCCAAACTTTGCTTTAGCACTTTTCAGATCGGCCACCTTCCTGTTTTTATTGCCATGCCATCTAGAAACATTTCTTTCTGCTTATCCAGTTAGACAGGTAGTATTCAGAAATAATGGCAACTACTGACGTCTAAGACATTCAGTTAATCTCCTACATCAGTTGACAATGTGCGCAGTTGACCATGAAAACAACTTTTCTGAAAGTAAAGCCTAACCTTCCTGTTATCCTCGTTGCCTTGGTTTTAGCTGACAAACAGTTTTCAGTGACGTAAATGGCCGTTTTTTTTCCATCTACTTGGCAAACCTTTTGATATAGAAATGGACAAGATATGGATGCGCGGTTAGCGCTTAGCGATCCAAATGCCTTTTGTTATCAACAATTGTTAGTGGCTTCAGCTTTCAGTACACCCTTGTTATCTTTGTTACGTTTGCAAGATGAAAACAAAATATGGCGAAAACGTCATCACCTAGAAAAAGGAATCGCGTGGCAAAATTGAGAATGTTTTTGCACCTTGTAAGATTACTAATAAGGGAAACCAAAAGTATAAGTGACCTATCTAGGAGCGATGGGCAATCCCATTGTAGCATACATGATAAGCTAGCGTGGGGAGTTAAAGCTAGCAGTCCATTAGCAATGAAAAGGAAGGTTATAGAGCTTAAAATAGACATGGTGTACATGATAGTGGATTACGTACAATAAGTTAAAGAAACATAAGGGCCGCAGTTTTATTCTCTCTCTCTTTTTGTTCTCTCTGCTCGCACCATGTAGTGCTCGCTATACATGCTCTGAATTTGTTTTAATTGGTATGTAAAAAATAACAAGACATGAAGAACTTTTCAACATTTCAAGGACTTCTTGGGCACTTTAGCAGAAGTGGCGGTTTAAATTGGATTTACCTTGGGCTCAAGCAGGCACTATGGTCCTTTTTGGAATCCTGGCTCCGCCTTTGGGCTATGCCCAGCGGATACAGCTGGGCCTGATTGTTTTCTTGAAGACCACCAGAGCCTGGCCAGCGAAGGCTTTAAAGCACCGTTGGGCCAGCCCAGGGGAATTTGGTTTCTCCTGGGCTCGGCTGGCGCTGCGCTCTTCTGGCCCGTTTTTCCCCCTCGCCCTGAGACAGTAGTTGCTCCCTAGCCCACTTCTAGTTCAAGAAACAAACACCACCTCTAAAGGGCCAGACCCAGCTGAGATAGGAAAACAAACATAGCTCTGTGCACCTCAAAAACTAGGCTGCGGTTGCCCAGGCTATGTGTTGGGCCAGAGGGGTCACCCTCGGTCAGGATTCCAAACAGGCCCTATGTAACCTGTGGCCCTGTTCGCTGCAGCTAAAGCTGCAATTGCTGCAGCCAACAGTTGCGGTGGTACGGTTCTCTGCTGAGGGCATCGGCAACAACAGGGGACTTCGCTAGGCGCTAGCTGATTCAGATTTCATCCAACGTGTTAGGTGGGAGAAAACAAAAAAAAAGTGACCTCGCACACAAAGTTCTTAGTTTTTTTCGCTTCTCTCTCCTCTCCTCTCTCTCCTCCACCTTAGCATATAACCCACTTACAACCCTTTACTATACTTGCTCTTATTAATACATGGTCCACTTTCTTCTCTCACAAAGTTTTTTTTAGAGCTCGAGCATTAATTAGCTATAAACTTAATTAGACCAGTCCGAGTGGAGGTTTTATATGCCTTAAATAAGCTAACATGGCATAATATAAATAAAGAGAGAGATTACAAAAGTTTTATGGGGATAAAACATGTTACATTATTTCCAACATATGAGAGTTTTGAAAACTAAGATATAAAACTCACTTAGACTGGTCTTACAACTCAGTTCTCTTCTCTCCTCATCTCTCTTCTCTATCACTGTATAAAAACCACATAGTACAATTGTTTATTATACTTGTTCTAAACAAAAGTCAGTTAGTACCCTTGAACCATGATCCACACATGACATATGTGAATGCATGGACGTGTGCTAGTTTGGTTTCCCGTGGAAAGGCATCGTTGTTCCGTTCCCCAAGGATGTGTTCAGCCTCTGCCAAAACCCTGCAAGGAGAAGGGGATAGAAGCTTTGCGCTTGCGCACGGCCTGGGCACCTGATTTGAGATTTGACTTCGGATCGTAACCCATTAATTTGGCACTCCCACTCACCGTGCTAGCTCCTCCCGATGCAGAGGTCTCCTCCCCTCTCACTCGCATCGCCCAATGCAATGCCATTTACTTCGTCTTCTCAGTCTTCCTTGCTCGTGTCTCCCTCGCTTTATTCCTCCACTTGGTCAACGTACCACGCATTAACATTTTTGCATTGGTATGTGCTTGGCGCCATGGCCTTGATCGGCCGGGCGTGCAAGGGGGGCCTCGTTACCCGGGTCGTGTTCTAGCAGGATACTCGGTGCGTGCAAAAGTTGCAAAAGTCAAATGTGAACAATGCGGCGCGCCAGGCAAATGGGCTATCGGATCACAGAGATTTTAATTCAGCACCGCGAGGTGAGCCGAGGCACACGTACCAATTTTTTGGTTTTACTACTATCACATCGGAGATGCTAGCGCATGCGCGGTGCGCACGTATGATATTTTCCCAAGAAATAAACCACGCACGTACGTACGTCCATCGGGGAAAAAAAATTGGGTACGGGAGCACCGTGCGGCTGCCTAATAAATCCACAACACGTGATCTTCAGTTACGAGCATGCCGAGCCAATTTTACCAAGCCTGCCACACGTCGACATTTAAGTGGGCAGCGGAGTCCCGTACCCAATTTTTTTTCGTCCATCGACCATCGTCGTCTACAACCTCCATTGCTTGCCTATATATATGTTCTTCCTGCTGCTTCTGTTTGGCCATGGTAGCAAAGCGGTGACCGAGAGAAGAAACTGAAGAAAAGTAAACCAAAGGGAGGACGGAGATCGATCAAATCAGACCAGAGCATAACGACTGGCTGGCATAGTCTCTGTTTCTGGTAGTCAGGGCACAATGATGCACGGGAGGAGAACCGTCATGGCAGTGGCCTGCCTTGTCTGCACGGTGGTGGCTCTGCTGCTAGTCCAGGATGTTCAGTCCAGGAAGCTATCGTGGACGGAGCAGGAGGAGGAAACCCATGATGGCCTTGGCAACCATGGCGCTGCTGCTGGCCGAAGCACCACCCTGGTAAGCGTCTCTCTGAATCTTCCTAACCACTGCACGTACTGCTATGCTATGCTAAATACCTCTCTGAAACTGAAACTTCACCACTGCAGCAAAGCGAATGCATGCACATTATATTTTTGCGTCAAAATATTTTGGTCGGTTCATCATCCGAATCTTGCCTTACTGTATATATAATAAATTTTGTGCTGAACTTCGATGGGTATGCAGTATGCTGTATGCATGAATACTGATTTCGTCGAGGGAAAGTACTCATTCAGTCACATACTCACATGGTGACATGGATTACATGTACAGAGAGAAATTAGAATGTTGCGTACACATATACTGCAGCACGTATATATATTCTTGTGTTCCTTGAAGACAGAGAGCTGCTGCTGCTGCTGCTATATATATACGCACGCTTCCCTTGAGTATTAACAAGAGCATCATTCTGGCCGCTGCTGTTATTTAACTTTTGGTTGCATTGTGCTGAGAGTTTGGAGGGCAATAGCATGTGAAGCAGCCCCAGATATCTATCTATGGCACCCAGAACGGCAGCACCGTTCTTGATGCTGCAGATACATATTCACATGCTTATCTACACTACACATGATCCAAGCACTTGCATACTATGGATGCCCACGTTTTGACATGCGATTGGATGACACAAGTATTACCAACGGAGTATATGTTCATATATCCATGCTAATCCACAACCACAAGTCCAGATAATTAAGTATATATATTATATGCAGAATATGTAAAATAATTGGTGTGCTATTTGCTGAATAATCTGCAGGAACCGTGCAGTGACGCTATGGGAGGTGGTACAGGAAGTGCAGACAAGGGTGAACTGCCGTGTGATGATACGTCAAAATGGACAGAAATGCACACGGATTACATATACACCCAAGACGTCAAGCACCCATAAACTGTTAGCTAGTTAATTAGCTCGTGTGTTAAGTTTCTGAACATTAGTTTTGTTTGTAGGCGTTACGCGTTCCAGTGCTGTATGGGTGTATAATTAATTAGCTAGCCAGTCAGTAACTACTGTAGTTAAGAGTACGCTAAATGAAATAGTACCGGTATGAAGCTTTTCGTCAGTACCCAAAATCCCAAATATCGTGTCTTCTTTATGAAATATCTCTGGTGGGATTCTAACTCCAAACATTGTTTGGTCCTTCAGAGTACTCTGTATTTTGTACCATTCATGTAGTTGACACATTTGTCAACAATTCATCGATCTCTTTCTTTGTGCTCCAATAGATCTTTGCCATGCTCGTACTAGTATGCAATAGTTGCCGATTTCAATTCAAAATTTCCATGCTCTAATAGTAGCAACTCTTCCTCTGTCATGCACATTTCTTTGACTAATTTCTACCTTTTTATCCTTTTCTTGATATGTACTTGTCAACCTTTTGCTTTGCTGGATGCTTTCATGTGCTGTCGTAGGTAGTCTGATGGATATCTCTTCGGGGGTTTCTCTAACCTTTTCAATAAGGAGAGATTTTCTTCCTTGGTGAGTGTCTCCTGCTGACGTGGCTCTTTCATTAGGCTCTTTATGCTCCCACTCATCTCTACTTTGTTTTTCCACGAGTTTTGGGAGCCTGATTTACCGAGGGGCTGTACATTTTCTTTAATCCAGTAGACCTTGATGTGTGGCCTTTGTCCTAGGACTTAGCTTATAGCTGTGGTGGCAACAACGACATAGGGGCAGGAGGAGACGGATCTCTTCTTGGCGGTGGCGGTGCATTAGGCGGTGGGAGAGAAGGACCTCTCCTGGGTTAACCAATACAATGCAAGTTGTTATCAGCCAATGATAAGTATTTCTCTAAAATGGGTTTCAAATTGTTATGATAAGTAAACTAGCTTTGGCCCATATATAATTGGGCCATCGACAAAATTAAGACAACAACATTTGTCATAATGTATTGCCGTGCAATGTACATAAAACATCATAACCACTACCACATTAGATCCATGTCACTAAGGTGCAAGAGTTTATGATTTTTTGGACACTTGGTATAATCTATGATGATTTTTAGTAATAAATGAAAACATGTAATATCATAAAAGTAGTGACCATGAAAAAAATCTTCACAAATTCTATGAAGAAAAAACTTTGATTCATCATAGGACTTTAGAGATGAAAGATAGTTGAACCAGTTTTTGTCATGCAAGTGTCACAAATCCTATATTATGACATATATTCACTAATCAATGACATAGTTGTCACGAAAGGCTAGATATCTTGTATGTACCAATTTTCTCTCTCTAGAATATAATCTATCTATGGTGCTCTATTTAGAGGTATTTAGATCTTACTTATTCATACTACTAGTTATTTATTGCTCACAGTTGCAAACTTGCAGTCGTTATTTATTTTAGTTATTGTTGTGCACTAGTATAATGGAATATGACCCAAAATGGTCCATTGGATCCCGAGTGCATTAAATATATCAATGGTGATGACAACCTCGTAGATGCCATGCTTCACTACATACAGATCCTATTTAGGCATTGCATGTCTAACGAACATCGTGTTTGTGTAATAATACATGTGATAGAAGGTGTTGATAAATTTCTTATAGCCCAAAATAATCAATAAAAATGTTAAATTAATGTTGATGCAATAGCTCAGGTATATCAAGTAGGGTTTAAAACTAATTTTTATTAAGCAAAAATACTATTGAACATGTTGTAGCACTCGTTTTAAGAACAAAATCAGATACACACCATATGTGAGCCAAAGAAGTCAAATCTCACATATAGTTACAAATAAGGGTAATATCATAAGATAATGCTTATTACATAGCGTATTAGTATAAAGAATACAACCTCAGAGTATAGACAGCGGAAAGACAACTCCGATCTCCAGGTGAAGACTCCAATTCCACAGGAACAACTGACTGGTTGATCACAAGCCTAATTTCTCTAAACTCTAGCAATCTGGTGCCCATCTGGAATTTTTCCAAAGATTTAAAAAATAAAGTAAGCGTAAGCACATGTCATACTCAACAAATATAACATAGGGTTCATGAGGCTCAAAAGGCTAACACTGGTTTAACTACGATTAGCTTTTAATGAGTTATCTTTTAGCAATTGGGTGACAACAAGTTTATCACAAGCCCATAAACACATGATCAGGTAAACATGAATAATGAATAGCATAAACAATTAACCATTAGTGAGCATCTTCATTATCCATATCATTAGTGTTCATCATCTATTCCGTAAGGGTTCCAAGGCCGCTCGTGACTGTGAGCACGACTGATATATCAGTTCCAAGGCCGCTCTGTAGAGGTACACTTTCACCATGAGTCGTGATACCCATATGTCTGGGTTTGCAACTCCTAAAACACTTTCAAGGTGAGCAGGCAGGGTACACTATGAAGCTTTTCCCCAGTCGTTCTAATAAGGAGTAGCCGCTAAGGATTCCATCTTGTCGGATACCGTGAGAAGGGGTACCCTAAGCAAGAACCAAAAAATGACTGCTTAGACTTCGTAAAGATCGAAACCAGCTAACAACCGTTGGCCTCGGCCGACTCTCCGACTCGCCCGAGGCCCCCTCATCGCTGGCCTCGGGCGACCTCTCACCAAAGGCCTCGGCCAATTCTCCGTATCGCTCGAGGCCCCCTCACCGCTGGCCTCGGGCGATCCCCCACCGAAGGCCTCGGCCGACCCCCTCTCGTCGCAGGCCTCGGCCGGGTCGCCGACCCTCCGCCTCACGCGAGGCGGGCTCGGCAACACTCCGCTGCCTCTTCCTTCACCTGTCCCTCTAACAAAACGTCGCGTCGCATTAACTCAGCCAACTGCTGCCACTGACATCGGCCGCAAGCTCGGCACAGTACAGCGGAATGGCCGACGGGACGGGAGACAGGACTGGGCAGGGGTTACCCACCACTGTGCCCACCGCTATGCACATGGTTGACGCCCATGCCGCACTATGCTGCCAACTCCTGCTCCGAGAACAACGCGGCGTGGGGAGCCACGTCCGGGATATTGTGGCCTCGGAATCAGTACCCAGGACCAATAATTCCCTCCAAAGCCTCAGCAGTTTGCTTCAGGGGCTCGGCAGCCTGAGGATCCATGTCCACCGAGCCCCCCATGATGGCTCGGCCTCGGCATCTACAGAGCCTCGGCTCCCTACGACGTCATCGCACGATGACCGGCATGTCACCCGCCATGTCCTGCCTCAAGCTGTACTGGAGCCCCACGACGCACAAGATCAGGTATGATCGGCGCGTCACTTCTGCACGACAAGGACAGAGCCACTCCATCGACCATACCACAACAGTGGCCGGCTGTAGGGCTCGGACACGCCATCCCCATTCATAGAACGCTATGTAGCAACATATGTACGTTCCTGGTTCTCCCTTAGAGTATAAAAGGGAGGGACCAGGGCCATTTCTAGGGACGGAAGAACAACGAGCAGAAAGAGGAACTCACCAATAGAACCACACACTTCTACGTTGCTTGAGAACAACGCCTCAAGCAGCTCGCACCACCCCCGCCGAGACCTGAGGCTAGCTCCCTCTCTCACCTAGCTTGTAACCCCCTACTACGAGCACTCTGGTGCAAGGAATACAAGATCGATCTCTTAGACTAGACGTAGGGTGTCGATTGCCTGAACTAGTATAAACCTTGTGTCTCTTTGCATCACCATCGGGGATTAGGGGCACGCAGCACAAATTCACTCGTTGGTTAAGGACCCCCCCGGTCCGAAACGCCGACAGTTGGCGCGCCAGGTAGGGGCTCGCTGCGTGTTAGCTTCATCGTCCCAGCAAGTTCCGGATGGCAGACCCCGTACAACCGTTGCGTCTCGACACGGTGGTATGGTTCGGGAGCCTAGAGTTCATGTCTCTAGGATGTGGATATGATATGGTACTCCTCACACCCCGAGCTCCACTGCCCGATGACGTTACCATAGACCCGCAGCCCAGGCGCAGGCAGCGTCCGGGCCGCGGCTCCCGTAGCACTCGCCAGGCGTGACGCGAGCGGGACCGCCCTGACACCACGCAAGCTCGGGGCAACACGCCGTGCTCCGTCGGTATCCCTTGCCCGGCTGTTGGTACAGAGTCCCTGGTCGGGGACTTATCCAACCTGAGCTTGGGCAAGGAAAAGATTCCAGCGATGCACAGCGATGCCTTGTCATCGAGTTCTGTCCCGCCACCTCCTGAGGGGCCAGCCCCGGCGGAGTGGCGCCCGGCAATGGCACCATCCCCGTACCCCTTCGGGTTGATAAACGCCGCCACCGCCTTCGCTTCCGCCTATGCTTCCAAGCATGCAGAGCCCTCAGGACTCCACCAACATTTTGCCCTCGACTTCTCCCCCGCAACATCGGCGCACGCCCACGCTGACTCCTCGGAAGAAGACGAGGCATGGGCCAGAGCAGACTTCTCTAGTCTTTGTGACCCTAAAGCCATGCGCCGCTTCATGACTGCAAGCGACTACTGCTTCGGCTACTCTGACTCCGACGACGAAGGGACTTACGATCCGTCTCGTGAGTGCTTCCACGTCGGGCTCGGGATGCCAAGGGTGGGTGAAGAGGACGAGAGGACAGGCAACCATTCCCTACCCCGGGCAAGGGCGGGCAATGCCACACCTCTGCATCTCGAAGCCCCGGCAGCACGGAACGAGAATCCCGTTCGCGGGGAGCATCGACGCCTAGACCTGGAGCAGCTCCGCGAGCTTCAAGCCAAGGTCGAACAAGACCGACTCCTTCTGCAACAGCTTTGGGACACTCTCAAGCAGGAGTAGCAAGGGCGCGGTGAGGGCGGAGGGGCCTGACGAAGGGCCTGTGACGTCCATCACCGCATCAACGACAATGAGGGGGGTGAGCCACCCCCAATCTTTAATCCCGCTAGCTAGAATGTCGTAGCGGCTGCGATGCTGGTCTGAGCAATGCCCGAGCCCTCCACCACCGAGGGGCGACGGGTCCACGGAGAGCTCCGCGACCTCCTCGAGACCGTTGCGGTGCAGCAGGCCGAAAGTTCCGCCTCCCGCTGGGGAAGCACTTCGGAGCAACCCACGGTGCAACCTCGCCGGGGCCAGGATGCCTCGGTCCGTCCCGAGCCCGCTCGCGCGCCAACGGCCAACAGGGCCCCCTCGGTGCGCGATCGACCTGGAGACCAACGTGAGGCACAAGGCGACCATGAAGTAGTTGGCAGGCAATGGCGCCACGACGATGGAGCCGCCCGGGGCTACCACCCACACCGAGGCGGCCGCTACGACAGCGAAGAGGACCGCAGTCCTTCTCCCGAGCCACCTAGCCCTCGGGTCTTTAGTAGAGCCATCCGCAACGCTCACTTCCTAGCTCGGTTCCGGCAACCTGCCAACCTCACAAAGTATAGCGGCAAGACGAACCCCGAGCTATGGCTAGCCGATTATCGCCTGGCTTGTCAGCTAGGTGGTGCGGACGATGACCTGCTCATCATCTGCAACCTCCCTTTGTTCTTGTTAGACTCAGCACGAGCCTAGCTCGAACACCTTCCCCCCGCACAGATCCACGACTGGCATGACTTGGTGAGGGTCTTCGTCAAGAATTTCCAGGGCACCTACGTGCACCTCGGGAACTCCTGGGACCTCAAAGGTTGCCACCAGAAGCCAGACGAATCTCTTCGAGATTTCATCCGGCGCTTCTCCAAGAAATGCACCGAGTTGCCCCGCGTCGGTGACTCAGAAATCGTCCAAGCGTTCCTCTCTGGCACCTCCTGCCGAGACCTAGTCTGAGAATTGGGCCAGAACGTTCCAACCACAGCGGCCGCACTCCTCGACATCGCCACCAACTTTGCCTCGGGCGAAGAGGCGGTTGGGGCCATCTTCCCCAACAATGACGCCAAGGGGAAGCAGAAGGACGAGGCCCCCGAGGCCTCGCCCACCCGCGCCCCCAAGAGAAAGAAGAAGGGTCGCCCAGGGAAGCAGGAGGTCCTTGAGGCTGGCCATGTCGCCACAGCAAATCGCAGGAATCCCCGAGGCCCCCGGGGCCCCGGGCTATTTGACGACATGCTTAAGAAGGCCTATCCTTACCATCAAGGTTCGGTGAAGCATGCCCTCGAGGAGTGCACCATGCTCCGGCGTTACTACGCCAGGCTTAGGCTCCCCGACGACGATGACACCAGGAAAAGGGGCACCGGCGAGAGGGACGGCGATAAAGATGATGGGTTCCCCAAGGTACACAATGCCTTCATGATCTTTGGTGGACCCTCGGCATGCCTCACGGCGTGCCAGCAAAAGAGGGAACGCCGGGAGGTCTTCTCGGTCAAGGTGGCCACCCCCCGGTACCTCGATTGGTCTCAGGAGGCAATCACCTTTGATCGGGATGACCACCCCAATTATGTTCCAAACCCCGGGCAGTACCCGCTTGTCATCGACCCGATCGTCGGCAACACCCGGCTTACCAAAGTGCTCATGGACGGAGGCAATGGCCTCAACATCCTCTATGTCAATACTCTGGAGCTCCTGGAGCTCGACCAGTCACGGCTCCGAGGTGGTTCCGCGCCCTTCCACGGCATCGTGCTAGGAAAGCACACACGACCCCTCGGGCGCATCGACTTACCCGTCTGCTTTGGCACTCCCTCCAACTACCGCAAGGAGGTCCTCACCTTCGAGGTGGTTGGATTCAAGGGGGCTTACCATGCCATCTTGGGGCACCCGTGCTACGCCAAGTTCATGGCGGTCCCCAACTACACCTACCTCAAGCTCAAGATGCCAGGCCCCAACGGCATCATCACCGTCAAGTCCACGTACGAACATGCATACGACTACGACGTTGAGTGCATCGAGTACGCTGAGGCCATCGTGGAGGCCGAGACCCTCATCGCTAATCTCGACCAGCTTGGTAGCGAGGTTCCCGACGCCAAGCAGCGCGTCAGGACCTTCGAGCCCGCGGAGGCCATCAAGCTCATCCCTATCGATCCCACCGTCCCCAATGGCCGAGGACTAAAGATCAGCGCCACCCTCGACAGCAAATAGGAGGCTGTGCTCGTTGACTTTCTCCGTGTGAACGTCGATATGTTCGCATGGAGTCCCTCGGACATGCCGGGCATACCAAGGGAGGTTGCCGAGCATGCCTTAGATATCCGTGCGGGCTCCAGGCCGGCGAAGTAGCCCCTGCGCCGGTTCGACAAGGAGAAGCGTAGGGCCATCGGCGAAGAAGTGCAGAAGCTCATGGCAGCCGAGTTCATCAAGGAAGTATTCCATCCAGAGTGGTTGGCTAACCCTGTATTAGTCAGGAAGAAAAGTGGAAAGTGGAGGATGTGCGTGGACTACACTGGTCTAAATAAAGCGTGCCCAAAGGTCCCATTCCCACTACCATGAATTGACCAAATCATCGACTCCACTGCAGGATGCGAAACCCTCTCCTTCCTTGATGCGTATTCCGGTTACCACCAAATCAAGATGAAAGAATCCGACCAGCTCGCGACTTCTTTCATCACTCCATTCGGCACGTACTGCTACGTAACCATGCCATTCGGCCTCAGAAACACAGGGGCTACTTACCAGCGGTGCATGCTCCAAGTCTTTGGCGAACACATCGGGCGAACCATCGAGGCCTACGTGGATGACATCGTAGTCAAGTCCAGGAAGGCCGGTGATCTCGTCGGCGACGTGGAGGTTGCCTTCGCATGTCTCAGAGAGAAGGGCATCAAGCTCAACCCCGAGAAGTGTGTCTTCAGGGTTCCCCGAGGCATGCTCTTGGGGTTCATAGTCTCGGAACGTGGTATCGAGGCCAACCTAGAGAAGGTCTCGGCCGTGACCAACATGGGCCCGATCCGAGACCTCAAAGGGGTGCAGAGGGTCATGGGATGCCTTGCGGCCCTAAGCCGCTTCATCTCGTGCCTCG
This sequence comes from Miscanthus floridulus, assembly GCF_019320115.1. Taxonomy (NCBI): domain Eukaryota; kingdom Viridiplantae; phylum Streptophyta; class Magnoliopsida; order Poales; family Poaceae; genus Miscanthus; species Miscanthus floridulus. Next base: position 91,669,229 of record NC_089597.1, read on the forward strand.
GCGAAAAAGGCCTGCCCCTGTACCGCCTCTTGAGAAAGTCCGAGCGCTTTTCTTGGACCACCGAGGCCGAGGAAGCCCTCGTCAGGCTCAAAGCACTGCTCACCAACCCCCCCATCCTGGTTCTGCCCACCGAGGGCGAGCACCTCTTACTCTACGTCACCGCGACGACCCAAGTGGTCAGTGCAGCCGTAGTAGTCGAGAGGCAGGAGAAGGGACATGCTCTACCCGTCCAACGACCTGTCTACTTCATCAGCGAAGTGCTCTCCGAGACTAAGACGCGTTACCCCCACATCCAGAAGCTGGTTTACACCGTAGTCTTGGCTCGACGCAAGCTGCGTCACTACTTCGAGTCCCACCCGGTGACTGTGGTGTCGTCTTTTCCTCTGGGAGAGATAATCCAAAACCGGGAGGCCTCGGGTAGAATAGCCAAGTGGGCTGTCGAACTCATGGGGGAGACCTTGTCTTTCGCGCCTCAGAAAGCGATCAAATCATAGGTCCTGGCTGACTTTGTAGCTGAGTGGACCGACACACAGCTGCCACCCGCTCAGATCCAATCAGAATGCTAGACCATGTACTTCAACAGGTCTCTAATGAAGACTGGGGCTAGCGCAGGCCTGCTCCTGGTCTCGCCCCTCAGAGTACACATGCGCTACATGATCCGGCTTCACTTCGCCGCCTCCAACAACGTGGCTGAATACAAGGCCCTCGTCAATGGCCTGCAAATCGCCATCGAACTTGGAGTGCGACGTCTCGACGTATGGGGTGATTCGCAGCTCGTCGTCGATCAGGTGATGAAAGAGTCAAGCTGCCATGACCCCAAAATGAAGGCGTACTACACGATAGTATGTCGCCTAGAGAACAAGTTCGACGGTCTTGAACTCAACCACGTTGCACGAAAGTACAATGAGGCCGCAGATGAACTGGCAAAGATGGCGTCGGCGAGGGCCCTGGTCCCCCTGAACATCTTCGCTAGAGACCTCCGCAAACCTTCCATCAACTACACCTCGGCGGTGGAAGATGGCTCACCGGTCAAGCCCGTCGAAGGGCCCGAGGCCCCCTCTGCCGCCGAGACCTCTGCAGTCGAGCCTGAAGTCATGGAAATCGAAGCAGAGCCTCCCGAGGCCGACCAGGGTATGGACTGGCGAGCCCCGCTCCTTGATTACCTCATCCGAGGAGAGCTCCCTACAGACAGGACCAAAGCCCGATGGCTTGCACGATGAGCCAAAACTTACGTCCTCTGCGACCGCAAGTTGTACAGGCAAAGCCCGTCAGGCGTCCTCCAATGATGCATCACTACCGAGGCAGGCCAGGCCCTACTTTGGGACTTGCATGCGGGAGCCTGCGGGCACCATGCGGCGCCTCGGACACTCGTCAGAAGCGCCTTTCGCCAAGGTTTCTACTGGCCAACGGCGGTTGCCAACGCCACCAAGCTAGTACGCTCCTGTGAGGGATGTCAGTACTATGCGCGGCAGACGCACCTCTCGGCCCAAGCCCTCCAAACCATCCCCGTCACATGGCCATTCGCCGTGTGGGGTCTGGACATGGTTGGGCCTCTACAGAAGGCCCCCGGGGGCTACACCCACCTGCTGGTAGCCATCGACAAGTTCTCTAAGTGGATCGAGGCTCGCCCGATCACGCAAATCAAATCCGAGCAAGCGGTTCTATTCTTCACTGACATCATCCACAGGTTCGGGGTTCCTAACACCATCATCACTGACAATGGGACACAATTCACCGGTCACAAGTTCCTGATGTTCTGCGATGACCACCACATCTGGGTGGCCTAGTCGGCCATAGGACACCCTAGGACGAATGGCCAAGTAGAGCGTGCCAACGGCATGATCCTACAAGGCCTTAAGCCAAGAATATTCAACCGGTTGAAGAAGTTTGGTAAGAAATGGCTTGCCGAACTCCCGTCAGTCGTCTGGAGCCTAAGAAACACCCCGAGCCGAGCCACAGGATTCACACCGTTCTTCCTGGTCTATGGAGCCGAGGCCATCCTCCCCACTGACTTAGAATATGGTTCCCTGAGGCTATAGGCGTACAACGAGCAAAGCAACCGCACTGTCCGCGAAGACACCCTCGACCAACTGGAGGAAGCCCGAGATGTCACGCTGCTACACTTAGCTAGGTACCAGCAAGCCCTACGACGCTACCAAGCCCGGCGCGTCCAAAGCCGAGACCCGAAGGTGGGCGACCTAGTGCTGAGACTAAGGCAGAGCAACAAGGGCCGCCACAAGCTGACCCCACCCTAGGAAGGGCCGTACATCATTGCTCAAGTGCTGAAGCCCGGGACCTACAAGTTAGCCAACGAGAAGGGCGAAGTCCTCACCAACACTTGGAACATAGAACAGCTACGTCGCTTCTACCCTTAAATTTTCAAGCATTGTATATTTTGTTTCTCGAAATACATTAAAGAAGCGTCTTTAGTTGTTCTAATTTTTCGAGAAACCCCCATCAAGGGGAACCTGTCCCATACTAGGACAAGTTGATTACAAAAAAACCTAAGGACCGGAGGTTCGCCTCAAGAGCAAAAGGCTGGCCGAGCCGAGAGATAAGCCTATGCCTCCGGGCTACGGCAACTCCCTCACCACCTTTCACTCGAGAGGCAGCCCAGGCTCCGAGGGGGTTTTTTCAAAGGACTTGTCTAGAAATCGGAACAGAAGGTAAAACGCTTTACGATAACGCTTCAAGGGAGACTCGGCCATGCCTCCGTAGGGCTGAGCCTCCCTTAGGGGCTAGAAGGGGGGGGAACCCCCCTAAGTCCCGGACACCATTTCTTAATTGATTTTTGGTTAAATTCCTACGCCAAACTCTCTCTAGCGCGCTCTAACAGACCATTTGTAAAGAACCTAAGGACCAAAAGTATGTCTCAAGTCTAAAAGGCCGACCGAGGTGTGAGAATGACCTACGCCTCCAGGCTACGGCAACTCCCTCACCACCTTTTACCCGAGGGACAACTTAGGCTCCAAGGGAGTTTTTACAAATGATACGTTCAGAGGCGAGACAGAGGATAGAGGCTCGGAAATACAATAAAACGATTAGAAAAAACATATATATACAAGCACCTCCCAAAGGCCTCGACGGCCACAAACGTCACGATAAAGTAATAAATCTAACTTATTACATGGCCCCCTCGGCCTAGGTCAAGGCGCAGGGTCTCCCGCGTTGGCAGACGGCGAAGGAGGGACCACCTCCTCTTCGAATAGCTTCACCAACACCGTGCTGGGGCCCTCGACTGCCGCTTCCAGCCTCGTCAGCTCCTCCTCGGCCTCGACAGCATCCTCAGACAGGACATAGCTGTCACTGACGCCTTCGACGTCGACGCCGGTGTAGTGCGAAGAGACGATGGCTAGGGCGCGTTTGATGCCTGTGTGTAGCACCTCTCGCAGTCGCTGATGCGCTTGGCCAATCAACGCAGTCAGGCGGCTCCTAAGGGAGCTGCCCGATTGAACCCCCTCCATCTCCAGGGCCTCGCAGATGGCACGAGCGGCGCTCTGCAGCACCTCGTGCTCCTCGATCTCACAATCGAGCACTGTCTGCAGCGCGACGAAGGCCTCGGTCAACCACGAGACCTCATCGTCCAACCCTGTGCCAAAACAAGTAGAATGGGATTAAGTGTCAAAGAAAACAAGCCAAACAGGGGCGTGAGGCCTGCGGGACTCACCCTTGGCCTTCTCCTTCCAGTGCTGGACCTCGACACGAGAGGCCTTGGCTGCCCTGGAAGCCTCCTTCTCCAGTTCTATGTCGCGACAAGAAGTCAGGTGTCGAACGCATGAAAAGACGAACGAAATAAAGGGAACAGGACTCACCCTCGGCCTTTTCCCTCCATTTTAGGGCCTCGCCTTGGGAAGCCTCAGCCGCCTTGGTAGCCTCTACCAAGGCACCTTTTGTCAGCTCGTGCACCCGCTGCTCCGCACCCAGCTGCCTGGCGGTGGCTACGGCGGTGGCCCTCACTTCTTCCGCCCGAGAGTTGGAAGCGTCTCGCTCGTCGGCCACACAGGTCAGTTCCTCCTCTAGCTCCTTGACCCGTGCCACCAAAGGGGCGACCTACCCCTGAGCTGTGGCCGCCTCAGCCTCCTAGTTGTCACAGCGAAGACGAAGATCCTCTGCCTCTGCGCTCTGTGCCGATAGAAGCTCGTTGGCATGGGCGAGCAGCTCCCTCTGCTGACAGAGCTCGTCCCAAACGCCCCTCTCCCGCCGAAGGAACAGCGACTTCCCGAAGGACTAGGCCTCGAGCTCTTGGATAGGCAGCACACAAGTTGAGCACTATGAATAAACTAGGAGAAAGACGACGTCACACGAGAAAAGGGGGATACATACCCATGAGACCCTGGGCAGGTCATTGGCCACGACGGACAGCGCTGTCCACAGCGACCGTTCCGCCAGGCTGCGGTACTGCTCGAGGGTGTCCTAGCAACCCCCCTCGGCCATGTCCTCAAGTGCAAAGATGGGCTCCCCCTCGGGGTCGTCCCGGCTCCGCCACCAGACGCGTGGGTGATCCCACCTGTACGGCTCAGGCCGCACTCGCACGAGGGCCGCACTTCCCTCACCCGAAGCCAAAGCCGGCTGTTCCACGGCACTGGCCGCCTCGGCATCGGCCACCCCCTTCCCTCGGGAAGCATTGTTGGTAGGGATCGGGTGGACCTCCGCCTCCCGAGCGCTCCCCTGTACCGGAAGCGTGCTCTAAATTGGCGGCAGGGTTGAGGCTTGCCTCGCCTCCGTCTCCACCTCTAGGGCCGCCGCCCTCGCCGCGCTCACTCCGGCCTCCACCACTTTGGCCCCAAAGTTCTCGGGCGCCGCGATCTCCACCACCTCGGCCCCTAAGGTCCGGAGGGCCTTGGCAACCGTGGAGGCCTCGACCTTGACCTTGCCCTCGGTGGCCTCGACAACCGAGGGGGCCTCGACCTCAACCCTGCCCTCGGTGGCCTCGATAACCAAGGGGGCCTCGACCTCGACCTCGCCCTCGGTGGCCTCCATGGCCGAGGGGGTCTCGGCCACACCCACAGTGGCCTCGGCAGCTACAGGTGCTACGGCCTCGTGGAGTGTAGGCTCCTCCTCCTCCTCTCGCCCCATGGCCGCCTGGGTAGCCCCTACCTGGGCGACCAACTCCTGTGCCTCCACCACCCCTGGGGCGATGGAACCCGTGCCCACCTTGAGCGCCTTGCGCGGCGCAAAGGCAGGCACTTCCGCCTGACGCTTTCGGCTGAGGGCAAAACACAGTCAGACCCACAACCAAAACAAAAGTAGGAGATGTTAAAAGACTTCACTAGCAAAATACTCACCCTGAGCGGATGCTCAACCGCTTCTTCACCGCGTCCCTCCTCTGCAACGGCAGCGGTGGTGTGGCCCCCGTATCCACCGAGGCCGGCCGACCTTCACCAGACTCCGGCGCTCGCTCAACCCCCGGTGGAGCCGGCCCCACAGCCGCCTGCTCCACCTCTGTCGTCGAGCCCAGCGGGCTAACGACGCGCTTTCCCAATGCCCTCGTCTCAAGCGTATCGGCCTCGGCCATGGGGCGGGCGCTCATCTGCCCCGAGTCGCCGTCTCCTCCTCCTTCTTGGGATGCTGGACCACCCACCAACGCCCCAAGAACCATCTCCCTGACGTCAGGGAGGCGGTCGAGGGGACCCCGCTCCACCTCACCACCATCGTCGCCGCTCGAACCCTCCACCGATGTCGATGGAGACGCCTCCACTGGGAGACCCTCGAGCTTCTGCTTCCGGCGATGCTTTTCTAGAGCATCGCGCTCAATGATCTTCTTCTTACGCTTTGCCGTCTTAGCGTCCTTCTTCTTCTTCTGGGCCTCTGCGTACGCCCGGTTCGCCGCCCGCCGCTGTGCGTCTTCAGGGATGGGCGGTGGGGAGGCTCGTATGTCCCTCATCCCCTGCAAAAAACGATGAATATGAATAAGGGCTCAGGCCAAGGAGAGGAACGAGGAGGCCTTGGAGGCTGCAGCCGCACATGACTCACCAGGGAAAGGTACCCCGGCGTCGGGCGCATCGGGAACGGGGATAGGCCGCCGATCTTCTGCCACCCCTCGACCGCCTCATTCACCCGGCGCAGAACCTCCTCGTCGGAGAGGGGCGCGGCGGACATCCGGATGCCGTCAATCAGCTCGTCCGGCGTCATCTCGAACAAACGTCGCCGCCGCGCCATCAGCGGCAGCACCCTCCAGCGATGGAAGGCCGTCATCGCCACTGCCGCCGTAAGGCCACGATCGCGTAGCCTCTCTAGCGCCTTCAGTAGTGGCCACAGCCTATGTTGCTCCTGGCTCGGGATGCCATACTGCCAGTGCTCCGGCTGGACCTCCACTACCCTCCCAGTATAAGGAGGAAGCCCACCGTCGTCGTTGCGGAGGTAGAACCAGCTAGAGTACCAGCGACGATTGGACGACGTGAGTTGGGCTAGGATGTAGAGGTGCAGCCGGTCCTAACGCACTTGGAGAGTGCAGCCGCCGGTCCTCGTTGCCTTCCTCGTGCCCGTCATACCCGTCGGCCTGGTGGTATGCGTCGCCCGAAATAGGTGAAGCCACAGCTCCCAATGGGGAGGGATTCCTAGATACCCCTTGCAGACGGCGACGAAGGTGGCCGCCTACGCAATGGAGTTGGGGTTGAAGTTGTGGAGCTCCATGCCATAGTAATGCGGGAGCGCCCGCATGAACCGATCAGCCAGAAGGCTGAAACCATGCTCGTGGAAGGACATGAAGCTCACAATGTAGCCATCATGAGGCCTCGGCTCTAGTTCGCCTCCAGGAGCCATCCACTCCAGCCTGCTGGGATCGGTGATCGGGTAGAGGAGACCGTCGTCGACGAGCGACTGCAGCACTCCCACGGTCACATCAGACCGATCCCATGGGTCCGCCGGGAGGACCACGACGTTGGCCATGCGTGCGGTGGAGGTCGCAACTACGACGGTAAGGCTCGCTTTCTGCCTCTCACTCCCCCCTCTCTCCCTTCTTCCCGGTGCTCTCTGTTTTTCTTTAGCAACAGCTAGAAGGCAGCAAAGGCAGACACAGGCAAGGTAAGGGGAGAAGGGGCGAGGCTCGCTTCGTATTTATGCAGGGAAGGGAGCAAATCATGGGCGACGAAATCAGGGAAGTTTCCCCCAAAAATCCGCTGCGGTTATCCAGATCCGGTCTTATCGCCCACACACCCACTCCCTCCTCATTAATTACGCATACGGTTACGTCCCGTTGGCTGACACCATGTCGCGTCCAACTGCAGCAGCAGCAGGCGCCGTTTCGCCTCCCAGAAAAAGCCACCTCAAAAGGCGCGCCTATCGTTGTTAGCCATAGGGAGAGAAATAACCCCCACCCGATTCCTTTCAGGCAAAGGAACTGGGCACCGTGCCCACTATGGTCTAGGGGTTCGAAGGTTGGGCCCTTAGGGGTTTCGACAGCCGCCCCAGGGTAACAGAGTCAGGGGCGACTACGGGTGAGCCTGTACGAGGCCGAGGCCCAAGCAAGCGAAACGCTTGGGACACCCTGTGTCATGTCCGAGACCGGCAGGGAGGTCTCCGAATGGGATCCCACCATAGGGAGGCACCGAGCCACCGAGGCCCAGTGAACGGCCTCGGTACCCACTAGAGAAACCCTCCAGTACTCTTGGAGCGCATCTCCAGACCGCTAGCCGACCCCCAGCGAACGGGGTACGGGCCTCCACTCGGACTTACCCAATAACAGCTCACCGGAAATGCCATCGCTCGCGCCCACCGAGGGTAGCGTGGCACATTCCACCCCTCCTTCCGAGCGAAAAGGAAGCGCGAGGGTCGAACAAAAAGTCAGGAGAACCCCTGATGGCCCTCTTGGTCCGCGCAGAGGCTAAGGGACTCTTCCTGCAAAACATTGCCGAGGCCCAGCGACTTAGGCTCGCACACGAGGGGGCTTAGCAAAACAAACCCTCCTTCTGAGCAAAAAGGAAGCGCGAGGGTCATTCAAAAAGCCAGAAGAACTCCTGACGGCCCTCTTGCTCCGTGCAGAGGCTAGGGAGCTCCTTCTGCAAAGACGCCGAGACCCCGCGACCTAGGCTCGCACCCGAGGGGGGCTCGGCAGATAGACCCTCACACGCGAGGGGCGAACCAAAAGCCAGGGGGACCTCTAACCGCTCTCTTGCTCCGTGCGAGACTCGAGGGCTCCTCCTGCAACTTTGCTGAGGCCCAGCAGCTCAGGCTCGCACACGAGTGGGCTCGGCAAACAACCCCCCGTCCGAGTGAAAAGGACGTGCAGGGGATGGACAAAAAAGTCAGGAGGACCCCTGACCGCCCTCTCGCTCCGTGCGGAGGCTCGGGGGCTCTTCCCGCACCTAAGATAAAGACAAGCGACCCAAGCCTGTTACGGTCCAGGGGTTCGAAGGCTAGGCCCTTAGGGGTTTCGACAGCTGCCCCAGGGCAATAGAGTCAGGGGCGACTATGGGTGAGCCTGTACGAGGCCGAGGCCCAAGCAAGCGAAACGCTTGGGACGCCCTGTGTCGTGTCCGAGACCAGCAGAGAGGTCTCCGAATGGGATCCCACCGTAGGGAGGCACCGAGCCACCGAGGCCCAGCAAATGGCCTCGGCACCCACTAGAGAAACCCTCCGGTACTCTTGGAGCGTGTCTCCGGACCGCTAGCCGACCCCCAGCGAACGGGGTACGGGCCTCCACTCGGACTTACCCGATAACAGCTCACCAGAAATGCCAGTGCTCGCGCCCACCGAGGGTAGCATGGCATCTTCCACCCCTCCTTCTGAGTGAAAAGGAAGCACGAGGGTCGTACAAAAAGCTGGGGGAACCCCTGACGGCCCTCTTGCTCCAGGCAGAGGCTAAGGGGCTCTTCTCGCAGCATCGTCGAGGCCCAGCGATCCGAACTCGCATCCATGGGCTCGGCAAACATAATGAAAACCCCTCACTCGAAAGAGAAAAAAACCCCTAAAGAAGTGAAATCACTCCTCCAGGGCCTCGGGGGCTACACCCGATGGGTGCGCTCGCGCGCACCCACCGAAACCTTGAGTACGAAACACCATCCCGACAGGAACTATCAAGAGCCAATTCTCGTTAGAACCTTAGGGGGAGTGCCTCCACTCCCCCCAAGGCTCGGGGGCTACTGTCGGATACTATGAGAAGGGGTACCCTAAGCAAGAACCAAAAAACGACTGCTTAGACTTCGTAAAGATCGAAACTAGCTAACAACCGCTGGCCTCGGCCGACTCTCCGACTCGCCTGAGGCCCCCTCATCGCTGGCCTCGGGCGACCTCTCACCAAAGGCCTCGGCCAATTCTCCGTATCACTCGAGGCCCCCTCACCGCTGGCCTCAGGCGATCCCCCACCGAAGGCCTCAGCCGACCCCCTCTCGTCGCAGGCCTCGGCCGGGTCGCCGACCCTCCACCTCACACGAGGTGGGCTCGGCAACACTCCGCTGTCTCTTCCTTCACCTGCCCCTCTGACAAAACTTCGCGTCGCATTAACTCAGCCAACTGCTGCCACTAACATCGGCCGCATGCTCGGCACAGTATAGCGGAATGGCCGACGGGACAGGAGGCAGGACTGGGCAGGGGTTACCCACCATTGTGCCCACCGCTATGCACATGGTTGATGCCCATGTCGCACTGTGCTGCCAACTCCTGCTCCGAGAACAACGTGGCATGGGGAGCCACGTTCGGGATACTGTGGCCTCAGAATCAGTACCCAGGACCAATAATTCCCTCCAAAGCCTCAGCAGTTTGTTTCAGGGGCTCAGCAGCCTAAGGATCCATGTCCGCTGAGCCCCCCATGATGGCTCGGCCTTGGCATCTACAGAGCCTTGGCTCCCTATGACGTCATCGCACGATGACCAGCACGTCACCCGCCATGTCCTGCCTCAAGCTGTACTGGAGCCCCACGACACACAAGATCAGGTATGATCGGCGTGTCACTTCTGCACGACAAGGACAGAGCCACTCCATCGACCATACCACAACAGTGGCCGGCTGCAGGGCTCGGACACGCCATCCCCATTCATAGAATGCTATGTAGCAACATATGTACGTTCCTGGTTCTCCCTTAGAGTATAAAAGGGAGGGATCGGGGCCATTTCTAGGGACGGAAGAACAACGAGCAGAAAGAGGAACTCACCAATAGAACCACACACTTCTACGCTGCTTGAGAACAACGCCTCAAGTAGCTCGCACCACCCCCGCCGAGACCTGGGGCTAGCTCCCTCTCTCACCTAGCTTGTAACCCCCTACTACGAGCACTCCGGTGCAAGGAATACAAGATCGATCTCTTAGACTGGACGTAGGGCGTCGATTGCCTGAATCAGTATAAACCTTGTGTCTCTTTGCATCACCATCGGGGATTAGGGGCACGCAACACAAATTCACTCATTGGTTAAGGACCCCCCCGGTCCGAAACGCCGACACATCTCCCAAGTGTTATGGAGTCATCTCCAGAAGTGGCACTTATACACGTAGTATAGTACACACCCTAGGGATGAGGCCCATACCCAGCCTGGTATGCCCCTCTTGCCCTTTTGGTAAACTGCTACAAACTAGAAAGAGCAAGGTACTAGACTAAGACCAGAGCCACATAGTCCTCATGGTTGTACTGTAAGTCCTGGATGATCACTTACAGATAAGTCCTTAGGGAGGGGAATCTAGAGCACCATAAAAATAGCCCAATGCTCTAGCCTCCTTGTTCCATGTTACTAAAAACATCTTTTAATGTTTATTGCATATACCATTAGTGAAGTTACAAGATCATGGTTGTAGTTGAGCACTAGCATCATACTACCCAATGCAATACCCTATAGGTATCAAGGCACAAGGTACAAAGTACTAGGGAATCCTTAGTGGTACTCAAGGTAGACACATGCAGTATGATAAGTGATTAATGGTGTATAGGACAACAAGGAAGATTCCATGCTATACTTGCCTTAAAATTAGATCCTTCTTTAAGTCTAAAACTTCAAAGATCTGCTTATTGATTCACCACGTATAACTCATCGACTAGACAAGATCATAAAGCACCACACAAGCATCCATGCAATCATATACGAAGCAAACAATAGATCTAAATTAGAATAGTACATCAATCATAAAAAAATAAGTAAAAGAGTTTGAAATATGATTCTACGCATCGCTATGAACACACAGTCGCAAGAGGCACACTAATCGGAGCTACGATTTAAAAGAAATGACTTTCGAAAGACCTACTCACAAGAGAAAATATAAAACTATAAACTTCACGTGTTTTAACTATATAAAATCTTATATAAATTGAGTTAAATCAAATTGAAATTTGAATTATAAAACTAAAGTTAAACCGATCATATTTTTTTTATAAAACCTAGTTGCATAATTATTACTCAAGTTAGAATTTAAACTATGAAATTCCAGAGCTCTCGACATAGAAAACATTGTTACTAATGCGTAATTTATGTTGTTACGAATCCAACGCAACTTGAATAGGTCAAATCAGAGCTAAAACGTAGAAGATATGAATTAAATAAGATTTTCTTTAATAAAATAATAGATTAAATCTAACCTTGAATTTTAAAAGTTGAAAACATATCTAACAGTAGTATGAACATGTAGGTTATGAAATTACAAACCTAATGCAAGTTGAACGGGTCAAATCGGAGTTAAAGCAGAGATTTTATGGCTAAAACAAAATCAGTGGCAATACTGTAAATAAGTGAAACGTATTTTGAATCTAAACCGAAGAAACTACGTTTTCTAAAGAAGAAAACATAATCTGTGATTGCGCTTTGGACTGCTGGTTCTATTTTGAAGAAACCAAGGGGCTCTTATGAAATTAAGCCATGCGAAGGGGTATGGATGAATATCGTCCATCGGATCTTCACTGGTCGGCTTGGATTGGATCAGAGGGGAAGGGAGTGAGGAGAGCCGACTGGAATAGTGCTAGACGCAGCAGAAGACATGGCCGGCGACGAGGAACTCAGCGACGTGCGTGATTCAAGGTCTACGGCCATGGTTTTCAACGAAAAAGGCATGGGGTGAAAGAGGAGGTTGAGACGAGCTCACCTAGCTGCTTCACGTAGACGAGAGCAGATCCGTGGCAGCGTGGAGAGAACGAGTAGCGTGCGGCTTGGCGGGGCGATGGCGGACGGCAACGTAGGGCTAGCTCTAGGCGAGGTGGTGCGAGATAGGGCGCAAGGTAGCCGGCACGGCGTGGTGCGGGCTCGGCTTATATGGGGTCAGGCAGCATAGGGCGCAAGGCGAAGGAGGTGTCTGTAACACCTTAAAATTTGCAATTTTGAAAATAGGATTAAAATGATTTTTCATGAATTTTGTGTTCATAAAAACCTAGGAAAATAAAAATTTTCATTAAATTAAAATTCATCATAAGGTTTAGCAACATATTTGCGCATACATGCCCTTGCATTTGATGTGTTTGATTGAGTGGTTTTGACTGAAAATTCAAAATGGTTTAAATTGCTTTTGTAAAATAAATTAAAAATGGTTTTAAAATAAAAGAAAAGATAATTTGGAAATAAAAGAGTTTAAAAAGTTGTCAAATTTATTTTTGAAAGCCTACCGAAATTTCTATTTTATTTGAGTTGAAAATGTATATTTGGAAACATATTGGAATTTGATTTGGTTTACATTTGAATTTGGTTTTTTTTTCAAATTAGAAAAAGATTTGAAAAAAAATTGTCTCTCCTCCCCTCTCTCCCTTTCGGCTTGCATGGCCCAGTTTGCTTTTCCCCACCGGCCTGTTCTCCTCCTACCGGCCCACCTTCTCCCTCTCTTCTCATTTCTCCCACCGCCTAGGCTTCTCTCTCTCGGCCCAACTGCTTCTCTCTCGTGGAGCCTAGCAGCGGGCCACTCCTGCTCCCGCTTCTGGTGGCCCATCCCTCCTTTTCCCGCCTTGGCTTTGGCCCATGCCAGCGCGTCGGCCCAGCTCTTCCTTCCTGTGTCTGGCCTAGCAGCAACAAGCGCACGCTCCTCCATCTCTCTCTAGCTGACAGCCTAGGCCCAACCGTTGGTGTTGCCTCCTACCTCGGTCTATCGTCGACGCGGACTCTACCGCCGCCGCCATGCACTCCGTGTCCATGCCGCCCCCATCTCCTCGATGCCATGTGCCACAAGTTTCTCTGCCCCATAAGTATTAGCCGAGCCCACACTGTTTCCCCCAAACCTGAGAGTGCTAGCTGGCACCCATACTAAGTCACAACGCCATCGACGGATCCCGCCGTGTGAAGCTTGACGCTGCCGAGCTACCTCAGTCCTCTCCTATCAGCACGAAATTTCATCCCATGCCGAGGGCACATGAGCAAGCCGGAAGGGTCTGTTCGATGGAGCTGGAGATCCGCCTAGCTTAAACGTAGGGATAGTCGATCCTACGCACTCCTCCCGAGACGTGCCAGTCAATTTGACCCTGTAATTGACAAGGAGAGAAAGCTAATCAGTAATTTAAAGCAAAACATGCCGTTGTTGCCAAACAGTCCCGAATGTGCGGCTCTGAGAGCCTATATGGAAGGAGATCGACTAAATAGTCGATTCCAGCATATTCATAAGAATAAATCAGTTAAAGCTCATGGAATTATAGAAGGTAAATCGGTTATCGTTTAGGATGAATCTCGTTATTTAGACAAATATTAATCAATGGAAATAAGATGTCAACAGTAATCCGTTTATACTAAGCCAATGACTATAAGTAACCGAATCCCTTTTTGTATAAAAGAAGCAGCTCATCACCATTTAACTATTTGATAAAGATAAATCTAATGAACATATTAGATCTTATCTATCGTTATGACCAGTGGGGCATGAGGCAGAATCATATAGGCCATAGAAACAACAATAGATTTGACGACCCTAACTTATTACTAATATCAGTGGGGCATGAGGTAGAATCATATAGGCCATAATACAATAATAATATCATGGGGCTAACACATCTTTCAACTTATATTTACTTCAACGGTCTCGTGACGTGAACTACGTATGTGAAAGCGCTTGATATCGGCTAAAACAGCCGATTCAGGCATAGCGCACAGTTAGGGTCATGCCCCATCAGGAACAGATCTACCAAATAACGATCCCCACTCCATGGTGCTAACAGTGGGGGTATGAGGTAGAATCACACAGGCCGTGATAACGGGCCACAGAATGGTTCTCGTTAGCCAATAGACCTATTCAAGACAAAATATGCCTTAACCGCACACTATGCACGATCGAGATTGACATAAAACAACAGATGAAACATAACTCATTGTTTAAAGTGTAGATTAGATCAATTTAGATTAACAAACAATGGGTTAAATAGGATATAAAGCCGATCTAGATCAATTCCAATCGGGCGAAGTGATATTGCTATAATTAAATAAATAATAGAAGCAATAAGCAATATCAGTAACTTAATGAATCTATCCGAAGGAATGCCACCCTTAGATAGAGCCAATAACTTAACCTTAATCTAGTTCAAGCAGTGGAGGTCGACCGGATCGATGCAGCCGTACTTGAACTAAACAAGAGTCGATAACTAGCTTATACCAGAGTCACAGTGGAGGTCGACCGGATCGATGCAGTCATACGAATAGAAGCATAAGCCATGATGGTACTTACAGACAAGCCGAAGGTCGGCCAGACTAATGCAGCCTTGCTCGCTGAAGAACTCGCCGAGATCTACTCTACTCCTACTCCTAAGGGGTGGCCGGAGCCGAAAAAAGTAAGGAACTTATATTTGATTGATTGTGTGTCCTCTTACAATAGCCGAGGTTCGATATTTATACCTGGGACCTACGTATGACTCCTACTTAAGCACGACCCATCACAATTTTGGGACTAAGAGAAAACATTCCGAATTTAAGATAACTTGGACCCTAATCTTTCCATTTTTGTAGAGTCCAACATGTTTTTCCCAACGCCGATCGTAGCCTTTGTCGTTATCTGTTGGCACTATCTGAGGAAAGCCGATTCCAGTGTTGCATTCGAATCAGCTGATACCGACCTATATGCAATTGATTCCTTGATGACATGATCTTAGGGGCTTTCGAGTCCCTACAAGTCTTCTTCCAAATTTTGGTGTAAACATCTCCACGCCACCACGGACCCGCACTCCTCCGCGGGAAGCAGTTAGGTGAGCTCGCCGTTCTCTTCTCCACTTCCCCAATCCTTTTGTTGAAGCAACCGACACCAGAATCATTGTTCCGACGAAGCTCTATCGCCGTCAATGGCCACCACCGCCACCGTCTTCTCTTTCCGACGGCCAGCTCTCTCTCTCCCCCGCCGATCCAATCTAAGCCACTCCTCTCTAATCTAACGATCCAGATCTCCTTGTACCCCTTCGCTGCTAGATTTGTAAAAGATCCCTTATAAATATTTGGGACTTAACCCGCAGTCCAAAATGTCTTTTCATATTTTGTTTTCTTCTTTTGAAAACGTATTTTGTTTTAGTTAAGTCTAAAATACGTTTTCAGCTATTTATAGATTTGCCACTGATTTTGTTTTAGCCATAACTTCTCCGTTTTAACTCTGATTTGACCCGTTCAACTTGCGTTAGGTTCGTAATTTCATAATCTACATGTGATACTACTATTAAGTATGTTTTAAACTTTAAAATTCATGATTAGATTTAATCTATTATTTTATTAAAGGAAATCTTGTTTATTTCATATCTTCTGTGTTTTAGCTCCGTTTTGACCCATTCAAGTTGTGTTAGATTCATAGCGACGAGATCTACGTGTTAGTAACAATGTTTATCATATTACTATTTCTAGAATTTCATGGTTTAAATCATATCTTGATTAATAATTATGCAACTGGATTTTATAGATAAAATATAATTTGTTTTACTTTAGTTTTATAATTCGAATCAAAATTTGATTTAATTCAATTTATATAAGCTTTTATATAGTTAAAATAAATGAAGCCTATAGTTTTCTTTTCCGCGTATAAAGCAGATCTATCGGTAGATGTATCTTTTTTACCAAAGCTCCGATTAGCGTGCTTTTCGCGTCTGTGTGTTCGTAGCGAGACGTAGATTCGTTTTACAAACCTTTCATCTTGATTTTATGTTTGGTGTACTATTCTAATTTAGTTCTATTGTTTGCTTCGTGTATGATTGCATAGATGCTTGTGTGGTGCTTTATGATCATGTCTAGTCGGTGAGCTATACGTGGTAAATGAAGAAGCAGATCTTTGAAGGTTTGGACTAGAAGAAGGATTAGAGTTTTAAGGCAAGTATAGCATGAGATCTTCCTTGTTGTCCTATACACCTTTAATCATTTAATTCATACTACATGTGTCTACTTTGACTACCACTAAGGATTTCCTAGTACTTTGTACCTTGTGCCTTGATACCTATGGGGTATTGCATTGGGTAGTATGATGCTAGTGCTCAATTAAAGACCATGATCTTGTAACTTGACTAATAGTATATGCAATAAACACTAAAAGATGCTTTTTAGCAACATAGAACAAGAGGGCTAGAGCATTGGGCTGTTTTTATGGTGTTCTAGATTCCTCTCCCTAAGAACTTATCTATAAATGATCATCCAGGACTTATAGTATAACTGTGAGGGCTATATGGCTCTGACTTTAGCTCAGTATGAGGACCTTTTCTAGCTTGTTAGTGGTTGCCTTTATTGGTGTAAGAATAGTTTGATGAATCAGGTATAGTGCGGCCTCTGTCCGCTTGAGTATAGGCTGCACGTCATTGAGCCATCGGGAAGGGGGGCTCTATATCTGTTTGCCGAGTGAATCTAATGGCCCTAACTTGTTAGACAAACCTTTGAAAGGCTTCATAGTGAACCCTACTGACCTTCCTTGGTAGTGGGTTAAGAGGCTCGCGACCTTGGGCGAAAGGGTAAATCATGACTCATAGTGAAAGTGTACAACCTCTACAGAGTGTAAAATTAGTATATCAGCCATGCTCACGGTCACGAGCAGCCTTGGAATCCTTACGGAATAGATGATGAACACCAATGATATAAATGATGAAGATGCTCACTAATGGTTAATTGTTTATGCTATTCATTATTCATGTTTACCTGATCATGTGTTTACATAGGCTTGTGGATAAACATGTTGCTACTCAATTTCTAAAATCATGACTCATTAAAAGCTAATCGCAGTTAAACTAGTGTCAGCCTTTTAAGCCTCATGAACCCCATATTTTATTTGTTGAGTACAACATGTACTTATGCTTACTTTACTTTTCTAATATTTGGATAAAAATCTCGGATGGGTACCAGATTGCTAGAGTTGGAGGAATTAAGCTTGTGATCAACCAGTCAGTTGTCCCTGTGAGATTAGAGTCTTCGCCCGAAGATCAGAGTTGTCTTTCCGCTGTTTGCTATCTAAGGTTATATTCTTTATATTAAGTACATTATATATTGAGCATTGTCTTTCGATATTACCCTTATTTGTAGCTATATGTGAGATTTGACTTTCTGGGCTCACATATGGTGTGTATATGGTTTTGTCCGTAAAATCGGGTGCTACAGAGTCGAAAACGGCATGGACACGACCTTCATTGTTAGCGATGGGGTCCGGTGCGGCTACATCTCAAGGTCGAAGATGATTGACGGTGGGGCCAGGCTATCAGCGAGAAAGGGGAGGAAAGAGGAGACACGCGGCACGACGGGGAAACTAGGCTGCCTGCTTGCTGGGCCGTGCGGAGGGGAAAGAGTGGGTCGGTGCTGCTGCTGGGCTGCAAGCGGAAGAAGTGGGGCTAGGCTATGGGGCTGAGGGAGAACTGGGCCGGGAGAGGGAGAACAGGCCGGCTGGGACAGAAACCGAGAAGGAGAGAGTTTTCTACTTTCGCTTTTCTATTTTCTTTTCCAAAACCAAATTCAAATGTATAGCAAATCAAATTCGAATATGTTTTCAAATATACCTTTCAACTCAAACATAAATGAGCAATTTAGTAAGTTTTCAAAAATAAATTTCACACCTTTTAAATCCTTTTATTTTCAAATTTTCTTCTCTTTTATTTTAAAGCCATTTTTAATTTCATTTTGCAAAAGAAATTTATACCATTTTGAATTTTTAATCGAAGCCACTCAACCAAATAAATCAAATGTAATGGCGTGTATGCTCAAACATGTTGCTACCTTATCATGAATTTTAATGTAATGAAAATTTTTATTTTTCCTATATTTTATGAGCACAAAATTTAGAAATAAATCATTTTAAACCTATTTTCAAAGGAGGCAAATTTTAGGGTGTTACACATGTGTGTGATACTTAAATAAAGTTGGAAGTACAAACTTTATAGATGACAATAAAATAATTGTTGTTGAAAAATAATATTGCTTAGTAATATTTTCGATAGCTTAGAAATGCAATTTGAAATAGAGTTCAACTTGAAAAACTTAAAAAATTTCAAGCTTGTGTACAGCTGGACATTACCAAGTTTAGCAATTTATTTAGAGAGATTGGGTTAGTGGGTGATGTGGTGTTTTAGCTTGGCTGAGCAGCCTTATGTATCAGTTTGACCATGGTGACTCGATTTCGGTTTAGAGGCAATGGTTTAGTCGTAGTCGCTGCTTTAAAATCGGTGCACAACACGTTCTCGGGCTAGCCCTCTGGGCTAGGCGCGGTCACCAGGCCATGGGGGCACGCCGTAGTGGCGTTGGCGTGCTCTACGTGTGCACGCGCGCTGTAGTGCTTGCCTGGCCTAGTCGCCCGTGCCGTGGCGTTGGTCGGCTTTGGCCCGACTAACCGTCGCTGCTGCTGCCACGCTAAGTGCTCTGTGCCACTGCCGCTGTCGCCACTGTGGCGTTGCTACGCTGCTCTCTCTCCTTCCCTCTCTCTCTCCCTTCACCGTAGCATGCCCTGTTCGTTGTGCGCATCGCTGTGCTACCGTGCCATGGCCTTGGGGCCGTGCTGCTGCTGCTGCTGCTACCTCCGCGCCCATGCTACATCAATGCCGCTGCTGCTACCGTCGCATCGCCATGCTGCTCGCCTGCCGCTACACCGTGCTGCATTGTTGGCCCGCTTTGATGCCACATGCACGAGGCCGTGTCACCGTCACCTTGCCATTTATGGCACTATGGCCCGTGGGTCACGTCGGCAGCGAGCGCGTGGCCGTTGGCTATGCACCAGGCCAGGCTTGGCCGCCACTGCTCTGCGTCATGTGCATGTACTGCCAAGTCATGCACAAGACTGCACTCTGCCTTCTCTATCACCTTGCATCGCCCTACAGTGCATGTTCATAGCCGCTCACCTCACCTACCCGGCTTCGGCTCATACCGCCCCTACCGCATCGCGACGCCACGCTGCCGCATACACACGACTGCACGAGCACTCCTAAAGGCTCCATCCGAGCATTAAACACACAACTACTGCCCTCGCTCATGAGGTTGTGTCCTCGTGCTGCCATGCCTTGTCGTGTCTTGGCCAAGCCACATTAAGTCGAGGCTGCTGTCCACAACATAGCAGCGGTAACACTCCATTCCTTCCTTTCAAATTCACTAGCTCGGGCTTCATAGCACAATTCCCCACACCAGTGGGTGGCATGGGTAGTTAGCTACGTGCCCTATTCTCCTCAAGCTCAACCGATCACTATCGATAGGCAATTTGGCATTTTGCTCGCCGCCGGCCGTGGGCGCTGCCGAATTTGTAGGTTGGGAGGTAAGGCATGTAGGAGTGGTAGCAGTTCGATTGCTCGTAACCCTTCATTCGCCTTGACTCCCTCTATCCGGTGCTCGCACTATTTTGGCTAGGGAACTTGTCGGCGACGTGGTGACATGCCGATGTCCAGCATAGAGCACCGTCGCCCCACTCAGTCGCACGTGGCCAGACCACCACAATGCTTCCCAGCTTCAACCATCAGTAGGGCATACACCACGGTGAGCTACGGATGCTTCTCTGCCATCTCTACCTTGCTGTGAGGGCGTAGGCTTGCCAAAACAGTCGCACCGCCACTGCGGATAGTCGCTCACTGCTACAACCCACGACAGTGTGCCTCCGAGTCCATAACGCCACCCATCCTTGCGCGTTTAGCTATAGATGGTGGTCGGCCCTTTAATGCCGTCGTAGCGAGCCTAGGTTGCTCGACGTAACCATCGTTGCCGTAGGTGTGCCACGCCACCACACGTAGGTATGCCGAGGACTGCACCGTTGCAAAGGCAACAAATCCTAGGGTCTTTAATGCAAAGCGTGAGTCTATAGTAATCGTGTTCCATTGCTTCGCGTGATTATCCAAAAGCCCTAGCCCTCTTTTGCAAAATGCGAGCGCACGCGGGTGCCCCTTGCCTTGGGCTGTTGCTGGGCCACCGTGCCGCATGCACAGCTGCGCCACGCTGGGCTACCGGGCCGAAATGGTCGCCACTAGCCCTTTTTGTTTTCTAAGCATTTTCTAATTTAGCTTCTAAGGTAAATTTGTAAATTTAATATAAAATTGTGTAGTTAACCAAAAATTGTGAAACTAATTTTGTTAAGTTCCTAAAATCATGATCTATCTGCTAGTATATTTTATTCACATAGTTTTATAATATTTTCAGAAGTGATCTAATTAAATTGAGATGCTTAATATTATTAAAATATAAACTTGTAGGAATTGTTGTGATAAATTGGTGATAGTGTTGGATCTGAAACTTTCACAGTAAATTCCTAACATTATTAGGTGCTCACTGTAATTTTTGTAGCTCCATAATAATTAGTTTGCTAGGTAGCTAAATGAGCCCTAGTTTGAAAATATAGGTTTAATCAATAGAATGCCAAAACACCTTGGGATTTTAAAACTAGAACATTTTTTTGGAGACAAAGCCTTACTTGGCGACATGGATACATAGACCAGTACATTACTCATTAAATCTGGCTCGTTAGCTTGCGGAGCGTAATCGTATATTTAAGAGTTGTGGTTACTGTTGATTAATTGCGCCTCTGTGTTGTATCCACGTATATCATAATAGGAACAACGATGGATCATGGAGTCGACTGAGGTAGCAGAAAAGATGATGCCTCAATGATTGTGTCACTATGATGGAATGCTAACTTTTGGTTATATCTTACCCAGGTAAGCCCCGGTGCATAACCCCTATTATTCTACACTTTATCTTATGCCTGTGCATTAAGTTTTAAGGAGTTGAATGAAAACCACTTGCATATATATATCGTTATCCTATGAGTACTACTAGTATGTTAGGATCATGTAGATTGCTATGCTATAGGATCCGGTAGGAGTCGAGTGATTACCTATCACTCACGAGAGATATGAAAGATATTATTGTTGTTATTATATTACTATCACATGGAATATATATATATATATATATATATATATATATATATATATATATATATATATATATATATATATATGAATGATAATTGGAGACTGGGCGTGTCGGGTACCATAAAATGGGGTACCCCGAGCGTACACCAAAAGAATCACGTAAACCCCATCAATAACAGAGCCAAAGGGTAAGCCATTTGTTAAACCCTGGCCTCGTCCGAGCCCGCTAGCTCTCCGCCTCGCTCCTGGTCTCGCATGGGAGGTCTTGGCGGCTTGCCAAATCTCCGCCTTGCATGAGGCCTCGCACAGGGGGCCTCGACGGGGAACTGATTCTCCGTCCTGCCTGAGGCCCCACGTGTAAAGCCTCGGACGAGATGACGGTTCTCCATCTCGCTCGAAGCCTGCTCGGCAACATCCCATCGCTTCTGCCTCGACCAGCCTCCCCAATAGCGCGTCGCGTCCCATTAATGCGCCAACCACTTCCGCAATCTCAGCCGGACGATAGCTTGACACTGCAGAATGGCCGACGGGACAGGAAGTTGCATCAGCGCCATACCGACCTAGACTGGGCACGGCGGGGATTACCAGGCACTGTGCTCTGGTGCTGTGCCCACGATTAGCGCCTGCACTACGCTGTGCCACCTAACCCCCGCCCTAGAGACAACGCGGCATGGGGAGTCAAGTCCGGGTCACCATAGCCTCGAAATCAGTGTATGAGACCAACTACTCCCTCCAAGCCTCGACAATCTACTTCAGGGGCTCGGCAACCCCGGGATCCACGTCTGCCGAGCCTCCCATGATGGTTCGGCCTCAGCACCAACTGAGCCTCGGCTTCTCACGCAGTCAACACACAGTGACCAGCACGCCGACCGCCATGCCCGCTTCGAGGTAACACTAGAGCTCCCACGATGCACAAGATCAGATGTGACTGATGCGTCGCCCCAGTACTTCAAGGATGAGACCACTCCATCGCCCACGCCACCACAGTAATAGGCTACAGGGCTCGGACATGCCACCCCGTTCACACGACACCGTGTAGCTAGCGCATGTGTCACCCTTGTCCCCCCTTCAACTATAAAAGGGAGGGATCAGGGCCGTTTCTAGGGAAAAAACGATTTAGGCCTATGCCCACGCAGCGAACTCACGCATGAACACACACACGAATGCTCGAGCTTCCTCGCTGTCTAAGATCAACATCTCAAGCAATCCACGCCACTCTACGTAGAGACCTGGGACTAGCTCCCTCTCTCGCCCTGCTTGTAACCCCCTAGTACGAGCACTTCGGTGCAAGGAATACAAGATCGATCTCTCAAACTAGACGTAGGGTGCTCATTACCTAAACCAATATAAACCTTGTGTCTCTTGGCATCACCATCCAGGATTGGGAGCACGCAGTACAAATTTACTAGTTGGTTGAGGGCCCATCGGTCCAAAATACCGACAGTTGGCGCGCTAGGTAGGGGATCTATGTGTCAGCTTTGTCATCCCAACAAGTTCTGGATGGCAGACCCTGTACGACCACTACGTCTTGGCACAGTGGTCTGGTTTAGGAGCCTAGAGTTCATGTCTCTAGGGCACAAGTATGACATGGTACTCCTCACACCCCGAGCCCCGCCTACTGATGACGACGTCTTGCACCCACAGCCTAGGCGCAGGCGGCACTTGGGCGGCCGCTCTCGTCGCGCTCGCTAGGCACGATGTGAGCGGGGCCACACCAACACCACGTGAACCCAGGGTGACACGCCGTGCTCCGCTGGTATCCCATGCCCAGCTATTGGCACAAGGTCCCTAGTTGGGGACCTGTCTAGCCTAAGCCTGGATAAGGGAAAGACACCAGTGGCGTGCGGCAACGCCCCATCACCAAGCTCTGCCCCATCACCAAGCTCTACCACGGAGGGGTGATGGGTTCACGATGAGCTCTGGGATCTCCTCGAGACCATCGCGGTGCAGCAGGCCGAGAGTTCTGCCTCCCGACGGTGTGGAGCCACCTTGGACCTCCCCTCGGCAACGCATCGGTAGGATAGAGAGGCCTCGGTTCGTCCCGAGCCCGCTCGAGCGCTGACAATCAACAGGGTCCCCTCGGTCCATGACTGCCTCAACAACCGACATGAGGCGCAAGGCAACCACGAGGTGGTCGGCCGACGATGGCGCCACGACAGTGAGGGGCCTGCCCGAGGCTACCATCCGCACCAAGGCAGCTGCTACGACAGTGAGGAGGACCGCAGTCCTTCTCCTGAGCCACCTGGCCCACGAGTTTTTAGCAGAGCCATCCATGTTGCTCATTTCTCGGCCTGGTTTTGGCAACCGGCCAACTTGACAAAGTACAATGGCGAGACTAACCCCGAGCTCTGGCTTGCCGATTACCGCCTGGCTTGTTAGCTAGGCGGCATGGATGATGACCTGCTCATCATCCGCAACCTCCCCTTACTCTTGTTAGACTCAGCACGAGCCTGGCTCGAACACCTTCCTCCCTCATAGATCCATGACTGGCGTGACTTGGTTAGGATCTTCGTCGGGAATTTCCAGGGCACATACACGCACCCTGGAAACTCTTGGGACCTTAAGAGCTATCGCCAAAAACCGGACAAGTCTCTCCGAGACTTCATCCAGTGCTTCTCCAAATAGTGCACTGAGTTGCCCAGCATCGGCGACTTAGAAATTGTCCAGGCTTTCCTCTCCAGCACCACCTGCCAAGACTTGGTCTGAGAGTTAGGCCAGAACATGCCGCGCTCAGCTGCCGCGCTCCTTGACATCATGACCAACTTCGCCTTGGACGAAGAGGTAGTTGGAGCCATCTTCCCCGACAACGATGCCAAGGGGAAGTAGAGGGACGAGGACACCGAGGCCTCGGCTCCCCGCCTCCCTAGGAAAAAGAAAAAGGGTCACCAGGGGAAGCAGGAGATCCTTGAGGCTGATCTAGTCACGGCCGTGGAGCGCAAGAATCCCTGAGGCCCCAGGGGCCCTGGGCTCTTTGATGACATGCTGAAGAAGCCCTGCCCTTATCACCTAGGCCCGATGAGGCACACCCTCGAGGATTGCACCATGCTCCGGCATTATTACGCCAAGCTCGGGCTCCCCGACGATGATGCCAAGAAGAGGGGAGCCGGTGACCGGGACGACAACTAGGACGAAGGGTTCCCCGAGGTGCACAATGCCTTCATGATCTTTGGCAGACCCTCGGCGTGCCTTACGGCACGCCAGCGAAAGAGGGAACGCCGAGAGGTCTTCTCGGTTAAGGAGGCCACTCCCTGGTACCTCGACTGGTCTCGGAAAGCGATCACCATTGGTTGGGATGACCACCCTGACCATGTCCCAAATCCCAGGCAGTACCCACTTGTCATCGACCCGATCATCAGCAACACCTGACTCACCAAGGTGTTGATGGATGGAGGCAGCGGCCTCAACATCCTCTACGCCTAGAATTTACAACCGGTTGAAGAAGTTTGGCAAAAAATGGCTCGCCAAACTCCCATCGGTCATCTGGAGCCTAAGGAACACTCCAAGCCGAGCCATGGGGTTCACACCTTTCTTCCTGGTCTATGGAGCCGAGGCTGTCCTCCCCACTGACTTGTAATATGGTTCCCCAAGGCTACAGGCCTACAATGAGCAAAGCAACCACACCACCCACGAAGACGCCCTCGACCAACTGGAGGAAGCCCGAGATGTAGCGCTACTACATTCGGCCAAGTACCAGCAAGCCCTACGGTGCTATCAGGCCCGGCGCATTCGAAGCCGAGACCTGAAGGTAGGTGACCTAGTGCTGAGGCTAAGGCAGAGCAACAAGGGCCGCCACAAGCTGACCCCGCCATGGGAAGGACCGTACATCATCGCCCAAGCGCTGAAGCCCGTGACCTACAAGCTAGCCAACAAGAAGGGCAAAATCCTCACCAACGCTTGGAACATAGAATAGCTACATCGCTTTTACTCTTAAATTTTCAAGCATTGTATATATCATTTCTCGAAATACAATTAAGAAGTGTTGTTCAGTTGTTCTAATCCCTCGAGAAACCTCCCGAGCCCCATCATGGGCCTCGACAGTGCGATAACATCACAAGGGAGACACGACTCTGCTTCTACAAAACCGAGCCTCCCATGGGGGCTAGATGGGGGACTCCCCCCTAAGTCCCACGCACCATTTTTAGTTGTTTTTCAAAAAAATTCCTACGCCAAACTTTCTAGCATGCTTTGACGAATCTGTTGTGAAAAACCCAAGGACCAAAAGTCTGTCTCAGGGCCAGAAGGCTGGTAGAGTCGCCAGACGGCCTACGCCTCCAGGCTACGGCACTCCCTCACCACCTTTCGCCCAAGGGGTGACTTAGGTTCCAAAGAGGTTTTTTTTGCAAAAGACATCTGATCAGAGACAACAGAGGGCAGAGGCTTGGAAATACAAGAAAAATGATTAAGAATCATGATTACTTTAAAAAAGGCCTCGATGGCCACAAGCATCATGATACAAAGTTAATCCCTAGTTTATTTACATGGCCTCTTGGGCCCAGGTCAAGGCTCAGGGCCTCCAGCATCGATGGACGGCGGGGGAGGGACCACCTCCTCTTTGAATAGCTTGGCCAGCGTCGTGTTGGGGCCCTCTGCCGCCTCCATCAGCTTCGCGACCGCCTCATCGGCCTCCTCGTCATCATCGGGCAGGACGTAGCCATCGCTAATGGCTTGGAGGTCAACGCCAATGTAGTGTGAAGCAATGATGGCTAGCGCACGCTTGATGCCCGTATGCAGCGCCCCTCGGAGTCTCTCGCCCACTTGGCCACTCAACGCAATCAAGCGGCTCCCGAGAGAGCTTCCTGACTAGACCCCCTCGACTTCCAGGGCCTCGTAGGTGGTACGGGCAGCGCTCTTTAGCGCATCATGCTCCCCGATCTCAGTTTCAAGCACTGCCTGCACTGCGGCGGAGGCCTTGGCTACCTGGGTGACCTCCTTATCTAGCTCTGTGCCAAACGCAATGGAACAAGGTTGAGCGCAAAGGAGTACAAGCTAGAACAAGGGCGGAAGTCTATAGAACTCACCCTTAGCCTTCTGCCCCCAGCATTGGGCCTCGACCTGAGAGGCCTCGGCTTTCTCCTTCCAACACTGGGCCTCGACCCGAGACGCCTTGGCCTTTTCCTTTAGGTGATGGGCCTCGACCTGAGCAGCCTCGGCTGCCCTGGAAGCCTCTCTCCCTAGCTTTGCATTACACCAGGGAGTTAGGGAGCGAACACAAGAAAAGCGAATAAAACGAGGGGAATAGGACTCACCCTCGGCCTTTCCCCTCTAGACCATAGCCTCGGTCCAAGAGACCTTAGCCACCGTAAGGGCCTCATCCATGGCGCCTTTCATCAGCTGGTGCGCACTCTGCTCTGCCCCTAGCTGCCCAGTAAGGACCTTGCCCGAGGCCGTGGCTTCTCTAGCCTAGGACTTGAAGGCATCCCGCTCACCGGCCATGCGGGTTAGCTCCTCCTCCAACTCCTTGACCCACGCCGCCAGAGGGGCGACCTGCTCCTGGGCCATGGCTGCCTTGACCTTTACATTGGCACAATGAAGGCGGAGGTCCTCCACCTCCATGCTCCGTGCCACCAGAAGTTCATTGGCGCCGGCAAGTAGGCCCTTCTGTCGTTGAAGCTAGCCCCAGATGTTCCTCTCCTGCCGGAGAAAGACTGACTTCCCGAGGGATCAGGTCTCGAGCTCCTAGGTAAGAAGAACAGGGGTCATTCACTACAAGAAAACTCAGAAAAAGACAACACCGCATGAGAAAAGAAAGCGCGAACCTGGGCGACTCCGGGCAGATCATCGGCCACCATGGACAGCGCCGTCCGTAGTGACCGCTCCACCAGCTAGCGGTATTGCTCGAAGGTGTCCCAACGCCAGCCCTCAGCCATGTCCTCAAGAGCGAACAGAGGCTCCCCCTTAGGGTCATCCCGGCTCTACCATAGGACACGTGGGTGATCCCACCCGTAGGGCTTGGGTCATACCTGCACGAGGGCCGAGCTTCCCTCGCCCAGGGTCGGAACTAGCTATTCCACGGCGCTGGCCACCTTGGCATCAATCGCCTCCTGCACCTAGGAAGTATCGTCGGAGGAGATCGAATGGACCTCCACCTCCTGGGCGCTCTCCCGCAACGACGACGGGCCTTGAACCAAGGGTGCCACCGAGGCCTCCGCCGCCTTCATCTCCACTTCTGGGGCCGATGGCCTCACCGCGATCACGTCAGCCTCGGTGGTCCCGGGGGCTCTGGCCTCCGCCATCGTGGCCTCGGTGGTCGTGGGGGCTCCGGCTCCCACCGCTGTGGCCTCGGTGGTCCTAGATGCCCTGGCCTCCATCGCCTTGGCCTCGGAGACCCTGGGGGCCTCGACCTCAGTGGCCTTGGCAACTGAGGGCACCTTGGCCCCATTCGACTCATAGGCCTCACCCTCGTGGGGTGGAGGCGCTCCCTCCCCCATCTATGCCGAGGCTGCCTCGGCAGCCCCTCCTTGGGTGGCTGGCTCCTTTGGGTTAGCCCTCGCTGATGCCGCGCCATGTTGTAGGGCGGCTTGCACCTCCGCCACCCAGTGGGTGGTGGAGCCGGGGTTCACCTTGAGTGCTTTAAGGGGCGCCAAGGTAGGCACCTCCGCAGGTCGCTTCCGGCTAAGGACAAAACACTTACAGGGTCAGCACGAGACAAAAGAACGAACGGAAAATGCTGCACCAAAAATATGCTTACCTCGAGCGGGGCTGCAACCGCTTTGGCACGGCGACCCTCGTCTACAAAGGCGGTGGCGGCGGCAGAGGCACAACCTCCATATCCATCGGTGTCGGCCGGTCCTCGATGGACCCTGGTGCCCCCTCGGTCCTCTATGGGGGCAGTTGCATCGCCCCCGCCGCCACCCGCTCCACCGCTGCCGCTGAGCCCACTGGGCTGACGGCACGCTTGCCCAATGCCCGCTCCTCGGGCATGTCGGCCTCGGCCCTAAGGCGGGCAATCGCCGACCCCGGGGTAGCTCCTCCTCCTCCTGGGAGCACTGGGCTGCTTGTCAACGCCCCAGGCACCGTCTCCTCAATGTCAGGGAGATGGTCCAGGGGACCTCGCCCCATCTCGCCCTCATCATCTCCGTCCAAGGCATCCGTTGATAGCGACGGCAACGGGGACTCCTCCAATGGGAGACCATCCTTCCTTTGCTATCGGCGGCGCTTTTCCAGTTCCTCGCGTGCAAGGATCTTCTTCATGCGCTTCACCACCTTGGTGTCCTTCCACCTTTCCTATGCCTCAGCGTGTGCCCAGTTGACCGCCCGCCACCTCGCGTCCTTGGGAACGGGTGGCAGGGAGGCTTGCATGTCCCTCATTCCCTATGGGAACGACGAACACGGATAAGAGAACAAGAAACAATGAGAAATGGGGAGGCTTTGGGGGCTGCAGTGGCACATGACTTACCAGCGAGAGGAACCCCCGCAACAGGCGCATCACGAAGGGGGTTAGGCCACTGCCCCTTAGCTTCGCCTCCACCGTCTCCCTCACCCAGCGAAGAATTTCCTCATCAGAAAGGGCGGAGGCAGACATCCAGATGCCCTCGATTAGCTCATCCGGCCTCATCTCAAATAGGCGCCGCCGCTGAGCCATCAGCGGTAGCACCCTCCGGCGGTGGAAGGCGGCCACGACCACAGCCGCAGTAAGGCCACAGTCTCACAGCCTCTCCAACCCCTCCAAGAGCGGCTGCAACTTGGGCTGATCCTCCCTCGGGACGCCATACTTCCACCTCTCTGGGTAGCTCCCCACAATCCACCTGGTGTAGGGGGGAAGTCCATCGTCGTCATTGTGAAGATAGAACCAGCCCATGTACCATCGGCGATTGGTTGACATGAGCTAGGCCAGTATGTAGAGGTGCTGATGGTCCTGACGCACTTGGAGAGTGCAGCTGCCGGCCCTCACCACCTTCCTCGTGCCCGACGTACCCGTCGGCTTGGTGGTGTGCCCCGCCCGAAAGAGGTGGAGCCACATCTCCCAATGGGGGGCAATCCCCAGATACCCCTCGCAGACAGCAACGAAGATGGCCGCCTACGCGATGGAATTGGGGTTGAAGTTGTGGAGCTCCACGCCGTAGTAGTGTGGGAGCGCCCACATGAACCAGTCCACCGAAAGGCTGAGGCCGCGCTCGTGAAAAGACACGAAGCTCACGACTTAACCATCGCGAGGCCTCGGCTTCGGCTCACCCAACGGAGCGATCCACTCTGGCTTGTTGGGGTCGGTAACCGGACGAAGAAGCCTGCCATCGACGAGCGACTAAAGCATCTCCACGGTGATGTCGGATGGACCCCAAGGGTCTGCCTTGATGACAACAATGTCACCGGCCATGAGTGTGGTGGAGGGCTCGACTACGGCGGTGAGTCCCTCTCTCTCTCCACCTCGCCTCTCTCCCTTCTTCCTCTCAGGGCTCTCTGCTCTAGCGATGGCTCAAAGACGGCAAAGCTAATGCGGGCAAGGTAAGGAGGAGAGGGGTGAGGCTCATTGCGTATTTATGCAGGATGAAGGCGAAATGGACGGGCGATGAAATCGGGGAAGTTTCCCTTAGATCCGACGCCGTTAATCCCGATCCGATTTTACCACCCACGTGCCCACCTTTTCCTCATTAATCATGGGAACAGTTACGTCCCATCCGCTGACACCACATCGTGTCCAACCGCTACAGCAGTAGGCATCGTTTCGCCTCCCCAAGAAAATTGCCTCAAAAGGCACGCCAGCCATTGTCGAGCCAATGGGGGAGATATCCCCCACCCTATTCCTTTTAGATGAAGGAACTGGGCGCCGAGCCCATTACGGTCCAGGGGTTCGAAGGCTGGGCCCCTAAGGGTTTCGATAGCCGCCCCAGGGCAATAGAGTCAGGGACGACCACGGGCGAGCCCACATGGGGCTGAGGCCCAAGCAAGCGAAACGCTTGGGACACCCTAAGTCGTGTCCGAGACCGGTAGGGAGGTCTTCAAATGGGATCCCACCGTAGGGAGGCACCGAGCCACCGGGGCCTAGCGAATGGCCTCGACACCCACTAGAGAAACCCTCTGGTACACTTGGAGTATGTCTCTGGACCACTAGCTGGCCCCTAGCAAATAGGGCACGGGCCTCCACTCGGACTCACCCAATAATAGCTCACCGGAAATGCCACCGCTCGTGCCCATCGAGGGTAGCTTGGCATATTCCACCCCTCTTTCCGAACGAAAAGGAAGCACGAGGGTCATACGAAAAGCCAGGAGAACCCCTGATGGCCCTCTTGCTCCATGTAGAGGCTAAGGGGCTCCTCCTACAACCTTGCCGAGACCCACCGACCTAGGCTCACATTCGAGGAGGCTCGGCAAAACAACCCCTCCTTTCGAGCGAAAAGGACGCGCAAGGGTCGATTCAAAAAAGTCAGGGGAACTCCTAATGGCCCTCTTGCTCCGTGCAGAGGCTAGGGAGCTCTTCCTACAGATATGCCGAGACCCCGCGACCTAGGTTCACACCCGAGGGGGGCTCGGCAAACAAACCCTCATGCGCGAGGGGCATACAAAAAGCTAGGGGAACTCTTGATCGCCCTCTTGCTCCGTGCAGAGGCTCGGGGGCTCTCCCTGCAATTTTGCCGAGACCCAGCGACCCAGGCTCGCACATGAGTGGGCTCGGCAAAAAACCCCTCCGTCCGAACAAAAAGGATGTGCGAGGGTCGAACAAAAAAGTCAGGGGGACCCCTGACCGCCCTCTCGCTCCATGCAGAGGCTCGGGGGCTCCTCCTGCACCCAAGAAAAAGACAAGCGACCCAAGCCCGCACTTGAAAATTTGAGAAAATGCGACAAAGGGCATCGAGCCCGTTATGGTCTAGGGGTTCGAAGGCTGGGCCCCTAAGAGTTTCGACAGCCGCCCTAGGGCAACAGAGTTAGGGACAACTATGGGTGAGCCCGTACGGGGCCAAGGCTCAAGCGAGCAAAACGCTTAGGATGCCCTAAGTCATGTCCGAGACCGGCAGGGAGGTCTCCGAATGGGATCCCACCGTAGGGAGGCACCGAGCCACCGGGGCCTAGCGAACGGCCTCAGCACCCACTAGAGAAACCCTCTGGTACTCTTGGAGTGTGTCTCTGGACCGCTAGCTGACCCCTAGCGAATGGGGCATGGGCCTCCACTTAGACTCACCCGATAACAGCTCACCGGAAATGTCATCGCTCGCGCCCACCGAGGGTAGCCTGGCATATTCCACCCCTCCTTCTAAACAAAAAGGAAGCGCGAGGGTCACACAAAAAGTTAGGAGGACTCCTGATCGCCCTCTCGCTCCATGAAGAGGCACGGAGGTTCTTCCTACGATCTTGCCGAGACTTCGTGACCCGAACTCGCACTTGTGGGCTCGGCAAATATGATAACATCCCTCGATCAACGTGAGAAAAAGACCCTAGAGGAATGAATCCACTCCCCCAGGGCCTCGGGGGCTACACCCGGCAGGTGCGCTTGTGCGCACCCATCGAGACCTCGAAGTACGAAACACTATTCTACCAGGAGCTACCACAAGTCAAAACCTCAAGAAGAGCACTCACTCTCTCCCTGAGGCTCGGGGGCTACTGTCGGGTACCATAAAATGGGGTACCCCGAGCGTACACCAAAAGAATCACGTAAACCCCATCAATAACAGAGCCAAAGGGTAAGCCATTTGTTAAACCTTGGCCTCGTCCGAGCCCGCCAGCTCTCCGCCTCGCTCCTGGTCTCGCACGGGAGGTCTCAACGGCCTGCCAAATCTCCGCCTCACGTGAGGCCTCACACAGGGGGCCTCGATGGGGAACTAATTCTCCATCCCGCCCGAGGCCCCACGCGTAAAGCCTCAGACGAGATGACAGTTCTCCGTCTTGCTTGAAGCTGGCTCGGCAACATCCCATCACTTTCGCCTCGACTAGCCTCCCCGACAGTGCATCGCGGCCCATTAATGCGTCAACCACTTCCGCAATCTCAGTCGGACGATGGCTTGACACCGCAGAATGGCCGACAGGATAGAAAGTCGCATCAGCGCCATACCGACCTAGATAGGGCACGACGGGGATTACCAGGAACTGTGCTCTAGTGCTGTGCCCACGATCAGCGCTTGCACTACACTGTGCCACCTAACCCCCGCCCCAAAGACAACACGGCATGGGGAGTCAAATCCGGGTCACCATAGCCTCGGAATCAGCGTATGAGTCCAACTACTCCCTCTAAGCCTTGGCAATCTACTTCAGGGGCTTGGCAACCCTGGGATTCATGTCTGCCGAGCCTCCCATGATGGTTTGACCTTGGCACCAACTGAGCCTCGGCTTCTCACGCAGTCAACACACAGTGACCAGCACGCCGACCGCCACGCCCGCTTCGAGGTAACACTAGAGCTCCCACGACATACAAGATCAGATGTGACCGGTGCATCGCCCCAGTACTTCAAGGATGAGACCACTCCATCGCCCATGCCGCCACAGTAACAGGCTATAGGGCTTGGACATGCCACCCCCGTTCTCACGACGCCGTGTAGCTAGCGCATGTGTCACCCTTGTCCCCCCTTCAACTATAAAAGGGAGGGATCAGGGCCGTTTCTAGGAAAAAATGATTTAGGCCTATGCCCACGCAACGAACTCACGCATGAACACACAGACGAATGCTCGAGCTTCCCCGTTGTCTGAGATCGACATCTCAAGCAATCCACGCCACTCCACGTAGAGACCTAGGACTAGCTCCCTCTCTCACACTGCTTGTAACCCCCTACTACGAGCACTTCGGTGCAAGGAATACAAGATCGATCTCTCAAACTGGACGTAGGGTGCTCATTACCCGAACCAGTATAAACCTTGTGCCTCTTTGCATCACCATCTGGGATTGGGAGCACACAGTACAAATTTACTAGTTGGTTGAGGGCCCGCCGGTCCGAAACACCGACAGGGTAGAATGGTACTTTGGATCTGGACTTGGTTAGACATTCGAGCGAGGCTCGGATTACACTTGTTCTGCCTATGTCGATTGAGTACCATCCATTGCTATGGATGGTAGTCAAGTCACAGACTTATTATCCTGAGCATATACTTGCTTATGGGAGCGGGAAGGCTCGTTGCTCTCTTGTCATGGGTTCTAGCTCTTTTCGGATCGACTGATTGGAGGCGGGGATGGTGGAGGTCTAAGCACCACACTGAGTCCAGGACTTAGGAGTGGGGGCTTGGAGTCCAAGTTTGGACGGGGACCAAGACCCCTTGACATGAGAGTGGTGGGTTGGTCTTGCTTGTGCCTAGGGTACAAACAGGGCGTGTGTTTCAAGGTACCTAGCTAGGATACATTGGTTCGCGAATCGCCATGTGATATGGTATGACTTGGCTATGATCTAGCACCGTAGTAAGAACTAGAATATGGAATATGGTAAAATGGTTCTGATTGCTTACCACTGCTTGAAAGTAGCACAAGTGCTTACATAGAATGGTTAGTTAATGAACTAATGATGACTGCTAATGAAATTGAATATAAGGACGCATATTTAGTAATGTCCCCGTAGATGCAATAACCCACAAGCCAGATAGCCTTGTATATCCTTGGAGTCTTTTATTTTCCTCCTGTCGGGTAAGTCTTGCTAAGTACAATCGAGTACTCAGGGTTTTATTTCCCCTATTGTAAGTGATCGGATAATACTTAGAGCTGACTCTTGTGTGGGGAAACCTCCTGGTGGGCTCAGCGGGGATTCCTTTCGCGCTACGACCGTAGTGTTTATTTATAACCCTCATGAAAGGTTTTTCTAAGAAAAGATATAAAATCTGTTAGCATCTCTTGTATATAAATGTCTGCTATGTTAATACTCCACCATGTCATTAAATTAATCCTGCTTCCTTTGTAACTCTGATAACATTGTTATATTCCCCTGTTATAATAAATTGAGGTAATATTTTGGTACCATAATAAAGTGATGTAAGAAATGACTTAAGAATGTTGTAAGCTTTATTCTCTCATTTATGATCCTGATGGAAAAATATGGATTTTCCAGTTCTCCCTTGGGGTGTGCTCGATGAAACTACATAGTTGAGTGTCCTCTTTGGAGTACTTAGTGAGTACTCCTAGGAGGCATTGGATTAGGCGGTTCTGCCACAATCGCTTGACTAGGTAATATGTTTGTAATAACGCTGGGGCACAAAAATCATGCAAGACCAACATAAAGTATGGAACACACCGACAATTCCAATAAATATCGACCAGGGACATGAGCAATAAAACACTAGCAACAGGAACAAGATCCAAAGAACTCTAAATAGAGCACCAATAAATAGATGAATTAGATATATGCTTTTTATAGATTTTATCATATTTTCTAAAATAATATTAACTACAAATTCATTCATATGGCATCATGTTTATGAAGTATAGAAAATGTATATTGCTATGAAACTATTGGTAGAGGAACTCAACAATTTTAAACATTCCGGCCAAACTATAATGAAAGTATAGATAGTGTGATTGTATAGAAACAAAATTTCACTTATCTATGACCAAAGGAGTAGTTAATATCATGTATTTTCATAGATAAAATAGAATTTAGTCATTTATGGGGGCCACCATATTCTTGTATGTGCTATACAAAATTACAAACCATGATAGAAAGTATAAGGATTTCATCTATTGCAATCAATATATTTCACTTGTGTGACATAAAGTTGTGTATGCTATTTGCTTTGCATGAGTCACCTTTAGTTAATATTGGTAAGTAGTCTACAACGATACTCCCCAAGAGCCCAAATAGGGAATAAAGTGCGGTAGTTAGGGTAGTTGAAGTAAACGGAAGAGTTGGTGTTGCCAGCATGTTCCTATAATCAAAATGCATGCGCACGGTTAGTAATGGTAGTTTATGTGACAATGTAACTATGCATCTTTTGTCTTACTATGTAGTAATTCAAGAGAAAGATGTCCATAATAAGGTGTAAATGCATAAAACAAAATATAAAGCTACAAAGTACTAACTAGATGAACATATTGTACATGAACACTTCTAGCATATGTAGAACACAAAGATGCAATTATAACCTCTTTAAAGAATGCTTTAAAGAATGCATCTTTCTAACTTTAATGCTACAACTACATATCTAAATGGGCAATACATAGAAATGTGACACTAAAACATAATAATGAACTAGAAAAAGACCTAGCATATGCATAGCATGACCAAAGTATGAGTAGAAATCACCTTGTTACTTATTTGAGCCATGAAATTAATATATAGGTTTTTTCTCATAAAATCTAATGGGAGAAAGAGTTGCATAGTCAACTGAACAAAGAGAGACTGTTCAAACAAACTTTATAAAATGTATTGGTTGTATCACTAGATTATTTGAAAAAACTAACTTGCTGAGGATAGTCGCCTGTCTCCAACTGCATATTAATCAATACTTTTGCCGCACGATGTAATGGCGTTGGGTCCCGTTCCATCTATTAATTACACAAATTAGAATAATAAGGTGGATGCAATCAACATATATTTATAAATGCTATTCCTACTAGTCATTGACAAGCTAGTGACATTTTAGATAATAAAATGATGTATCCAAAACATAAACTTCATATTCATAAATGTTGCAACGATTGATTACATATATTCAAAACATCACTTTTTATATCTAGGGAATATTCCTTTGGAGTAACTGATATTTGATGTACAAATCAAACCTGTCCAGCATGAAGCAAAGCTAGCATTGCCCAAGCAGTCTGTACCGCATGCGTACTATGACCCTCTACATAGATCTGCACATGTTACATTTTTTCTCTGATTAGGACCACAACTAGCTAGCTAAGCAACATACAATAAATAGATAAACCCTACAAACTCTAGGTAACTTAGTTCATTCCTTTGGCCAGCTGTAGTTATAAGTTAACTCTCATATATTTAGGCAATACATTTCTTTATTTGTAACATCAGTAGCATTGGTAGAACTGTAATAACATGTGTCCAAATCTGCTTATGATCTAGCTCATGGAACGAGTTGGCATATGTGTAGCACCTCTCTTAAACCTGAGGTGCTACATTAATTTGGCGCGATCGGGATTATAACCTAGCCATAATCTCCCTCCTAAACTTCCAAAGCGGTATTAAACCAACCAACTACAGCCACATATGGGCCGTACATGGACCATATTCACTACTACGAGTATTACATTCACCCCTCTTTAAGTGCGAATGCCCTCGGCTGCTCACCGCATATGCAGGAGACACCAAGAATCACCTCTTGGTACAAGGTTGTGCCATTCTTACCCTTCGACGGGTATGCAAGAGTGTGCATTGTACCCCGTACAATGCAACGCTCCATGGGCAATGTACAACGCAACCCTTCATGGGCACACTCACAACACAAGAGTGTTCATTGTACCCCTCCATGGGCAACGTGCAACGCAGCCCTCCACAGGTACACATGAGTGTGCATTGTACCCCTCAACGAAACGTAGAACACAACGCATATCACATACAACAAGGGTTGACACTCCGCATCCAAATTTGCTTACAACCTAGCTCCTCAAGTGGAATAGGCCACATATGCATAGCTATCAGAGGTGTATGTTTGGAGTGATAAGAATTATAAGCTAGCTATTAGCCTTCTAAACTTTCAAAGTGGTACTAAACCAGCCAACTATAACCACACATGAGCCACATGGACCAACTTCACTACTAACAAGCTAGGGTATTACGAGAACATTAAGATGACTTACCTTCAAAATAGTTGAGAAGGCCAAAATGGTCTATACTTGAAATCATATGGTGCATAAGTTGAGGAAGCTAGTAACAAAGTTAGACATTTTTGTGACCTTTTCTCAACAAACATGCATGGTTCTTACAATACATGACAATTAATAACTAAACTTATATATAGAACGGGAAAAAACAAGTATACACATTTACCTCTCGTTCACATGATAGATAGCTTTCCCCCCATCCACCTGTTTTGAGCTGTGTTGACAACAAAAAGTTGCAAGCTTTCCTAATGCAAGCGCTGTTTTGGTAAGTTCTACCGGCTGCAATTAAGCCTTTTAGTGCAAAGAAGGTTCCATAGATAAAACATATGCCCCAAGTTCCATACCTAGATGAAAATTGATTTAAATATTAATAAAGAACATAATATACATTGTACAAAAATAAAAGATGTATTTATACAAACCAGGATCCATCCTTCTTTTGATTGTTCTCAATATATTTGGTAGCTTTGTTTACATATTCTTTTATCTGTTCACTGCGGTAACCAGGATAACTCTCTCCAAAGAGTATCAGAGCATGCATTATTGAGGAAGTACATTCGACCGTCCTGTTATTGGACTCATTCAGTTACAAAGTTCATCCTAGTACAATATTCGATCAAGCTCAGATTGAGAAAATGTTGTCCAAGTTCTTACGGGTAATCGACGACAAGATTTCGAAAACTCTCCAAAGGATTCAAAATCTAGGTTGTTAAACAAAACAATTATATCAGTGCATATGTAGCTAAAAATGTGGAAAATCAGTACTTAAATTGAAGACTAATTTTCAAATAAGATATCAACAACATTATTATACTGAGTAAAAAGCACTAACTAGGAGGTTAGTAGAGGTGATTATATCTCCTTCCCCTCTAGGATCAAACACTATGTTAGACGTCCTTTGTGCCTTACCAATCCATCTATTTATGAGGTGCCTACATTCACTTTGTCTATCTTAAGTTCTACCGGCACAATCCCTCATAGGCTTTTGTAGGTGAGGGCGTGCATGTGTGCTGTTGTAATACATAATTGATTTGTAGAGGTGGCTAGATTTTCATATGTAAACTTAAGACTACCTCTAGAAATCGATTGGTAGAGGCGGTTTGTGTTTTTGCCACCTCCAAAAATTGGTATGTACAGGTGACGGTTAGTAACATGGCATGCATCTAAAAACCATTTTCCAAAAAAATGAAAATTGGTCTAAAGATCACAGGTCAAGTGTTTTTTCATGCGAAATATGTGCACTTGAGGTTCCTAGGATCTCATTGAGCACTATAACTCAGGTATACGACATATCTCCATCTAGGGCCATTTCAAAAAAGTTTGGGCTCTAATCAATTTCAAATAAACAGTTACTATTTTTTTGCAGCATCTATTTTTTGAGGCAGGTCAAATCACCTACCATGACTAAAAATATAGTTCAATTCCAACTGTCTTTAGAAATGCCTCTACTTCTAGAGGTGGTTCGTAACACCAACCACCACTAAAAATGGAGGGCTTTTTAAGGGCCGCTCGGAACACCAATTGATTGTTGGAGGTGTGGCCCATTTCTAGATTTTTTTAGAGGCAAGGTTTTGATCCAAACACGAGAAAAAATGAGACGCCTAAAGAACTCATTTCGATATTTTTTATATGTGTATCTATATGAGCGTTTGCATATATACTATATTCCTAAAAACAGCATTATTATATTATTTGGACTATCAATTATTATAATGGTTGTGATTTTGTTGTAACTAGTTTCTACTGAAATCAATTCAATAATGGTTGAAGAACGCAAAATTTGAAATAAATGTGTACTTAAAGACAGATGTTCTTTTATGTATCCATTTACCTGGTAGCTACAAATGTGACATATTAATACTATCCTCACCCGAAGTGACTTTTCTTTACTAACCTTATCAAAAATATGACATTGCAAACATTACAATTTTATAGCAGCTAGGTTAGTGGCGATTGGCGAGACGAATGGTACATGTCATCAGCTAATGGTACAAAAATATGACATTGCAAACATTACAATTTGATAACATTACTCAATATACTATCTTATCTGATCCACCAGTTCTTGGGTTCAATTTAAAAGTGATTTAGTTAGTTCCAATATTTAAAAATACACTAAATAAACACCATTTTCAAAAAACATTTCGTAAATTGGGAGTGTTATCCCGCTAACAATCCCTTCGTCAAATCTTTGTGTGCATGTGTTAGCAGCTGTTTGCACTTAATTAGTTATTAAAGGTAGTTCCACAAATGGTTTTGTCTGTTCTTATTAAAGCAAATGTCAACAGCCTCATGTAGTCCAATGCTATACATTCCTGGTGAGATGGATAAGGTTGCATCTTAACTATTGGTACATTACCTCCAGCCATGAATAAGTTCTTTGGCACTCAAATGAAGAGAATGAACCGTCTTTGTTCTTCAAAGGACAAAAATAAAGTTTGTTAAATAAACTTCGCAGTTAAGTAAATTGAGAAGCCATTGCAAGTCTAGAAGTCAATGAAAACCATGGATGACATAAATGGCACTAAAATTCATTTTGAAGAAGACAAGTGGAAGCAACCAAATATTTGAAATGGGTGCAACATAAATTGGAGCAGCTAATACATAAAAATGAGAAAATATATTTTAGTTGCATGCGGTGCAGAATATTACTCATGTTCTCCAAAAACCCTTTTGTAATTTTGCTAGGTATAATTTTGCTAGTTCACAGTCTTCTTGCTGATTTGCAATGCAACTGTTAAAAAAGATTGTGATCGTATAATTTTGGACATATCCCATGAAATTTTGAACATTTAATGTTAAGATCTGTTCATTTTATATATATTATGGTATGAACTATCGCAACTTTTAAGTTCTTATTACTAAAAGAATTTGACATGTGCAGTTTAACTTGTTCTGAAAATAGAAATTCATAACATATTAAAATCATACCCTGAAGGTAAGAAGGCAATCAATAGCATCGAATAGCCATTCTTTTGAGTTCCCAATAAGGTTAGGAGACACCTTTGACAGCAGCAGTATAGCCTGAAGGTATATATACAGAATAATTGAAGTCAAAGAAATAATTGTTTGACATGCTTGTACAAGGAAAACAATTATTCTAACTCATGTACATTGAAGAAGAAACAAACTTCTGCTAACCTTAATTACTTCAGCAGAACTATCACTTGAGGCCCAGCTATTGTCTACAGTTGAAAGTGTCCACGAACCTTTTGATCTATGCCGAAACCAATATCTTGGGTCGCCAGGGGGGTTTCGTGTAACCTTATTATATTGTAAAAAAATTAAAATTCAAGTTAATCAAATTTGATAATATATTAATTGAAGAGGAAGAGCAACATACTTGTGCTTTCTTGATATATCTGAGGGCCTTATCCATTTCTGGCACATATTTGTCAATAATGTCCGCTGACAAGAAGGCTTGAATAATAAGGGCTATCTCCCAGTTTTGGGTACCATCGTATATCTATATTGAGAATCGCACATCAAATTTGTCTCAGTTTCTCTCTTAAATGAAGGTTCCCTTGAGTCACTTGAGGAAAACAAATACTAGCACTGTATGACTATTTCACGATGAGGTACCATTTGATTAAAAAGGAAATATATAGTATAATATAGCCGACAATGAACCCAAAAAACAGTAGTGTTTTACATATCATCCCAGCACTTTCAAGAGAACCGTTCTATATATAAACTAAGAAAAAGAAAAATTCCACAATTCCTAGTACATTTATGCAGATTAGTTCCAAAAAGCAAAGAATCGATCACTAATCAATTACTTACTTGTCAAGATGTTAGTTCAATTGCATCCATAATAGAACTGAAATGAATGATCTGTCAACTAATTATTGAGAAAAATGAAAATAAGTAGTACGTGTGTGTGTGTGTATATATATATATATATATATATATATATATATAATTCACACTAGGTTGTCTTCAAAATTGATTTAAATTGTTAAATTGAGAAGCCATTGCTAGGAATGTTAAATTAATTAACTGAGTATGTGGCCACAATATGCATGAGTTATCACTTGAGTGGTGTTTTCTATATCGTGGTTGAAAGCATCTAGGCCCCTAGTAGGGTTTCGGTGATTAATGACAATACAAGATTACTATGACTAACATGTGTTTTGCAGAGGCATTTAAGTTAGGTCATGGTAATGTAGATCGATTGGGCAATTATGGTGGTCATGCCCCTACGATGGAAATCGTTTCGGTTTTCAAAGGA
Source organism: Miscanthus floridulus (assembly GCF_019320115.1). Classification (NCBI taxonomy): domain Eukaryota; kingdom Viridiplantae; phylum Streptophyta; class Magnoliopsida; order Poales; family Poaceae; genus Miscanthus; species Miscanthus floridulus. The sequence goes on from NC_089597.1 coordinate 91,710,305, forward strand.
TGGACGACAAGGTTAAGGATAGACTAGTTCTAAGTGTCGATTGGAGTTGGAGAGACACTTAGAGTAGTTTAGGACTTTGTTTTTCCTTTGGCCGTACTATTAAGGGGGGTATGAACAGGTAGCTTGACCTAGGTGAGTCTAGTGAGTTAGGTGTGGTGCACACTTGTTAAAACTAGCACTAGGTAGATCCAAGATAGCCCTTAGATCCAATGGAGCAAACTTCATTCACATATGATCGAGAGTTGGAAGTGAATGGAGGGTCAAATACTGACCGAATGCTGGCTCCGGTGTGACTGGACGTTGGCTTAGGGCCCAGTCAGTTCATTTGACCAAGGTGATTGCGTCTGGTTTGACCGAACGCTAAGAGGTCAAGTGACCGGACGCTGAGAGGCAGCGTCCGGTCGACTCTAGTAAGGTTCCAGAGAGGAAAAATCACGACCGGACGCGTCCGGTTAGTGCTGACTGGACGCTGCCCAGCGTCCGGTCACACTGTAAACACTAGAGTTCAGGGTATACTGACCGGAGCGTCCGATCAACATGACCGGAGCGTCTAGTCACCCCGCAGAGGCACATAACGGTTCGTTTTTCAGCCGGTGTTATAAATACCAACTCCACTCGTGTGTGGGGGTACTTTTGCTCATTCCAACAGCTAAGAAACACCTTAGAGAGTGCCAAGAAAAGCAAGGTCCTAGTGAGGTGATTGAGATTTGAGAATCCCAAAGAGAGCCCTCATTAGTGAAGATCAAGAGTAGCAAAGTGTGCATCCATCTTCTCATTAGGCTTGTCGCAGTCAAGTGAGAGTTCGTACTTGTTACTCTTAGTGATTGCCATCACCTAGATGGCTTGGTGGTGATTGGGAGTTCGGTGATCACCCGGTGGAGCTTGTGGGTGACCCAACTCAAGTTGTGAGCGGTTGTGGGTGATTCACTGCGACGGAGTGTCGAAGAATCAACCCGTAGAGAGCACTTGATCCTTGCGCGGATCAAGGGGGAGCCACACCCTTGCATGGGTGCTCCAACGAGGACTAGTGGGGAGTGGCGACTCTCCGATACCTCAGCCAAACATCGCCGTGTTCCTTCCTCTCTATTTACTTTGAGCATTTACTTTGAGCATTTACTTTGAGCAATTCATTTCATGTCCTTACATTCTTAGAATTGACATGCTAGAGTAGGATTGGAACTTAGGTTGCAAGTCTTTTGTGCGGTAGAACAATTAGATACACTTGTTAGGCACAAGGGGTTAATTGGGCTAACCATAGGACTTAATTATTGCAAAGAAATTTAGAATTAGCCCAATTCACCCCCCCTCTTGGGCATCTTGACCCTTTCAATTGGTATCAAAGCGTCGTGCTCACATATTTAGGCTTAACCGCCTAGAGCAAGATGTCTCACGGGGATGGACCTCCTCCTATCTTTGAGGGAGATGGCTTTCCTTATTGGAAAATCCACATGGAGGCATATCTAGAGGCTCTAGATGTTGGTATACTTAGAGCCGCATCACAAGGCTTCCCAAAACCTTGGGATGCTACTAACCTACAAGGCGATGAGGTTAATTACGAGAAGTGGAATGCAAAGGCTCGAAACACCATCTTTAGAGGCCTTTGCAAAGATGTGTTTAATCGGGTGAGAAACCACAAAGACGCCCATACACTATGGTCGGACGTTTGTGCGCTCCATGAGGGAACTAAGAGTGAGCGTGAGGAACGCTATCATCTTGTCATGAAAAAGCTCAACTCTTTTGAAATGCTTCTTAAGGAAAGTGCTAATCAAATGTATTCACGTTTGAATGTTCTTGTAGAGGAAGTCAATGGGCTTGGACTCACTCAAATGCAACCATCCGATATTGTAAGAAAGATCTTGAGTGTCCTCCCCATTGATAAATATGGGCATATTGTGACTGTGATACATCAAGGTGATCTTTCCGTCGCTACACCGACACAAATCTTGGGGAAGATCAATGCTCATGAGATGTACATGCACATCACACCACAAGATGGCTCATCCTCTACCAAGAAGAAAGATAAGGACTTAGCATTCAAAGCTAGCCAAGAGAAGGACAAGGCAAGACTTGAGTATGAGAGCTCAAGTGAAGATGAAGTTGATGATGAAATCCTTGCTCTCATGGTGAAGAAGACCGCCAAGATTCTTAAGAAGCTAAACAAGAGTGGCATCAAGTTTGATGGCAAGAAGAAGTTCTTCACTAGCTCTAGAAGGAAGCCAATCTCCGAAATGGATTGCTACAATTGTGGAGAACTTGGTCATCTAGCTCACCAATGCACAAAGCCCAAGAAAGACAAGTTCAAGAACAAGAACAAGGGCAAGAGAGATGACTCAAGCAATGAAGATGAAGATGAGAAGAAAAAGAACAAGCCATACAAGAAGAGAGATGGCAAGAAGAAGGACTTCCGCAAGAAGAAGAAGAGTGGAAAGGCTTACATCGTCGGTGATTGGCTCACGGACATTGATTCATCTAGTGGATCATCCGATGATGAAAGTGACAACGAGAAGGTGGCCACCATTGCTATTGACCTATCATCTTCACCTCCTCCACCGCCATCATCCTCTACACACCTATGCCTTATGGCCAAGGGTGAACGCAAGGTATCACATGATGATGATAGTAGTGGTGATGATCATGCTCATAATGATGATAGTGATAGTGATAGCGATGATGAATATGAGTCACCTACTCATGATGATCTTGCTAAATTACTAAAGAAATACACTAAGATCATTATAAAGACTAGAGCTAAAAATAAAAAGCTTGAGATTAAGAATGATTCTCTTTTAGCTAAATGTGAGATAGCCGAAAAGGCTAGTGTTGAACTTAGAGAAGCAAATGATGCTATGACATCCAAACTCAAGGAGCTCAAATCTTCTAAGAAAGAGCTCAAAGATAAACATGATAAACTTGAGTGGGTGAACAAAGAGCTCATCACTAGCCATAACAAGCTAAATGATGAATATACCACTCTTAAGGTTAATCATGATACCCTTGTTATTGCTCAAGAATTTTACCCAATGAGCCACATGATGCCACTAATGATGTTGTTAAGATTGATATAGCTACATCATGTGATGATCTAATTGATGAGAGCATTGAGCAAGGATCTAGTGGTAAAGGCAAGTAAGTGGTTGAGTGCAATGACTATGATGAGTATGTCAAGCTCAAGCATGACAATGAAAAGCTAAAGAAAGAGTTTGAAGAGTTCAAAACTCACAACACCTTTGTGCTAGAATCTCTTGATCATGATGGCAACTTGATTCTTGAGAATGAGAAGCTAAAAGAAGAAAATAAGAAACTCAAGGAAGAAAGAAACAAGGTTGCACTCAAGGAAGATAAAAGTAGTGATGCACTCAAGGAAGAGAACAAGAAGGTCAAGTTGGAAAAAGAGCATCTCAAGATTGGATTGAGCAAGTTCACTAGAGGCAAGTATCTTCAAAATGATCTTCTAATGAACACCATCATGAAGATGGATAGAAGTGGCATTAGGTACATGGCAAACAAAGAGAAGAAGGCTCAAGCTCAACAACAACAATCAAAGCCAAAGCCGAAGCCAAAGAGATGCTTTGAGTGTGGACAAGAAGGCCACTTTGCTCATGAGTGCCAAACTCCACCACCACAACCCTTGCCCAAGCTTGCTAGACCCTTTGCCTTCAATGCTCACTACATGCTTAGAAAGGATTCTAGTGGAAAGATGAAAGTGATGTTCTTAGGACCTCCAAATAAGAATAGGCCTAAGAAAATTTGGGTTGCAAAGACACTTATTGAGAAGGTGAAGGGCCCTCAACAAGTTTGGGTTCCTAAAGCTTGATCTCTTGTGTGTAGGTGAACTACAAGACCAGTGGAAGTCATTGGGTTATTGATAGTGGTTGCACACAACATATGACCAATGATCCTCGTATGTTCACCTCACTAGATGAAGAAGTAGATGGGCAAGAAAGAATCACATTTGGAGATAACTCAAAGGGCAAAGTCAAAGGATTGGGAAAAGTGGCAATATCAAATGATCATTCCATCTCCAATGTGCTATATGTTGCTTCATTGAGTTTCAACTTGCTATCCATTGGACAATTGTGTGATCTTGGCTTCCAATGCTTGTTTACCGAGAAGGAGGTTGTTGTATCCAAGAAAGATGATGATCATGTGATATTCAAAGGATTTAGATACAACAACCTATATCTATTAGACTTCACCCCTGAAGATGCAAACTTGAAGACATGCCTATTCACCAAAACAACACTTGGGTGGCTATGGCATAGGAGACTTGCTCATGTTGGAATGAGCTCACTCAAGAAGCTTATGAAGAATAACTTGGTGAGAGGGTTGAAGGATGTGAAGTTTGAGAAGGACAAGCTTTGTAGTGCATGTCAAGCCGGCAAGCAAGTTCCAAATACCCATCCAACAAAAGCTTTTATGTCAACCATAAGAGTGCTAGAACTCCTTCACATGGATTTATTTAGACCAACAACATACAAGAGTTTAGAAGTAAATCTTTATTGTCTTGTGATTGTTGATGATTATTCAAGGTATACATGGGTATTCTTCCTTCATGACAAATCCGAAGTTGCATCTTGCTTCAAGAAGTTTGCCAAGAGAGCACAAAATGAATTTGAAGTGAAGCTCAAGAAGATAAGAAGTGACAATGGGAAAGAGTTTGACAACACAAACATAGAAGCTTATTGTGATGAAGTTGGAATCAAACATGAAGTCTCCGCAACATATACTACTCAACAAAATGGTGTAGTTGAGAGGAAGAACCGAACATTGATCACTCTTGCAAGAACAATGCTTGATGAGTACAACACCCCCGAAGCTCTATAGGCGGAAGCAATCAACACCGTATACTATGCATCCAACTGCCTATTCCTTCAAAAGTTCCTTAGCAAGACACCTTATGAGTTGCTCAATGGGAAGAAGCCGGACGTCTCCTTCTTTAGGGTGTTTGGTTGCAAATGCTACATCTATAAGAAGCGGCAACACCTAGGGAAGTTCCAAAGACATTGTGATATTGGTTTTCTTGTTGGTTACTCATCAAAGTCCAAAGCATATAGAGTATTTAATCATGCCACCGGCTTGGTTGAAGAAACATATGATGTGGAATTTGATGAATCTAACGGCTCCCAAGGAGCACATGAGAATCTTGATAATGTAGGTGATGAACCATTGAGGGAGGCTATAAAGAACATTCCGGTTGGAGACATCAAGCCTAAAGATGATGAAGATGATGTACAAGTGATTGATCCACCTTCTTCATCAAATGTGCCACAAGATGATGAAAAAGATGGGAGAGTAGAAAATGAAGATACTCATACCTCCCATGAACAAATGGTGGTACAAGCACAAGATGTTGATGCTCCACAACCTCCCCCTCAAGTGGTCAATAGAAGAAATACACCCCTACTTCAAGATCATCCACAAGATCTCATCATAGGGAATCCATCAAAGGGTGTAATGACTCGATCTCAAAAACTTACTTTATTTATTGCTCATCACTCTTTTGTCTCTTGCTTTGAGCCTACTAAGGTAGAAGAAGCTCTTCAACATCTGGATTGGATAAATGCCATACATGAAGAGTTGAACAACTTCACTCGCAATGAAGTTTGGACTTTTGAAGAGCGGCCAAAAGGTGCAAGAGTCATAGGAACAAAGTGGATGTTTCAAAACAAGCAAGATGATCAAGGTGTTGTTGTAAGGAACAAGGCAAGACTAGTTGCAAAGGAGTTCTCTCAAGTTGAAGGTTTGGATTTTGGAGAGACCTTTGCACCGGTTGCAAGATTGGAAGCCATCCGTATCCTATTTGCATATGCATCACATCATGAAATCAAACTTTATCAAATGGATGTGAAAAGTGCTTTTTTAAATGGCTTTATTAATGAACTAGTCTATGTTGATCAACCTTCCAGGTTTGAAGACCCTAGATATCCTAATCATGTTTATAGGTTGTCCAAGGCATTATATGGGCTTAAGCAAGCCCCAAGAGCTTGGTATGAGTGCCTTCGGGACTTCCTCATTGAGAAGGGTTTCATCATTGGGAAGGTCGACACCACACTATTCACCAAGAAGCTTGATGGGCATATCTTCATTTGTCAAGTGTATGTTGATGATATCATCTTTGGATCATCAAATGAAGATTCATGCAAAGAATTTGGTGAATTGATGTCGAAGGAGTTCGAGATGTCAATGATTGGAGAGCTTACATTCTTTTTTGGTTTTCAAGTCAAGCAAATGAGAGAAGGGATTTTCATCTCTTAAGAGAAATATACTAATGATCTTCTCAAAAGATTCAAGATGGATGAATGTAAGCCAATCAAAACTCCAATACCAACCAATGGACATCTCAACCTAGATGAGGGAGGTAACCCAGTTGATCAAACTCTCTACCGCTCTATGATTGGTAGCTTGTTGTATTTGACCGCATCTAGGCCCGACATCATGTTTAGTGTGTGTATGTGTGCTAGGTTTTAAGCTAATCCTAAGGAAACTCATTTAATTGCCATAAAAAGAATCCTTAGGTATCTTAAGCACACACCAAGCATTGGCCTTTGGTATCCCAAAGGATCTAGATTTGAATTAATTGGCTATTTCTATTTGGATTATGCTGGGTGCAAAGTTGATAGAAAAAGCACATCTGGAGGGTGCCATTTGCTTGGTAGATCACTTGTGTCTTGGTCCTCTAAGAAACAAAATAGTGTGGCTTTGTCCACCGCCAAAGCGGAATACATTGCCGCGGGTGCTTGTTGTGCACAAATACTTTACATGAAACAAACTTTGCTAGACTATGGTGTAGTTCTAGATAAAGTACATCTTTTGTGTGATAATGAAAGTGCGGTAAAACTTGCAAATAATCCGGTTCAACACTCTCGCACCAAGCACATAGATATCCGCCATCACTTTCTTAGAGATCATGTTGCTAAAAATAATATATCACTGAAGGTGTAAGGACCGAGGATCAATTGGCAGATATATTTACTAAACCGCTAGATGAGGCAACATTTTGTAGATTGCAGAATGAACTAAATGTGCTTGATTTTAGTAACTTCACTAAAAATTGAGCTTGTGTTGTCCCTTGCATTGCATTGTAATATACAACATGTTTAATGCTTTATAATGAATATAGGGCTTGTCTAGCATGGTTAAGATAACTGCCGAAAAGCGTGTGAAGAAGCTTAACCTTGGATCAAACTTGACAAGCAACTAGATTTACTTTCAAGTATTGCAATGCATATGCATGATTGTTGTTTGTTGTTTGTCTTCAAATTGCACTCTTATTGCCTAATTTCTTAAAAAGAATTATAGCCTAAGGCAAAACATTTTGAAAAACTTGGGTTTGAGAGAGGTCACTCACATCAGTCTCAATTAGTGTTTATTTGGATCTTATTGGAGTTGGGACTTGATTGGGAACAGGCAGCGCGAAGGACTTTGAAGATTTGCTGAAGAAGGAGTGACCGGACGCTGCACCAGACTCTGGTGTCCAGCGTCCGGTCAGTTCACAGGAGGTGAACCTGCTGCCGAAGGAGTGATCGGACGCTGAAACAATGTTTTTCTAGTGTCCGGTCAGAAGGAGCTTCTACGTTCGGTCGGTCATGAAGATGTCAAGGCTAGGTGTCCACTGGACGCGTCTGGTCGCGATTCTAGAGGATACCGAAGCGTCCGGTCAGTAGAAAACATGCAGCATCAGATCTCTTTTCTCGTTTCCTTTTCTGATCCACCAGGGGACCCATATAATCCACGTGCATGTGTTCCTTGACCTAATCCCACGCCGTCTTCCCCGAGCCGCCATGCACGCCATTGTCGCCGTTGTTTCCACGCCGCCGCAGCCGTGCCCCAGTCGTCGGATTCACGCACCGCCGCTACTCGCCCATGCGCCACCGCCTTGCTTAGCTCCCAAGCGCCACCACGCCCTTGCCTCCCGCGTCACCGCTCTCCCGCGCACCTAGCATCACGTGCTGTCATCGCCCGCAGTTTGTAGCGCTGCTGTGTGCCTCGCCATTGATAGCAGCGCCTCCCCACGTTGCCCTGCTTCCTAGCCGTTGCCACCATACTCCTCACCAGCGTCGCCGCTAGTGCCCTAGCCTCCGAGTCGCAGCCACCGCAACAGCAGAGCAGTCGGTGAACTTTCACCACAGCAGTGCCATCCACGTCTAGCGTCGGGCCATCAATCCATCACCGCAATCCTAACCCTTGATTCGGTGTCCCCCAATCCATTCCTCCTCTCGCCGTTTCGCCATTTCGTTAGGTAGCAAGTCCTGCGTCTCTATTTCGTATCTAAACTGCTTGCTTCCTAGGGTTTCACATCTATTAGATACATTGTATTTATTTGTATATCCTTCTATTCCATTATGCAGCGAGTCAGTGCCATTGAGATCGTGTGGCAGTTGTCAGTTAACTCGGGGCCAAGCTCGCGAGTAAGGATCGAGGCCAAGCCTCGAAAGTGTCAGCGGTAGTTGATCTTCAACAGAGGCAGTTGTTTCTTTGTCAGGGGTAGTTGATTATTCTTTGATCCATTAGATGGCTTGTGTGAAGAATGTTGGAGGTGGTCCCGGTGATGAGGATCGGAGGCTCCCGCCTTGCCAGCCTACAGATCCTAAAGGCAAAGCAACAAAGAAGCTAGCAACCCGGAAGCACAAATATCCAGATGTAGAGCAACGAGAGTAGCTGCAGTTGTAGAGGCCGCAGAGCGTGCTGAGAGAGGAGGTACTCGCAGTGGAGTTGTTATTGTAGATCATCTATCACCAGAAGCATAGGGTATACTTGAGCGTATTGAGCGTCTTCATGGTGGTCCACCTAGGATTGTCATGATGCAAGGACGACGTCTTGCCATTGAGGAGCCTCAGCCTTAGGGGGACTCACAGCAGGAGCCATAGCAGTAGTCCCCACTAGCAGAGCCGACAGAGCAGACTCACGAGGGCTAGCAGGCCGAGGAGATAGAGCAGGCACCTTAGCCACAGCTTCGCCGCTCTGGTTGTACCCATGCCCCAATCACATCGAGGACTAACACATAGCGGAGGGGTTCTCGTCCACCGCCTAGACCACATGGTCCGCCTCCAGTGACCCATCTTGACTTAAGGGCCGCCACGGCCAAGCAGGTTCAACAACTGAGATTTGTTAATTTTGAGGTATGGTTTCCATCGAGGAGGGATGAGAGAGCTTCAGAGGGATTCTACACTCCACTACAGGAGGATTTCTACAATGCCTATCTCAACAGTGGGGTAGTTTTTAGATCTCAGAGGGTGTGCCACATTGACTCTATAGTTGCAGCAGTTGGAGAGCACATTCGCCCCTACCTTACATATCTACCGGGGCTATCAGGTTTGATTGGATGGACCAGACTATATGTTCCATCTTGGGTTCGGCAGTTCTATGCTTCCCTCTGGATTGACCCACAACATAGATATATTCACTTTGCATTTGGAGGAAGAGACTACCGCCTAACAAGCCAGAGGGTTAGGGAGATACTAAGGCTTCAGGAGCAGCCAGTCAGACTTCATGAGGTGTGCTATGGCCAGACAGCACCCCCAGACGCCCTCATGGTGGTAATGTGCCCCCTACTAACTTGGTTCGCCACTGCTTCACCGAGCCTTTCGGCGAAGGATCACGCAGGAACCCCAGTGACCTAAATCCCACTGCTTGCATACTTGAGGCTGTTATGAGGAGGACATTGCTTCCTAGGATGGGATACAGAGAGGGCTTGACACGTATACAGTTGTGGCTGATCAACTCTCTAATGCAGCAGACAGTCTTTGATATTTGGGATCTTATTCTGTCAGAGATGGAGGACACTATAGCTGAGGGCTTTAGAGGACATAAGCAGCTACCTTATGCTCACTGGATCACATGGCTTATCCATAGGGCAGTCATAGTGAGGCCACCAGAGATGCTTGCTGAGTACAGTGGTGCCACCACAGAGTTTCCTACCTATAACATGACACAGATGATCAGGCATAGTACACCTATAGCACCTAGTCAACCGCGTCGATGTCTTGAGGTGCCAAAGACTATAGCCTAGCAGGATGATATTATCAGGGGCATAGTAGCTACTAAGGAGGAGGAGCTTGCTCAACAGGAGGGTGTAGTCATGAGTGACCCCAGTGATAGTTCTGATGATGACTACTAGCTCGTTCCTCGGATGCCTCCACAGCAACATGATCATGAGGCTGATAGTTCCAACTCAGCGCCACCTGCCCCGCAGACAGACCCCGCTCTCCTTTCTATACTTGAGCAGATGAGGTAGGACCAGGCACGCTAGGCTCAGGAGATAGCTGCTATGTTTGCACAGTTCCAGACTCGGCAGGATGAGTTCCAGCAGCAGCAACAGGTGATCCCACAGCAGTAGCTAGCTATTCAGCATTAGACTCAGGCTCTACAGCAGCAGTAGCAGGCCATGCATCAGCAGCAGATACTCATGCAGCAGTAGCTCCTTGGCTTTATGCAGCATGTAGTGACAGCCATTAGGGCTCCACCGACACAACCTTCGCCCCAGCTTGGTCAGGCAGCCACTACTTCGATGACTCCAGCGTTATAGCCCAGTGGGCTTCAGAGTCAGGGACAGCCACTAGTGCCATTTGCTTCTCCTACAGAGCAGGTGTCCTAGTACTTTGCTTCGCCAGCACTAGCCCCATAGTTCACACCTTTTCAGACAGGCTTCACACCGGCTGGGATGTCTTCGCTGCTTGTGCCAGAGACCACCATGTCTAGGAGCCTTGGTGCTTCATTCAGTGAGTTGATAGGGATGCCCACTCCTCCATATCTACATGTCCCAGGTCCTTCTATAGTTGCACCTATTACTGGGACTACAGAGACGCTCCCTTCCTTAGTGGCATCATCAGAGTCTACTATAGTCATACCAGCTCAGTCTACAGCAGCTCCAGTTCCTGATCCGACCTAGACTGCTACAACATCACTTCTAGCTACAAAGGGTCAGAAACCCTAGAGCTCAAGATCAGATGATGATGGCACCCAGTTCTACCTTGCTCCTCGTACCTCAGCGCCCGGCTCGTCCGCTGCAGCCCTGCCGACCGACCTATAGGTTTTGGTGTTTGACGCCAAAGGGGGAGAGGGTTCGAGTATGTTAGGCTTAGGGGGAGCTACTTATCTAGGGGGAGCTTAGTTATTATATTAGCTTATATATTTACATTTGGAGTTTTTATGTGTGAGATACATTATGCATTCATGTTTACTATTATATCTATGTGATAGTGATATCTACGTGATCGTGATATATGACATGTGTGCTCTCTACTTTGAATTCTTTATATGTCATATCACTTGTGCTTTGCTCATTTGCCCTTGCTTCCATGTTTTACTCCGATGCAAATGAGCTTTATTACTTGTACTCATGCTTAATTCATATCTTTTGAGTACATCATGTTGGTTTGGTTCATATAAGCTCGCCTAACCCTTTTGTTCTTATTAACAAGAGCTTATATGATCCAAGCATGTTAAAAAACTCAACTCTTTCACATACTCGAGGTGGTATTGTCATCAATCACCAAAAAGGGGGAGATTGAAAGCATCTAGGCCCCTAGTAGGGTTTTGGTGATTAATGACAATACAAGATTACTATAACTAACGTGTGTTTTGCAGAGGCATTTAAGTTAGGTCATGGTAATGGAGATCGATTGGGCAATTATGGTGGTCATGCCCCTACGATGGAAATCATTTCAGTTTTCAAAGGATGGACGACAAGGTTAAGGATGGACTAGTTCTAAGTGTCAATTAGAGTTGGAGAGACACTTAGAGTAGTTTAGGACTTTGTTTTTCCTTTGGCCATACTATTAAGGGGGGTATGAACGGGTAGCTTGACCTAGGTGAGTCTAGTGAGTTAGGTGTGGTGCACACTTGTTAAAACTAGCACTAGGTAGCTCCAAGATAGCCCTTAGATCCAATGGAGCAAACTTCATTCACATATGATCGAGAGTTGGAAGTGAATGGAGGGTCAAATACTAACCGGACGCTGGCTCCGGTGTGGCTGGACGCTGGCTTAGGGTCTGGTCAGTTCATTTGACCAAGGTGATTACGTCTGGTTTGACCGGACGCTGAGAGGTCAAGTGACCGGATGCTGAGAGGCAACGTCCGATCGACTCCAGTAAGGTTCTAGAGAGGAAAAATCATGACCAAACGCGTTCGGTCAGTGCTGACTGGACGCTGCCCAGCGTCCGGTCACACTGTAAATACTGGAGTTCGGGGTATAATGACCGGAGTGTCCGGTCAACATGACCGGAGCGTCCGGTCACCCCGCAGAGGCACATAACGGTTCGTTTTTCAGCCGGTGTTATAAATACCGACTCCACTCATGTGTGGGGGTACTTTTGCTCATTCCAACAGTTGAGAAACACCTTAGAGAGTGCCAAGAAGAGCAAGATCCTAGTGAGGTGATTGAGATTTGAGAATCCCAAAGTGAGCCCTCATTAGTGAAGATCAAGAGTAGCAAAGTGTGCATCCATCTTCTTATTAGGCTTGTCGCAGTTAAGTGAGAGTTCATACTTGTTACTCTTGGTGATCGCCATCACCTAGACGGCTTGGTGGTGATTGGGAGTTCGGTGATCACCCGGTGGAGCTTATGGGTGACCCAACTCAAGTTGTGAGCGGTTGTGGGTGATTCACCGCAACGGAGTGTCGAAGAATCAACCCGTAGAGAGCACTTGATCCTTGCGCGGATCAAGGGGAGCCACACCCTTGCGCGGGTGCTCCAACGAGGACTAGTGGGGAGTGGCGACTCTCCGATACCTCGGTAAAACATCGCCGTGTTCCTTACTCTCTATTTACTTTGAGCATTTAGTTTGAGCAATTCATTTTATGTCTTTACATTCTTAGAATTGCCATGCTAGAGTAGGATTGTAACTTAGGTTGCAAGTCTTTTGTGCGGTAGAACAATTAGATACACTTGTTAGGCACAAGAGGTTAATTGGGCTAACCATGGGACTTAATTATTGGAAAAAAAATTAAAATTAGCCTAATTCACCTCCCTCTTGGCATCTTGATCCTTTCAGTGGTTTTACTAAGAAATAGTATCCATTCTAGGAAACTTGCTAGCAAGAAGTTTTAATAGAGCAAGACATTTCTTTTTGCGTGAGTTTAGACTTTATATATATTATACTCCTTCTGTCAAAAAAAGAATATTATTCTCACCTTTTAAAGAGTCAATAAACATTAGAGGTTTATCAAATATATAAAAAGTACAAATATTCATATTTCATAACAAATATCATTAAATAAATTATGCAATATTTTCATAATAAACTATTTAGAGATACAAATATTTTTATAAACTTAGTTAAACTAAAAAACTAAATTAGTCTAAATCTAAAATAAAAGGCTTTTTGGAACGGGGGAGTATGTATTTGCATACAATTATACTGAGCAATTTGGCACGCTCTATCATACCCATCTAAGTTGCGCCCCAATCATATAGTCCACGCATAGGCAGTGCATAGTCGTGCTCGACCAGCCCCTCCTCATATCGAAGGGTCTTTTCGCATGGCTAACTCAGACTCCAGCTTATTACTATGGTGGTGCACGAGAAGTGAGAGTTAGTGAAAGTGAAACAAAAAAAAAAACTGACATTGTCTTAGTTCATTAAAAAAAATGATTCCTTATGGTATTGCCTTAAAGAGTCGGATTCAATAGTTTTGGCCCACACAAGTCTAACTCGATGTTTATGCAGCCCACGAAGGATGCATAAGAGCATCTCTAACGGTTCCTATCTTATTTTTTTAAATATAAATATACTCATTCCAACAATTTCTTATTATAACTCCTATTTATCTGCTTTTGAGAAAGCAGAGGCATCCACGTGAAAACATATTAGGATAGTCTCGATACTCCCTATCCGTTTTTTTGTCCTCGACACACTCCGTTGCCTATGATTGTGCCACCAACGCCTGGAGTTTTATTGGAATTGGATCTCTTGCAACTATTTTTAGAGCTAAATATGTTGCTAGGATGGCCAGCTATGGCCCGACGACTGCCTGGGAGGTTCGTCAAAATTGGATCTCTGACCACTAATTTTACGTATAAAAATACTAGGAGGTATAGCAAGCAATGAAGATTCTGTTTTAAGGGTTTAGGCATGAGGTAGGGTGTCGGGATGACTGACCAGGGCTGCAAGTTATTTCGTCCAAGTTAGTATATATGGGAGATGACAACATGTATGTTTTTATGAACGAAGAAAATGGAACTAATTGGTGAAGTATATGTTTCCATAACCAATGATTTTTAGAAATGTTCCAAAACTAGACTTTTAGAGCATCTGCAAGTTTCTTTCTTAAACTCGTTCTCTAACTCATGATTTGGAGTCATTTGAATAAAAATTACTCTCTATATCTTTCCACCCTCCAACTTCTCTATATCATAACTCCAGAGCATCAACCCCACTCTCTATCTTTGACTAGTGAGAAATCCAGAATAGAAAATGACAATATTTGCATTGGAGATCAAATTAAAGAAGCAATTGGAGGGCATTCTTTTTACCAAAATGTCCATTCCAATCAATAAAGAAAGGTACCAAGAGGCTCTTGGAGTTGCTCTTAAGACTCAATTTTTTTAGATATGTTAGAGATGCTCTTACATTAAGTTCCAATTCCTCCTATTACATTTTGAAAGCATCTAGGCCCCTAGTTGGGTTTCGGTGATTAATGACAATACGTGATTACTGTGACTAACGTGTGTTTTGTAGAGACAATTAAGTTAGGTCACGGGAATGGAGATCGATTGGACTATCATGGTGGTCATGCCCCTACAATGAAAATCGTTTCGGTTTTCAAACGATGGACGACAAAGTTAAGGATGGACTAGTTCTAAGTGTCGATTGGAGTTGAAGTGACACTTAGAGTAGTTTAGGACTTTGTTTTTCCTTTGGCCGTACTATTAAGGGGGGTATGGACGGGTAGCTTGACCTAGGTGAGTCTAGTGGGTTAGGTGTGGTGCACACTTGCTAAAACTAGCGCTAGGTAGCTCCTAAAAAGCCCTTAGATCCATTAGAGCAAACTTCATTCACATATGATCGAGAGTTGAAAGTGAATGGAGGGTCAAATACTGACTAGACGCTGGTTCTGGTGTGACCGGACGCTGGCACAGAGTCTGGTCAGTTCATTTGACCAAGGTGATTCCGTCTGGTGCGACTGAACGCTGAAGAGGTGAGTGACCGGACGCTGGGTCCTAGCGTCCGGTCGACTCCAGTAAGGTTCCAGAGAGAGAAAATCGTGACCGGATGCGTCCAGTCACAACTTAAACACTAGAGTTCAGGGAGAACTGACCGGAGCATCCGGTCAACATGACCGGAGCGTCCGGTCACCCCGCAGAGGCACATAACAGTTCGTTTTTCAACCAAGGTTATAAATACTTCCTCCATTTATGTGAGGGGGTACTTTTGCTCATTCTAACAGCTGAAAAACACCTTTGAGAGTGCCAAGAAGAGCAAGGTCCTAGTGAGGTGATTGAGATTTGAGAATCCCAAAGAGAGCCCTCATTAGTGAGATCAAGAGTAGCAAAGTGTGCATCCACCCTTCTCATTAGGCTTGTCATGGTCAAGTGAGAGTCCGTGCTTGTTACTCTTGGTGATCGCCATCACCTAGACGGCTTGGTGGTGATTGGGAGCTTGGTGATCATCCGGCAGAGCTTGTGGATGATCCAACTCAAGTTGTGAGCGGTTGTGGGTGATTCACCACGACGGAGTGTCAAAGAATCAACCCATAAAGAGCACTTGATCCTTGCGTGGATCAAGGGGGAGCTACACCCTTGCGCGGGTGCTCCAACGAGGACTAGTGGGGAGTGGCGACTCTCCGATACCTCGGCAAAACATCGCCACGTTCCTCCTTCTCTCTTTACTTTGAGCATTTACTTTGAGCAATTCAGTTCTTGTCATTTACATTCATAGAATTGCCATGCTAGAGTAGGATTGGAACATAGGTTGCTAAACTTTTGTGCGATAGATCAATAGAAACACTTTCTAGGCACAAGGGGTTAATTGGGCTAACCGTAGGACTTAATTATTGTAAAGAAATTTAGAATTAGCCCAATTCACCCCCCTCTTGGGCATCTTGATCCTTTCAATTGGTATCGGAGCCTCGTGTTCACGTATTTAGGCTTAACCGCCTAGTGAAAGATGTCTCACGGGGATGGACCTCCTCCTATCTTTGAGGGGGATGATTTTCCATATTGGAAAATCCGCATGGAGGCGTATCTAGAAGCTCTAGATGTTGGAATACTTAGAGCCACCTCACAAGGCTTCCCAAAACCTCGAGATGCTACACGCCTACAAGCAATGAGGTGAATTACGAAAAATGGAATGCAAAGGCTCGAAACACCATCTTTAGAGGCCTTTGCAAAGATGTGTTCAACCGGGTGAGGAACCACAAAGACGCCCATGCACTATGGTCAGACATTTGTGCACTCCATGAGGGAACAAAGAGTGAGCGTGAGGAACGCTATCATCTTGTCATGAAAAAGCTTAACTCTTTTGAGATGCTTCCTAAAGAATGTGCTAATGAAATGTACTCATGCTTGAATGTTCTTGTAGAGGAAGTCAATGGGCTTGGACTCACTCAAATGCAACCATCCGATGTTGTAAGAAAGATCTTGAGTGTCCTTCCCATTGACAAATATGGGTATATTGTGACCGTGCTTTATCAAGGTGATCTTTCCACCGCTACACCGACACAAATCTTGGGAAAGATCAATGCTCATGAGATGTACATGCACATCACACCTCAAGATGGCTCGTCCTCTAACAAGAAGAAAGACAAAGACTTGGCTTTCAAGGCTAGCCAAGAGAAGGGCAAAGCGAGACTTGAATATGAGAGCTCAAGTGATGATGAAGTTGATGATGCAAGCCTTGCTCTCATGGTGAAAAGAACCGCCAAGATGCTAAAGAAGCTCAACAAGAGTGGCATCAAGTTCAATGGCAAGAAGAAAAAGTTCTTCACAAGCTCTAGAAGGAAGCCAATCTCAGAGATGGATTGCTACAATTGTGGAGAACTTGGTCATCTAGCACATCAATGCACAAAGCCTAAGAAAGACAAGTACAAGAATAAGTACAAGGGCAAGAAAGATGACTCAAGCAATGAAGAAGAAGATGAGAAGAAGAAAAACAATCCATACAAGAAGAGAGATGGCAAGAAGAAGGACTTCTACAAAAAGAAGAAAAGTGGAAAGGCATACATCGTCGGTGATTGGCTCATGGACATTGATTCATCAAGTTGCTCATCCAATGATGATAGTGATAATGAGAAGGTGGCCGCCATTGTGATTGACTCCTCATCATCTTCACCAACACCACTGGTATCATCCTCTACACACCTATGCCTTATGGCCAAGGGTGAACGAAAGGTATCAAATGATGATGATAGTAGTAGTGATGATCATGCTAACAATGATGATTGTGATAGTGATAGTGATGATGATGAATTTGAATCACCTTCATATGATGAACTTGTCAAATTGCTAAACAAATATACTAGGATCATTAGAAAGACTAGAGCTAAGAATGACAAGCTAGAAGCTAAGAATGATTCTCTTTTAGCAAAATGTGATATAGTCAAAAAGGCTAGTGTTGAGCTTAGAGAAGCAAATGATGCTATATCATCCAAACTCAAGGAGCTCAAATCTTCTAAGAAAGAGCTTAAAGATAAACATGATAAACTTGAGAGGATACACAATGAGCTCATCACTAGCCACAACAAGCTAAAAGAAGAATATACTACTCTTAAGATTAATCATGATAATCTTGTCATTGCTTAAGAATTTCTATCCAATGAGCCACATGATGCTACTAACAATGTTGTTAAGATTGATATAGCTACATCATGTGATGATTTGATCATTGAGAGCATTGAGCAAAGTTCTAGTAGCAAGGGCAAGCAAATAGTTAAGGCCAATGATTATGATGAGTTTGTCAAGCTCAGGAATGGCAATGAAAAGCTCAAGAAAGATCTTGAAGAGATCAAAAGCCACAACACTATTGTGCTAGAAACTCTTGATCATGATGGTGATTTAATTCTTGAGAATGAGAAGCTCAAAGAAGAGAACAAGAAGCTCAAGGAAGAGAAAAATAATGATGCTCTTAAGGAAGAGAACAAGAAGCTCAAGTTGGAGAAAGAGCATCTCAAGATTGGTTTGAGCAAGTTCACAAGAGGCAAGCATCTTCAAAGTGAGCTACTAATGAACACCATCATGAAGATGGATAGAAGTAGCATTGGGTACTTGGCAAACCAAGAGAAGAAGGCTCAAGCTCAACAACAACACAAGTCAAAGCCAAAGCCAAAGAGATGTTTTGAGTGTGGACAAGAAGGCCACTTTGCCCATGAGTGCCAAACTCCACCACCACAGCCCTTGCCCAAGCATTCTAGACCTTTTGCCTTCAATGCTCATTACATGCTTAGAAAGGATTCTAGTGGGAAGATGAAAGTCATGTTCTTAGGACCTCCCAAAAAGAATAGGCCTAAGAAAATTTTGGTAGCAAAGTCACTTGTTGAGAAGGTGAAGGACCCTCAACAAGTTTGGGTTCCTAAAGCTTGATCTCTTGTGTGTAGGTGAACTACAAGACCGGTGGAAAGTCATTGGGTTATTGAGAGTGGTTGCACACAACATATGACCGGTGATCCTCGTATGTTCACCTCTCTAGATCAAGAAGTAGATGGACAAGAAAGAATCACATTTGGAGATAACTCAAAGGGCAAAGTCAAAGGATTGTGCAAAGTGGCAATATCAAATGATCATTCAATCTCAAATGTGCTATATGTTGCTTCATTGAGCTTCAACTTGCTATCCATTGGACAATTATGTGATCTTGGCTTCCAATGCTTGTTTACCGAGAAGGAAGTTGTTGTATCTAAGAAGGATGATGATCAAGTGATATTCAAAGGATTTAGATACAATAACCCATATCTAGTAGACTTCACCTCCGAAGATGCTAATTTGAGGACTTGCCTATTCACCAAAAGAACACTTGGGTGGCTATGGCATAGAAGACTTGCTCATGTTGGGATGAGCTCACTCAAGAAGCTAATGAAGAATGATTTGGTGAGAGGATTGAAGGATGTAAAGTTTGAGAAGGACAAGCTTTGTAGTGCATGTCAAGCCGGCAAGCAAGTTGCAAATACTCATCCAACCAAAGCTTTCATATTAACCACAAGAGTGCTAGAACTCCTTCACATGGACTTATTTGGACCAACAACATACAAAAGTTTGGGAGGAAATCTTTATTGTCTTGTGATTGTTGATGACTATTCAAGATATACATGGGTATTCTTCCTTCATGACAAATCCAAAGTTGCATCATGCTTCAAGAAGTTTGCCAAGAGAGCACAAAATGAATTTGAAGTGAAGCTCAAAAAGATTAGAAGTGACAATGATAAAGAATTTGACAACACAAACATAGAAGGCTATTGTGATGAAGTTGGAATGAAGCATGAGGTCTCCGCAACATATACTCCTTAACAAAATGGTGTAGTTGAGAGAAAGAACCAGACATTGATCACTCTTGCAAGAACAATGCTAGATGAGTACAACACCCTGAAGCTCTATGGGCGGAAGCTATCAACACCGCATGCTATGCATCCAACCACCTATTCCTTCAAAAGTTCCTTGGCAAGACACCTTATGAGTTGCTCAATGGGAAGAAGCCGGGTGTCTCCTTCTTTAGGGTGTTTGGTTGCAAATGCTACATCTACAAGAAGCGACAACACCTAGGGAAGTTTCAAAGACGTTGTGATATTGGTTTTCTTGTTGGTTACTCATCAAAGTCCAAAGCATATAGAGTATTTAATCATGCCACCAGCTTGGTTGAAGAAACATATGATGTGGAATTTGATGAATCTAACGGCTCCCAAGGAGCACATGAGAATCTTGATAATGTAGGTGATGAACCATTGAGGGAGGCCATGAAGAACATTCCAATTGGAGACATCAAGCTTAAAGATGATAAAGATGATGTACAAGTGATTGATCCACCTTCTTTATCAAATGTGCCACAAGATGGTGAAAAAGATGGGAGAGTAGAAAATGAAGATACTCATGTCTTTCATGAGTAAATGGTGGTACAAGCACAAGATGTTGATGCTCCACAACCTCTTCCTCAAGTGGTCAATAGAAGAAACACACCTCTACTATAAGATCATCCACAAGATCTCATTATAGGGAGTGCATCAAAGGGAGTAATGACTCGCTCATAAAAACTTGCTTCATTTATTGCTCATCACTCTTTTGTCTCTTGCTTTGAGCCTACTAAGGTAGAAGAAGCTCTTCAAGATCTAGATTGGATAAATGCCATGCATGAAGAGTTGAACAACTTCACCCACAATGAAGTTTGGACTCTTGAAGAGCGGCCAAAAGGCGTAAGAGTCATTGGAACAAAGTGGGTGTTCTACAACAAGCAAGATGATCAAGGTGTTGTTGTGAGGAACAAGGCAAGACTAGTTGCAAAGGGGTTCTCTCAAGTTGAAGGCTTGGATTTTGGAGAGACATTTGCACCGGTTGCAAGACTAGAAGCCATTCGTATCCTCCTTGCATATGCATCACATCATGAAATAAAATTATATCAAATGGATGTAAAAAGTGCATTTTTAAATGACTTTATAAATGAACTAGTCTATGTTGATCAACCTCTTGGGTTTGAAGACCCTAGATATCCTAATCATGTTTATAGGTTGTCCAAGGCGTTATATGGGCTTAAGCAAGCCCCAAGAGCTTGGTATGAGCGCCTTCGGGACTTCCTCATTGAGAAGGGCTTCACCATTGAGAAGGTCGACACCACACTATTCACCAAGAAGCTTGATGGGCATATCTTCATTTGTCAAGTGTATGTTGATGATATCATCTTTGGATCATCAAATGAAGAATCTTGCGAAGAGTTTGGTGAATTGATGTCGAAAGAGTTTGAGATGTCAATGATTGGAGAGCTTACATTCTTTCTTGGTTTTCAAATCAAGCAAATAAGAGAAGGGATTTTCATCTCTCAAGAGAAATATACAAATGATCTTCTCAAGAGATTCAAGATGGATGAATGTAAGCCAATCAAGATACCAATGCCAACTAATGGATATCTCGACCTAGATGAGGGAGGTAACCCGGTTGATCAAACTCTCTACCGCTCTATGATTGGTAGCTTGTTATATTTGACCGCATCTAGGCCCGACATCATGTTTAGTGTGTGTATGTGTGCTAGATTTCAAGCTAATCCTAAGGAAACTCATTTAATTACCGTTAAAAGAATCCTTAGGTATCTTAAGCACACACCAAGCATTGGCCTTTGGTATCCCAAAGGAGCTATATTTCAATTAGTTGGCTATTCTGATTCGGATTATGTCGGTTGCAAAGTTGATAGAAAAAGCACATCTAGAGGGTACCATTTGCTTGGTAGATCACTTGTGTCTTGGTCCTCCAAGAAACAAAATAGTGTGGCCTTGTCCTCCGTCGAAGTAGAATACATTGCCGCGGGTGCTTGTTGTGCACAAATTCTTTATATGAAACAAACTTTGCTAGACTATGGTGTAGTTCTAGAAAAAGTACCTCTTTTGTGCGACAATGAAAGTGCGGTAAAACTTGCAAATAATCTGGTTCAACACTCTCGAACCAAGCACATAGATATCCGTCATCACTTTCTTAGAGACCATGTTGCAAAGAATGATATTTCACTAGAAGGTGTAAGGACCGAGGATCAATTGGCGGATATCTTCACTAAATCGCTAGATGAGGCAACTTTTTATTGATTGCAGAATGAGCTCAATGTGCTTGATTTTTGTAACTTCACTAAAAAATGAGCTTGTGTTGTCTCTTGCATTGCATTGTAATATACAACATGTTTAATTTTTGGTAATGCATATAGGGCTTGTCTAACATGGTTAAGATAACCGCCGTAAAGCGTGTGAAGAAGCTTAACCTTGGATCAAACTTGATAAGCAACTAGATTTACTTTCAAGTATTGCATTGCATATGCATGAATGTTGCTTTGTTGTTTATCTTCAATTGCCCTCTTATTGCCTATTTTCATAAAAAGAATTATAGCCTAAGGCAAAATACTTTGAAAAAATTGAGGGTTTGAGAGAGGTCACTCACATCAGTCCCAATTGGTGTTTATTTGGATCTTATTGAAGTTGGGACTTGATTGGGAATAGGCAACACGAAGACCTTTGAAGATTTGCTAGAAAAAGAGTGACCGGACGCTGCACCGGACTCTGAAGTCCAGCATCCGATCAGTTCACAGGAGGTGAACTGCTACTGAGAAGGAGTGACCGGACGCTGAAACAATGCTTTCCTAGCGTCCGGTCAGATGGCGATCCAGCGTCCGATCAAGCGAAGAAGACGAAGTTAGGATCGACCAGAATTTGGCTGCGTCTGGTTAGTGGTGATCGGGCGCGTCTGATCACGATTCCAGGGGTTTTGGACCTCTCTAGAATCGATCGGACGCTGGGTGGTAGTGTCCGGTTGCTGCCACCGGAGCGTCCAGTCTGTAGAAAACATATAGGATCCGGTTTCCTCTCTGTTTCCTTATATAATCCATCGGGGGACCCCATATAACCGCAGCGCCACGCCATGTTTAACCTAATCCGCCATGCCAACTTCGCCGTACCCGAGCCACCGCGCCGTGTGGCCTAGCTATGCCTCCACAACTCGTCGCGCCGCCCTGCTCCGGTGCTCGCACCGCCGTGACATCACCCCACGCCACCTGCCCACAACCGCACCACCACTCACCGCCGCGCCATGCCTTCCTATGCCCACACGCCACCAAGCTCCCACAGCAGCAGCGCCGCCTCACCAGCACCGCCCCCGTGCACCAGTGCCGTCGCCATGCTCTCTGCTCTCGTGCCCTAACGCCAGCGCCGCCTCAAGAACCTCGTCGGTGCCCTAGCCACTGCTCATCGAGCATCTTCACTGCAGTGCATCACCGATTCACGGCACATTGCCTCGCCAGAACCCTACCTTCGCAGTACCGACCCAGTGGTTCCCCGATTCGTTCCTTTTCTCATAGATTCACCAGTTTGTTAGGTAGCAAGCCCTCGTTTCCAATTTCATATCTAATTGCTTGCTTCATAGGGTTTCATATCTCTAGATATATCATAATTATTCATATATCCAATCTATTCTAACGTGCAACGAGTCAGTGTTTTTGAGGTCTCAGTGGCAGCTGTCAGTCAACTCGGGGCCAAGCTCGCGAGTACGGATCAAGGCCAAGCCTCAGAAGTGACAGTTGGCAGTTGATCTTTGTCAGCAGTAGTTATTCTTTTCAGATCCATCAGATGGATTATGTCAAGAATGTCGGAGGAGGTCCCGGTGATGAGGATCCAAGGCCCCCGCCTCACTAGCCTATAGATACAACTAGCGACGAAGAAGCGCAAGTACCCTGATGCAGATACAGCGAGAGCAGCCATAGTTGCAGAGGCCATAGAGCGCGCAGAGAGAGGAGGTGCTAGGAGTGGTGTTGTTATTGCAGATCAGCTCTCTCCATCTACGAGGGCTGCACTAGAGTAGGTTGAGCGCCATCATGGTGGTCCAGCTAGGACTGTCATGGTTGGAGGATGGCATATGGCTATTAATGAGAGTCAGCCTCCGGGGGAGTCACAGTAGCAGCCACAGCCAGTAGAGCAGACTCAGGAGGGAGAGCAGGCCAAGGAGACAGAGCAAGCACCTTAGCCACAGCTTTGCCGCTCTGGTCCGTGCTCCAGTCACACCGAGGTCAGAGATATAGCGGAGGGGTTCTTGTCCACTGCCTAGACCACAGGGTCCGCCTCTAGTGACTCACTTGGATTTGAGGGCCACCATAGCCAAGCAGGTGTAGCAGCTCAGATTTGTGGACTTTGAGCAGTGGTTCTCGCCGAGGAGAGATGACCGAGCTTTAGAGGGTTTCTATACACCACCGCAGGAAGATTTTTATAATGCATATCTTAATAGTGGGGCAGTATTCAGATCTCAGAGGGTGTGCAACATTGAGTCCATTGTAGCAGCAGCTGGAGAGCATATTCGCCCTTACCTAGCTTACCTGCCAGGGCTGATAGATTTACTTGGATGGATAGGCTTATATATTCCATCTTGGGTCCGCCAGTTCTATGCTACACTCTAGATTGACCCGCAGCACAGATTCAGTCACTTTGCTTTCAGAGGCAGAGATTATAGGCTGATGAGCTCTAGGGTCAGAGAGATACTCAGGCTTCAGGAGCAGCCAGTTCAGCTACATGAGGTTTGCTATGGACAGACAACGCCTCCTAGACACCCTCATGGTGGTATGGTGCCTCCTACAGATCTAATCCGCCATTGTTTCACAGAGCCTTTTGGAGAGGGGTCAAGCATGACACCCAGGGATCTCACTCCTACTACTAGAGTACTTGATGCTATTATGAGGAGGACACTGCTTCTGAGGATGGGGTATCACGATGGCTTGACTCGCATATAGTTATGGCTACTGAACTCTCTAATGCAGCAAATAGTGTTTGACATTTGGGATCTCCTTCTATCAGAGATGGAGGATACTATTGTAGAGGGGTTCAGGGGTCATAGGCAGCTGCCATATGCTCACTAGATTACATTCCTGATCCACAGGGTAGTTACTATGAGGCCACCTGAGATGCTGGCAGAGTATAGTGATGCTACTACAGAGTTCCCTGCATACAACATGACTCAGATGATCCGACATAGTGCAGTGAGGACACCCAGCTAGCCATGCCATCGTCCAGAGGTGCCAGAGACTGTAGCCTAGTAGGATGAGACCATCAGGGGCATAGCAGCTATAGAGGAGGAGCAGCTTGATGCTCAGCAGGAGGGGATGGTCGAGAGCGACCCCAGCAACAGCTCAGATGATGACTACCAGGAGATCCCTCAGATGCCTCCTCGACGACATGACCATGAAGCTGGTAGTTCTAGTTCAGCTCTACCTGCATTGTAGACAGACCCCGCTCTACTTGCCATACTTGAGCAGATGAGGCAGGATCAGACTTGACAGGCTCAGGAGACCGCCACTACTTTTGCACAGTTTCAGACTCGGTAGGACGAGTTCCAGCGATAGCAGCAGGCGATTCCAACAGCAGCAGCAGCAATAGGCCATGCATTAGCAATAGCTTCTCATGCAGCAGCAACTACTTGGGTTTATGCAGCATGTTGTGACAGCTATTGGGGCTCCACTACCACAGCCTTCACCCCAGCTTGGTCAGCCTGCCGCCACTTCTATGACTCTAGTTTTATAGCCTAGTGGGCTTCAGAGTTAGGGACAACCACCAGCGTAGTTTGCTTCACCTACAGAGTAGGTGTCCTAATGGTTTGCCTTGCCAGTGCTAGCCCCACAGTTCACACCTCTTCAGATGGGCTTCACACCACTTAGACTTCCTCGCTGCTAGTGCCAGATACCTCAGTCTCTAGGAGCCTTGGAGCGACTTTCAGTGAGTTGATAGGGCAGCCTGCTCCGCCATATTTACATGTCCTAGGTCCTTCTATAGTTGCACCTATTACCGAGACTATAGAGATGCTCCCTTCTTCTATTGCATCATTAGAGCCGCCTGCTTTAGTGATACCTGCACAGTCTACATCCGCTCCAGTCCCTGATCCAACCCAAACTGCTTCAGCATCGCTTCTAGCTACAGAGGGTCAGACTGTTCAGAGCTCAGGATCAAATGATGATGGCACACAGTTCTAGCTCGCTCTTCGCACCTCTGTGCCCTACTCGTCCGCTGCAGCCCCACCGACCGATGCTTAGGTTTTGGTGTTTGACGCCAAAGGGGGAGAGGGATCGAGTATGTTAGCCTTAGGGGGAGCGATACATTTAGGGGGAGTCTATCTATTAGCTTATCTATTACATTTGGTTTTTATGTGTGATACACTATTATGCATTCGTGTGTTTACTTTCATGCATTAAACTATATTTATGTGATAGTGATATCTACGTGATTGTGATATGTGACATGTGTGCTCTCTACTTTGAATTATTTATATGTCATATCACTTGTGTTATGCTCTATGTGACATATGTGCTCTCTACTTTGAATTATTTATATGTCATATCACTTGTGTTATGCTCATTTGTTTTGCTTCCACGTTTTACTCTGATGCAAATGAGCTTTATTACTTGTACTCATGCTTATTTCATATCTTTGGAGTATATTATGTTGGCTTGGGTCATATAAGCTTGCCTAACTCTTTTGTTCTTATTGACAAAAGCTTATATGATCCAAGCATGTTAAAAACCTCATCTCTTTCACATACTCGAGGTGGTATTGTCATCAATCACCAAAAAGGGGGAGATTGAAAGCATCTAGGCCCCTAGTCGGGTTTTGGTGATTAATGACAATACGTGATTACTGTGACTAACATATGTTTTGTAGAGGCAATTAAGTTAGGTCACGGTAATAGAGATCGATTGGGCTATCATGGTGGTCATGCCCCTACGATGAAAATCATTTTAGTTTTCAAAGGATGGACGACAAGGTTAAGGATAGACTTGTTCTAAGTGTCGATTGGAGTTGAAGTGACACTTAGAGTAGTTTATGACTTTGTTTTTCCTTTGGCCATACTATTAAGGGGAGTATGGACGGGTAGCTTGACCTAGGTGAGTCTAGTGGGTTAGGTGTGGTGCACACTTGCTAAAACTAGCGCTAGGTAGCTCCTAAAAAGCTCTTAGATCCATTAGAGCAAACTTCATTCACATATGATCGAGAGTTGAAAGTGAATGGAGGGTCAAATACTGACTAGACGCTGGTTCTGGTGTGACCGGACGCTGGCACAGAGTCTGGTCAGTTCATTTGACCAAGGTGATTCCGTCTGGTGCGACTGAACGCTGAAGAGGTGAGTGACCGGACGCTGGGTCCTAGCGTCCGGTCGACTCCAGTAAGGTTCCAGAGAGAGAAAATCGTGACCGGATGCGTCCAGTCACAACTTAAACACTAGAGTTCAGGGAGAACTGACCAGAGCATCCAGTCAACATGACCGGAGCGTCCGGTCACCCCGCAGAGGCACATAACAGTTCGTTTTTCAACCAAGGTTATAAATACTTCCTCCATTTATGTGAGGGGGTACTTTTGCTCATTCTAATAGCTGAAAACACCTTTGAGAGTGCCAAGAAGAGCAAGGTCCTAGTGAGGTGATTGAGATTTGAGAATCCCAAAGAGAGCCCTCATTAGTGAGATCAAGAGTAGCAAAGTGTGCGTCCACCCTTCTCATTAGGCTTGTCATGGTCAAGTGAGAGTCCGTGCTTGTTACTCTTGGTGATCGCCATCACCTAGACGGCTTGGTGGTGATTGGGAGCTTGGTGATCATCCGACAGAGCTTGTGGATGATCCAACTCAAGTTGTGAGCGGTTGTGGGTGATTCACCACGACGGAGTGTCAAAGAATCAACCCATAAAGAGCACTTGATCCTTGCGTGGATCAAGGGGGAGCTACACCCTTGCGCGGGTGCTCCAACGAGGACTAGTGGGGAGTGGCGACTCTCCGATACCTCGGCAAAACATCGCCACGTTTCTCCTTCTCTCTTTACTTTGAGCATTTACTTTGAGCAATTCAGTTCTTGTCATTTACATTCATAGAATTGCCATGCTAGAGTAGGATTGGAACATAGGTTGCTAAACTTTTGTGCGATAGATCAATAGAAACAATTTCTAGGCACAAGGAGTTAATTGGGCTAACCGTATGACTTAATTATTGCAAAGAAATTTAGAATTAGCCCAATTCACCCCCCCTCTTGGGCATCTTGATCCTTTCACATTTGATTGTTCGACTCTCAATAACTCAGTAAAGAAACATTTTATACTTATTTTTGCTTCTCTTGTCCATTTTTGCTCATATTTGAAAGCTCACTAGTCAAACGGTTATTTGTTCCGCATGTTTAAGTTTTGTTACACTTGAAACATTTGTCATTTGTTCGTTCAAAAACTATAACGGTGGTTATTTCAATTCTCAAACCATGCTTTTGGCTCAATTTCGTCCATCAACTATTAAAATAGATGGTTCAGTCCTGAAACCTTTTCTTTTAGGCTCATACTTGCTACTCATCCTATGTGGCACGCCATGTTATGATGCCCCGTCATGATCAACATCACCACCGCAAGCAGGGGAGGCTAGGATAGGCATGCTTGACATAGCTGGCCGGTTCGATGATTAGTTTAGATGGTGTAGTGTTGTGGTAGAGGAGGCCTTTGAGCTACAACGCTTTTGGGATTTTCTTAAGAAAGGTAAACGTGGTGGTGCCACATATATATATATAGGATGAGAAATGGTGCTGGAGTTACTGAGGCACGAAAAGCATAACAAGCCACATAGGATGAGGAGTGGTGATTAGACCAAAAGAAAAGTTCAAGGGTTGAACGACCACTTCAATAGTTTATAGATGAAATTGAGCCGAAAAGTAAATTTGAGAAGTGAATTAGCCACTTTGATATTCAAGGAGGAAATTAAGCCTAAAAGTAAACTCTGACAACCGAAATGGCCATTTTGGTATTTGAGGGGTAAAATTGAGCACAAGTAATAGTTTAGGGACAAAATGGCTATTCTGCTATATCATTTCACTAAGAAGCCGTAGTAGTGCAATTGGCAAATAGTCTCCAAGTGAGGAGCCAGCTGCCTTTAGGGTAAGAAGCCGTAATATAGATTTTCTGTATTTACTAACAAAAGCTGTAATATTGATTCACAAAAGGGAAAACAAAACAACTGCATGACTAAAAACCTATGTCAAATCAAAATTCTTACTTAATAAGACTTCATGGCACACCGTGTTTAAACCAGATGTGTGATGTTTTTAACACAAAAAATGTATATGTGTTTCAAAATGGCCTTTGTGTCCAGTTCAATTTTAAAATGCTTATTTACTGTCAGTCAAGTGCTAGTAATTGCAAATACTTGAAATATATAGTGCAAGAAGGGGTAAAGATAGCAGGAGTAGGGCAGAATTGTACTTTGGTCTTCATGCCATCTTCAGCAATCCACAGGTAATCATGTATCCTTGAAAGATGTCGTTTGAGTACATCTGAAGTGGGATTTTCCACCCAACAACAAATCATGTTCAATGCCTGATTGTCAATGTTTGTAGATATTTTAGTTCTAAGGTCCTATGATCAGGATGAACATATATAAAAACAGGAATATGCAACTAGTAAAGAGTAACATAATACAGAGGTGAAGCCCTATGCTTACTAATATTATGAAGATACGGACCATTAAAATAGACATGATTTTTTGTTTAAGTACATCTATTACGTTTTTGTCACCCCTTCCTATAAAAGGGTTAAATTGGGTGTGTTATATTTGTACACAAATGCCATTTGATAACAATTGGTGTGTGGCCTCTGCAATGGTTTTCATGCTTAATGTATTCTTGATGGAAAATCTAGGGTATACTTTGCACCTCTATATTCCTGTTATACTACATTGGCAAAACTCATACTCCCTCTCCACTTTTGAATATATGACACATTTAATTGATCCTTTCTTTTCATTCATTTGACTATTCATTTTTTCTATAAATACTTGCACAAATAGACAAACATGCAAGTCATGCTTAATTAATGTACGTTTGATGAAGAATCTAGGGGGGGGGGGGTACTGTTTTAACTACTGCAATACAAACTTGATACTATTAAATTTATAATCAAATGTACTATATGATAATGATAAGTTTATAATCATAAATAAAATAAAATAGATGGTCAAAATATAATTTATAAGATCATGCTATGTTAGATTACGCCTTATAAACTGGACTAGAGGGAATTGAACAAATGTTGTTGGTCAAATAAGTTTAGGCAAAAAGGTTCAATGGCTTCATATATATTTTAAAAAATAGAGCAAGGGAGTAGGTGGATACAATGCTAGTGCATTTTAGTACTGATGGGTCTCGGGTGGAAAATTAAGGCTAGATGGTTTCCTTCTGGTTTGCTAACAAGACATAGTCTACTCTTATGTCATGTGTCTCCTTGATTTAGTTCTATCGACTTGTATACCTACGTGATGTAATGATGGTATACTGTGAATATTGTCTCATGCATGTTTTTTTTCTGTAAATAGATTAATAAGTGATAGATGTATGTGATAGCCAAAGTATCTTGGGACTATCACAGGTACAGACATGAAATTCCAGTAAGGAATTTTAGTATGTTTCTACCATGGTCCATTAGCTAGGTGGATCCACAAGGTCGTCTCATCCATGCATATACCGGCACATTCATGATTTCATCGGCTCGTTCATGCATAAACGTTTATGAGTAGAACGGAAAATTAAATGCGTTACTTCGAGAGAGTATATGTGAGAGAAAATCAGAGAAGCAGGCAACCTTTGTAACAGGACATAAACCAATGTATTGAGTAGTTTCATCTTCATAGTGGATATGTTCCAATATGTGGTTCAAAGCTCTCTCTCTTAGCTTATTCATCGGCCAACTGTTCAACATTGGCTCCACAAACGTGTTCAAAAAATTTGAAATAGTTTTGTATATTGCTGAAGGTCTGTAGCGCATGTCCTCCTATGAAATGAAAAGCTAGATTAATATAAAGAAATAATGTCGTCAAATCACAAGCAAATTAAATGTTGGACGAATTCACCTACGGCAAAAGCAATGTGTGAGTGCATACATGCATTTTTAATCGGAAAGAAATGTGTTGAGTACGTGGGCATGAACAAGTAAAAAAAAAGTTAACACACACGATCGCGATACAAAATCTCCAAATCTTAGATGTGATAGTAATTTTAGGTAATGGTGTAACACATTTCTTATAACTATATTTTAGCAATATTTAATCTATGTGTAGTAGCAAGTATGTCCGTCAATTACAATAAAAGAAACACTACCAAAATGGTGTTCTTCTTGTGTTTTTAAGTAGTAATAATAACACTACTACCAATCAAAGCACATGAGAATCCTTACTAGAAAGCATTTGGTAGGGAAAAACTTATACTAAATATTGAATGCTAAACACTAGGAGAACACCACGTCACCAGGAGAAGTTTCATATTCTGGTTGTGAAAAATCTCTAGCATGCCCATAGCCAAATAGACCGACATGGCCCAAAACTATACATCGTTGTTAGACAATAATATTTATTTGTATATTTAAAACAGTAATATAAAAACTATAGAATTAAGCTCATAACTCAGTTTGGCAAACTATTCCTTTTTCCGTTCCCAATGGCTTAAATAAAAAGAAAAAAAAGCAACTTCACGAACCAGGCTGTATTAGGCCTAAACCCAGTAGAACACGTAAAACCTAGGCGTAGAGAGTGAATTTGCCGTGATGTAAGGGCCTTGCAGCAACTCATATAGTGGCTATTTGATCATGAACAAAAGGCTGTTAATTAAATGATAGTAGTAATAAAATAAAAGTGTTAGTGGAGTCCTGTCCACCTGTCGTTGGGTGGAAGGAACGATGTACGGAGGAAAAATGCTCCTGCTTTTGGTATTGGGTACGTAGACATAGAGATATTTCCTTGCAAGCTTGTTGTGTCATTATTAATTCTAGAACTTTGGAGCCCCAATTAAACAATCAAGTAATACTACCTTGTTTCAGATGGTGTTTGGAGCTATATATCAATTTGTTTTTGTATTGTGAAGTGAGAAATATCCTCTTTGACCAGAATTTATGTGTATATTTTTTGTGCTTAACTGGTCGATAAAGTTCCTCAAATTTGATGTTAGTGATGAAAGAATGATATACTGGCTCCTTTGCAAAATATAAGTGGTTTTAACTTTTCTAGGCATAGTTTTTTTATGTGTATCTAGACATAATATATACCTAGGAGTGTAGCAAAAGCTATATACCTAGAAGAAACAAAAAAAACGCCTTCTAATTTGTAATGGACGGAGTAAAATCTTTAAAACTTAGTACTAAATTCACAAAGGATTTATACAT
Source organism: Miscanthus floridulus (assembly GCF_019320115.1). NCBI lineage: Eukaryota > Viridiplantae > Streptophyta > Magnoliopsida > Poales > Poaceae > Miscanthus > Miscanthus floridulus. The sequence goes on from NC_089597.1 coordinate 91,742,118, forward strand.
GGTCATTTGAGGTAGGATATGATCCATAGACGCTACAAAAGGATAAATGTCACATGGGCTTGCAATAATATTTATACAACTATGAAGGATAGTGGCTAACCTTGGCACAAGTATTACGAGCCTTATTCCAATCAATGTCATCATAAGGCAAATCATAAATTTCATTCCTCAGTGCTAATATAGTTGGTGTAATTGGACCAACAAATCTTTTAGCATAAAGAAAAGCTATTGACATGTAAGTAATCCTTGTGAAGCACCAGAACCGGCCTGTGAGGGAAGCACATTTCACATGAGATGCATTATATGAATGTAGATGCGCACCAAATACAACTATTGTGAGGGCATTTTATATGCTCCTTGTAATTTATTTACCACTAAATGATTGGTACGTAAACCTAATGAAGTAAATTTCATAAAACGACAACTTGCCCCTCTTATGTCACGGTTACATGCATGAGGCACTTCGATTACCTTCAAATGTCCTCTTAAGATGTCACTGTCTTGAAGATTGATGAGCTCCTTTTATGTTAGCAAGATGCAGGCATAAGCCTTATGATAGTCGTTTTGTTGGATTGTTTGCCTTGACCAATGCTATTTACTAAAAGACTTAGGCATACAAGGAACAACTTGATGAGGATGAAATTCAAGACTATGCAGATTGTGAAGTAACTACTAATACTAGACTCCTCAAGTCACTTAGGTGTTTTGAAAGATCATGCCTTCTCAAACTTTGTGGCAGGGACTTCTACTCTACGTTAGACTTTGTTTATTGTGGATGTTTGTGTTGTTTTGTGTTAATTCTTTCTGGATGGTTGGTAATATAGTTATCGTCCTTCCGTCACTTCTCTTGTTGTCCCTCTTGTTGTTGGATATATATGGCCTAGTATGGGTTTAATTTTCTCTTCATCTTTATCGATATAAAAAGAAACTTTGTTGACTGTCACCTCTTGGTGCGTTTTCCTGTGGACTAATTCCCGTTACTCTGAAGTTATCCCATCCTCATTGTTGATGTAGTATTTGAAATTCACAGTGTTTTCTTGTAAATAGTATAATCTTGACAATAATCAAAGGAACTAGCAGGAAGGATAAGTACCTGGATGAATTGGGAGAAACCGTGGGACCAACCAAAGTTCAGGAATCACTGGATCATTTCCAGACCAATCATATACGCCGATAACCTTCAGTTAAGTAGAAGAGTTGAGTTATATAAATGTAGCTGGTACATGCATCACCTATTAGAATGTTAATCATTAGAAATTCGATAAAATAACATATCACACCTCTAAAATTGATTTCTATATATACCTCCATTTTTTCCATGTGGTTGTGGCCTATCTTACAAACCAAATCTAAAATCAGTTTCTATGGGAAGTTTGTAAGGTCGCGCATCTCTAGAAATACGATTAGAAATGTGCATGTCTAGTAGTGGTCCATTAGGTGTTTATCTCTAGAAATATGAGCAGTTTTAGAGGACTACCTATGCATTGCACCTAATCAATTTTTGAAGGGTAGTTAGTAAGGTGGCCCATCTCTACAAATATTTACAGCGCGAAAGCTTTTTCCAAATGAAGTAGGATGAAGATAAACTTTATACTCAGAGTAAAATACAAAATTATTCCCTAAACTTGCCATTGGTATCATTTTGGTCCCCAATCATAGAAAATGTACTTTTGGGTCCCTAAACATGTCCTATAGTGCCATTCAGGCCTCAATGACCCAAAAATACAATTTTAGGTCCCTAAACTTGTCTTAGTATGCCATCAAGGTCTCCAATGGTGCCAAAGGATGTCGTCTAGGTCCAAACAAGCCCTGACCCACTCCACGCTAGATGTTGCATGTGTTGGTATATTGTCTATGCCTTAGCTCTTGACCTTGGGTTCCGCTTTCCATAGGCAGGCGCCGAGCTCATCTTTGGTAAGATGTATGTGTTAATAAGAAGCAACATAAGCAGGGTGCATGCCGCCTCTATAAATCGATAAAAATAACTCCATGTGGGCCAAACCACGAGGTTCTCATCACCATGTCGGGTCCACACGAGCCACCACCAATGGTGTGGATGTCGCAGACAGTTGGACCACCTCTTCCATGCCTCTACATCTCCTCCATGTGTAGAGCATAGCACCCAAGCCATAGATTTATACTGGTTTAGGTATAGTGCACTCTACTTACAGTGTAGGTGGTGATCTTTAATGCATATGTGCCATGTGCTCAGAGTCAGTTGCGAGTAGGGGATAGCAACAATGTGTCTATTAGTGAAAAAATCTGGAGGATGTTCTCAATCTAATCGGGGTGATCTGGGACAACCGATTAGAGGCTATAAGAACAATGTATCTATGGGTTTGGTGTTTGGTGTTTGATGAACAACATGAACATTTGGACTAGTGATATTTGCTAGTATACAAGGTATAGGTCCAATGGATACAAGGTGGACTTGAACTAAGGCAAAGTGATGATCTAGATGATCAATACCTCAAGCAAGACACTATAAGACATGTTGAAGACCTACAAGTGATGCAAGAAGTCAAATGGTATTATTTAAGCACCACTGGATGAGTCTAGTGCTCACAGCAGGACAACACCGGACCATGCAGTCAATAGGGCAGCAGCTAGGGTTTTGAAGTTTCACCGGATTAGTCCGATGCTCACAAGAAGCTTTCACCGAATCAAGCATGGGTACTATTCACCAAGGGAACCACTACTCACCAGATTAGTCCGAAGTGAATAGTTGAAGACCACTAGATCAATAGGTCACCACTAGAGAGGTTCTAGAGAGCAAAAACGAGCACCGGTTAGTCCGGTGTAAGGCACCGGATCAATAGATCATGTCTGGTGAATGTAGAAGACTAGGACCGAGAGGAGTTATACTAATTGGATTATTCCGTCAGTACTGGAGTTGGCGCACTAGACTATGCACTACACCAATGATCGGTAATGCTAGTTTCCAATGGCTACTTCGGGGACAAGAACTGGATTAGTCCGGTGGTACCACACTACTACAGAAATACTTAACCAAGGCATTTCATTTTGGGGCTTGGAGGCAGGCGGGCTGGTTGCCTGCCTCCATTATTTGGTGGCCGGCTGCCTGCCTAGCAACCGCCTCGGTTAATCATTAACGGAGGCAGGCAACCTAACATGCCCACCTCCGTTAATATAGATTAACCGAGGCAGTCATCCTAACGCAACCGCCTCGATAAATCATTAACCGAGGTGGGCATTCTAACTCAACCGCCTCGGTAAATTAGGTCCAGCCTGCTACCCCACACCAGCCCACTATCATCTCCAATATATAAATGAAATAAAAAACCCTAAAAACACTCTCTCCCTTACCCATCTAACTCCCTCAGCCGCACTCTCCCTCACCCGTCTCTCTCCCCCGTGATCCTCCCTCAGCCGCAGCCCTCTCTCTTCCCCCACGTTCCTCCCTCCCCAACTCGATCGCACTCTCCTCAATGCCCCGTGCACTCCCTCTCTCTTTTAGCACCGTGTGCTCTCCCTCTCTCTCTCAGCGCCACCCTTCCCTTCATCTCACCCGTGCGTGGCGCCCCTTGCTTTCCTCTTCCACCATGACGAGGCCCCTTCCCTTCCATCACTATGATGGCACCCCTTCCCTTCCTCCATCGTGACAGCGCCTCTCTCTCTGAGCAAGGGGTCACTGGTGATGAGCTCCTCCGCCTCCACCTTGGTGCCACCTTAGTGTCTCTACCTTGGGTGTGGGCGGATCCGGTGCAAGATGTGAACGGTGGCATGGATGAGGTGGATCCAGTGGAGGGCTAGGCCAGCAGCGTAGGCGCTATGGATCCAGTGGAGGCACCCTGAGTGGCAGATCTGCGAGCAGCGAATTCGGTGGAGGGCACGTAGATCTAGTGGAGGCACCCCGAGTGGTGGATCTGCGAGGAATCCAGTGGCGGGGAGAGGAATTCGGTGGTAAGGAGGCTGGATCCGGTGGTCGAGAGGCCAGATCTAGTGGTGGTGCTCCTCCTAGTGGCGGACCCGACAAGCGACAATGACAGTGACACGTGGATGGGCTCGGTGGGCCCATGGGTCACTGGGCTTGTCCACGGGTTTTCATTTTTTGTTTTTTTATTTGATTTACCGAGGCGGGTGACTAGTCGCCTCCGTTAAGGCTGGATTAACCGTGACCTTTTTGCGGAGGTGGATGGGATGCTCGCCATGGTTAAGTTTTCTATAATAGTGGCACTGGATCATCTATTTTTTAAGTAGAATAGACCTCTATTATTCTTCATAAGAAGTACAGATGCCATTAGGCAGAGATACAAACCAAACATGTCTCACTAAATTAGCATAGATACAACTCCTAGCAAGATTATGAGCATCCACATTTGATCGTCTCCCCTCATGGATGAACTCAATAAATCTAAAATCATTCGATCTAGCTCTAATTTCTTGGACAATGTGCCCATAAGAGCCCATACTACCTTCACGTATACTTGCAACAACTCTAGCATTGTCACATGCCACTCTGAAGTCCTGAAGTAGCAAGTCGCTAGCAAGAGCCTAGCCTTCTTTACATGATACCGCCGAGGCCCCAAGAAGCATCCAACAAAGTCGCATGCAACAACTGTAGCAACAACAATTCCTAAGTTCTTAGCCAAGGCTGCATCAACGTTAATCTTCATTAGCCCCACTGGGGGAGGAATCCAGCGAGTGTTGCTGCTCTGAACAGCAGGTCGACCCTTCACTTTTGGTTGCACCAATTGGAGGTTAGCCACAAAACTAGTGACAAAATTATGAGTCGAGAGCGGGCTTTGATAAACATCTTCATGAATAGCTTTCCTTCAAGCATACCAAATAGCCCAAAGGGTCACGGTGACCCAAACTAGGTCCTCATGCTTTAGGGATTGCATCACTGCTGCCAACCAGCCCTTTGCTTCCTGATCGTCAATACGACAAATGTGCTTAGTTATCTCATCCTTCTTTGGTGCCCAGACACAGAGTGTCGCCATGAATCTCCAGCTCCACCGATGGAGCACGCACTGCTATCAGACATGTTCTTGTGGAGGAGAACATCTTTTGATGGGAGAGAACACCTAGCAAGTCTCCACAAAAACACCCACACTTTGGAGGGAACTTTGATTCCCCACAACATAGACCACTCCTTCTACACAGCCTATCTATTCGAGGCACACGCTGATCTAGCTAGAGACTTACGGTGTGCAAGCATTCTATATGCCGAATGGACCGACAAGAGACCACGCTTCTCAAAGTTCTAGGCCCAAAAATCCTATTGTCGCCTTGTACTGAGTGGAATACTTGTGATCACAGCCATATCCGTTGTTGTAAAGAATTCCATCAGCTTCTCTCGATCCCAGGACGGCGATGCTGAGTTTATAAGTTCACTGACCAATTGAGGAGGGTTAACCCGATTGGTGGGAACCAACCTCCTCAATCCAGCTGACGGTAGCCAATCCATCGACCAAATGTTGGTCGTTTCTCCTATCCCTATCTGTCTTATGAGGCCTCCATTCAACTCCTCTCGGCCTTCAAGAATTGAGCGCCAAATACGAGAGGGTGATGATCCGATCTCTGCTGCCAGAAAGTCTCTATCTAGGAAGTAGACTGATTTTAACACCCTGGCACTCAGCGAGCTACCATCCTATAACATCCTCCATGCTTGTTTCGCTAAGAGTGCAAGGTTGAACAATTCCATGTCTCTAAAACCAAGACCATCGAGGCCCTTTGGTAGAGTGATGTCATCCCACGCCACCCAACATGTCTTCTGCTTACCGTCTTTACATCCCCACCAAAATTTGTGCAACAAACCATCTATATGTTGGCATAGTCTGCGGGGCAATTTCAAGCAGGACATGGAGAATGTTGGAATAGCTTGAGCAACTGATTTGATGAGAACCTCTTTCTCACCAGCCAGAAGGCATTGATCCATCCATCCTTGAACTTTGTCCCAAACCCCATCCTTTAAGTATCTGAAAGCTCCATTTATCGATGAGCCCACATCTGATGGCATGCCTAAATATTTCTCCTTTAATGTTTCAGTTTGTACCTCAAGAATATCCTTGATCTCTTCCCTCAAGCTTTGGCCACAACCCTTAGCAAAATGGATTGATGGTTTTCCATATTAATTTGCTGGCCTGAAGCTTGACAATAAATGCTCAACACATCCTTCATCGCTCGAGCATTCGCCCCATCCGCCTTGAAAAATAGCAGACTATCATCTGTAAAGAGTAGGTGGTTAACCATCGGAGCTGACGGTGCCACCCTAGTGCCATTGAGTGCTGATGATTGATTCCTTGATCTTAAGAGGCACGAAAGGCCCTCTGCTGCTAACAAGAAAAGATACGGTGAAATCGGGTCGCCTTGTCTAACTCCTCGTGTCGGCACAAAAGATTCCAGGAAATCACCATTGAGCTGAACTGAGAACAAAACTGACGTGACCAGCTTCATAAACCTTTGTTGCAGTGCTAGACAACTTATTAGATTTTGATGTGAAGTGTGTTTGATACCTTATGTGTGAGTTGTGCGTGTGTTGGACAACTTATTAGATTTGGATGATTTTATTAATGATTTCTACAAACAAAGCATATTTTGGTTTAATGGTTGTCTAAATGCTTTATTTACCATATATTGTTGTTCTAAAAATTAATTGCATGCAAATATTGTTTCATTCTACTAAAAGCGTTGATCAACTATTGGCATAATCATTTGCTATGGCAATAATGCTATAGCAACAAATGGGTGTGGTAAAAGACTAACAACGCAACAATACATGTGACAATACAGGGTTCAACTATAGCAACTAAATATTTAGTGTGGCAATATAAGACTCCATCTATAGCAACCAAGCATTGATCGTGGCAATAGAGGCTTCAACCTATGGCAGCCAAGCATTAATCGTGGCAATAGAGAGTGCACCTATAGCAACCAAAACATTTAGTGTGGCAATAGAGGGTTTCGCTTATAGCAACCAAATATTTGTCGTGGCAATAGAGGGTTCCATCTATAGCAACCATAGAGATAGTGTGGCAATAGACGGTCCATCTATTGCAATGCTAATGATGCGTGGCAATAAGGTCTATTGCAACACCTATTGTCGTTGCTAGTGCACCTATTGCCACTCTGTGGGTATGTGGTAACAGGTATCTCTAGCAACACTGGGTATGTTGCAATAGTTACTATTGCAACACCCACGTTGGTTGCTTATGCTATGGCTTGCAACACTATATGGTGTTGTAACAACACTCCATTGTGTTGCAATAGGGAAAAACTAATTGCAACACCAGAATAAACTATGGTGCAAACTTTAGACCACGGTTACTGCGGCAATGCCTCCCAACCAAATTTTTATGTTGCAATTTTGTCTATTGCAACCATTTTTGGCATATTGCAACACTTTTAGGCCATTGTATCAAGGGTAAATCCTTGCAGTGGCCGTCGAGGTCGCGTAACCCTAGGAAAGCCCTAGGTCGTATCATACGCAGAGCTATACTGAATAATAACCACTGTATCATCTGGTGACTATACAGGATGCAGCTGCCTTTGCCCAATGGCTAGTTCCTTTTGGGGGCCTATTTATACCCCCATGGTCGACACTTTTAATGGTGTTAGAGTGTGCTAAAGATATTGGAGTGTAGGGACACTCTCCCAAGTTCTCTAGCCACCACGAGTGCTTAATAGAAGATTAGATGATTAGTGTAGGTGATTTGCAAAGTTCTTAGGCTAGTTAGACACCATATTAGTGCTTATTCTATGTTTAGGCCTAGTGTTTAGCGAGGTTTTCATACCTCTTGCCACTTGGTGTTTGTGCGCGTCATTGCTATACATCGGAGGGACTTGTAGTCTTGCGAGACCACACCAACCACATTTGTGGTGTGGCCGCCATTGTGGACTAGATGGAACAAGGCCTATGGTGGTTTGGCCAGAAGCTCGATAGTGAAGACAACCAGGAGCAGTCTGGAAAGAGGCCATCTCGGAAGGATCAGGGGATATCTATGGAGTTACCCAACCTAAAGCTTGGCCCTTATGAGGGCATTCTTGTGAGGGGCTCCAAAGAGGACAAGTGGGAAGTGAGGAGCTTCTCGATACCTCAGTAAAAATACCGTAATCATCAACGGGAGTTTGCATCTCTTCTCAATTAAGCTTCCATATTTATATTGTGTACTTAGGTTGTGTGCTTTACATTCCTAGTTTAGCTTGCTAGACTAGTGATAGGATTGGAACCTAGGTTGCATATGTCTTTTACGTCAGAGATAGCTACACACTTAGCAAAACTTAGTTCCACATCTACATAGATTACTTTATTACATATATTTTAATAATTGGAGTTTAAAGGTTGTTGTAGGCTCCTGACGAGGGCCATCATGGGATGATGAAGATTGTGGTGGGCTACCGATGAGGGCTACCGTAAGACAACAAAGGTCACGACGGTCTGCCAACGACGGCTATCGTAGGACAACAAAGGTCGTGGTAAGCTGCCAACGAGGGCCGCTGTGAGATGATGATCGATGACATAGTTTGGGCTATCAAAGGTCCAAAGCCCTCTGATCTGTATGATCTGCCTGCGCATGATGGTCCCCTACCTAGCACGCAAAATTTCATAGAATTTTGCATCCGACTTGGTAATTTGTGTATCACGACAATAGCTTAGAAGAATTAGTACATGGGACACATATTTATATTAGTTCAGGTACAGGTACAGGGTACCCTATGTTTAGTTTAGATGATGACTTTATTTCTTAAATTACGCACCATGCACTTGAAGCCGGTTTTGAGTAGAGGATCATAACAATATGTCTATGGGTGGAGCTATATGGATGTAACACCCTAAATTTTTTACTCTTTTAAAATAGTAAAATTTGATTTATTTATGTAATTATGTGTGCATTCAAATATAGGAAAATAATATTTTTTGTGGAATTAAAATCAAATATAAGGTTAGTAACCTCCTGATGTATACATGCTGGTGCACATTTATTTTTGTAATGATTGGTTTTGACCAAATTTGAATTGGATTCAAAATCAAGTTGAAAATGATTTGCTAAAACTCTAGAAAATAAAAAGAAAAAGGTTTTCTTCTTTCTTCCCCTCCCTTCCTCATTCTAGCCTGCTGGCCCATTTCCCCGCTGGCCCAGCTCGCTCTGGCCGAGCTGGCCCACTCGCCGTTCTCCTTTCCCCTCCTCCCGTTTCCTTCCTGGGCCGGCCCAATCAGGGCAGGCAACCGTTGCCGCTGCACCCTCCCTCCTTCTCTCCCCGCTGATGGCCTGGGCCCACGTGTCGGCGCCGTCACCCACCTCCCGCGCCCCACGCCCGGTCAAGCCACAACCGCCGCTGTGCCCACCTCGCGTTGTGGGAGCGTCTTCCCCCACGCCCTAGCCTTTATAAAGGAGCCGAGCCCGTCGCCACCCTCCCTGCTGCCTCCCCCGCTCCACTCTCGAATTCGCCCGTGCACGCGGAAGGTGCAACCATAGCGTCGAGGTCCGCCGTCCGTCCCTCCGCGCGGTCCATCATCCCCGAGCCACCTCCATCTTTGTTTTCCTCCACGGTGAGACCCCCTTGCTCCCCTCCTTCTCCCCATGCCTTTAATTTTGTGTTTCATGGACTCTAGGGCCCAATCTGCGAGCGCCATGGACCTTCACGCCGCCGGCCATGGTGACCACCGCGTCGGCTGCGCCCTCCGACCGTGTTCTTGGCCTGGGCGAGATCGCCTTCACCCCCTCTCTTCCTCGGTGCCCTCGGTTCATCGAACCATGGCACAAAGGCTATGTTTCCGGCTCACCGATGACCTCCTCGTCGCCGGCAATGGCGACGCCGCCGACCGGAGCCCTGTTCCGGCCGCTGGCCTTCTCTCTCTTCCCCTAGCTCTAATCTGAGCCGTCCATCGCTTGATCAACGGCCCAGGGTGGCCGATACCCCTTCACCGTGGCAAAGTTGCTAAAGGGTCCCTCAGTTTTTGGCAATTTATGCCCGCCGTCCCTCAGTCAATTAAATCCGAATATCCCTTTCATTTATTTTAAATCTAAAATAGTTTATTCTAATTACAGAAATGCCACTGGATTTGTTTTACTCATAAAAACTTCGTTTTAACTCCGATTCGACCCGTTCAAATTGCGTTGATTCATAATAAAGTTTTCTACATGTTAACACCACTGTCAAACATGTTTGCAACATTTAAATTTTGAGGTTAGATTTAATTAAATAAATTGCTATAGGAAACCTCGTTTAATTCATAACTTTCGCGTTTTAGCTCTGATTTTCGTGAACTTCGCGTTGACATGATCGTAGAGAGACATAGATTCTTTTCATAAACATTTTATCCTATTTTATATACTGCTGGTGTACTATTCTAACTATAGGTTTGTTTGCTTTGCATGAATGTTCCTGAAATGTTGTATGTTGCCGTGTTGGTCGTGTTCAGACGGTGAGGAGAACGTTGGAGACCAAGAGTTCTTTGATGACCAGCAGGACCAGCAGGAGTTTGTTAACTAAGGCAAGTACAGCATGGGATCTACCTTGATGTCCTATTCACCATTTATTAATTACTCTTTTGCATGTGTCTAATTTTGATACCCGTAAGGACATCCTAGTGGTTGAATATCCTATTTTCCTTATCTCCTAAGGGTTATATGCACATGGGTAGTTTGCTAGCGCTCAATGTAACTGTACATGATCCAAATAATGAATAATGGTTCTATGGAAAGAAAAGGTAAAAGTTGCTTTTAAACAACTGAATTATAGGGCGAAGAAGCAAATGACTTTTGATCATGATGCTCTCGGCCCTCCATAAGGACTTATCTGTCGGCAAAAGCTAGGACTGATAGTGCAACCGTGAGGGTCACATGGCTCTAACTTTAGCTCAGTAATAGGATCTTTTCTAGCTTGTTAGAGGTTACCTTTATGGCGCAAAAGGGGCTTGCCACGTTGGGTATAGGGCTGCCTCTGTTCCTATGTGTATAGCCATGAAGGATTTGTGCCATAGGAAAGGGGGGTTCCTACATCTTCCTGCCGAGGAAACCTAGCGGCCCTAACTTGTTAGAAAAACCTATGAAATGGCTTCATAGTGTACCCCGCCCGCTCACCTTAGCAGTTATATGGGAGTAATTAACCTAGACATATGGGAATCACGACTCACGGTGAATGTGTATGACCTCTGCAGAGGGTTACAAACTGTTATAACAGCCGTGCTCATGGTCACGAGCGGCCCGGAAAACTCATAGAATAACTGGTTATTCATTGTTGTTCATTTATGATGTTCTATGATGATAATATGATACAATTGATTCTTATATCTGATCATGTGGGTTTAATTGGGGCTTAAGCATAACTTGATAATAGTTGATAAAATCTTGACTTACTAAAAGTGCTAACTACAGTAAACCAGAGTCATCCTTTTGGGCTTTCATAACCCCATGTTATCTTGTTAAGTACGGGAAGTACTTACGCTTGTTTACTTTCTATATTTGGATAAAAATCCCGGATGGGTACACTACAAAAAACCCTTCCTTCTATGACATTAATCCTCATGATGGGAGAAATTATTGTCATATAATATATCATAATATGACGCAAAGGTCTATAGCGTCATAAAATCTGGACTGTCAGAACTATATATGACGATTCTTTTTCTTTTGTCACGTAAAGGTACCAAGGATCGTCATAAAATGTAATTCTTAGGTAGCCGGCCGATAGTAGCGAATTTATGACGATATATAGAGTTATTATGTGACGGCAGTAGAGCATCACTAAATGTTTTGTCAAATATGACGGCCTCGACATCAATATACCCTAGTAGGAGCTGGAACTTGGTCTTGGCTCTGGGCTAGCCCAACGTGGGAGAGGGATAATGTGCGGGCGACGTTGGGCTCGAAACTGGGCCTAGGCCTAGGTGAAAAGGAAGAGGGGGCGCGGGTGGAGGGAGACAGGCCAGGCCTGAAAGAGTAAGACCAGAGAGATATTTTTTTCTTTTTTTAATTTTTAAATCCATTTTGAGTTCAAATTCAAGAGCTTTAAATTGTTCAAAGAAATTTAGATGAAGAAATGACCAAGACCAAAGTTACATATCTTGATGAGTTGTACAACTTTGTTGTTGCTCACTTTTTCATTTGAAACCATTTTACTATGTCAAAATTCTATTCGAATTTATCAAATTTTGAAACTCAAATTTAAAATTACCTAAACGAATTCGGATGAAGAAATGACCAGGACCAAAATTGTAGGTCTCAATGAGCTCTACAACTTTGTTGTTTACAACTTTTTCATTTAAAATCATTTACTCTCCTAAAATTATGTTCGAAGATCTTATATACTGAAGTTCTCACAAATCATATGAATGAGCGCAGTTTTTCTTTTTAATCTATCTCTAAAACTTGTAACTAGTTTTTCTCCCTCATACTAACTTTAAATTTAGTGATTTTTTCCTAAAATTTTCTAAAATCATTTTCTATCAATTTATTGTGCTCTTACAACTATTATTTTTGTCATCTTTTCATGTGACTTTGTTTTATCAATTCAAAATTTGAATTTTCAAAAATAGCAACTTCAAACAACATTTTGAAACAGAAAATGATTTCAAATGAAAAAGTCATAAACATAAAAGTTGGTAGACTCATCAAAATCTATAACTTTTATTTTGGTCATTTCTTCATCCGACAATGTGATAGTAACATTGTTCATAAAATTTACTTATCTCTTTTATAGTTTAATGAAACCATATGAGAGATATAAAAATTGTGAACAATGTTACTATTACTTTGTCGGATAAAGAAATGACCAAAATAAAAGTTGTAGATCTCGATGAGTTATACAACTTTGTTGTTTATGACCTTTTCATTTGAAATCAGTTACTATCCTAAACTTGTGTTTGAAGTTCAAATATTTTGAAATTCAAATTTCGAACTGTTCATACAAAGTCGCATGGAAAAATGACCAAAACAAAAGTTATAGATATCGATGAGTCCTAAAACTTTGTTGTTGATAACTTTCCTATTTAAAATCATTTGCTTCTCCAAAATTGCCTTAATCAATAAGAAATAGAAAATAATAAATAATAAAAAATAGTAAATAATGAGCTAAACTATCTCTGCTCAACGCAAGGCCCAAGGCCCAGCAACCTCATCTCCATCTCCACCGTTGGATGGACTAGATTGACGGTGGAGATGAAACCTAGCCGAAACCCTAGATCGCCGAGCTCTGGATCGACGCCTCCCGCTCCTCCCCGGGTCTGTTCCGCCTCCACTGATACGCTCCCTCTCCCCCGACTCCTTTAACCCCCAGCACTACGCCGCGCCACGCCGGCGACCTGCCTCTCCACCGGTCCAACTCCAAAGTCCAAACTCCACTGCCCCCTCGAGCGGTTGCTCAATGGCGAGAGGTGGGGCGTCGCGGTGTGGGGCTCGAGCCTAGCGCTGGTGACTGCGTTGGTGGCGCTGCTCGGCCTCGGCCTCGCTGCCTACATCGTTGGCCCGCAGCTCTACTGGTATGCCGTGGAGGCGCTCATAGCGACGGCCATGTGCCCCACCTGCGACTGCAACTGCGATGCGCGCCCGCTCCTCGACCTACCAGAAGGTGCGCCTCTGGCCCCCCTCGCTACCTCCTCAGATCTTAGCGCTGCCGCTCTTCTTAGATCCGACCGACGCAATTGGATTGTCCTTCCCTTTGCTTTTGTGCTGCTGTCCTTGTCTGCACTGCGTGCGAGCAGTGCTTACGCAGCATCGAGTTACTATCAGATTTTGCTGTGCCCAAGACATTATACGGTCAGTGGATGATACTTCGGTTCAAAGATCTGCACTATCCTATTGGTGCCCCTTTTTTTTGTCTCACAAGCGAAGATTTTGCTGTGCCCAAGACATGCTAGCTGTTTGCTTATTATAGATGAAGTTTGTTGGAGGGCAACGCAGATAGCAACAGATTTTTAAATTGGATGAAGTACTGATAGCTAGTTGTTTATTGCTGTACAAATCCAATCGATTTTCATATATTAGAAAAAAATCTGTTGCTATAATTGTTGGAGTTAGTATGAGGGAGAACAATGTGTAACTTGTCTGACCTCATTCCATTGTATGTAGCCGTCAATTTTCTAGTCACAGGATGTATTGGTAATTGGTATTGACATGACTTAGCATGTGTGGGTGCTGCTTATGTAGATGTGATTGATAGATAAGTGTTTCTGCCATATACAGATTAGGTGTTGCTGCAATTGTTTTCGTTGGTGCTGGAGTCTTGTACATGGCTCCTTATATGTTTTGTCATCAGAGTTTGCACATTTATCACTGCAATTCTTGTTTGTAGTTACGTCATACCTCCACATAATTGTACACTGAACCATATTATAATTTAAGGAATGGCAATTAGTTCTCCCCAGTTTCTGTATCATACTGCAGATGTTCTCATGCAGTAAACTTTCTTGTCAGTTTAGTACTTATAGTAGTCCTCATGATTGTCATATCTCTTTGATCATTGAGCAGGATGACTAATAAGTTGTCAGGAAAGTCTCTTTGGGGGCATCATTAAAATCAAGCCTATGAAGAAAAGAAGGTAGACTATGAATCATATCCCCTTCCCTGTTGCAGCTTTATTATTACAGTACAAGCTTTTTTATGAAACCTGTCCTTACTTACTGCATTGAACCTGGACTTGTTTATTTCTCTAAACTCCGAGTTATCAAAGTTAACTGGTTATGTGCATTGGCTGCTATTAACTATTCTCGAACTAAACCTGTACTTGATAAGTAATAGATGATTGGGTTTGTTGCTCTATAATACTTAGCCATTTTAAATTTGGCTGCTATTAACTATTCTCGAACTGAACCTGGACTTGCTGCTTGATTATTTAGTAGAAATATGGCTAGTACTTTAATCGTTACTAGCACTGCCTTGCTAGTGATTTAATAAAGCAATTTAGTTAGTAGAAATATGGCTAGTACTCTGAACTGCAAACTAATTATCCAAATTTATATAGAGAAAACAAAATGTAAGAATGACTAAAGTAGAATGCTACCTATCTGCAATGTTATTTTTACTCAAGTTGCTCTTTTGGTTATGGGAATGCAATGTCAGTAGCATTGGCATTACCAGCATACAGTAGTTATAATGAGGGGAAGATATGCATACAGATTGCATGTTTTTTGCTTAACATCCGGTCATTGGGGCTTATTAGTGGACAAATTGGTGTTGCTTTCTGTAAAATAAAGGTGACATTGCTCTAGTTGTATATCATATTTGAGAGTCCAGTTGTAAAAAAATCCAGATTCAGTAAATATATGACTACAAAATGGGGAATGTATGAATAGTCCACAAAATGGTCGTACTCCTCTTGTAAATGAGATATATGTAAGTTACATAATTATTGGATACATGTACTTTACTCAAGTAAATGCCTGGTGAACACTTGTATGACCTTGTTAAGTGGATTCATGCTATGTAGGAACATATGCTTGAAGAGAAGGAAAGAGAACCAGAAGAAGCACTAAAGTAGAAGCTCAATTTGAGGCAACACTCCAAGCAGAAAGAGAGGATGCTGCTAGGAAGCGAGATGTGCTGAAACTTCAGAAAGATTGAGGTAGGTCTGCACAATGTTTCAGTTGATGATGCCTTTGCCTAATCTTTTGCTACATTGTGAGAACACCAAACTTTCTCTGTGTTTGTTGGAACGACTTTGTGCACTATGTTGTCGAAAACTATGTGCATCTTATTTGCATCTGTTTGTATGTTTGACCTTATGTGATGAAACATGCTACTAGTGTGATGTTTGAACCTGCAAGCAATTGTGTCTTGTCTTATGGTCTGGAATGTATGTGGATGATGGCTTGGCTGATATGTATGAGCTGTGATGAGAATGCTGGAAACATCTGTGTGACATTCGTCATTGAATTAATACATATGGCAATGCCACATTCGTCATCGAATGAAGGTAATTTTATGATGACCCACATTCATCACAAAAGCTTGTCTAAATCAGGGTTCCCAGGACAATTTATGACGGTTGGCGTATTAGGTGATGAGTTGACCAACCAATATGTGACAGTTACAGTTGTCATTAAATGACAACAATAGATGACGACACAACAAAACCGTCACAAAAGGTCATCACATTTTGTGACGGTTTTCCATATTTTCGTCACAAGGTACATTTTGTGACGGTCGTTATATGACGACCTTCATGACGGTGGTTTTTCGTCATACCATTCATTTTATGACAAATTCTGTACTTTCCATGACACTTTTAGTTTGTTATAAAAGCCCAATTTTTTTGTAGTGGTAATAGATGTCAACGAGTATGAGGAGTTTCCAGAGGACTTTTAGGCTTGTGGTCAACCATTTGACCGTCCCTGTGTTGGAGCTTCCACGAGAGAGCTATCTTTTTATTTTCTGTTGTGTTGTGTAAGACTATGTGATGGTATTAATCGTGATGTAAGAAACACCGTGATGATACTTTATGTTATTTGTCAACTTATGTGTGTGACTGATCCCTGGGCACACATAAGTTTTATGCATTCAATTTTATCCTTAAAATTGGGTGTGACAATGGAGGATGATCTCGATCTATTCGGGTTCAGGATGATCTGAGATGACCGATCAGCTTGTCCCTACCCCTCCTTATATAGTCCAGGTGTAGGGTTACAAATAGAGTGTTGATTGGTTTATAGGTTGGTTTCCTAGTTTGTCACAACAAAATCTGGTTGAATGGAGTTGGTTTCTAAGTACATCTTGCCATGCCTTGTACACCAAGTAGATGTCTGTTTTGGGCCTCTTACATAACTTGCTCAGTGCACCATGTCCCACTTGGGTGTTTACCCTAATGAAGAGGTTACCCAAGGTCCAAGATAACGACACCACCTTGTTGCTAGATCCAGCCTTTGCCCATACCTGTTGCCCTAATCCACTAGATATGTGTCGCGCCACACCACTAGATATGTACCGCCATCACTCAAGATTGGAGGTTGATGTCCCCACTAGACCCCCAAGCTTTAGATCTGCAGGCCACATATCAAAGACCTCCTAGCACGAATTAGTGCCCACTGGTCCCTAGTTGGTGCTCGCATACTTGGGCCCCACAAGAAAGGTCATAGTGGAGGTTGCAGCTGCGAGACGGCTAGGGGGGGCAACATTACTTGCGAAAGGGCAGAGGGGGCCATAGTGGGAAGGAAGATGGGACGTCGATAGTCCTCACGGAGGGGGCCACGCCAGGCTTTCTGTCACATGCGCTTACCATTAGAAGATCTTGCTATCACTTCACCAAAACTGGCCATCATCGAAGAATGCAGGCGTGGGCACGGGGACACACATGCACGAGTAAGAAAGAGGCCATGGGGAAAGGAGATGAGGAAGAAAGAGAGATCGGGGGAAAGGGCATTACAGTCATTTTATTATTTTCTTTAATTTGTCTATCATGAGAAGTTTTGTCAAACAACTTCAGCTCTACCGGTAGAGTTGCTCATGATACTGAAGCAACTGAGTTGTGCCAAAAAGGGCCTAATTAAATCCTCAAGAAGTGAAAAATCGTGTAAGTTGTGAATACCACTCCACATCCAACATATTCATCAAAATATGTCTACTAACCGTGCCACTGAAATGCTCTCAGTACATTAAGGGCCTGTTATGCAGGGCTTCTCCCCGGATCTAGCTCTGGCTCCTCCGGAGGAGTCCTACCAATGTTTTGTAGGAGGAGCTGTTTTCCAATGAAAAGCAGAGGAGTCGGAGCTATTTTGGAAAAGCCACAATGGCTCATCCGAAGTTGCCCCTCGGGAGGAGCCAGCCAAACATCCCCTAAATAGTTGCATTTTATTTTTGACGATGCCAATAAAAAGGGAAAATAATTGGTATTAAAGATAGGCATTACGCGTCACAGCATATACCACCCCTGGTTACGCTTTATGTTTTTTATTATATTGTACGAGATATAATTTAGATTAGGGCCCTTCAGAAGATAAAATCCGGCTTTTATAGAGGGAGAAAAAAGATAACACACCACGACGCTTTAAAAAAGAACACACACACACACAAGTATATGACAGTACTATTTACAGAAGCATCAAGGCATACCGATAGTAAGATCTTTGCCCATTGTGGCGCTGCAGTTGCAGTGCCATGGGACAAGATCCATGCGCGACCTTTTGCTAATCCATCGTTTTCCACCTCACCGAGAAGCCTCAAGGTGGCGTAGTTTAAGCAAGTTCCAAACATGGCGCTCTCGTCCAAGATGTTAAAGCCCCATCCGCCGTCCTCGTTCTAATTAAGCAAGAACAAAAAAAAAAGGAGTAGTATACTTGATGTGATGGAGTATATACTTAATTAGTAATTAGGTGAAGCGAGCTGCGTCAGCCTGTTCGTTTGGCTGTGGCTATTTTTCTCTCACACAAATCAGCCAGCAGTACTTCTTCACGAACCAGCAACGATACGAACCAGCCAACCGAACAGACTGAATGGTTTCTTTCGTGATGATTGTAATAATGGTTTGTTTTATTGTTTTAATATATATGATGATTTCTTATAAAAAGAATAATGTATTCTATTATGTTATAATAGTCTTGTTATACCTGATGGTTGTAGATATGACGGCATATCTCACGTATATGCTCTCTGGATAGGACAGCATCGATTGATCTTGTGATGTGCAAAGCGAAAATCTGTAAAACAAAAGAGAGAGAAAAAAGGAAATTACAACAGAGTTCCCTTTAATTAATTTCTTTTATAGGCAGAGCCATATTATATAAGCAAGTGTGTGCATGCATATGTGAAAAAGTTGTGAACGGTTGAGGCACAGATACACGAACCCAGAACGGCAGCAGGTACATAATCCCACTGTAATCACCAGGCCAATGGCCATCTTCAGCTTGGAGAGCAGACATCCAGTCAAGCGCTCGTGTCAGCGACTGCAGCAGAATCTCTTCCGTCACCTCGTCTCCATCTTCTAGCTTCGCGGCGGCAGGCATATCCGCGAGCAGATGTTTTTGTCCCGTGAACTGTGCTCGTTACATCAATCATACTACATGAGCTCAAGATCAGCGTAATACCTTTCTCTTAATGAAATACGTGCCTCATGTTACGGTCGAGAAAAAATTACATAACGCGCAGTATCAACTATACTAGGTACGCGCGGACGTGTCATCTACCAACGGTTTTAGCTGGATATGTAGGTACCTGCATGCGCATGAGGAGGTCCTGCGATTCCCTCGTTCGGAAGCGGTTCTCGGTGAACTGCCGACGAAGCTCCTCCACCTTGGCGCGCTCTTTGTCAGTGCCGGCGTCGGGGTCGAACTCCCACACCTGCCGGCCATGGAAGCCACTCACCGTCTGCATCCACGGCCCTCCACCCTCTGAGATCTTTAGCCTCCACATGGTTCGCCGCCTAGCTCAACACTGAAACCTTCTGCAACAGCTTTAAAGGTTGGTTCATCTATCAGACGATATAATTTAAAGAGGGCCTAATTAAGAGGTAATTGGACTGGACGAACAGATTCTATTCCTCGGATGGGCACATCATGGCCGATGGGCCTAATTAAGAGGTAGTTGGACTGGACGAACAGATTCTCTATCCCTCGGATGGGCACAAAGAGGGCCTAATTAAGAGGTAGTTGGACTGGACGACCAGATTCTATTCGTCGGATGGGCACATCATGGCCGATATAATTTAAAGAGGGCCTAATTAAGAGATAGTTGGACTGGACGAACAGATTCTATCCCTCGGATGGGCACATCATGGCTGGGTCCTCGCTCATTGAAGTGCATGTAGCTAGGATCCTGCACTCCTGCTCCCTGTGTACTTTTTTTTTCTTTCGAATACGCAAAAGATTTACGTATCATTATAATTAAGAAGAAGAGTTTAACCATACACACGGCACGTTTCTAATGAGCGTCCTAGGAGGTCTTACAGTTGTGACTGGACCTTCCTAGCAGATTGTTTCGAACTTCGATATTACATAAAAGTAAACCACCGAACTAAGAGTAGCGTACAAACCTACGGTCTCCGTTGTTGGCCGCGCGACCCTGCTCCGTCATCCGAGAAGAGTCTTCTACCAGTCCTAGCATTGGTCGCCGGGAACAACTCGTTCAGAACTTCCACTTCGCTCGACGTCAAGTTCCTTACAAATAAGTCGTCGTATGCTCGCTTGGACAACGGATGAAATTGGAGCTGCCGGCGCTCCCTCTATACATTTTTAAGGTGTACTATCACTGTATCTGTTTGAAGCCCATGACATGTGCATACATCCGCTGAGGGAAACTGAACTTTCCTGTTGGTGCGAAATCGTCAGGAAAACACCAAATATTGATAGGTAGAAAATCAATTTCCCTGTCGGGACACCCAGAGGGGATAACAAAAGGAATACACCGACAGGCAAAAGTGACAAATAGAAAATTTTGTTGTGAGTGGATAAATTTCCCTGTACAGGAACTTCGTTATTGACACAACATCGACATGAAAATTCTCAGCTCTATCGCTGTCGATCCATGTCATCAAATTATTTAGTTCAGAAATGACACCAACAATTACAGATATCATGTGAAATTGGGAAATTCTCAGCCGACCAGGTCTAGAATTTTATCGCTATCAATCCATGTCATCAAATTATTCAGTTCAGAAATGACACCAACAATTAGAAATATCATGTGAAATTGGGACAAATATTTCGTCCAAAAAGAGTAATAATCTACTCTATAATCTATAAAAAAATATATTGAAGCTTCACTCCACTGATGTTTCAGCAAACAATATGGCAGCTGTATATCACTAAGGCTATATATACAAACGTTTGCGTATCTTGCACTAGTCGTCTTTGAAGACTTGGATCTGCAGGGTTCATCCCCGTTGAACAAAACCTGCAGTGGAACATTATGCTATTAGAGATCCTACAAATTATGAGTTGGATAATCATGGCAACAATTAGGAGCAGATATACTCGCCAAGCGAAAATAATTTCTAGAAAAAATAACTAAGCAATACTCCCTCCAATTCAAATTATAAGTCATTCTAACTTTCTTGGAGAATCAAAACATCTTAAGTTTAACCAAATTATAGAGAATCAAAATCATAGAGAATTACAAAAAAATTATGACATCATAGGTAAACTATAAAACTATAATTAATGAAGAATCTAATGATAATTATTTGGTATCATAAATATTATTATTTTATTATATAAATTTGTTCAAAATCTTGAAAATATGTTTTTTGTCAAAATTAGTTTTAAGATGTTATATTTGGTCAAAATATTGGAGATACTCTATGTCGGGTTCATAAACCCAGGGTCCCTCATGGATCTGCTTCTCAACAAAAGCTCGGCCCAGCAGACGACGTTGCGAACGGCGCGCCACTCCTGAGTCGGCCCAAATACCTAACGACAGGCCAGAAGGGCGATCCAATCTCCGACCGGAAGGCCTGGCCAAAGAGGAACGGTGCCCGCTTCCGACTCTGGCCCGCCTCTTCGACTGGAAGGCCTGACCAGGAGGAACAGTGCCCGCTTCCGACTCCGGCCCGCTTCTTCGACCGGAAGACCTGGCCAACGCCGCTTTCGACTCCGACCCGCGCCTCCGACCGGGGATGCACCGAACCTCTGCTTACAGCTCTTCTCCGACTGGCGCAGTCGGAGCCGATTGGGACCAACCGACTGGGGACGCCCGTTCGGCGAGGACCTAGGAAACGAGCGGAGCAAGTAAGGCAGGGCGCTCAAGCCAACCGCAATACCAAGAACCGTACCCTGTACACCCGTAGGACAGTACCGACAGAACATGTCAGAAGGGTGCCCTACAATCTTCCAGGCATGTCAGAACCCAAGCAATGTTGTGGGTGCTGACGTTTGCCCTACAGTGTTGTGGGCGCCATCAATTCCCATACCAGGCGAACACGATAAAACCCCCCACATGCCTCTGGGACTCGACAGTGTTGTGGGCGCCTGTCTATGTTTCACCACCGATAGCCTGCCACGGGGGTACCCGGGGCAGTATGTTCGGGCTTCAGCGTATGCAGAACTCGACGGTAAACGCAAGAGACAGTCGATTTATCCTGGTTCGGGCCCTCGACCGTGATCGAGTAATAGCCCTACGTCCAGTCGGCGTTAGCCTTTGCGTTGGATTGATCGTAAAGTGTTGTGATACCTTGTGTTCTCTTGCTCCAGGAACTCCGCCCTCCTTTATATAATCAGGAGGCCAGAGTCCTAGTCGATTTACAATAAGATTCCTAGTAGGATTACAGAATAATACTAGCTACTAAGTTTATAGGGAAAGAAATCCTAGTTAGACTAGATCTTCTCCCTGCATTATGGGGTATCCGGTGGGTCCCGTATCGACAAGCCCCCGAGCACTTCATGGTTGAGCTCTGGAATCCTCATCTTGTTCCTTCAGGTCTTGCTGAGCAGGAACAAGCGTTGTCCGAGTGCTTTTCCTGAGTGAAACCATGTAGCGCTTCTTAGGATCTTCGATTGGTGTGTTCTTTTTTGAAGAAAAAATATATCCGCCTGAGTGTATCCCCCGAGCCTCTTGCTATTTGGAACAAGAAGCTAGAGGGTCTTGTCTTGAAATTATTCTGATTCCTCATCCAAGTTTTTTATCAAAAAGAACTCGGATATTGCTTGGTCTGGGTTCTTTTTGACATGAGTCCTTGAAGTTGTTTGTCTTGAAGAAATCTTCTTGGTGACATGCGCTTTTTTCAAGGAAAAAGGTGCACTCACTGAGTGTAGCCCCCGAGCCTCTTGCTATTTGGAACAAGGAGCTGGAGGGTCTCGCATCTTATGTTGTTCAAAAGAGCTGAAAAACCTCTTCTGTTGCAGCCCCCGAGCGTATATCCGGGTTCTTTTACCCAAAAAGAACTCAGGGTGCAAGGTCTTGGCATATTCTCTAGTATTCTACTATTGTCAGATGTGGTTGTATGGTAGTGGTTGAGTGTAAATGCCATTTGCTTAGGAGTTGTACAGTGTTGGTATATCCTTTCGAATATGCTTGTCCTTGAGTAATGTTCCTTCACGCCTGAGTCCTCTTTCATTGAATTTTGTCTTTTCACTGTGCCCTTTGTTAGGTTTGTTCTGTTGGTGCTCCTGGTCCATGTGCACTGCTTCTTTGGTCTATAAATACCCTCCTGGTGTGCTGTTTTGATTCATCGAGCATTTTGTTGAGTGGTCTAAAATCTTCGTAGCCATGAATATGATAGTTTCTGAAGTAGAGCAGCCCCCGGGCGTATCTCGTAGTTCTTGTATATCTTGTCGTAGCTGGAGGGAGTCTTGTGATAGAGATTAGAGGTCGACTAATCTCACAGCGGCATTGTACCCGGAGGTATGTTGTGGTAGTTGGAGGAAGTCTTGTGATGTGGGATACGTTCCTTCATCTAGCAGTTCTGGGTAAATCCCCCTTGCCTGCCCTGCGACTGTCCGGTGCAGATCAACGCCTGATCTGGTGTCACTTCGGACTTGGGTAGACAGATGCTTGCCAGGCTTCCCTATTCCATGTTGCCCCACCGTGCTGCTGACTTCTGCCTCGGATGTTCTGTATCCGTCCTTTGAAGAAAACAGTGTAACCGAGTGCGGTTTGTTCTATCGAGTAGCAATTTGGAACACGTAGTCGTTCCAGAGCCTAGTTGTGTCCGGGTTCCTTTTTGCTACCTTGTTCGTCGTAGTACCAAGTTCGTTGGGTCTTGTAAGACGTGTAATCTTGTATTTTTTGAAGCCATTTATAATGGAAAGAATCCTGTCTTCTGGGTTGTCATTCCTTTTTCTGCTGATGTCCTGGTTCTTTGTGAGATTTCTGAGTTCTTTCTATAAGAACCGAGTTCTTGTGTTCCTTGTGAGGCAACCCTTCGCTGCTTCATTGTTGACGAGTTCTTTTTGTAGCGATATGTTAACTCTGCCTTGGTGCTAGATGGATAAGTCTGAAATCTACCCGTTGAACTGTACCGTTGTGTAGAAGTGTGCCGCCTGTCATTTCAGCTTTGTCAGTTGTGTTGGGAAATGAACCATTGCATTCTCATGCCATATTGAAAACGGACCTAATGGGCCATAAAAATCTTATTTAAAGGCCTTCTTTTTTCTTTTTCTTTACTGCCCTGCTTTTGCCTTGAAACCCTAGTTCTTACTCTGCCGTCGCCATTGTCGCTGTCATCTGAGCGCCGCCACCTGACCGTCGTTGTTTCTTAGTGCCTTATTGCCTTTGCTAGTATATGGGTACGAAGAAGTCTGCGAGCAAGTCCCAGGCATCCTTTGTAGATGAGGAGGCATCACTTTCTGTGATCGAAAATCAAGAATTCATGGCCATGAGGGCTGCTCAGAAGGTCTGGTCGGCTTCGACTATGACTGAGGATCAGTTGCGCGAGCTGGTCAGCAATTGCCTGATCCAGGACAAGGAGATTGCTGAGTGGAGAGCTCTAGGCCAGCATCGGGTTCCAACCCTAGGCTCTGGTGAGATTGTTCTTTTTGTCTCCATTATCCAGTGCTGGTCTTTGCCTTCCTGCCTCCGCTTTTCTTCATCGCTTTCTCAATTATTTTGGGATTAGCCTGAACCATCTTACTCCCAATGCTGTCCTTCATCTTCTATTTTTATTCATCTTTGTGAAACTTTTCTTGGAATTCCTCCTTCTCTTTCTCTCTTTCGTTATTTCTTTCGTCTTAAGCCCCAACCCCGCAGCGACTGACACCCATGTTCTTGGTGGCTGCGGGATTCAGTTTCATTAGGGTCATAAGAGTAGATTCTTTGACTATGATTTGGTTGATTCTGTGAGGGATTGGCGTGCCTGACTGGTTTTATGCCGCCAATATGATCCCTCCTCTTGCTGTCCATTCTTCTTCTAGTCCTGTGGTTAACGATCGATGGGAGAAGAATCCCATGACGGCGGATGAGCTCCAGGCGATTAAGCCATTTTTGGAGAAGATATGTGCTCTAAAACAGCAAGGCTTGACCGGCTTTGGTATCATCTCCAGTTTTCTTCGCCGCCATGTTCAGCCTCTGAAGGAGCGAGAAAACTATGGTTTTGAATACTCTAGAGTGGAGGACCCTTCTCATATGGTCCCTGCCCTTGAGTTGACCGGTGAGGAGGTACTCGAGCGCCTCCAGAAGATGTTGAAGGGAGTGAGCGTCATCCCGCTTACTGTACCCGAGTACTGTGCTAACAACCCACCTCCTGCTGTGAGTTATTTTTTCTTATGCTGGTACTTTTCGTATTTCCTTTGTCCGTCTCCACTTTCGCTTAATATTTGTTGTCTGGTTGCTTTACTCTTTTATAGGAATTGGGGCCTAACTTTGTTGACCCGATCCCCCTAGACGACTGCCCCGCCATTGTGGGGCTTGGGGAGAATCTTGCCGGGGCATCTTTAACCAGTAAGTTTCAAACCACTACGATGTTTCCTGGTGTTTCTTCCGCAATCCTTGACACATATGTAGAGTATGTTCCTCGTCTAGTTCCTCGAGCTCCCCGTAGTGTCGAAAAAAGGGGGCGAGCAGATTGTTCTTCTTCCGGTTTTTCTACCGCCAAGAAGTCTTGTCAATCAAGTACTTGTCCAGGTACTCAAGTTATAGGTAGCGTGCTCCTAGGTGAGCATATTGATATGCTTTTGTCTTTTTGTTTTTTGCCTTTGCCTCTTAACCGAGTACTTTTCTTCTTTTTCAGATGGCGCTGTGGCTGCCATGCTTGAGAGTGAGGAAGAGGAGGATGATGATGCGGCCCTTGTTACTCATTGGTGAGTTGTTTTCCTATTTTTCTACTGTTGAACACTTCTTTCTGTTCTGACTTTGACCTTGTTCTCTTGTAGTAAGCGGTCGTCGACCTCGAGTTCTTCTAGAGCTCCGGTACCGACCACGCCGCTCCAAGTTGCAAGGTGGTGGTGATATTTTTGCTGCCATAGTTCCCCCTCTAAGGTCTTCTGTTGGTCTTGGGGGTTTCATGAAGAAGAAGATAGCTAAGTGAGTGAATCCTGGTTATGTTTCCCTGCTTCTGTTTTTCCCCTTCTCTGATTCATATTCTTATCGTCGATTTTCTTTATCATCTTGCAGGCCTTCGCCTTCCCTCAACCCTCAGTCGACTTCTTTTCAGTCTTCTGACCGGCCCCTATGTTCTGAGTCTCTGGACTCAGCAGTGTGCGGTCGGCGAGGTGGCTGTGAGGGTGACAGGGCTCTCCGTTGATCCCGCTGCTGCTGATTTGCTGGCCCCAGAGGTGACCATGGCCATGGTGGGGGAGCCATCTGGGGAAGTAGCCGAGGCTTCCCAGGGTACGATTCTAGTCTTGTCTTCTTTGCCTCAGCTGACTTCTCCCTCTGCTCCTCTCCTAGTGGCGTTCAGCATCTAGATGATGATAGTGGTGCAACAATTCGATGCCACTCATCGGTTGTCAGAGCTGACCGCTGCCTGGGGGACCCTTGCGACTTCTTTTGGTGAAAAGCTCTAGGTAAGTCTTTTCTGAAGTTCTTTCTTTAGATGTTCATCTTTCCTCTGTTCTTATGTCTTGTTTTTCTCTTTCTCTTTTTGCTCAGTCTTTTTCTCGGGATCATACCGGCTTCTTTTTCTCGTCTGAATTCGAGAAAAAGTTGTCTTCTGAGGTTAGTGCTCTAAGAACAGAGCTTGATCTCTGTCGAGTCGAGATGGAGACCGAGCGTCAAACAGCACCAAAAGGAGGAGAAAGCTCTCCGTGCTCAGGTGGTTGAGGCAGGAAATCAGAGGGATGCAGTTGTGGAGGCCATGAAGAATGAGTGCAATGGTATTGCGGGTTCTTTTTATTTCCTCTTGTATTTGAATTTTCCTTTCTGTTGACTTGTTTTTGGTGCCTGGTTTAGCTCTCCAAGTTGAAAAGCAAAAGCTTTTAGAGGGTATTGAGGAAATGAAGACACTCGCTCGCAATAGCCACAATAGAGCTGAAGAGGTAATTATTCGTGCTTGAGGAAGAACTCGCGCTTGCCAAGTTGATTAGGTGTGGAGCTGACAGGGATCTTAGTGCAGGCCCAAAAAACAGTTGAAGCCTTGACTGGTAAGTTGGCGACGGCTACTGAGAATTGGAATGCTTTGTGGAAATCATTTCGATCAGTAGCCGATCTTCTCCGGACTCCAGCGGATGATGGTCAATCTTGGGCTCAGTTTATTCCCTAGGTTCCGACCCATTTCTAGGAGTTCGTGAAGAGATGTGCGCAACTATGTACCAGAAATGTTCTTGCTTAGGTCCGGGTTCTTGCTCCGGAGATGCCCCTATCCAAGATTGAGGAGGAAGCCGAGAGTCAAGAATATCTTGATGCTGTTGAAAAGATGGAGCCTGAGGTTGAAGATTTGGCTAGGAGGATTGTAGACAATCTTGATAATGATATTTCTTCTCCTGATGGCGATGCTTGATGTATTTTGACTTTAGTACTCCAGCCTCTGTAATAAGGATATTATACTTCTTTTTTGAATGAAAATCCTTTATTTTTTGTTGATGTCTTCTTTGTCTGGATGTCTTTGATTTAGTCAAGTGTTTGTCATGCTTTTGACCGCGCTGTGTAAACAACTTGGTATTTGTAGATCATTGTCTTGACAAACTTTCTTGATATGTCGAGTGCTTGTCTGGCTACCATATGCGCCGTGTAAACAACTCGGTTTTAGTAGATCGTTGTCTTGACAAACTTTCTTGATTTGTCGAGTGCTTGTCTGGCTTTCATATACGCCGTGTAAACAACTCGGTATTTGTAGATCATTGTTTTGACAAACTTTCTTGATTTGCCGAGTTCTTGCCTGGCTTTGTTCTGGTTGTAGAAACATCTTAGGATTGGTTCGGGTGTTAGCTTATTAGCTACCCTCATCGGTGGGCTCAAACATCTTTTGAGCTCTTTTGCTCTCAGCCGGTATGCTCAGGCGTGATTTCAGCCATTTTGCTTTTTAGATCGGGTGTTAGCTTATTAGCTACCCTCATCGGCAGGCTCAAGCATTTTTCAGCTCTTTTGCTCTTAGCCGGTATGCTCAGGCATGATTTCAACGATTTTGCTTTTTGGATTGGGTGTTAGCTTATTAGCTACGCTCATCGGTGGGCTCAAGCATCTTTTCAGCTCTTTTGCTCTCAGCCGGTATGCTCAGGCATGATTTCAGCTATTTTGCTTTTTGGATCAGGTGTTAGCTTATTAGCTACCCTCATCGGCGAGCTCAAGCATCTTTTCAGCTCTTTTGCTCTTAGCCGGTATGCTCAGGCATGATTTCAGCCATTTTACTTTTTGGATCAGGTGTTAGCTTATTAGCTACCCTCATCGGTGGGCTCAAGCATCTTTTTAGCTCTTTTGCTCTCATCCGGTATGCTCAGGCATGATTTCAGCCATTTTGCTTTTTGGATCAGGTGTTAGCTTATTAGCTACCCTCATCGGCGGGCTCAAGCATCTTTTCAGCTCTTTTGCTCTCATCCGGTATGCTCAGGCATGATTTTAGCCATTTTGCTTTTTGGATCGGGTGTTAGCTTATTAGCTACCCTCATCGGCGGGCTCAAGCATCTTTTCAGCTCTTTTGCTCTCAGCCGGTATTCTTAGTGAAAACAACTCAGGAAGATTCGTAATAAGACATCTGTTGTCGAGGAGAACCATCTTTATTGATCATGATCGTTTACATGGTTATTGAAAACAACTGGGGGAAATCCATAATAATACACGTATTGTCGCGGAACACCATCTTTATTGATGTTGATCTCTTGTGGCTTGTACGTGTATTCTTCCTTGATTTGTTTTTCACGCGTAGAATCTTCTTAGTTGGCTGATGTGCCATGTATTGTTGACTTCTTTTCCATCTTCATTTTTTAACTTGTACGTGCCTGGTCCGGTGACTTCTGTGACAATGAAAGGACCTTCCCATGGACTGAGTAGTTTATGGCGTCCGTCTAGTTTTTTGTATTCTTCTTAGTACCAGATCTCCGATTTGGAGTGATCGAGGCTGGGTATTCTTGTTGTAGTGGCGTCTTAAACCTTGGAGGTATCTTGCTGATTGAAGGGTAGCATTTACTCTGACTTCTTCTGTACTATCGAGTTCTAATCTTCGGGTGTGTTCTGCTTCTCCTTCGTCGTATTGTTCTATCCTTGGTGACGTCCAGATTAAGTCGGCCAGGTAGTACTGCTTCTGATCCCATAAACTAGGAAGAAAGGTGAGTATCCTGGTGGCTCTGCTTATTTGAGTCCGTAGCCCCCATACTACTTTGGGCAATTCTTCAATCCATTTGGATCCATAGTCCACTAGTTCTTCGTATAATCTTGGTTTTAATCCGGCTAGTATAAGTCCATTAGCCCTTTCCACCTGTCCAGTTGGCTTCTGGATGTGCGACCGATGCGTAATCTATGCCGAAACCGCAATCCTGTGCCCAACTTTGGAATTCTGTAGCTGTAAAGGGAGAACCCAAATCTGTTATGATTCGATTGGGCATGCCGAAGCGGTGCATAATGTCTTGGATGAACTCGACTGCTTTGGCTGCGCTGTATTTTGTGAGTGGTTTGTATTCAATCCACTTGGTGAACTTGTCGACTGCTACGAAGATGTACTCAAAACCTGCCTTTTGCTTTCTTGAGAGGTCCTACTTGATCCAGCCCCCAGCAGGAGAAAGGCCAAGCGGGAGGGATGCAGATGAGATTGTGAGCTGGTACATGAGCTTGTCTTGCGAACATTTGACAACCTTTGCATTTTCTGACTAGTTCTTCTGCGTCTTTCAAAGCGGTTGGCCAGTAGAATCCAGGTGCAGAATGCTTTGCCGACTAGTGTTCTTGAAGCGGCATGATTCCCACAGCACCCTGAGTGTATTTCGACTAAGATCTCTTTGCCTTCTTCAAACGAGGACACATTTTAGGAGTACTCCTGATGATGCGGCTCTTCTATATAGCTTGTCCCCTACTAGGACATAGTTCTTGCTTCTGCTGAACAACTTGGGTAGCTTCTGCTTTATCTGCTGGCAACTTATTCTCTTTGATATAATCGATGAAAACCTAGGTCCATGAGGTGGTGATTACCAAAATCTGGATGCCTTTTGCTGGGAGTTCAGGGGTTATCTCACCGGGTTGTTTGATAGAGGGAGCTGATAGCTCCTCTATGAATACGCCGGGTGGGACCTTTGCCCTGTCCGATCCAAGCTTGGCGAGGACATCTGCCGCAATATTAGAATCGCGCAGGACATGTAGAATTTCCAATCCTTGAAAATGTTTTTCGAGTTTTCGTATCTCAGCATAGTAAGCGCTCATATTTTCTTTGGTGCAGTCCCAATCTTTGTTGACTTGGTTGATGACTACTGCCGAATCACCGTATACGAGTAATCGCTTGATTCCGAGGGTAATTGCTATTCGTAGTCCGTGGATGAGGGCTTCGTATTCTGCTTCATTGTTCATAGCTTGCCATAGTATCTGAAGGACATACTTGAGTTGTTTTTCGTCTAGAGAAATGAAGAGAACGCCTGCACCGGCTCCACCTAGCTTGAGCGATCCATCAAATTACATCTTCCAATGGTCAAGGATGGATATTTGGTATGGGCTATTGAATCTCTGTCCACTCGGCCACAAAATTCGGCAAGGGCTTGAGATTTGATTGCCTTCTGTGGGGTGAAATCGATATTCAGAGGCACCAAGTTCAACTGCCCACTTAGATATGCGCCCTGTTGCGTCTTTATTGTGTAGGATGTCTCCGAGTGGGAAATCTGTCACCACGGTAATCTTGTGGCTTTCAAAATAGTGGCGAAGCTTGCGTGAAGTGATCAGGAGGGCATAGAGTAGTTTTTACACATGTGGGTACCGGATTTTTGATTCTAACAATACCTCGCTGATGTAGTATACGGGTCATTGTACTTTATATACGCGCCCTTCTTCTTCTCTTTCTATGGCTATCGCTATGCTGATCATAGTAGAAGTTGCGGCAATGTATAGCATCATGTCCTCGTATTTCTTTGGAGGTGTGAGAACGGGTGAGGTTGTGAGGTACGTCTTGAGTCTTTTGAAAGCTTCGTTGGCTTCTTCTGTCCACTCGAACTTGTCTGTCTTCTTTAGTAGTTTAAAGAAAGGTAACCCTTTTTCGCCAAGTCTTGATATGAAGCGATTAAGGGCCGCCATGCAGCCTGTTAGTTTCTGCACATCCTTGACACTTCGAGGAGGGCCCATCTCTGTTATGGCTCGAATTTGCTTGGCGCTGGCTTCGATTCCACGATGGCTGACCAAGAATCCTAGTAGTTGTCCTGAGGGAACTCCGAATACACACTTGCTTGGGTTCAATTTCCACCTCCACCTCTTCAGGTTTTCGAAGGTTTGCCTTAAGTCTTCAATTAGTGTGTCCGGGTTCTTTGTTTTTACTACTACGTCATCCACATATGCTTCTACGTTTTCGCCAATCTGATCACCAAGGCACGTTTGGATAGCTCTTTGGTATGTAGCACCAGCATTCTTGAGTCCAAACGACATGGTCTTGTAGCAGTAGGCGCCGAACGGAGTGATGAAAGATGTCTTGCTCTGGTCTTGTTCTTTTAATGCAATCTGGTGATATCCTAAATAGCAATCAAGAAAGGATAATAGGGCAGATCCTACTATCGAATCAACTATCTGGTCAATGCATGGTAGCCCGAATGGATCTTTCGGGCAGTGTTTGTTGAGATCTGTGTAGTCGACGCACATGCGCCACTCATCTATGTTCTTCTTTTGTACTAGAACTGGGTTTGCTAGCCAATCTGGATGAAGGATTTCTCTGATGAATCTAGCTACCATTAGCTTTGTGATTTCCTTTTTAATTGCTGCCTTCTTGTCGGGTGAGAATCATCGTAGCTTATTGCTTCATAGGCTTTGATCCTTCATTGACATCGATTCTGTGCTTAGCCAACTCTCTTAGGGACACCTGGCATGTCGGCCGGCTTCCAAGCGAAGATATCTTTGTTGTTCCAAAAAAAGTTGGTGAGCGCGAGTTCCTATTTTGCCGAGAGGTGGGCGCTGATGGTTTCTATTTTGGAGGGATCACCAGTGCTCAGGTCGATTTGCTTGACGTCGGCTTCTTTTGGTGGTGCGAGGATGCTGGGCTTTTTAGCCGATATCTCTAGTTCTTCTGGGCTCATTTCTACGGCAATAGTGGCTATTTCTTTTCTACCATCGGTGGCTTGTGCCTTGGCTGCAATTTGAATTGCCTGAACATCGCAGTCAAAAGCGTGCTTCAAATCACTTCGAAGGGAAAGGACACCGTTAGGCCATAGCATCTTAAGTAATAGGTACAGGTAATGTGGTATTGCCATGAATTTTGCTAGTGCTGGGCGCTCGAGGATTCGCATGATATGATGAATCGAAGTCTGCAACTTCAAATTTGATGAACTCTATTCAGTAGTTTGAGGGAGTGCCAAAAGTAACCGGTAGAGTGACTTGTCCAAGTGGCATAGCTGCCTTGCCGGGTACTATTCCATAAAAAGGGGTGCTTGTTGGTGTAATCATCCCAGTCGAGTTGTAGTCCCATCTTCCTTAGCGTCTCTGAAAAGATAATGTTGAGTCCGGCTCCCCCATCGATTAGTACTTTAGTGACAGTCATGCCAGCGATAGTTGGATCTAGAACCTAGTGGATAATGGCCTGCGTTCCCTACACTAGTCCATTGGTCTTCTCTTGAAAATTGGATTGGATACTGTGACCAATTGAGATATCTTGGAGTAGCCGGTTCTGCTGCCATGATGGTTCATAGAGCTAGCTTTTCTTGATGTTTACTTCTAGAATCTAGAGCTCCAGCGAAGATTACTGCTACTGTCCCCCTGGATTTTTGGAATCCCTTTCCTTCGTGGTTGTCTTCATCTTTTTTCTGATTGTCTTCCTTAGTGTTTACCTTATTATCCTTTCTCGTGTATCGCTCGTTGAATGTGTAGCAGTTTCTAGTGGTGTGATTTCCCTTAGGATACAAAATGCTACACATATTTTCAATGTTGTCTTACCCTCTGGGTTTGGAAAACTTTCTTGATTTATCAGCCATCGCCGCGGTGTTGTCTGGTCCACGTTTTCTTTCCTGATGTCTGATGTTTCGATGATTTCGCTTGTCTAAGTTGTCTTGATTGTTTTTATCCGGGAACCTTTCTTGTGTCTTCTCCTTTGCAGTAATCATCTTTTCTACTGTGTGTCTGAATTCTTCATTGCTTCTTGGGTTTTCTTTGTAGAAGTCCTGAAATTGTCATCTAGCCATAATTCCATGAGAGAAGGCTTCGATTACTTCTCGTTCGGTGATGTCGTGTACTTGGACACATAGTTCACCAAATCTTCGATAGTAATTTCTGAGAGTTTTGCCTCCTTTCTGCTTAAGTCCTTTTAATTCTACGTGGGTGATGGGGTGCGTAATGATACCCATGAAATTTCCACAAAAAACTCTTTGCAAGTCTTCCCAATTTCTGATTG
The DNA here is from genome assembly GCF_019320115.1 of Miscanthus floridulus. Classification (NCBI taxonomy): domain Eukaryota; kingdom Viridiplantae; phylum Streptophyta; class Magnoliopsida; order Poales; family Poaceae; genus Miscanthus; species Miscanthus floridulus. Next base: position 91,775,370 of record NC_089597.1, read on the forward strand.
ACCCTGGATTTAATTTGTTGAACCATTGGAGGGGCATGGTTTCCAGCGCCATGGGAAAAATAAGGTTTTGATATCGTCGTCTCCTCCAGCTAGTTCAATCAACTGCGAGTAAATTCTGAGCCACTGCCTTGGTTCAGTCTTGCCATCATATTTTGAGTGGTTGGACGGCTTGAACTTTTGAGGTAGTCGTATTGAAGCAAGCCTGTTTACAAAACAGGGGAATCTATCATGCGTTCCGCCTTCTTTGTATTCCGATTCGGCACCTCCTTCCTGCCAACTATCGTCTTGGCGAGAGTAGTCCTGCAGGGATGTCTGAATAGGTGCTTTGCTTCTAATCTTCCTTGGTTGTTTGATTCGGTAATTTTGACTATGTTCCCTTCCACTTTCTCTGTTGTGACTTCCGCCTGGCCCAAGTCTCTTGAAAGCGGACTTCTTTTGGTTTTGATCTTCCTTCCTATGAGATGTTGACCTGGCAGGTAGTCTTGAGTGGGCTCTTCCGTCGTGCGTCCTTAGGGCAGCTGACTGGAGGAGGTCTCGGAGCTGTTCCTATTTTTTACTGGGAAGTGATGTTGCTCCGAGTTCTTCTAGTGCTTCTTGGATTCTATTGTAGGGTGTATTCACCATGCGTCTTTCTTCGACTTCTTGTTCTAATTTTCTTCTATCATACTCAGCCAGGTCTGACTCATATTTAATCCAAGCTTCCTTGCGCTGCCTAGCATGGCGTTGGCGTCCTTGCTTTAATTTGTTTCTTCTTTCTCTGGCTTGCTTCTAACTCTCGGTCTCACCATCGTGCCCCTAGATAAAGGATGATATGTTGGACTCAGATTCATCCGATGATTTGATGTCGGGTGCTTCTGGGGGGACCAGAGGTGATAGAGGATGGTGAACCATGAATACTTCTTGTGTGTGAATTGTTTTGTTATTGGTGTTGGTTTCCACACTGTTGGAGTTGTTGATGATTTTAGTAGAGGCTTCAAGGTCGCAGATCGAGTGTCCTTGATAGGGTAGAAATGCTGTAGCTGTCATGTTGACTAGTTGGGTGCCGCTGTCTTTAGGAACAGAACCTGGCCAGTGGACGATGCAGTCTTGAGATGATATAGTTAGTACGAGGCCTTCCTGAGCTCCTTTTAGTGACATTCTCAGCATCGGATTGAGGGATCTTTCGGGCCATGCCCGATAAGATTTTGCCATGTTGTGGAGTCCAAACAGAAAGGGTTCTAACTTCTTGAAAGAACTCCGAGTATACTCTGAGTTGTATTCTTGATAGGCCGAGGCTACGTTCTGGAGCCCCGTCGGAAAAGAACTCGGTTTCCCAAAAGAACTCGGGTAAGACTCCATCTCGGATGTGGAGCCTGAGTTTGAGTCAGATGCACAAAGCCATGAAATCTGAGTTGGATCAGACATCACGAGCCACACGAATCTTCCGGTGAGTTGATCTATCATAGTCGCCGCAATAAAGAGGTCTTCATGGTGATCCGAATCTTCGAGGAGACAGCTTTGGAGCTTACCATCGTTGCCTGCCTCGTAGATCCATGAACCGAAGATGAAGGTTGATCCCGTCAAGAAGATCATGTTGTAGAGGTCCATCGAGCTCTCGGATGCAAATTCTCCGAAATCCCCTACATGGCGCGCCAGCTATCGATGTTTCACCACCGATAGCCTGCTACGGGGGTACCCGAGGCAGTATGTTCGGGCTTCAATGTATGCAGAACTCGATGGTAAATGCAAGAGATAGTCGATTTATCCTGGTTCAGGCCCTCGACCGTGATCGAGTAATAGCCCTACGTCCAGTCGACGTTAGCCTTTGTGTTGGATTGATCGTAAAGTGTTGTGATACCTTATGTTCTCTTTCTCCAGGAACTCTTCCCTCCTTTATATAGTCAGGAGGCCAGAGTCCTAGTTGATTTACAATAAGATTCCTAGTAGAATTACAGAATAATACTACTACTAAGTTTACAGGGAAAGAAATCCTAGTTAGACTAGATCTTCTCCCTGCATTATGGGGCATCTGGTGGGTCCCGTATCGACAGCGCCATCATTTGTCATACATGGTGAACGCGGTAAAACCTCCCATATGCGTCTAACACAAACAATATTGTGGGCGCCTACCATCATCTTGTACCCGACGGCGTGGGCAACAAGACTTACTAGCATATGTACTCTCTCTGTCTCTCGCTTATAAGGCCATCCCCTTCATCTATAAAAGGGGATGCGCTCTCTCCCAATACGGGATCAATCACACAGATACACAGACGATTCATCCACCAGCAGATCGCACAACCTATGATTCAAACGATTCTAACAGAGCACACGCTCAAATACTTAGCGCATGTAGGAGCTCCCGTCTCTCTCAGCCCTTCGGTCTAGAGTCCGACCAGACCTCTTGCACCCCCCATCTTTCTCCCTCTCGTTTGTAACCCCACAACAAACTTCAAGCACCTGGGCTCAGGAATAAAGTCACCGACCGGCTCAAACTGGACGTAGGGCACATTGCCTGAACCAGTATAAACCCTATGTCATTGAGTGCTAGGCTACATCCGATCACAACGTACGGCAAAACTACAAATATTTACGTGTTGGTCACTTTCTGCACCAACATTAGCGCCATCCATGGGGAAGACGACGTGCGTTCACGCTTTTTGGTCATCGGATGGCCCACTTTTTCGCCACCGTCGCCATGGCGGGCTCAAGCGATACGACTCGCTTCGGCTCACTGGAGTTTGCCGCACTCCCACCTGTTGGGATGTGGGATCCTCCCATCTTCAAGCCGTCCTAGGCCTTCCTCTTCAAAAGCCTGGACTTCATCATCGACTGGCTCAGCGTACTACACCTCCGCGAGGAGGCACTCATTCCAGCGCCCGTTAGAGTAGGTGCGTCCTCCGTCGGCTCCGGGACTCCCGGTGACTTCTACGACGAGGCGCCTACTGAAAGCTCTAGTTTGGTTTTGGTGAATTGATGAAACCCTAAGTGCTAATCTAGTTTATCAAGTGATCATGAGATAGGTAGCACATTCTAAGTGGTGAAGCAAATGAAGATCATATCATGATGATGGTGATGCCATGGTGATGATCAAGCGCTTGGACTTGAAAAGAAGAAAGAGAAAAACAAAAGGCTCAAGGCAAAGGTATAAATGGTAGGAGCTATTTTGTTTTGGTGATCAAGACATTTAGAGAGTGTGATCACATTTAGGTTCGATAGCCATACTATTAAGAGGGGTGAAACTCATATCAAAATGCTATTATCAAAGTGCCACTAGATGCTCTAACTCATTGCATATGCATTTAGGATCTAGTGGAGTGCTAACACCCTTGGAAATGTTTGTGAAAATATGCTAACACATATGCACAAGGTGAAACACTTGGTGGACGCCCTATACAGAAAAGACAGAGGTCACTATAAGTGACCGGACACTGGTCTCAGAAGGACTGGCATGTCCGGTCAGTAGAAGAAGTGAAGACACTGGCGTCGGTCTCTGACCGGATGCTGGGTCACTTAGTGACCAGATGTTGGAGGGCTGCGTCTAGTCCTGCTGACGTCGTAGTGCATAGAGGAGATGCCGAGTGATCGGACGTTGGGCGAGTTCGATCGAGCATGACCGGACATGTCCGGTCGTGATTTTTTGCTTCTAGATGCTTACTAGAAATGACCAGACGTTGAGGTCCTACGTCTGGTCACTTTGCAGCAGTGTGTCCCATCATCACTTGACCATTGGGATCGAGCACTTAGTATTTGAAGAGAGGGGACATGTGGCATGCATTGCACGACCGAACGCTGGGGTCCAGCATCCGGTTAATCTGACTGGAGTGTCCGGTCGCCCCATGTTTAGTGCAGTGAGGAGTCCAATGGCTCTATTCATGGGGCTCTCTATTTAAGCCCCATGGCCAGCTCAAGCTCACTCCCTTGGTCATTTGCATTGACATAGCAACCTTGTGAGCTTAGCCAAAGCCCTCCCACTCATCTCCATCATTGATTCATCATCTTTGTGAGATTGGGAGAGAATCCAAGTGCATTGCTTGAGTGTTTGCATCTAGAGGCACTTGGTGTTTGTGTTTTGCTGTGGGATTTGCTTGTTACTCTTGGTGGTTGCCGCCACCTAGATGGCTTGGAGCAGTGAGGATCGTCGAGCGGAGGTTGGTGTTTGTCTCTAGCTCTAATCGTGGTGATTGTGATGGGTTCTTGACCTTTCCCCGGTGGAAAGCCAAAAGGTACTCTAGTGGATTGCTCATGACTTGTGTGATCCTCATCTTGTGTTGGTTGTGTGGCACCCTATTAAGGGTTTGGCATGTGATGCCAATTAGTGCATGAACCTCCAAGTGAGTGAATCACCACAACGAGGACTAGCTTGCCAGCAAGCAAGTGAACCTCGGTAAAAAATCATTGTGTCATCATTTGATTCTGAGGTGATTGGTCTTCATTGGTATTCATTCTTGTGATTGATTGGTTCCTTCCCCGACACAGAGGTATAACCATCTTGCTCACTCTCTTTACATTACCACAAACTAGTTGTCAAGCTCTTTAGTGTAGCTAGTTGTAAGAGTTTGTTAGTTTGGTTAGTGTGGTTCTTTAGTTGGCATTTGAGAGCGCACTAACTTAGTGTAGTGACATAGCTATTGTGTGGATAGAAACTATATAAACTAGAATTGTGGTAGGTGGCTTGCATTTTTAGTAGGCTAGCGCAACACTTGCTTCGCCTCATAATTGTCTAACCGGTTTATTAAGTGTTGTTGTAGAAATTTTTAATAGGCTATTCACCCCCCCTCTAGCCATTAGGACCTTTCAAGTGGTATTAGAGTCGAGGTCACCGTGATTTGAGGCTTAACAACCTTTGGTGTAAAAATGGATGAAATCAACAATACCAAGAAGCCACCCAATTGGATGGCTCAAATTATCTCTATTGGAAAGCTAAGATGACAACTTATATCAAGTCAATCAATAGGAAGGTTTGGAAAGTGGTGGAGACCAAGATTGAGATAGAAGATCCTGAGAATCCCATTGCCGCTGAAGAATTGCTTCTCCAATACAATGATATTGCTCTTAGTGCAATTCATGATGCCATTGATGAGAGAACATTTGAGCAAATCAAGAACATTGAGATGGCTCATGAAGCTTGGAAGAAGTTGGAGGAATCATTTGAGGGCACTCAAGCCATGAAGGGTGCCAAGGCATATATCATCAAAAAGAAGTTTGCTAGTTTCAAGATGCAGGATGAAAGTGTGCCGAAGATGTTCCATAGGTTTCAAGTGCTTGTCAATGATCTCAAAGCACTTGGTGAGAAGGTGGAGGACAATGACTTCTCCCATAAATTCTTGAGATGCTTACCCTCAAGATTTGGCACATTGGTCACTATTCTAGTGAGGAGTGGTTTGGACACCATGACACCAAACCAAGTATTGGGAGATATAATGACCAACGATACATATAGAGATAATGATGAGAAGGGAGAAAAGAGGGAGAAGAAGGATGACAAGAAGAAGAGTGTGATGTTCAAGTCCACACCATCTAAGGGCAAGGCAAAGCAAGAATCATCAAGTGAAGATGGAGACTTAAGCTTTGATGAGATGGATGATGAGAAGATGGCTCTCTTTATCAATAGATTTGGCAAGTTCATGATGAAGAAGTGCTACCATGCTAGAAGAAAGAAGTCTTCATCCAAGAACAAGGAAGAATCAAGAAGGAGCTTCAATTGTGGAAGCAAAGATCATCTTGTTGCTCAATGCCCATACAATAGCGACAATAGTGATGACAACAAGAAGAACAAGAAGGACAAGAAGGAAAAGAAAGAGAAGAAGGACAAGATGACCTTCAAGAAGAAGAAGGGTGGTTCATATGTTGTCACTTGAGATAGTGATGCTTTCTCAAGTGATGATGATGATAGTGAAGATGACAAGACCACCAAGAAGAAGGCACTTGCAAGCATTGCTATCAATGAGAAGCCTTCTCTCTTGGACATTCCATCATGCTTCATGGCTAAGGCCACTAAGGTACAAACTTGTGATGATGGAAGTGATGAGGAACATGATAATGAAAATGAAAATAAAAGTGATAGTGATGATGATGAACCAACTAAGGATGAATTACTTGACATGCTAGATGATGCTAAAGAACACTTTGACATTAAGAGAAGGGAATGCAAAAGCTTGCGTAAGGAACTAAAAGCCCTTAAGCAAGCCTTTGATGAGCTCAATGCATCTCATGAGAGGATAGAAGAAGCCCATGAGAAGCTTGGCAAGGTTCACAAAGAAGCTTGAAAAAGCTCATTCCTCTTTGCTTAATGAACAAAATGAGAAGAAGCATGTTGAGACATGTGATGTAGGCTTAACTTGTGACATAATTGATGAATCATTCTATAAGCCTATCGTTGTTACTCCAACTAACCCTTCTTGTAGCACTTCTACTTCTACCTCATCTAGTAGTGACGGTTTCACATGTGATGCTTCACTAATGGTTGAGAATGAGACCCTCAAGAAGGAGGTCAATGAGCTCACTCACACCTTGGCTAAGGTCTATGGTGGTGAGGACCGCTTGCTTATGTGCTTAGGTAGCCAAAGAGCTTCTCTATACAAAGAGAGATTGGACTATACCCCCAAGAAAGGCAAGGTGACCTTTTCTCCTCACAAGACTAGTTTTGTGAAGAACAATGGTCGGTTTTGCACTAGTTGCAAGCAAGTTGGTCATAAAGAGCATGAGTGCAAGAACAAGAGCAAAAATGCTAATGTATCCTCAATTAAGATTAATTCTTTCTATGTGCTTACTAAGGGTACACTATGGATGGGCTCAAAGAAGAAAGCCATTTGGGTGCCAGAGAGCTTGGTCACTAACCTTCAAGGACCCAAGCAAGTTTGGGTACCTAAAAGGAATTGATCTTCTTTTGTAGGTCAATTACAAAGCTAGAGGAAGGCATTAGGTTCTTGCTAGTGGGTGCACTCAACACATGACCGGCGATGCAAGAATGTTCAACTCAATCAATTCCAATGGCAATGATGGTTATGATAGTATCATATTTGGTGACAATGGCAAAGGCAAGGTCAAAGGGCTTGGTAAGATTGCAATATCCAATGACATGAGCATTTCCAATGAGTTGCTTGTTGAGAAATTGAACTTCAATTTGCTATCCATGGCTCAATTGTGTGATGTTGGATTCAAATGCATATTTGGGGTAGATGATATAGAGATCATAAGTGTAGATGTCTCTAACTTGATCTTCAAAGGTTTTAGATATGAGAATCTATACTTGGTTGATTTCAATGCTAGTGAAGCTTAACTATCTACATGTTTGTTCACTAAGTCTAGCATGGGTTGGTTATGTCATAGAAGGCTTGGTCATGTTGGAATGAAACAATTGAATAGATTGGTTAAGCATGACTTGGTTAGAGGCTTGAAAGATGTTGTGTTTGAGAAGGATAAGCTTTGTAGCTCTTGTCAAGCTGGCAAACAAGTTGGAAACACCCATCCTAGGAAAAGCATGATGAGCACTAGTAAAGCATTTGAGTTATTGCACATGAATTTGTTTGGGCCAACACAATACACTAGCATCGGTGGAAACAAATATGGCTTTGTGATAGTGGATGTATAATAGATACACTTGGGTATTTTTCCTAGTGGACAAAAGTGATGTGTTTTCAACATTCAAATCATTTGTCAAGGGTATTCACAATGTGTTTGAAACAACCATCAAGAGAGTTAGAAGTGACAATGGTAGTGAGTTCAAGAACACTAGAATTGATGAGTTGTGTGATGAATTTGGAATTAGACATCAATTCTCGACCAAGTACACTCCATAATCAAATGGCCTTGTTGAGAGGAATAATAGAACACTCATTGATATGACAAGGTCTATGCTTAGTGAGTATAATGTGAGTCAATCTTTTTGGGCCAAAGCTATCAACACAACTTGCTATTGTAGCAACTGCCTCTATTGTCATCCATTGAAAGAGAAGACACCATATGAGCTCTTGAATGGTAGAAAGCCCAACATTGCATATTTTTGGGTCTTCAGTTGCAAATGTTATATCTTGAAGAAAGGCACTAGATTGGGCAATTTTGACAAGAAATGTGATGAATGATTCCTATTTGGATACTCAACTACTAGTAAAGCATATAGAGTTTGGAATTTGGATAGTGGTACTCTTGAGGAAGTTCATGATGTTAAATTTGATGAAACCAAGGGTTCACAAGTAGAAGATGATAACTTGGAAGATGTTAGAGGCATTCAACTTTCAAATGCCATGAAGAACATGAATATTGGTGAATTAAGGCCTAGGCAAGTGAATGATGATGAAGATGATCAAATGCAGGTGCTCTCTAACTCAAATGTGCAAGATGATACAAATCAAGTTAGTGCAAGTGACTCTCATGATAATGAACAAGATCAAGTGGCTAGTACATCATCTCAACCGAATGATCAAGTAAGTGCAAGCAATCAAGTTCCAATCCTCCAACCAACCAATATTGCAAGAGATCATCCATTGGACACAATCATTGGCGATATTTCTAGAGGTGTACAAACAAGATCAAGATTGGCATCATTTTGTGAACACTTCTCATTTGTGTCATCCATTGAACCAAAGAAGATAAATAAAGCATTGAAGGATGTTGATTGGTTGAATGCTATGCATGAAGAATTGAATAACTTCACAAGAAATCAAGTATGGGAATTAGTAGAGAGACCAAAGGGACACAATGTGATTGGAACCAAATGGGTCTTTAGAAACAAGCAAGATCAAGATGGGATAGTAGTAAGGAACAAAGAAATATTGGTAGCACAAGGCTATACACAACTTGAAGGTCTTGACTTTGGGAAACATATTCCCCGATTGCTAGATTGGAAGCAATTAGAATCTTGCTAGCCTATTCTTGTGCCCACAACATCAAATCTATCAAATGGATGTCAAGAGTGCATTTCTCAATGGTTACATCAATGAAGAAGTATATGTTGAGCAACCTCCCGGTTTTGAAGATGACAAGAAGCCCAACCATGTGTACAAGTTGAAGAAGGCATTGTATGGCTTGAAGCAAGCACCTAGAGCATGGTATGAGAGATTGAGGGACTTCCTACTCTCTAAAGGGTTCATGATAGGCAAGGTTGACACCACTCTTTTCACCAAGAAGATTGGCAAAGATTTATTTGTGTTGCAAATCTATGTTGATGACATCATATTTGGATCAACCAATCAAAACTTTTGTGAAGAGTTTGGAAAGATGATGGCTAATGAGTTTGAGATGTCCATGATTGGAGAGTTAAGTTACTTCCTTGGTCTTCAAATCAAGCAATTGAAGAATGGTACATTTATGAGTCAAGGCATGTATATGAAGGACGTGATCAATAAGTTTGGCATGAGTGATAGTAAAGCCATTAGTACACCAATGGGAACAAATGGCAACTTGGATAGTGATACAAGTGGAAATATAGTGGATCAAAAATTGTATTGGTCTATGATTGGAAGCCTACTCTATGTGACCGCATCAAGACCGGATGTCATGTTTAGTGTATGCATGTGTGCAAGATTTCAAGCCTCACCAAGAGAGAGTCATTTGAAGGCTACAAAGAGAATATTGAGGTACTTGAAGCATACACAAAATATTGGTTTGTGGTATCCCAAAGGAGCAAAGTTTGAGCTAGTTCATTATTCCAACTCGGATTATGCGGGATGCAAAGTTGAAAGAAAGAGCACCTCGGGCACATGTCAATTGTTGGGAAGATCACTTGTTTTATGGTCATCAAAGAAGCAAAATAGTGTTGTATTATCAACCGCCGAAGCCGAATACATATCCACCGGTAGTTGATGTGCACAAATACTTTGGATGAAGGCCACTTTGAGTGACTTTGGAATCAAGTTCAAGAAAGTGCCATTGCTATGTGACAATAAGAGTGCAATCAACTTGACCAACAATCTGGTTCAACATGCAAGAACAAAGCACATTTATGTCCTCCACCATTTCATAAGAGATCACCAACAAAAAGGGGACATTTGCATTGAGAGTATAGGCACCGAAGATCAACTTGCCGATATATTCACGAAGCCATTGGATGAGAAAAGGTTTTGCAAGCTAAGGAATGAGTTGAACATATTGGATTTCTCAAATATGTGTTGATGCACCCCCACTTATATGCCATGCCCTCCTTCGAGCAATCCAAGGTAAAAGTTGATTAGCATGGCATACATCCTTGCTAAGGACATGTTTAGTGCATCTAGTCATTTTTCAAATTTAATAGGCTCATTCATGAAAATCAAATGAATTTGATGTTTGTATGGTACCACTATTGCTTCTATGCTTGACTTGATCTAGTGGTAGCATATGACATATTTGTGGGCTTGTAAACCTAATGTTTAATCTAGAAAATGAGCTCTAAGTGTTTAACTCAACATGGTACAAGATAACCCTTATTTGGAGGTGTAAAGAAGCTTGTCCTTGGATCAAACCGAGTTAAATATCTTTGGCAAATGATCTAGATTGGACCAAATTTGGGACAATGATCCTCATCCCATTGATTGACATTGATAATCTCAACCTATCTACATTTTGAACCTTTGTGGTCATTGATGACAAAGGGAGAGAAAAACAAAGATATTAGTACTATGGGGAGAAAAACAAAGAAATAGTGTACTAAGATAGTGAAACGACAACAAGGGGGAGAATTTGACATAGGGGGAGAGATATGACAAAGGAAAGGGATGGGGAGAAAAACAAAGAAATAGTGTACTAAGATAGTGAAATAACAACAAGGGGGAGAATTTGACATAGGGGGAGAGATATGCCAAAGGAAAGGGATCAATTAAAATTTTGAGCACGCAAGTCGGGGGAGCAAGGTCATGAACTTGTATGGTGCACTTGAATGTGCATTTCATATGTTTGCTTTCATGGCCCAAGCTTTAAATTTCAATATCCATGCTTGTGTGGTGTATGCTAGTTGTAGGTATGAATGATGAAATGAGAATCTAGCATGCATAGGTTATCTAGTGATTTCATTTCCAAGTGGTATCAAGCTAACCATGGTGTTAAGGATAGTATAATGGTGCACTCCGATTGGTATCACGCTTCAAAGGTCCATCTTTGATACCTTGGCATCATTTGGTAGACATTATCTCCTATATTTCCTATCTAAGCATATGTGCAAGCTACAATTCAAACTCTTAGCACATATGTAGGGGGAGCAATTGCTACCATATGGGGTTCATGAAACTTGTCCATAACCCTTTACACATGTTAAATATGCGGTTATCAAAGTGCCACTAGATGCTCTAACTCCTTGCATATGCATTTAGGATCTAGTGGAGTGCTAACACCCTTGAAAATGTTTGTGAAAATATGCTAACACACATGTGCACAAGGTGATACACTTAGTGGTTGGCACATTTGAGCAAGGGTAAGAAACTTCACCGGCGAAGTGTCCGCTCGTAGAGTGCGGACAGTCTGATGGTGCCACCGGCACCCTATACAGAAAATACGAAGGTCACTGTAAGTGACCAGACACTGGTCTTAGAAGGACCGGCGCGTCCGGTCAGTAGAAGCAGTGAAGACACTGGCTCCGGTCTCTGACCGGATGTTGGGTCACTGTAGCACCTGGTTTTACGAACAAAACCAGATACACACCATATGTGAGCCCAGGAAGTCAAATCTCACATATAGCTACAAATAAGGGTAATATCAATAGACAATGCTCAAATACATAACATATTAGTATAAAGAATATAACCTCAGAGTATAGACAGCGGAAAGACAACTCTGATCCTCAAGCGAAGACTCCAGTTCCACAGGGACAACTGACTGGTTGATCACAAGCCTAATTCCTCCAAACTCTAGCAATCTGGTACCCATCTGAGATTTTCATCCAAATACTTGAAAAGTAAAGCAAGCATAAGTACATGTCGTACTCAACAAATATAACATGGGGTTAATGAGGCTCAAAATGCTGACACTGCTTTAACTGCGATTAGCTTTTAATTGTCACAATTTTAGCAATTGAGTAGCAACAAGTTTATCCACAAGCCCATATAAACATATGATTAGGTAAACATGAATAATGAATAGCATAAACAGTAATCATTAATCAGCATCTTTATCATAAGTATCATCTATTCCGTAAATGTTCCAAGGCTGCTCATGACCATGAGCACGACTGATATACCAGTTTTACACTCTGCGGAGGTTGTACACTTTCACTATGAGTCATGATTTACCCTTTCGCACGAGGTGATCAGCTTCTTGACCCACTACCAAGGAAGGTCGGCAGGGTTCACTATGAAGCCTTTCAAAGGTTCGTCTAACAAGTTAGGGCCATTAGATTCACTCGGCAAACAGATGTAGAGCCCCCCTTCCCGATGGCACATTGACACGCAGCCTATACACATGGGGATAGAGGCCACTCTATACCCGATTCGTCAAGCCATTCTTACGCCAATAATGGTAACCACTAACAAGCTAGAAAAGGTCCTCATACCGAGCTAAAACCAGAGCCATGTAGCCCTCATAGCTGTACTGTAAGTCCCGGATAATCACTTACAGATAAGTCCTTAGGGAGAGGAATCTAGAGCACCATAAAATAGCCCAATGCTCTAGCCCCCTTGTTCCATGTTGTTAAAAAGCATCTTTTAATGTTTATTGCATATACCATTAGTCAAGTTACAAAATCATGGTTGTCGTTGAGCACTAGCAAAGCTACCCAATGCAATAACCCAAAGGTATCAAGGTATAAGTACAAAGTACTAGGAAATCCTCAGTGGCAGTCAAGGTAGACACATGCAATATGAATTAAATGATTAAAGGTGAATAGGTAACAAGGAAGATCCCATCCTATACTTGCCTTAAACACCGCTCCACACTTCAAGTCCAAAACTTCAAAGATCTGCTTCTTGATTCACCACGTATAACTCACCGATTGACTGAACCATATATCGCCACCCAAGCATCCATACAATCATACACGAAGTGAACAATAGATCTAAATTAGAATAGTACACCAAACATAAAATCAAGATGAAAAGTTTGTGAAACGAATCTACATCTCGCTACGACCACAAAGACGCGAGAAGCACACTAATCGAAGCTATGGTTGAAAAGATACAACTACCGAGAAATCTACTCATGAAAGAAAACCATTAGCTTCATGTGTTTTAATGGTATAAAAATATATATAAGATATTTTATAGATAATATAAATTAAGTCAAATTCAGATTTGATTTATAAAACTAAAATAAAACAAGTCATATTTTACTTATAAATCCAGTTGCATAATTGTTATTTAAGATATGATTCAAACCATGAAATTCAAGTATTAGTGACATGATAAACACTATTACTGACGCGTAGATCTCGTCGTTATGAATCTAACGCAACTTGAATGGACTAAAACGGATCTAAAACGTAGAAGATATGATTTAAATAAGATTTTCTTTAATAAAATAATAGATTAAATCTAACCTCGAATTTTAAAAGTTGAAAACATATCTAATAGTAGTATAAATATGTAGATTATGAAATTACGAACCTAACGCAAGTTGAACGGGTCAAATCGGAGTTAAAACGGAGAAGTTATGGCTAAAACAAAATCAGTGGCAATTTTGTAAATAAGTGAAAAAGTATTTTGGATCTAAACCGAAGAAAATACGCTTTCCAAAGAATAAAACACAATCTGTGATTTCGCTTTGGACTACGGATTGAGATCTAAATAATTATAAGGGCCTTTTAGCAAAACTCGCAGCGAAGGGGTACGATCTAATCCTGACTCTTGATCTTGAATCGGACGGCTGTGACTGGTTGGGGAAGATGACGTCGCCGATGGTAACACAGACGGCGGCAGCGCCATGGCCGGCAAGGGAGCTTTGGCGGCGAACCTCAAAAACAGGCTACCGACCACGGGAAAATAAACGGGGAGCATGGGAGAGGAGAGGAGGTCGAGGCGAACTCATCTGGGCGATCAATTGCAATTAAAAAAACAAAGGCATGTGAGCAGCAAGCTATGGCGGCAGCGGAGCATCTACGGCGTGGGAAGACCAAGACAGCACGAGAGAGATGTGGAAACGGGGTGGTACAGGTTATAGAGCTCGGCTAGAAGCTCTAGGACGTGCTTATCGTGATGGAGGGACGACTATTTGGCTCAGCGACTCCGGCTTCTTCACGGCGGAGCTTAGACGGCGGAGCTGGCGCATGGGAAGGCGTGGCGGCTGCGCTGGGGCTCGGTGGGGAACTAAACGGGAGTGGATGCTCTTTATTTAAGGACCGTCTAGCTTGACAGGCACGGCAACGGATGGAGTCGTGGGCGGGGCAGACTCGGACGGCGGCAGTGGAGTCCGCGTCGGTCACGAGGTAGGAGGAGGATCTGACGAACAGGGCCCACCGGTCAATCAACGATAGAGGAAGAGAAGGCACGCTGGCGGCTGGGCCACGGAGCTGAGCTGCTTCGGAGCGAGCGGCACGGGAACTGGGCTGTCCGGGGCTAGAACGGGCCATGCGGAGGAAAAAGAAGAAAGGGCCATAGGGAGGGGAAGGAGCAGGCCGGTGCTGGGCTGCCTACGGCCACGAGCCAGAAGAGAGAAGAGGAATTTTTTTTCCATTTTGTTTCCAGATTCAAATCCAAATGCAAACCCAATCAAATTTGAACATGGTTTAAAATACATTTTTTGTTCAAATAAAAATGAACAATTTTGGGTAAGTTCCTAAAAATAAATTTTACAACTTTTTTTAAAAATACTTTTATTTTCAAATTCTCTTTTTCTTTCTTTTCTTTTTTCCTTCAAGGCCATTTTTAATTTCATTTGCAAAAGCAATTTAAACCACTCAATCAAATACATCAAATGCAAGAGCATGTATGCACAAACATGTTGCTAAACCTTATGATGAATTTAATTTAATGAAAAATTTTATTTTCCTATGTTTTATGAGCACAAAATTCAGAAATATATCATTTTAACTCTATTTTCAAAAGTGGCAAATTTTGGGGTGTTACAATTCTACCCCCCTTAAGATGAATCAGATTCGGAAGACATCGACTAGGAGATAGGGATACTTCGTCTTTGAATTTTTCTTTACTTCATCGTGTAGTTCCATCATCTTGATAAGAATTCCACTTTACTTTGCATACCAGTTAACCTTACTCCAAGTAACTTGCCAAACTAATTCCAAGATTTTTGACAAATGCTCCAAACAATACTCTCAGGTATCTCCAATCACTAGGCCACCTTTCCTATAATACCAATTCTCTTTCTTAAATATCCACCTTCCAATGAAGCCTGACAAATCTCTTGATCAGAAGGAAATTCTACTACCAATCTTCAAAACATTAATGATTCCAATCAAGTTGCTCGAACTTGGAATACAATTCTTAGTCCTTGGTGTCTACCGAACCTTCTTAGCACAATTCTCCATTGCTAAGGGCATCGGCTGCGACTTCTTCTCCAGGTGATAGCACTTTTCCAAGTCATAATCAATATCGTTCCAACGAGGGTAACACAAGCTCAAGACCAACTTAGTGAAGATGTACTGTAGATTCTTGTGTTCCTCCTAGATATCATTTTTACTTCTAAAAAGACAGTACTTCCATGCTCCACAATGGATAACTCCAGATGCATGTTAGGTAGTTCAACTCATGCTTCCTTAGTCGACTTAATGAACTAGCCACTACTTTGCTTCTCGTATAAGGACATATCCCACACCCTAGCAAGGTGCATCATTATAGCTATAAAACTCTTGTCCGGATCTAGCAAAGCTAATACTTAGATTTTACTTCAACTCCTTCTTGGATTCCTTCAAACACTTACCTAAAGTTTCTTGATCCAAACTAGCTTAAAACCTCTTCCAGTAGCATTATGAATATCTTGATGATCTTGATTAAACCTCCCTTGAACCTCTAATCAAACCACATTGAGACTCTGAGCTTCTTTCACATCCTTGGGTACCACCACGCTTCCGCTGCGCAAACTAGAACGTAGGACACTTCATCTTGCAAATTTTGTAACTTGGCTACCACCCTTAAGAAAAGATAAACTAGGGGTCACCAAAGTATAGCTTGCACCTCCTTCTAGATGAGCTAACTAGTATCAAGATGTTCTTACATCCCAACGATACTCTTGTGTATGGGCTAGAACAAGAAATCTGAAATTCCTCGCAAGATAAAAAACAACAGCGCAGTAAAACAGTTGTAACTCTTATTCCGTTAATCTAGTGAAGTTGTAGCTTATATCGTTGGAAAGCTTATAGAAGGTGAATTAAACGATTGCATTCACGGGCATACCATGTATCCCCAATAGCAACTTATTGAATGACTCTGCCATGTTGCTGCACTGAAACTCATACCGCCAGTCACCGGCGTCGTGAGCTCTCGTCCATTTCTCAAAATCCCTCATCAAACATGTGAGCCATTGTCTACCTTCTGCATTTGATCTAGTTCTGACCTGCTCCAACTTTTCCTTAAAGTACTTGTCCTCAAGCTATCGAGGAGCCTCCTGGAACAGATCAAAGTTACCCTTGACACCATCCTTCCGGAGTAGATTCTCGGCAAGGTGCCGAGTACACCAACGATGGTTCAACGGTGCATACCCCTCTATCTGCTCTCGCACGACATTAAGTATGCCCTGATGCCTATCAAATATGACGCCAACCTCCCCGCCAGGCCCAACCACATGTATCCGAACTAGCCTCAAGAACCTGTTGATGCAAAAATGGATCTGCAAACACAAAGGGCTAATACCCGAATCGATATCCAAAGCGTGCCAGTCAATTTGACCTGCTAATCGACAAGGATGAAGATACGAACACTTTGGTCCTGACAACAGCGATACGCCCGTAAGTCACGGCCAAGAGGTGTTCACGCGGAACTCAAGAATCGCCGAAGGTCGTACTGAAACGATGCAGCTCGCCGAATCAATGAGAACTCGTAAAAAAGGAAAAATATGCAAATTGACGAAGTCGCCGAAAAGTAAGTAGATGCGAATAGGAGTAAAAATTGGTTTTGATATTGATTGATATATCTATTACATTGCCCCTTACTCCATATTTATACCCTGATCTAAAGAGATACAACCAAACACAACTAGGACACCAATCCCATATCTAAGGAAACACGTGACTCTTACATGAATCATACCCTAACAAATATAGAAAAGGAAATCAACTCCTATCTATTTCCCTGTCCGCCTCAATTACGATGGAAATCTCACCGTCCTCCTTCCCATCGGCATACTCCCTATTTCATCGGCAGTAGTCTTCAAGTCTTCCTTCATCGGCATATTCCCTGTTTCATCGGCAGTAGTCTTCAAGCCTCCCTTCATCGGCATATTCCCTGTTTCATCGGCAGTAGTCTTCAAGCCTCCCTTCATCGGCATACTCCATGTTTCATCGGCAGTAGTCCTCAAGCCTCCCTTCATCGGCATCGACAATAACACCTCCAACCTCATCGGCAACGCCCGAGTCCAAATCAACCTTTCCATCGACCATCACCAGCTATCGGCAACCATCTGGCTTTCATTGGCTATCAAAGTATTCAATAACTTTCCCCTTGCCGATTAGTCCACTCCGATTATTTTGACACGTGCAAAAAACGGTGTCAACACATGCCCCCCAATTTCGGAGTATAAAACCATTAATGCTCTGAAATTTACTCCAGATAACGCTTGCCTTTGCCCGATTACCGTAACTCATTCTCCAAGCCAAAACTTGATTTGTTATCAAATCCAATCAAATCTAATCTTGATTCACGCACTTCAGTAAATATCGCACAATTGCCAACCACTCTTGCCTTGATTATGGTTAAGATACCAAAACAATAACCAATCGGCAAGATCTTAACATGATAATGCTGCCATTTTCAGGATTAAAATATCATGTATCGATATCCCTTCCAAGTCATGATTACTTGTTATCAACTCATCTGTACAATCCCCTGATTATTGCGCAAACAGTTACCATATCCCTCTGAACCGCCTTGACCTATATGCGCGCGACATAGAGATAAGTCCAAAATACCCTTATTCTGGGCGGCTTATAAATAGATTTCTCCGGAACCCTCATTTTCTATCTTCAGCCTCCAATCCTTGGCATTCTCTCTCTCCGGCGGCGACTCCGACGAACAACCGCGCGACCTCAACCAACAAGAACCCTTCTCCGGCGCTAACTTCAAGTTTCCGGCTCGTACCTCCACCTTCCTCAAGACAATGGCCATCAACTTCGACGTCCCCGCGGTTCGCTCAACTTCCATTACCTTTTACTTTGATCTTTTTGCAAATTCATTCGGTTGGTGATTTTTCCTTTCTTCTGTCTTCTGGATTCCATAACCTTAGGAACTGCGCAACAAATTAATTATCCCAACCGATCAGCCGCACGTCCAATGCCTTGGACCAATGGGCAACCCAGATCCAACCGATCTGATCAATGCAGAGGTTAACAGAATCCCCTTTAGAGCCCAAAATTTCTCTCTGAATTTGTGGAAAGACACATTCCGATCTTGGCCCAAAACCACCAAAGGGTGGAAAGATTGGTACATGAGGGTTAATAGATCGATGCAAGTATACTGGGCAGAACGAAGGTTAGACCAATGCATTAGGCTCTCTATTGCCGATATGCAGAAAAATGAATCAATGATAATTGCAGCTGCTTATTTTTGGTCAGACACGACCAATACTTTTATGTTTGGACATGGCCCAGCTACTCCTACCCTTGCCGATATCCACATGCTTACTGGCTTGGACATCTCAACTGCCGATGAAGGCTCCATCTATGGTAGAAAGTTTGAATATAGGGTGAATACCCATAACATCGGCGGTTGGACAGGATATATTCAAGAATACTAGAAAACCGGGACACTTAGCCAGAGGGAACATGCCACATTCCTGAATATGTGGTTAGAAAAATTTATCTTCTGTGGTCGATCAGTAGGACCAACCAACGCCTTCCTCCCTGCAGCTGAACTTTTGGCTAATGGCGTAAGGTTTCCTCTTGGCCGATACCTTCTGAGCTCCACTTATCATCTTCTTCATCAAGTGTCTCAGAAACTTTTGCTTGGCGAACCCATCGGCAACCTGGGAGGCCCGTGGTGGTTTATCAACATGTGGCTGAATGCCCATATGCACAAACGTTTGCAATGGGACTTTTTTGCTCAACAATTCCCACGAGAAATTGCTGAAGACTATGTGCTTGGGGATGATGAATCGGCAACACGCTCACCCCTCAATTTTGGTGAAGCCATAATTGTCCTTCCTGGAACAGAAGCCAACGAAGACCAAATCGGCAGATTCTTTCAAAGCTTCTACAATGGTCTTTCTCGTGATCATAGGGCCTGGGTGCCTTATATTGACGAAGAAAACAGATTCCCCCTTCTTTTCAACTTTGCCGATGACACTCTGAATCAAGATAATGAGCTCATGATGGCTATCATCACTCCCAGAGCGATTCCAGTAAACACATTCGGCAGCGGGAAAAACACCAACATTACATATGAATTTTACAACCCATCGGCAGTATCCCGCCAATTGGCTTTTGGGCAACTGCCAATCAAACTCTGCTTTGCCGATGTGATCAAACCCAGGGAAACAATCACCTGTGGAACAGATTGGAACAAGGTAGTACAACTCTCCCCCGATGCCGATACTACAGATGTTGATATATCCACCTGGACACCAATATCCTTCATCACCGAGTCATACAAGCAATGGTGGCGAGAGTGGAAAGAACAACTGTTCGCAACTTCTGCTCACACATATCGGCACATGATCGACCCTGAATATGCCATCCCTGACGACGCGGTAAGTTTCCTTTAACTCCCTTCTGCTTTTCCCTTCATATATCAGTAACTGATTCTCTTGTAACAGGTTAACAACCCAGCACCATCGGTGAGCAAAAGTGGGAAACCCTTCAATCTCCGGCCTGTTTCCCCAACATCGCCGATCGGCTACAACGCTCCCACCTTAGCCGCTTTGACCCACCAGAAGATTCGTACCAAGACCATCACTTCTAAGTCCAAATTGGCTACATCCAGGGCTACTCCATCGGCCGCTGCTACAACCTTGGTCAAAGCCTTTAAGGTAACAACCTTGTTTATTTTCACTTATGCCGATCACAAACTGTATTAACCTTAATCATCAGGGGGTAAGAGCTGCTACTGGATCATCATCGGCAATTCCGCCGATATCAAGCACCACTCCTTTCGATGAACCTTCAGAGGTAGCTTCTTGACTTTACATTTTATCTGTTAAATATCATATCTTACACTTGTTTTGCAGCAACAATTGGGTACATCGGCAAACGTACCAGATGTCCAAGCTTCACAACCAACAAGTGTCGATGCCCCCCAGCCAATCGTTGCCGATGCCCAAGCAAAGCGCAAAGCTTTAACAGATACTGAAGCACAGCCAAAACGACAAAGGTCTATGCCGATCCCTACATCTGCCCCAATGTCATCGGTCATCATACCTCAAGAGCCCACCACCGATGAAGTCACAGAGGATATCCCATCGGCAAGCTCAGCCGATCCCCCACACGACATACTCCAGGTTGCTTCCTCCAGTCAAGCACAGGAAATTGCCTTGAAACAGGTAAACCAATCAACCTATCTGATTTTACAATACTCATACTTACCCCTAACTGATCTCCTTTTCTCTCTCTCAGGAACAAGATTCCCCGAACAGCCTATTTTCCTTTGCCATTGACATTTCTGACGACGATGGAGAGGAGACAAGTTCTTCCCTTGCACTGGGAACAATATCGGCAGAGACTAAATCCAAGTTGGAAACTCTCCTGAACTTGCTACAGCAAGGTACCGCCCAACTGGTAGATGACTCGGACCCCGCAAAAGCAATTTTCAAAACAATTCGCGGCCAGGTCCCTGCCGATGTTGAAGAAGTACTCTTCCCAGCAGCTCACTTAGAAAGCCGCCAACTGCAATATCAACGGGCTGCTCAGCGCATTGCCGATAGAGCAGCTCAAGCTCAACTCAAAGAAGAGATGCTACAACTGAAACAAATCGCTGATGAGAAGCACAAGGGCATCGTCAACTTGCAGACTTCGGGTGCTGCACTTAAGCAGAAAATCTTGGATCTATCAGCAAGGAAGGTAGCTCTATTGGCTGAATTGAAAGAAATCGATGCAGCCTTAACTCATGCTCAACAAGAAGAAAGCCAGCTACCCAATGCCGTCAAAGCCCTTCAGCAAGAAAGAGATATCCAAGCTCGTAAAGCTTTAGCCATGAAGAAAAAACTCAAGCCTGTGGAGGGTGCTGCCGATGACGATATCAAGGAAATGGAGGAAGCCGACCAGATTCGCCTGCGTGCGATATTAGCTATCCAATCCTTGTTGAACGTGTAATCTTATTTATTGTATCGGCACTTTATGAGACATTGACACTCTTGCATAATTCTAGCCGATAGTACTGTTATCGGCACTTATACTTTTATGCATCTGTCCAGATACTAGGGTAATATTTCTTTAAATATTTTCCATTTAACGCTCTGGGAAACACAACTCCTTCGAGGGTTTCTAAAATATATGCATTACCAGGAACAGACTGATTTATCCGATATGGACCTTCCCAATTAGGAGACCACTTTCCAAACTTTGAACTTTTAGTCCCAATCGGTAAAATCAATTTCCAGACCAGATCTCCATCGGTAAACTCTTTTACTTTCACCTTCTTGTCATACCATCTAGCTACTCTTTTCTTATTTTCTTCGATACTAACTAAAGCCCTTAACCGATGACCCGCCACATCTTCCAACTCATCTTTCATAAGAGTATTATAATCATCGGCTGTCAGCTGATTTTGAGAACGTATTCGTCTAGAGCCAACCTTAATTTCCCAAGGCAATACTGCATCGTGTCCATACACTAACTGATAAGGCGTTACTTTGGTTGCACCATGATATGACATCCGATATGACCACAAGGCTTCATTTAATACTGTATGCCACCTCCTAGGATTTTCTTCAATTTTGCGCTTAATGAGTTTGACGATCCCTTTGTTAGAAGCCTCAGCTTGACCATTAGCTTGAGCATAATATGGAGAAGAATTTAAAATTTTAATTCCCATACCTACAGCAAACTCATCAAATTCTCCTGATGTAAACATAGTACCCTGATCGGTAGTGATAGTCTGAGGAATACCAAATCGGTAAACAATATGCTCTTTCACAAAATCAATCATATTGACCGATGTCACCTTTTTTAAAGGAATTGCCTCAACCCACTTTGTGAAATAATCGGTAGCAACCAGAATAAATTTATGTCCTTTACTCGATGGCGGATAAATCTGACCAATGAGATCAATAGCCCATCCCCGGAACGGCCATGGTTTGATTATAGGATTCATAGCCGATGCAGGCGCTCTTTGAATATTACCAAACTTTTGACACCCCTGGCATCCCTTAAAATATTTAAAACAATCTTCAAGAATAGTCGGCCAATAGTACCCATTCCTTCTGATCATCCATTTCATCTTGAAAGCCGATTGATGTGCCCCACATACTCCTTCGTGAATTTCACCCATCAAGCTTTTCGATTCATCATTGCTAACACATCTGAGTAAAACTCCATCTATAGTTCGATAATATAATTCATCATCGAGGAGCACATATTTGGTAGCTTGGAACCTTATACGTCTCTCAACCTTTCTATATGGATCCTTTAAATAATCGACAATCTCTTTCCTCCAGTCATCGGTATCAACTGCCGATGTTAGCACTTCCTGAATAGGCTGATACCCTGAAGCATGCTGAGCTAGTCGATTAGCTTCCTCATTATGCAATCGAGAGATATGTTCAAGACGAAAATCTCTAAATCCTTTCAACAATTGCAAACATCTTTCATAATACGAAATCAAAGCTTCACTTCGGCATTCATAAATTCCAGCCAATTGATTTATAACTAGCATAGAATCACCAAAGATTTCAACAACATCGGCACGTATCTCCTTTAGCAATTCTAACCCTTTTATCAAGGCTTGGTATTCAGCTTGATTGTTTGTCGCTGTAGCAACAATCGGCAATGAAAACTCATACTTCCTTCCTTGAGGTGAAATTAACACAATGCCGATACCTGTTCCTTCACCACATGTGGACCCATCGAAGAAAAGTGTCCAGGGAGCAATCCCCAGAGAGTCCACCGTATTACAATGCTGAGTGACAAAATTAGCCATCACTTGTCCTTTAACTGCCTTAGTTGATTTGTAGCGTAGTTCAAATTCTGATAATGCTAAAATCCATTTGCCGATTCTACCACTTAATATCGGCATCGACAGCATATACTTGACCACATCGTCTTTGCATATGATCGTACATTCGGCAGATAACAAATAATGCCTTAATTTGACACAAGAAAAGTATAAACACAGACACAATTTTTTGATGGCCGAATACCTCGTCTCAGCATCCACTAATCTTCTGCTCAAATAATAAATAACACGTTCTTTCCCTTCAAATTCTTGAATAAGAGCTGAACTGATAACTGTATCATCAGCTGACAAATATAACCTGAAAGGCTTCCCATGTTGAGGTGGAACTAGCACTGGAGGATTTGATAAATATTTCTTAATTTCATCAAGGGCTAATTGCTGTTCAACTCCCCATACAAATTCCTGATCAGCTTTCAATTTAAGTAGTGGGCTGAAAGCCTTGATCTTACCCGACAGATTAGATATGAATCTTCTAATGAAATTAATCTTACCGATCAAAGATTGCAACTCAGTCTTATTGGCAGTAGCAATCACCTTGTTAATTGCATCAATAGACTTCCTACTGATTTCAATGCCCCGCTGATGCACCATAAAACCCAAGAATTGTCCTGCCGATACACCGAATGCACATTTATTAGGATTCATCTTCAATCCATGCTTCCTTGTGCACTCCAGTATCTTTCGCAAATCGGCTAAATGTGCTGTGATATCTCCAGACTTAATCACTACATCATCAATGTAGATCTCCACTAATGTGCCGATGTACTCATGAAAAATAAAGTTCATAGCCCTTTGATAAGTAGCACCGGCATTTTTCAAACCAAACGTCATGACTATCCACTCGAACAACCCCACATGACCTGGACATCTGAAAGCAGTCTTGGGAATATCTTCCTCAGCCATGAATATTTGATTGTAACCTGCATTACCATCCATGAAGCTGATAATTTGATGTCCAGCCGCAGCATCAATCAACAAATCAGCAATCGGCATTGGATAGCCATCCATCGGTGTGGCTTTGTTGAGATTCCTGAAATCAATACAGACACAAAGTTTTCCATTTTTCTTATAAACAGGAACCACATTAGAGATCCACTCTGCGTATCGACATTGCCGAATAAACTTTGCTTCAATTAATTTAGTTATTTCGGCCTTAATATCAGGAAGTACATTAGGGTTGCATCGGCGCGCTGGCTGCTGATGTGGCCGAAATCCAGATTTGATAGGTAACCGATGTTCAACTATCGATCGGTCTAATCCAGGCATCTCAGTATAATCCCAAGCAAAACAATCTTTATAATCTTTTAACAAATCTGTTATTCGCTGCTTACACTTGGAATCTAACTTAGCACTAATAAAAGTAGGTCTTGACCTATCACCATCACCGATGTCTACTTCTACTAAATCATCTGCCGATGTGAACCCTTGACCTAATTTTCCATCATCGGCAAACCTATCCATTAAAACTCCTCTTCAGAACCGACTGCTTGGATCGGTGGAATTTCATAATCAGCAACTCTAAGGAACTCTTTTTCCCAAGCTTCTCCTGATATGCATTTAGTTCGCTCATAAGTGTCTGATTCTGCCGATGCGATGATATAAGAAGAATCACCAGGGACGACCTCAATCTTATCCCCAATCCACTGTACGAGGCATTGATGCATTGTAGAAGGAACACAACAATTAGCATGAATCCAATCCCTCCCTAGAAGCAGATTATATGCACCCTTGCCGTTGATAACGAAGAACGTCGTTGGCAAGGTTTTGCTGCCGATGGTCAATTCAACGCACACTGCCCCTTTAGCCGGTGACACATTGCCTTCAAAATCTTTCAACATCATATCAGTTTTGGTCAAGTCTTGATCTCCCTTACCAAGTTTCCGATACATCACGTAAGGCATAATATTAATCGCAGCCCCTCCATCAATAAGTACCTTAGACACAGGCTGCCCATCAACTCTGCCCTTCACAAATAAAGCCTTAAGATGCTGTCTCTCGTCATCGGTAGGTTTCTCAAAAACAGCCATCATTGGATCTAGTGTTAACTGAGCTACTTGATCAGAGAGAACAACTTCTTCCTCATTATCAGATAGTGCCAAAAACTCCATCGGCAACATGAATACCATATTAACATCTGCCGATGGACCCTTATTTTTGTGTTTTACCTGCCACTGCTGATGACCAGGCCTTTCATTGGAGGAATTTTCCTCTTGGTATAAATCCTCCTGACGCTCACGTTGCATCCTCCTTCTCTGCGTCTTTGTCAGACCCTCTGGGCACCACCGAGGAAACTTGGTTTTCCAAACCGGCTGATAACAAGTCCTAGTTGGTTCTACACGACGTATATTAGGGTCCCTGTAGAATATTTCCTCATCGGGAACTCTTGCATTTGCCATCTCCTCAAGCTCCTCTTGATTCCTTGGAAAATATCCAGCGCGTTTACCAAGCCTCTCATGTACACTAAGTCTGCCCCCCAGCCGATCATGCACTGATGCTCTGCCTCTGATCGGCTCATTGATAGACAAACCCTGATTACCAAGTTGAAACCTCCTTTCTGAGCGATTGACTCCGTAATAACCATTACACTCAGGGCAATTTTCAACAGTTGGCAATTTAATACCTTCTTCCCAGCAATGGATGAAAAACGGACATCTCCAATGATCTTTATGTCGATTCCACTCTTCCTGACGTCTCATTTCTTGCTGTTGTCGATATCGGTCATTACGTTGACGCCAACCCTCCTGCTGCCTTCGATGAGTAATCACAATGCCAGGTCGAGGAGGATTTTTGGAACTACTGCTTTCTCCTAGTAAACCCTTACTCTTTGCATCATCGGTAGTTATCCGATGTTGGGGGTCCATTGACGTGTTTTTCTCAGCAGCCTCTGACGTCAATACCTTGGTCTTTCCTTTGGCATCCAACATATTTGCTAGAAAAGGGTGTTGATCAATTTTCATCGGCTTCTGGGCCTTGGAAGTACCAAACTTAATTCTCCCAGATTCAATAGCCGATTGTAACTGTTGCCTGAATACCTTGCATTCATTTGTACTGTGTGAAGTTGCATTGTGCCATTTGCAGTACAAAATCTTCTTCAACTCTTCTGCCGATGGGATCACATGATTAGGTGACAACTTAATTTGGCCCTCTTGAAGCAGAAGATCAAATATTTTATCGGCCTTGGTGATATCAAAGGTAAACTTTTCTGGCTCTTTTTGACCAAAGGGACATGATATCGGCTTTTTATTCTTAACCCACTCAGCTAAGCCGATAACTGGTTCTTCATCAGAGTCAGAATCTCCTACTTCTTCAACAAATGATACCTTTTTACTCCAGTTCTTTTTAGGTTCAAAAACCCTAGTATCTTGATCAGAGATCCTTTGCACAAGATGACTGAGGCTTTCAAACTCCTGAGAAGCATATCTGTCTTTAAGATGTGGCAATAACCCTTGGAAAGCCAAATCGGCAAGCTGCCGATCATCCAGCACCAGGCTGTAGCACTTATTTTTTACATCTCGTAGTCTTTGTATAAAGCTCTCTACCGATTCATCATTACGCTGTCTCAATTTTACTAAATCGGTAAGCTTCTTTTCATGGATTCCAGCAAAGAAATACTTATGGAATTGTTTTTCTAGATCAACCCAAGTAATAATAGAATTTGGTGGTAATGAAATGAACCATGTAAATGCTGATCCAGACAAAGATGATGAAAATAATCGAACTCTTAATTCATCTCTGTTAGCTGCCTCTCCACATTGAATAATGAAGCGATTGACATGTTCCATTATTGATGTATCATCTTGCCCAGAGAATTTAGTGAAATCCGGTACCTTGTACCGATTTGGGAGAGGAATTAAATCGTATGCAGGAGGGTATGGAGTCCGATAAGAATAAGTATTGACCTTGGGCTTTATCCCAAACTGATCCTTCACAATTTCTGCTATCTTATCGGCCCAAAAAGCATCAGCCTCCTGCTGACGAACTGGTTGAATTTCTACAGGAGGTGCCTGCTGACATCCCTCCACATATCTTTGTGGCCCACGATCTCCAGCAATCGGCATATTTGCCGTTACTTGTGGTCCATTAGCCTGTTGGAAAGGATTCATCGGCTGGGCTGCCGATGCTTGATTCTGGAAACCAGTTTGCATATGACCTTGTTGAATCCCTGCAACCTGCTGATTTTGCTGAACTATATTTTGAACAGGTAACTGTCCTGACCAATCATTATTAGAACTCATCGGTACAAAACTTACTGATGGCTGGTAATTTGCTGATATTGTTGGATAATTATAACTGGTTTGAGGCATGAACTGAACCCCAGTTTGACTCATAGCAGGGGCTTTCTGCTGCATCGGCAGTAAGCTCACCGATGGACTTGAATTGAATGTTTGAACCATAGGCATTTGAAAACCTCCTGGAGTTGGTTGCACAGAAGTAGTTGCGGCATATTGAGGCACTTGAGCCATCGGCGAAACGGTCGATGATATAGGCGCTCTTCCTACTGCATCAAACACTTGAGGTAATCTAGGATTGAAAGCAGATGACTCTGGAGGCATGCCATATCCCCACCAATTAGTAGGAATCTGGCTATTCTGAGACACAGAGCCTGACATAGCTGATGCCGATAGATCTGTATTAAGCTGAACTCGCCCTCCTGGTAGTACCTGATCTGATTGTATCGGTGTAGATTGAATATTAGGTGAGCCTGCCAATACTGGAGGGGAAGTAACTTCTGTACCCACAACGGCCGAAGGAGCCGATGGAGTTTTGACAGATGCCGGCTCTGGTTGATGATAGGCAGGCCCAACGTAATGTGGTGCCGCTTGTCCTTCTTTGAGAGTTCGAACCACAGCATTATGAACAGTATTGGAAAGCACATTGGAATGATTAATCAAAGCATGATTTACTGCAGAATTAACCATCTCTTGAAGTTTACCAGGATTGGAGTCAAAGGTAACCTGCCGAGGCAGCGGCAAATCTTGCTTCTGGATGACTTGTCCACTCTTGTTCAAGCTAAACGATCTCAGACAAAGCTGCTTGTATTCTTCTACAGCCTTTTCCATAGCCTGCCTCTGTTCTTCCTTGAGATCTTCTTCTGATACTGCGATAATGTTCCCTGAATCGATCTCGGAATTGAACATATTGATTGATTGGTCCCACCGGGCGTGCCAAAAGATGTGTTGATGCAAAAATGGATCTGCAAACACAAAGGGCTAATACCCGAATCGATATCCAAAGCGTGCCAGTCGATTTGACCTGCTAATCGACAAGGATGAAGATACGAACACTTTGGTCCTGACAACAGCGATACGCCTGTAAGTCACGGCCAAGAGGTGTTCACGCGGAACTCAAGAATCGCCGAAGGTCGTACTGAAACGATGCAGCTCGCCGAATCAATGAGAACTCGTAAAAAAGGAAAAATATGCAAATTGACGAAGTCGCCGAAAAGTAAGTAGATGCGAATAGGAGTAAAAATTGGTTTTGATATTGATTGATATATCTATTACATTGCCCCTTACTCCATATTTATACCCTGATCTAAAGAGATACAACCAAACACAACTAGGACACCAATCCCATATCTAAGGAAACACGTGACTCTTACATGAATCATACCCTAACAAATATAGAAAAGGAAATCAACTCCTATCTATTTCCCTGTCCGCCTCAATTACGATGGAAATCTCACCGTCCTCCTTCCCATCGGCATACTCCCTATTTCATCGGCAGTAGTCTTCAAGTCTTCCTTCATCGGCATATTCCCTGTTTCATCGGCAGTAGTCTTCAAGCCTCCCTTCATCGGCATATTCCCTGTTTCATCGGCAGTAGTCTTCAAGCCTCCCTTCATCGGCATACTCCATGTTTCATCGGCAGTAGTCCTCAAGCCTCCCTTCATCGGCATCGACAATAACACCTCCAACCTCATCGGCAACGCCCGAGTCCAAATCAACCTTTCCATCGACCATCACCAGCTATCGGCAACCATCTGGCTTTCATTGGCTATCAAAGTATTCAATAACTTTCCCCTTGCCGATTAGTCCACTCCGATTATTTTGACACGTGCAAAAAACGGTGTCAACAGAACCATCCCCAACTGTCATTGTTCTCCTTCTCAACTAAGGCAAATGCCAAAGGAACCAACTTGTTGTTCGCGTCACAGGATATGGCTATAAGAAGTGTGCTCTAGTATTTGCCAATCAAGAATGTACCATCAATGGAGAAGACGGGACGACTGTGCCTAAAGGCCTCGACACACCGAGGGAAGCACCAGAAGGCACGGAAGAATATCTGCCTCCCATCCTTCCATGCATTAGGTATTGGGATGTACTCATAATGCATGCCTGGATTCACCGCTTTGATTGCATTGAAAAGAACTGGTAGCTGCTCATATCCATCCTCCCAGTCCCCATATATCATCTTCCACGCTCGCTGCTTAGCCCTCCATGCTTTACCATAAGTTATCACATATCCTCCATACAACGCTTCAACGGTCCTGATAATTGTGCTCACCTTCATGTTGGGTTCTCCCTGCAAAATTCCCATCAACCGCTTGGCAATGAGGGTAGATGTCAACTGCCGATGCCTCAGTGTCAGCTCATGGTCAGCACAATTGTGTGGGCTGACAACTTTTGTGATCTTCCATTTTCCGGATACCTGTTGCTTCCTTGCACAAACCCTCCATGGGCAGCGTTCCTTGTCACACACAACTGTGTAACGACGCTCCACATATGAATACAATACCCTGTAAGGCCTCTTTCGTATCACTACAAAAGCCTGCAACAACCTCATCAAAGCAGGGAGGTCATTGAACACCCTCCCATTCTCAATTACCATGTTAGGACCGGCCTCAGGAGCTTCTAGGAGCTCATCATCACGTCCTTCTGCAAACGCCTGATCGGAATGAGCAAGATCGCTGAACTGGTGAACTGTAGGATCACGGCGGCCGGGAAAGATACACCTCATCATCTCAACATCACTCTCCGCCAGCTCTCCAACATGGCGATCATCATCAGAATCAAGAGCCCTAGCCATCTCATATGGCTCCGAATCATGCATAATTTCAATATTATTTGACCCACGGAATCCATCTTCAAACTGCACTTGCGCAGCAACAGGGGGCACATCCACATTCTCAGGAATGTCTCCGGCAACATCATTACAGAAATGAGGAAAGAATGAAAGAAATAGATGTAAGGAACGTGGTAAGCTCCCAAAAAGGTAAGCTCCCAAAAACCATGCGGTTAAGACCCTTACTCGGATGATTCTGTGTCAAAGGGATCTCATAAGGAGGATCTGCCACGGAAAAATGAGTCTGATAACCATCTCCAAATACCGCATTGGGGGCAGATTGAGCATCGAGAACCGTAGGTGCAATCTGCACATGCAGGTAAGGTTCCGGAACAGGAGGGTCGATGTATGCCTGATGATCCATTACTGGGGTAAACCCATGAGGGATGGGATCAACTAACACCCAACGCACAACCACGTGCAAACATTACAGCTGGCTCTTCATAGCCGACCTCTGCTATATATATGTTCTTCCTGCTGCTTCTGTTTGGCCATGGTAGCAAAGCGCTGACCGAGAGAAGAAACTGAAGAAAAGTAAACCAATGGGAGGACGGAGATCGATCAAATCAGACCAGAGCATAACGACTGGCTGGCATAGTCTCTCGTTTCTGGTAGTCAGGGCACAATGATGCACGGGAGGAGAACAGTCATGGCAGTGGCCTGCCTTGTCTGCACGGTGGTGGCTCTGCTGCTAGTCCAGGATGTTCAGTCCAGGAAGCTATAGTACGTGGACGGAGCAGGAGGAGGAAACCCATGATGGCCTTGGCAACCATGGCGCTGCTGCTGGCCGAAGCACCACCCTGGTAAGCGTCTCTCTGAATCTTCCTAACCACTGCACGTACTGCTATGCTATGCTAAATACCTCTCTGAAACTGAAACTTCACCGCTGCAGCAAAGCGAATGCATGCACATTATATTTTTGCGTCAAAATATTTTGGTCGGTTCATCATCCGAATCTTGCCTTACTGTATATATAATAAATTTTGTGCTGAACTTCGATGGGTATGCAGTATGCTGTATGCATGAATACTGATTTCGTCGAGGGAAAGTACTCATTCAGTCACATACTCACATGGTGACATGGATTACATGTACAGAGAGAAATTAGAATGTTGCGTACACATATACTGCAGCACGTATATATATTCTTGTGTTCCTTGAAGACAGAGAGCTGCTGCTGCTGCTGCTATATATATACGCACGCTTCCCTTGAGTATTAACAAGAGCATCATTCTGGCCGCTGCTGTTATTTAACTTTTGGTTGCATTGTGCTGAGAGTTTGGAGGGCAATAGCATGTGAAGCAGCCCCAGATATCTATCTATGGCACCCAGAACGGCAGCACCGTTCTTGATGCTGCAGATACATATTCACATGCTTATCTACACTACACATGATCCAAGCACTTGCATACTATGGATGCCCACGTTTTGACATGCGATTGGATGACACAAGTATTACCAACGGAGTATATGTTCATATATCCATGCTAATCCACAACCACAAGTCCAGATAATTAAGTATATATATTATATGCAGAATATGTAAAATAATTGGTGTGCTATTTGCTGAATAATCTGCAGGAACCGTGCAGTGACGCTATGGGAGGTGGTACAGGAAGTGCAGACAAGGGTGAACTGCCGTGTGATGATACGTCAAAATGGACAGAAATGCACACGGATTACATATACACCCAAGACGTCAAGCACCCATAAACTGTTAGCTAGTTAATTAGCTCGTGTGTTAAGTTTCTGAACAGTAGTTTTGTTTGTAGGCGTTACGCGTTCCAGTGCTGTATGGGTGTATAATTAATTAGCTAGCCAGTCAGTAACTACTGTAGTTAAGAGTACGCTAAATGAAATAGTACCTGTATCAAGCTTTTCGTCAGTACCCAAAATCCCAAATATCGTGTCTTCTTTATGAAATATCTCTGGTGGGATTCTAACCCCAAACATTGTTTGGTCCTTCAGAGTGCTCTGTATTTTGTACCATTCATGTAGTTGACACATTTGTCAACAATTCATCGATCTCTTTCTTTGTGCTCCAATAGATCTTTGCCATGCTCGTACTAGTATGCAATAGTTGCCGATTTCAATTCAAAATTTCCATGCTCTAATAGTAGCAACTCTTCCTCTGTCATGCACATTTCTTTGACTAATTTCTACCTTTTTATCCTTTTCTTGATATGTACTTGTCAACCTTTTGCTTTGCTGGATGCTTTCATGTGCTGTCATTGGTAGTCTGATGGATATATATATATATATATATATATATATATATATATATATATATATATATATATATATATATATATATATATATATATATATATATATATATATATTCACAGCACTATTCAAATTCAGATTTACTATTTAAATTCGTGTTTACTATTCAAATTCGAGATATGAACAGTGCCCGAGCACTCACCGGGAGTGGCTCAACCACTTCACTATTCAAGGCAAGCGTCGCTTTCACGCTCAAATATTTTATGCACGCTGGATGAGCGAGCGCTCAATTAGTGAATATAAATATTGATATGTTGCTTTCGCGATTAGCTAATCTGGTGCTTAGTGAATATGCTTATGCGGATTATTTCTAAGGATCTTTTGCAGGCTAGCGAGACCAACAATTCAGCCGGTCGTGCGTACTATGCTTGTGACAGTGCTACTCGGTACTCACCGTATGCATCACTAACTTGCTTCAGAACTAGACTAACCCGGTCTACTCCCTTGCTATCCCCAGCCACGAACACACAGGACTCAGGCTCTATCGTCTCCCCAGGCAGTTCCACCCAAGGGGAACACTTCTCTGCGCACACAGGGTTCTCTACAAACGCCGCTATCTGGGCTAACACGAGAACAACACACGCAGAGGTTTCTCCTCTAGGATCCCTAGCATAGAGACGTCGCCCCATATGAACGAGCTTAAAGGAAGGCAGGGATTCAAATAGAAAAGCTTAATTCATTTCCACAGAGCAAGCTTACATACGGCTTTTCCTTTCGGGAAACCTCAAGCACTTAGCACAAACCTTAGGGATTACCTTACAAGCACAGGATGATCACGGGGACCTCCTTTATTCTAATTTACAGCTAATGGTGGAGTAATACAACGGTAGTGGAGTATTACTATTCATGGTGGATGATTCTCAGAGAACTTCTGAGATCATGTCTTCATGTGTATGTGTGTGGGTGTGGAGTTGGTGGAGTGGGTGATGGATGAGTGTCTGAGCTTTCTTCGATGATGGTCTGGTGTGGTGGTTTCTTCGATTCGTTTCTTCGATTCGTTTCTTCGATGCTAAATGAATGCGCTTGGCGTCCCTCTTTATAGCATGGAGGGAGCATCCTTCATGCTTATCGTCTAAAGGAGCGAGCCTTATCTTCTAAAGAAGCCTTCGAGGCGAAGTCATCGTCTGAGGTGCCTTCGTGATTAAGGAAGCATCTCACGTCTTCAATTATTATCCTTTACTGTTGCCTGGACAGCTGGACAGAGAATAATTGTCCTGGCTACAGTAGGCTACAGTAGAGTGACTATATATTCCTTTTGCGCTGTCCTCCATCGCGCACAGATAGTATCCTTCTGGATATATTCTTTGGTATGGTCTTCCACGCCCGAATGATTGATGTTGCAAACATCAAATCAAGGATAGGCATGCGGTATTATCTCCATGGCATGTAATATGTATTGTAATATTACAAATATGTATTGTAACTCTTCCCCCGGCCAAATTGTTGATAAACCTTATCAACATAAGGAGTATATTTCTTGTATGAATATATTGATATTGAACTGAGTCTATATTGACTCTATAATATTTTCTTCGTTGTCCACTTCTTCAGATTGCCATATTTCATACCAGAACAACAACTCACGATATTCTTTTCATCATATTGAAATCTAATATCTGGTCTTTATCCATGACCACGGATATCCAACATCTCATCATCATTATCATCGTCATCAGATATCTGTATATTCATTTTTGAGTCATAGTCTTTCTTAATATTTTCTTCATAGTCTTTCCTTATATTTTCAAATTTTTCATTTATTTCATGTCTTACTTCTTGTAAGACTTCTTCTTTTATATCTTTCTTTAATAAAGAAATTCGTGCTTCAAGTTTTTCTTTTATTTTTTTCTCAAGAACTTCTTCATTCAATGATTCTATGTCTCTTTTCACAACATCTTTATATGTGGATACCCTTGAAGATCCTTCTTCTCTTATATTAACACCTGGCAAATTTATCTTCACATCTTTTGCCTTTTTATATTTTTGAATATAATCTTTTGCTGCTGGTTCTATGAAATAATTTACTCCCAAAATACTTCTTGCATATGAGAGAGCTTGATCAATATCTGAATATTTTTTCCATGATACACCTCCATCATTTTCTCTTTCTACCTGTTGAGCTATAATTGATTCGAATGTTACATATATTCCTGGTGTCTTTCCCCTATATATAACATATATGGGTCTTTTCTCTATATTAACAGATGGTTCTTTTGGTTGTATCTTTCCATTGATCATATGAAAATATTCAGCCAAACTATTTAATATTGCAAGCATATATCCTTTATCTTCTCTTTTATTATTATATTGGAACCAAAAATTGTCTAGAATACATTCTTGTATATCATCTAGAACAATATGGTCTCTAGGTTTGAATTTATAAGTATTAGGCAGAAATATTCTTAACTTATTTTCAGTTCCAAAATTGAAACATTCACCCCCAATAGGGCTTGTTCCTCTCTTCATTCCTGCAAAATAGAAGATCATGAAAATATATCAGGCAATGTATTATCATTGCCTTTTATATGCTCAAATATTATTTTATATCCGTTTCTAGTAATAATATCTTCAAATAAAACCCATCTCCTAGTTGAACTTTTCTTACTATTTACTTTATTATAGTATCTACATATAGCTTCACAGTCCATCCTAACTGTGAACTCTTTAAATCCTAGATATAGTCTAAAAGCATTTATTACATTTATAACAGCCAAAATTTCTCTATCCTTATTATTTATTGCTTTTAACTTATATTTTCCTAAAGTATACCTACATATTTGTTCTTCTAACTTTGGAGAACATTTATGTGGTTTTTGCTTTAATATTGCACCCCATCCTAACTTGGATGCATCTGTCTCTATAATAAAATAATTATCATCTAAAGGTAACTCTAGGGGTTTTAAATCTTTCACTTTTTCTTTAATAGTTCTTACTAACTTTATATCTTCATAATTAAAATGTTTTTGCCTATTTTTTCTTAATTTTGCATATAATGGACCAGCTAACTTAGCTAAATTTTTAATATAATTTCTAGCATAATTGACTATTCCTAAGAATTGCTGCAAGGTTTTCTTATCATTCATGACATCTGGAAATTCTAAGATTTTCTTTGCAATATGATCTTGTAAATAGATTTTTTCCTCTCCTATTTCATGACCTAAAAAGTTTATCTTTTCCTTACATATCTCCATTTTTCTTTTAGACAATATCAACCCATGCTGTTCTACCTTTCTAAAGAAGGTTTCCAGATGAGCTATATGTTCTTTATAGGATTTTGAGAATACTAATAAATCATCAATATAAACCAATATAAATTCTTGATTTTCATTAAAAATATTTTGCATTTTTCTTTGAAATAAAGCAGGGGCATTTTTTAATCCTAAGGGCATTACTAACCATTCAAAATGACCTTGAGGACATGTGAAAGCAGTCCATTCTATTGATTCTTCTGCTATTTTTACTTGCCAAAATCCAGCTTTTAAATCAAATTTTGAGAAATATTTACTACCTTGTATTCTATTTATCCATTCTTGCTTATTTGGAATATTATAAGCATCATCTATGGTATTATCATTTAGTCTTTTATAATTGATAACCATTCTTGACTTTCCTTTGGCTATTTCAGCATGATTTCTAACTATAAATGAAGCTGATCTATGAGGACTTCGGCTATCTCTTATAGCTCCTAATTTTAGTAATTCTTCAATATGCATCTTAAATTTTTCTATATCTTTAGGTGTTGCTTCTATAGGACTTGTCTTAATTATATGGTCAGGATTTATTATGTTAATTTTACATAATATACCATTCTTGTCCCAATGCTTCATTGGTATTTCTCCTATTATCTGAATATCTTCTAATCTTGTTACAATTTTATCTATATCATTTTTAGATTTTATATCTCTATACTAATTTGGGGCTAATGATTGAAGGCTGATGCATTCTATGCATGGATTTGCTATATGAAATTCCTCTATATTTTCACCTAGCTCTTCATCTATATAATTATCTATGACATTTTCATCAGATCCTTGGAGTTCCAAATTAGTCTTTCCTAGATTAGGATTTATAGTCTTTCGTACTTCGATTATATATGGAATATTATCTTGGTAAGGAATAAATGTTATTCCTTGCTCATGTATGATAGTTGTTTGTAATGAGAACTGTAGAAATCTTAATCCTAATATCATATCATCATGTATCATAGATAGATCTCTTATTGTAATTTCATCCATTATGTATTTTGTGTTATTTATTTGTACTTCAACATCATAAGCTAGTTGATTATGAACCTTTTTATCCCAGACATATCAGTAGATATTTCTGCTTTATCTTGATCTATTGTATGAACTATCTCTGGACACTTTACAAAATATTTATCATGTATAATATTTTTTGTACAACCGGTGTCTACTAGCGCTAATATTTTATAAGAAATATTAGGCGTTAATTTTACTTTTATAGGTATTCTTATACCTATGATTTCTTTAAATGGTAATTTAACTATGTATTTGCTACCATAGTTTATTATAGCTTCTTTTAATTGTAACGCTTTATTATTATTTTTATTTACCATTGCTTGATCTTTTAACTCAGTAAGACCTCCATGATTATCTTCTATCTTATTAACTTCGTTGAGTTCTATTTTACTCTTTAGCTCTTCTAATTCTGCTTCTAAGTTATTTATTCTATTCTCTAAATTTCTAACTCTACTTGCTAATAATTTATCATCTGATTCTAATTCTACTTCTTGTCTCCATTTTTGGTTATTGGTTCTTAGACATGAAGCACATGCTTGCTTTAAACATTTAATATATGTAAGTCTATTTTCTTGACTAGGGTAGAATATACAAAAGGTACATTTTATATTGTAATCACCTCTTCCTTTTATCCAATCATGTTCACAGTCTTCTTGATTCATTAATTCTATTTTTGTTTCTTTTGAACTATTAATATCTTCAGATATTATATCTAACCCTTCCATAGCATTATCAAGATTGAGTAACTCTTCATCATCTAAGGAGTCTATAAAATCTTGGTAACTTTCAGCATTATTTTCTTCTTCTTCATAACTTTCTAATAGAAACTTATTATTAATTTTCCATTGCTCATCTTCACTGATAATGTATTCAATATTATTTGTCTGCACAACTTCTTTAA
Organism: Miscanthus floridulus; assembly: GCF_019320115.1. Classification (NCBI taxonomy): domain Eukaryota; kingdom Viridiplantae; phylum Streptophyta; class Magnoliopsida; order Poales; family Poaceae; genus Miscanthus; species Miscanthus floridulus. Next base: position 91,813,034 of record NC_089597.1, read on the forward strand.
TTTTATGAGTCTCTTTGTCTTTAGATTTTAACTCATCTTCCTGTTTCTTTATCACAACAGGTGTTTTAAAATATTTATTCTTTAATTCACTTTCTTTCTTGATATTATCAAGTCTACATATTTCTCGTCTAAAGAATAATTCTTTTTCTCTTATGACAGACCATTTGTATGTCATAGAGGTTTTATATTCATCATGAATCATACTTAATTTTTTCTCATAATATTGAATCTGACTGTCTAAATCATCCATAATAAGTAAAGTATTTGACTGAGGCAAACTTTTTAAACTTGACAATATAAGTAATCCCTTTAATTCAAATTATAATAACCAGGCTCTGATACCAATAGGATTGGGGGGATCCTTCTAACGAGAAGCGAACTCGGAACTCAAAATTCAAATTTTAGAATTCTCGAGTTACTATTCACAACACTATTCAAATTCAGATTTACTATTCAAATTCACGTTTACTATTCAAATTCGGGATATGAACACTGCCCGAGCACTCACCGGGAGTGGCTCAACCACTTCACTATTCAAGGCAAGCATCGCTTTCACGCTCAAATATTTTATGCACGCTGGATGAGCGAGCGCTCAATTAGTGAATATAAATATTGATATGTCGCTTTCGCGATTAGCTAATCTGGTGCTTAGTGAATATTCTTATGCGGATTATTTCTAAGGATCTTCTGTAGGCTGGCGAGACCAACAATTCAGCCGGTCGTGCATACTATGCTTGTGACAGTCCTACTCGGTACTCACCGTATGCATCACTAACTCGCTTCAGAACTAGACTAACCCGGTCTACTCCCTTGCTATCCCCAGCCACGAACACACAGGACTCAGGCTCTATCGTCTTTCTAGGCAGTTCTACCCAAGGGGAACACTTCTCTGCGCACACAGGGTTCTCTACAAACGCCGCTATCTGGGCTAACACGAGAACAACACACGAAGAGGTTTCTCCTCTAGGGTCCCTAGCATAGAGACGTCGCCCCATATGAACGAACTTAAAGGAAGGCAGTGATTCAAACGGAAAAGCTTAATTCATTTCCACAGAGCAAGCTTACATACGGCTTTCCCTTTCGGGAAACCCCAAGCACTTAGCATAAACCTTAGGGATTACCTTATAAGCACAGGATGATCACGGGGACCTCCTTTATTCTAATTTACAGCTAATGGTGGAGTAATACAATGGTAGTGGAGTATTACTATTTGTGATGGATGATTCTTAGAGAGCTTCTGAGATCATGTCTTCATGTGTATGTGTGTGGGTGTGGAGTTGGTGGAGTGGGTGGTGGATGAGTGTCTGAGCTTTCTTCGATGATAGTCTGGTGTGGTGGTTTCTTCGATTCGTTTCTTCGATTCGTTTCTTCGATGCCGAATGAATGCGCCCAGCGTCCCTCTTTATAGCATGGAGGGAGCGTCCTTCATGCTTATCGTCTGAAGGAGCGAGCCTTATCTTCTGAAGAAGCCTTCGAGGCGAAGTCATCGTCTGAGGTGCCTTCGTGATTAGCCGACGTCTTCAATTATCATCCTTTACTGTTGCCTAGACAGCTGGACAGAGAGCTACAGTAGGCTACAGTAGCGTGACTGTATATTTCTTTTACGCTGTCCTCCATCGCGCACAGATAGTATCCTTCTGTATATTCTTTGGTATGGTCTTCCACGCCCGAATGATTGATGTTGCAAACATCAAATCAAGGATAGGCATGCGGTATTATCTCCATGGCATCTCTCTTCCCCTGGGTAGTCTGATATATATATATATATATATATATATATATATATATATATATATATATTGCTGGATGCTTTCATGTGTTGTCGTTGGTAGTCTAATGGATATATACACTACGGGAAACCGGCGATTTGCCGAGTGCCGGAGTCTTTGCCGAGTGTATTTTATCGGGCACTCGGCAAAGACCGTGTTTGCCGAGTGCCAAATAAAATACACTCGGCAAACAAAAACACATGGCAAAATACGTCTTTCCTAGTGTTTTTTTTTCTGGCACTCGGCAATGATGTATTTTGCCGAGTGCTATTTTTTGGCACACGGCAAAATACGTCTTTGCCGAGTGTTTTTTTCTGGCACTCGGCAAAGATGTATTTTGCCGAGTGCCTTTGTTTTGGCACTCGGCAAACAGGCTTTTTGCCGTGTGCATTTTTTTGGCCCTCGACAAATCAGTTTTTCGAAGCAATTTTTGAGGCCCTAAATGAATTCAAATGAAAAACTTTTCAACTACAAAGTTGTATAACTTCTCAAGATCTACAAAGTTTATTTTGGTCATTTCTTCATTTGACAAAGCGACAATAACGTTCATAAAATCTACATCTCTCATATTAGTTTCATGAAAGTAGAATACAGATATATAAGATTTGTGAACAATGTTACTACCACTATGTCGGATGAACAAATGACCAAAATAAACTTTGTAGATCTTGATAAGTTATGAAATTTTGTAGTTGGCAACATTTTGATTTGAAATCATCTTGTCATGCAAAAATGACGTTTGAATTTGAAAATTTTAAAATTTGAATGTTTCAAACGACCTCGGATGGAAAAACTTCCTAAATGAAAATTGTAGATCTCAAAAAGTTATGAAACTATGTAGTTGACAACTTTTTGATTTGAAATCATCTTATCATGCAAAACTACGTTTGAATCTCTCAAATTTAAAATTCAAATTTTTCAAACGACCTCGGATGGAAAAACTTACTAAATGAAAATTGTAGATCTCAAAAAGTTATAAAACTTTGTAGTTGACCACTTTTTGATTTGAATTCATTTAGGGCCTCAAACAAGCAATTTACTCTAAGTTTGCCGAGTGCCTTTTTTCTGGCACTCGGCAAAGCCGTATTTTGCCGAGTGCCTATGTTTTGGCACTCGGCAAAGAGGCATTTTGCCGTGTGTATTTTTTTGGCCCTCGGCAAATCAGTTTTTTGAATCAATTTTTGAGGCCCTAAATGAATTCAAATGAAAAACTTTTCAACTACAAAGTTGTATAACTTCTTAAGATCTACAAAGTTTATTTTGGTCATTTCTTCATTTGACAAAGCGACAATAACGTTGTTCATAAAATATATGTCTCATATTAGTTTCATGAAAGTAGAAGAGAGATATATATGATTTGTGAACAATGTTACTACCACTATGTCGGATGAACAAATGACCAAAATAAACTTTGTAGATCTTGAGAAGTTATGAAATTTTGTAGTTGGCAACATTTTGATTTGAAATCATTTTGTCATGCAAAAACGACGTTTGAATTTGAAAATTTTAAAATTTAAATTTTTCAAAAGACCTCGGATGGAAAAACTTCCTAAATAAAAATTGTAGATCTCCGAAAGTTATGAAACATTGTAGTTGGCAACTTTTTGATTTGAAAACATCTTGTCATGCAAAACTGTGTTTGAATTTCCAAATTTTAAAATTCAAATTTTGTAAACGACCTCGAATGGAAAAACTTCCTAAACTAAAACTGTAGATCTCAAAAAGTTATGAAACTTTGTAGTTCACAACTTTTTTATTTGAATTCATGTAGGGCCTCAAACAAATAATTTACACTCGGTTTAGTATAATATATTAGGAACTAAAACGGAATCCAGACACAAGTGACAGTGTGGTGTAGTGGTAGAGGAGGTTTGTGCGCAGCGGGAGGTCTCGGGTTCGAATCCCGTCGGCCGCGTAGCCGTGAAATTGACGTGAAAAAAGCCGGAGATGGATGGGCGCTGACCGATGGGGGCCTCCACCAATTAAAACAAATTTTCAATTTTTTGGGTAAAAATTCCCATTTTTTCGGGTTTTTTTCGGTTCCAACTTTGCCGAGTGTCGAGCACTCGGCAAAGGCTTTGCCGAGTGTCAATTTTTGGCACTCGGCAAAGAAATTTTTGCCGATAAATCTTTGCCGAGAGACCTTTGCCGAGTGCGGCACTCGGCAAAGCCTTTGCCGAGTGCTTGGCTGGCTTTGCCAAGTGCCCCCAGCACTCGGCAAAGAGGGCATCTGCAGTTGTGATATATATATATATATATATATATATATATATATATATATATATATATATATATATTTCTTTGGGGGTTTCTCTAACCTTTTCAACAAGGAGAGATTTTCTTCCTTGGTGAGTGTCTCCTGCTGATGTGGCTCTTTCATTAGGCTATTTATGCTCCCACTCATCTACTTTGTTTTTCCACGAGTTTTGGGAGCCTGATTTACCGAGGGGCTGTACATTTTCTTTAATCCAGTAGACCTTGATGTGTGGCCTTTGTCCTAGGACTTAGCTTATAGCTGTGGTGGCAACGACGACATAGGAGCAGGAGGAGACGGATCTCTTCTTGGCGGTGGCGGTGCATTAGGCGGTGGGAGAGGAGAAGGACCTCTCCTGGGTTAACCAATACAATGCAAGTTGTTATCAGCCAATGATATGTATTTCTCTAAAATGGGTTTCAAATTGTTATGATAAGTAAACTAGCTTTGGCCCATATATAATTGGGCCATCAACAAAATTAAGACAACAACATTTGTCATAATGTATTGCCGTGCCATGTACATAAAACATCATAACCACGACCACATTAGATCCATGTCACTAAGGTGCAAGATTTTATGATTTTTTGTACACTTGGTATAATCTATGATGATTTTTAGTAATAAATGAAAACATGTAATATCATAAAAGTAGTGACCATGAAAAAATCTTCACAAATTCTATGAAGAAAAAACTTTGATTCATCATAGAAGGACTTTAGAGATGAAAGATAGTTGAACCAGTTTTTGTCATGCAAGTGTCACAAATCCTATATTATGACATATATTCACTAATCAATGACATAGTTGTCACGAAAGGCTAGATATCTTGTAGTGCCTGTACCAATTTCTCTCTCTCTCTAGAATATAATCTATCTATGGTGCTCTATTTAGAGGTATTTAGATCTTCCTTATTCATACTACTAGTTATTTATTGCTCACAATTGCAAACTTGCAGTTGTTATTTATTTTAGTTATTGTTGTGCACTAGTATAATGGAATATGACCCAAAATGGTCCATTGGATCCCGAGTGCATTAAATATATCAATGGTGATGACAACCTCGTAGATGCCATGCTTCACTACATACAGATCCTATTTAGGCATTGCATGGCTAGTACTATACTTGATTTTGATCGCTGTAACACCCTCGGTGTTACGCCCTAAACCAACTACTAAATCACGTCACGAACATCGTGTTTGTGTAATAATACATGTGATAGAAGGTGTTGATAAATTTCTTATAGCCTAAAATAATCAATAAAAATGTTAAATCAATGTAGGGTTTAAAACTATTTTTTATTAAGCAAAAATACTATAGAACATGTTGTAGCACTCGGTTTTAAGAACAAAACCAGATACACACCATATGTGAACCCAGGAAGTCAAATCTCACATATAGTTATAAATAAGGGTAATATCATAAGACAATGCTTATTACATAGCGTATTAGTGTAAAGAATACAACCTCAGAGTATAGACAGCGGAAAGACAACTCCGATCTCCAGGTGAAGACTCCAATTCCACATGGACAACTGACTAGTTGATCACAAGCCTAATTTCTCCAAACTCTAGCAATCTGGTACCCATCCGGGATTTTTCCAAAGATTTAAAAAGTAAAGCAAGCGTAAGCACATGTCATACTCAACAAATATAACATATGGTTCATGAGGCTCAAAAGGCTGATACTGGTTTAACTGTGATTAGCTTTTAATGAGTCATTTTTTAGCAATTGGGTGGCAACAAGTTTATCACAAGCCCATAAACACATGATCAGGTAAACATGAATAATGAATAGCATAAACAATTAACCATTAGTGAGCATCTTCATCATCCATATCATTAGTGTTCATCATCTATTCCATAAGAGTTCCAAGGCCGCTCGTGACTGTGAGCACGGCTGATATATCAGTTTTACACTCTATAGAGGTTGTACACTTTCAGCATGAGTCGTGATAGCCATATGTCTGGGTTTGCAACTCCTAAAACACTTCCAAGGTGAGCAGGCAAGGTACACTACGAAGCTTTTCCCTAGTCGTTCTAATAAGGAGCAGCCGCTAAGGATTCCATCTCCCAAGTGTTATGGAGTCATCTCCAGAAGTGGCACTTATACACATAGTATAGTACACACCCTGGGGATGAGGCCCATACCCAGCCTGGTATGCCTCTCTTGCCCTTTCGGTAAACTGCTACATACTAGAAAGAGCAAGGTACTAGACTAAGACCAGAGCCATATAGTCCTCATGGTTGTACTGTAAGTCCCGGATGATCAGTTATAGATAAGTCCTTAGGGAGGGGAATCTAAAGCACCATAAAAATAGCCCAATGCTCTAGCCCCCTTGTTCCATGTTACTAAAAAACATATTTTAATGTTTATTGCATATACCATTAGTGAAGTTACAAGATCATGGTTGTAGTTGAGCACTAGCATCATACTACCCAATGCAATACACTATAGGTATCAAGGCACAAGGTATAAAGTACTAGGGGATCCTTAGTGGTAATCAAGGTAGACACATGCAGTATGATAAGTGATTAATGGTGTATAGGACAACAAGGAAGATTCCATGCTATACTTGCCTTAAAATTAGATCCTTCAAGTCCAAAACTTCAAAGATCTGCTTCTTGATTCACCACGTATAACTCACCGACTAGACAAGATCATAAAGCACCACACAAGCATCCATGCAACCATACATGAAGCAAATAATAGATCTAAATTAGAACAGTACATCAATCATAGAAAAATAAGTAAAAGAGTTTGAAATACAATTCTACGCATCGCTACGAACACACAGGCGCAAGAGGCATGCTAATCGGAGCTACGATTTGAAAGAAATGACTCCCAAAAGACCTACTCACAAGAGAAAATATAAAACTACAAACTTCACGTGTTTTAACTATATAAAAGCTTATATAAATTGAGTTAAATCAAATTGAAATTTGAATTATAAAACTAAAGTTAAACATATCATATTTTTTTTATAAAACCTAGTTGCATAATTATTAATCAAGTTAGAATTTAAACTATGAAATTCCAGAGCTCTCGACATAGAAAACATTGTTACTAATGCGTAATTTATGTTGTTATGAATCCAACACAACTTGAATAGGTCAAATCAGAGCTAAAACATAGAAGATATGAATTAAACAAGATTTTCTTTAATAAAATAATAGATTAAATCTAATCTTGAATTTTAAAAGTTGAAAACATATCTAACAGTAGTATGAACATGTAGGTTATGAAATTACAAACCTAATGCAAGTTGAATGGGTCAAATCGGAGTTAAAGCAAAGATTTCATGGCTAAAACAAAATCAGTGGCAAAACTGTAAATAAGTGAAAACGTATTTTGAATCTAAACCGAACAAACTACGCTTTCCAAAGAAGAAAACGTAATCTGTGATTGTGCTTTGGACCGCGGGTTCTATTTTGAAGAAACCAAGGGGCTCTTATGAAATTAAGCCACGCGAAGGGGTATGGATGAATATCGGCCGTCGGATCTTCACTGGTCGGCTTGGATTGGATCAGAGGGGAAGGGAGTGAGGAGAGCCGGCTAGAATAGTGCTAAACGCAGCAGAAGACATGGCCGGCGACGAGGAACTCAGCGACGCGCGTGATTCAAGGCCTACGACCATGGTATTCAACAAAAAGGCATGGGGTGAAAGAGGAGGTTAAGACGAGCTCACCTAGCTGCTTCACGCAGACAAGAGAGGATCCGGGGCGGCGTGGAGAGGACGAGCAGCGTGCGGCTTGGTGGGGTGATGGCGGACGGCGAAGCAGGGCTAGCTCTCGGCGAGGTGGTGCAAGATAGGGCATAGGGTAGCCGACACGGCGCGGTGCGGGCTCGGCTTATATGGGCCAGACAGCGTAGGGCGCAAGGCGAAGGAGGTGTCTATAACACCCTAAAATTTGCACTTTTGAAAATAGGATTAAAATGATTTATTCATGAATTTTGTGTTCATAAAAACCTAGGAAAATAATTTTTTTTCATTAAATTAAAATTCAACATAAGATTTAGTAACATGTTTGTGCATGCATGCCCTTGCATTTGATGTGTTTGATTGAGTGGTTTTGACTAAAAATTCAAAATGGTTTAAATTGCTTTTGTAAAAGAAATTAAAAATGGTTTTGAAAAAAAAGAAAAGATAATTTGAAAATAAAAGAGTTTCAAAAGTTGTCAAATTTATTTTTGAAAGCCTACCGAAATTTCTGTTTTATTTGAATTGAAAATGTATATTTGGAAACATATTCGAATTTGATTTGGTTTACATTTGAATTTGGTTTTTAAAAGAAATTAGAAAAAGATTTGGAAAAAAACCCTCTCTCCTCCCCTCTCTCCCTTTCGGCTTGCATGGCCCAGTTTGCTTTTCCCCATCGGCCTGTTCTCCTCCTACCGACCCACCTTCTTCCCTCTCTTCTCATTTCTCCCACCACCTCGGCTTCTCTCTCCCGGCCCAACTGCTTCTTCTCTCCTATGGAGCCTAGCAGCGGGCCACTCCTGCTCCCTCTTCTGGTGGCCCATCCCTCCTTTTCTACCTAGGCTTTGGCCCATGCCAGTGCGCCGGCCCAGCTCTTCCTTCCCGCGTTTGGCCTAGCAGCAGCAAGCGCACGCTCCTCAGTCTCTCTCTAGCTGACAGCCTTGGCCTAACCATCGGTGTTGCCTCCTACCTCGGTCCATTGTCAACGTGGACTCTACCGCCGCCGCCATGCACTCTGTGTCCACGCCGCCCCTGTCTCCTCGATGCCATGTGCCACAAGTTCCTCCACCCCATAAGTATCAGCCGAGCCTGCGCCGTTTCCCCCAAACCCGAGAGCGCTAGCTGGCACCCATACTAAGTCATAGCCCCATCGACGGATCCTGCCACGTGAAGCTTGAGGCTACCGAGCTACCTCGGTCCTCTCCTGTCGGCACAAAATTTCGTCCCATGCTGAGGGCATATGAGCAAGCCGAAAGGGTCTGCTCGATGGAGTTGGAGATCCGCCTAACTTCAACGCAGGGATGGTCGATCCTGCGCACTCCTCCTGAGACGTGCCAATCAATTTGACCCTGTAATTGACAAGGAGAGAAAGTTAATCAGTAATTTAAGGCAAAACATGCCGGTGTTGCCAGACAGCACCGAATGTGCAGCTCTGAGTGCCGATATGGAAGGAGACCGACTAAATAGTCGATTCTAGCGTATTTATAAGAATAAATCAGTTAAAGCTCATGGAATTATAGAAGGTAAATCGGTTATCGTTTAGGATGAATCTCGTTATTTAGACAAATATTAATCAATGGCAATAGGATATCAATAGTAATCAGTTTATACTAAGCCAATGACTACAAGTAACCGAATCCCTTTTTGTATAAAAGAAGCAGCTCATCACCATTTAACCATTTGATAAAGATAAATCTAATGAACATATTAGATCTTATCTATCATTATGACCAGTGGGGTATGAGGCAGAATCATACAGGCCGTAGAAACAACAATAGATTTGACGATCCTAACTTATTACTAATATTAGTGGGGCTTGAGGCAGAATCATGTAGGCCGTAATACAATAATAAGATTATGGGGCTAACACATCTTTCAACCTATCTTTACTTCAATGGTCTCATGACGTGAACTGCGTATGTGAAAGCGCTCGATATCGGCTAAAATAGCCAATTCAGGCATAGCGCACAGTAAGGGTCATGCCCCATCAAGAATAGATCTACTAAATAACGATCCCCACTCCATGGTGCTAACAGTGGGGTGTAAGACAGAATCACACAGGCCATGATAACGGGCTATGGAACGGTTCTCGTTAGCCAATAGACCTATTCAAGACAAAACATGCCTTAACCGCACACTATGCACGATTGAGATTGACATAAAACAACCGATGAAACATAACTCATCATTTAAAGTGTAGATTAGATCAATTCAAATTAACAAACAATGGGTTAAACATGATATAAAGCCGATCTAGATCAATTTCAATCGGGCGAAGTGATATTGCTATAATTAAATAAATAATGAAAGCAAAAAACAATATCGGTAACTTAATGAATCTATCCAAAGGAACGCCACCCTTAGAGCCGATAACTTGACCTTAATCTAGTTCGAGCAGCAGAGGTCAACCGGATCGATGCAGCCATACTTGAACTAAACAAGAGTCGATAACTAGCTTATACCAGAGTCGCAGTGGAGGTCGACCGGATCGATGCAGCCGTACGAACAGAAGTATAAGCCATGATGGTACTTACAGACAAGCTGAAGGTCGGTAGGACCGATGCAGCCCTGCTCGCTGAAGAACTCACCAAGATCTACTCTACTCCTACTCCTAAGGGGTGGCCAGAGCCGAAAAAGTAAGGAACTTGTATTTGATTGATTGTGTGTCCTCTTACAATAGCCGGGGTTCGATATTTATACCCGGGACCTACGTATGACTCCTACTTAAGCACGACTCAACATAATTTTGGGCCTAAGAAAACATTCCGAATTTAAGATAACTTAGACCCTAATCTTTCCATTTTTGTAGAGTCCAACATATTTTTCCCAGCGCCGATCGTAACCTTTGTCGTCTGTTGGCGCTATCTGAAGAAAGCCGATTCCAGTGTTGCATTCGAATCAGCGGACACCGACTTACATGCAATTGATTTCTTGATGCCATGATCTTAGGGGCTTTCGAGTATCTACAAGTCTTCTTCCAAATTTTGGTGTAAACATCTCCACACCACCATGGACCCGCACTCCTCCTTGGGAAGCAGTTAGGTGAGCTCGCCGCTCTCTTCTCCACCTCCCCAATCCTTTCGTTGAAGCAACCAACACCAGAATCACTGTTTCGACAAAGCTCTATCGCCGTCAATGGCCACCACCGCCGCCGTCTTCTCTTTCCGATGGCCAACTCTTTCTCTCCCCCACTGATCCAATCTTAGCCGCTCCTCTCTAATCTAACGGTCCAGATCTCCTTGTACCCCTTCGCTGCTAGATTTGCAAAAGATCCCTTATAAATATTTGAGACTTAACCCGCAGTCCAAAACATCTTTTCAGATTTTGTTTTCTTCTTTTGAAAACGTATTTTGTTTTGGTTAAGTCTAAAATACGTTTTTAGCTATTTACAGATTTGCCACTGATTTTGTTTTAGCCATAATTTCTCCGTTTTAACTCCGATTTGACCCGTTCAACTTGTGTTAGGTTTGTAATTTCATAATCTACATGTGCATACTACTATTAAGTATGTTTTAAACTTTTAAAATTCATGATTAGATTTAATCTATTATTTTATTAAAGGAAATATTGTTTATTTCATATCTTCTACGTTTTAGCTCCGTTTTGACCCATTCAAGTTGTGTGATTCATAGCGACGAGAACTACGCGTTAGTAACAATGTTTATCATATTACTATTTCTAGAATTTTATGGTTTAAATCATATCTTGATTAATAGTTATGCAACTGGATTTTATAGATAAAATATGATTTGTTTTACTTTAGTTTTATAATTCGAATCTAAATTTGATTTCATTCAATTTATATAAGCTTTTATATAGTTAAAATAAATGAAGCCTATAATTTTCTTTTCCGCGTATAAAGGAGATTTATCGGTAGATGTATCTTTTTTACCAAAGCTCCGATTAGCGTGCTTTTCGCGTCTGTGTGTTCGTAGCGAGACGTAGATTCGTTTTACAAACCTTTCATCTTGATTTTATGTTTGGTGTACTGTTCTAATTTAGTTCTATTGTTTGCTTCGTGTATGATTGCATAGATGCTTGTGTGGTGCTTTATGATCATGTCTAGTCAGTGAGCTATACGTGGTAAATGAAGAAGCAGATCTTTGAAGGTTTGGACTAGAAGAAGGATTAGAGTTTTAAGGCAAGTATAGCATGAGATCTTCCTTGTTGTCCTATACACCTTTAATCATTTAATTCATACTACATGTGTCTACCTTGACTACCACTAAGGATTTCCTAGTACTTTGTACCTTGTGCCTTGATACCTATGGGGTATTGCATTGGGTAGTATGATGCTAGTGCTCAATTAAAGACCATGATCTTGTAACTTGACTAATAGTATATGCAATAAACACTAAAAGATGCTTTTTAGCAGCATAGAACAAGGGGGCTAGAGCATTGGGCTATTTTTATGGTGTTATAGATTCCTCTCCCTAAGGACTTATCTATAAGTGATCATCCAGGACTTACAGTACAATTGTGAGGGCTATATGGCTCTGGCTTTAGCTCAGTATGAGGACCTTTTCTAGCTTGTTAGTGGTTACCTTTATTGGCATAAGAATGGCTTGACAAATCAGGTATAGTGCGGCCTCTGTCCCCTTAAGTATAGGCTACGCGTCATTGTGCCATCGGGAAGGGAGGCTCTATATCTATTTGCCGAGTGAATCTAATGACCCTAACTTGTTAGATGAACCTTTAAAAGGCTTTATAGTGAACCCTGTCGACCTTCCTTGGTAGTGGGTTAAGAGGCTCGCGACCTTGGGCGAAAGGGTAAATCACGACTCACAGTGAAAGTGTACAACCTCTGTAGATTGTAAAACTGGTATATCAGCCGTGCTCACGGTCACGAGCAGCCTTGGAACCCTTACAGAATAGATGATGAACACCAATGATATGGATGATGAAGATGCTCACAAATGGTTAATTGTTTATGCTATTCATTATTCATATTTACCTGATCATGTGTTTACATAGGCTTGTGGATAAACATGTTGCTACTCAATTGCTAAAATCATGACTCATTAAAAGCTAATCGCAGTTAAACTAGTGTCTGCGTTTTAAGCCTCATGAACCCCATGTTTTATTTGTTGAGTACAACATGTACTTATGCTTGCTTTACTTTTCTAATATTTGGATAAAAATCTCGGATGGGTACCAGATTGCTAGAGTTGGAGGAATTAGGCTTGTGATCAACCAGTCAGTTGTCCCTGTGGGATTGGAGTCTTCGCCCAAAGATCGGAGTTGTCTTTCCGTTGTTTGCTATCTAAGGTTATATTCTTTATATTAAGTACATTATATATTGAGCATTGTCTTTCGATATTACCCTTATTTGTAGCTATATGTGAGATTTGACTTCCTAGACTCAATATGGTGTGTATCTGGTTTTGTCCTTAAAACCGGATGCTACAGAGTCGAAAACGGCGCGGACACGGCCTTCATTGGCAGCGATGGGGTCCGGCGCGACTACGTCTCAAGGTGGAAGACGACTGACGGTGGGACCAGGCTATCAGTGAGAAAGGGGAGGAAATAGGAGACACGTAGTGTGACGGGGAAACTGGGCTGCCTGCTTGCTGGGCCGTGCGGAGGGGAAAGAGTGGGTCGGCGCTGCTGCTGGGCTGCAAGCGGAAGAAGTGGGGCTGGGCTATGGGGCTGAGGGAGAACTAGCCCGGGAGAGGGAGAACATGTCAGCTGGGCCAGAAACCGAGAAGGAGAGAGTTTTCTTCTTTCGCTTTTCTATTTTCTTTTCCAAAACCAAATTCAAATGTAAAGCAAATCAAATTCAAATATGTTTTCAAATATACCTTTCAACTCAAACATAAATGAGCAATTTTAGTAAGTTTTCAAAAATAAATTTCACACCTTTTTAAATCCTTTTATTTTCAAATTTTCTTGTCTTTTATTTCAAAGCCATTTTTAATTTCATTTTGCAAAAGAAATTTATACCATTTTGAATTTTCAATCGAAGCCACTCAACCAAATAAATCAAATGCAATGGCGTGTATGCTCAAACATGTTGCTACCTTATCATGAATTTTAATGTAATGAAAATTTCTATTTTTCCTATATTTTATGAGCACAAAATTCAGAAATAAATCATTTTAAACCTATTTTCAAAAGAGGCAAATTTTAGGGTGTTACACATGTGTGTAATACTTAAATAAAGTTGGAAGTACAAACTTTGTAGATGACAATAAAATACTTGCTGTTGAAAAATAATATTGCTTAGTAATAATTTCGATAGCTTAGAAATGCAATTTGAAATAGAGTTCAACTAAAAAAACTTAAAAAATTCCAAGCTTGTGTACAGCTAGACATTGCCAAGTTTAGCAATTTATTTAGAGAGATTGGGTTAGTGGGTGATGCGGTGTTTTAGCTCGACTGAGCAACCTCATATATCAGTTTGACCATGGTGACTTGGTTTCGGTTTAGAGGCAATGGTTTAGTCATAGTCGCTGCTTTAAAATCCATGCACAACACATTCTCGGGCTAGCCCTCTAGGCTGGGCGCGGTCACCAGGCCACGGGGGCATGCCGTAGCAGCGTTGGCGCGCTCTGCGTGCGCACGCGTGCTGTAGTGCTTGGCCATCCTAGTCGCCCGTGCCGTGGCGTTGGTCGGCTCTGGCCTGACTAACCGCCGCTGCTGCTGCCACACTGCAGCGCTTTGTGCCACTGCCGCTGTCGCCACTGTGGCATTGCTATGCTGCTCTCTCTCTCTCTCCTTCCCTCCCTCTCTCTCCCTTCACCATAGCATGCCCTGTTCGTTGTGCGCATCGCTGTGCTGTCGGGCCACGGCCTTGGGGCCATGCTGCTGCTGCCTCCGCGCCCGCGCTGCATCGATGCCGCCGCTGCTACCGTGGCATCGCCATGCTGCTCGCCTGCCGCTACACCGTGTTGCGTCATTGGCCCGCTTTGATGCCACGTGCACGAGGCTGTTGGCTATGCGTTAGGCTAGGCTTGGCCGCCACTGCTCCGCGTCATGTGCACGTACTGCCAAGTCACGCATAGGACTACACTCTACCTTCTCAATCACCTTGTATCGCCCTGTAGCACATGTTCACAGCCGCTCACCTCACCTACCCGGCTTCGGCTCATACCGCCCCTACCGAATCACGATGCCATGTTGCCGCATACACATGACCACACGAGCACTCCTAAAGGCTCCACCCGAGCATTATACACGCAACTACTGCCCTTGCTCATGTGGTTGTATCCTCGTGCTGCCATGCCTTGTCGTGTCTTGGCTGATCCATGTTAATTCGAGGCCGCTGTCCACAACGTAGCAGCGGTAACACTCCATTCCTTCCTTTCAAATTCACCAGCTCTGGCTTCGCAGCACAGTTCCCCGCACCAGTGGGTGGCATGGGTAGTCAGCTACGTGCCCTATTCTCCTCAAGCCCGACCGATCACTACCGATAGGCAATTTGGTGTTTTGCTAGCCGTCGATCGTGTGCGCTGTTGAATCAGTAGGTTGGGAGGTAAGGCATGCAGGAGTGGTAGCAGTTCGATTGCTTGTAACCCTTCACTCGCCTTGACTCCCTCTATTCGGTGCTCGCACTGTTTTGGCTAGGGAACTCATTGGCGACGTGGTGACGTGTCGGTGTCCAGCGTAGAGCACCGCCGCCTCGCTCGGTCGCACGTGGCCAGACCGCCACAATGCTTTCCAGCTTCAACCATCAGTAGGGCATACACCAAGGTGAGCTACTGATGCTTCTCCGCCATCTCTACCTTGCTGTGAGGGCGTAGGCTTGCCAAAATAGTCGCACCGCCACCGCGGATAGCCGCTCGACACTACAGCCCGCGATAGTGTGCCTCCGAGTCCATAACTGCCACCCATCCTTGCACGTTTAGCTGTAGATGGTGGTCGGCCCTTTAATGCCGTCGTAGCGAGCCTAGGTTGCTCGGCGTAACCATCGTTGCCGCCGGTGTGCCGCGCCACCGCGCGTGGGTACGCCGAGGACTGCACTGTTGCAAAGGCAACAAATCCTAGGGTCTTTAATCCAAAGCGTGAGTCTGTAGTAATAGTGTTCCGTTGCTTAGCGTGATTATTCAAAAGCCCGAGCCCTCTTTTCCAAAATGCGAGCGCACGCGGGTGCCCCCAGCCTTGGGCTGTTGCTGGGCCACCGTGCCGCATGCGCAGCGGCGCCACGCTGGGCTACCGGGCCGAAATGGTCGCCACCGACCCTTTTTCTTTTCTAAGCATTTTCTAATTTAGCTTCTAAGGTAAATTTGTAAATTTAATATAAAATTGTGAAACTAATTTTGTTAAGTTCCTAAAATCATGATCTATCTGCTAGTATATTTTATTTACATAGTTTTATAATATTTTTAGAAGTGATCTAATTAAATTGAGATGCTTAATATTGTTAAAATATAAACTTGTAGAAATTATTGTGATAAATTGGTGATAGTGTTGGATCTAAAACTTTCACAGTAAATTCCTAATATTATTAGGTGCACACTGTAATTTTTGTAGCTCCATAATAATTAGTTGGCTAGGTAGCTAAATGAGCCCTAGTTTGAAAATATATGTTTAATCAATAGAATGCCAAAACACCTTGGGATTTTAAAACTAGAATATTTTTCTAGAGACAAAGCCTTACTTGGCTACGTGGATACATAGACCAGTACGTTACTCATTAAATCTAGCTTGTTAACTTACGGAGCATAATCATATATTTAAGAGTTGTGGTTACCGTTGATTAATTGCGCCTCTGTGTTGTATCCACGTATATCATAATAGGAACAACGATGGATCATGGAGTCGACTAAGGTAGCAGAAAAGATGATGCCTTGATGATTGTGTCACTATGATGGAATGCTAACTTTTGGTTATATCTTACCCAGGTAAGCCCCGGTGTATAACCCCTGTTATTCTACACTTTATCTTATGCTTGTGCATTAAGTTTTAAGGAGTTGAATGAAAACCACTTGCATATATATATATATCCTTATCCTATGAGTACTACTAGTATGTCAGGATCATGTTGATTGCTATGCTATAGGATCCGGTAGAAGTCGAGTGATTACCTGTCACTCACGAGAGATAGGAAAGATATTATTGTTGTTATTATATTACTATCATATGGAATATATATATATATATGAATGATAATTGGAGACCAGGCGGAATGGTACTTTGGATCTAGACTTGGTTAGGCATTTGAGCGAGGCTCGGATTGCACTTGTTCTGCCTGTGTCGATTGAGGACCGTCCATTGTTGTGGATGATAGTCAGGTCACAGACTTATTATCCTAAGCACATACTTGCTTATGGGAGCGGGAAGGCTCATTGCTCTCTTGTCATGGGTTCTGGCTCTTTTTGGACTGACTGATTGGAGGCGAGGATAGTGGAGGTCTAAGCACCACACTGAGTCCAGGACTCAGGAGTGGGGGCTTAGAGTCCAAGTTTGGACGGGGACCAAGTCCCCTTGACAGGAGAGTGGTGGGTTGGTCTTGCTTGTGCTTGGGGTACAAACAGGGCGTGTGTTTCAAGGTACCCAGCTGGGATACATTGGTTCGCGAATCGCCATGTGATATGGTACGACTTGGCCTTTGATCTAGCACCATAGTAAGAACTAGAATATGGAAGATGGTAAAATGGTTCTGATTGCTTACCACTGCTTCAAAGTAGCATAGGTGCTTACATAGAATGGTTAGTTAATAAACTAATGATGACTGCTAATGAAATTGAATATAAGGACGCATATTTAGTAATGCCCCCGCAGATGCAATAACCCACAAGCCAGATAGCCTTGCATATCCTTGGAGTCTTTTGTTTTCCTCCTATCGGGTAAGTCTTGCTGAGTACAATCGAGTACTCAGGGTTTTATTTCCCCTATTGCAAGTGATCGGATGACACATAGAGCTGACTCTTGTGTGGGGAAACCTCCTGGTGGGCTCAGCGGGGATTGCTTTTGCGCTATGACCGTAGTGTTTATTTATAACCCTCATGAAAGGTTTTTCTAAGAAAAGATGTAAAATCTGTTAGCATCTCTTGTATATAAATGTCTGCTATGTTAATACTCCACCATGTCATTAAATTAATCATGCTTCCTCTATAACTCTGATAACATTGTTATATTTTGCTGTTATAATAAATTGAGGTAATATTTTGGTACCGTAATAAAGTGATGTAAGAAATGACTTAAGAATGTTGTAAGCTTTATTCTCTCATTTATGATCCTGATGGAAAAATGTGGATTTTTGAGTTCTCCCTTGGGGTGTGCTCGATGAAACTGCATAGTTGAGTGTCTTCTCTTGAGTACTTAGTGTCTAATAGAAGACAAGTACTCCTGGGAGGGATTGGATTAGGCAGTTCTGCCACAATTGCTTGACTAGGTAATAGGTTTGTAATAACGCAGGGGCACAAAAATCATGTAAGACCAACATAAAGTACAGAACACACCGACAATTCAAATAAATATTGATCAAGGACATGAGCAATAAAACACTAGCAACAGGAACAAGATCCAAAGAACTCTAAATAGAGCACCAATAAATAGATGAATTAGATATATGCTTTTTATAGATTTTATCATATTTTCTAAAATAATATTAACTACAAATTCATTCATATGGCATCATGTTTGTGAAGTATAGAAAAAGTATATTGTTATGAAACTATTGGTAGAGGAACTCAACAATTTTAAACATTTAAGCCAAACTATAATGAAAGTATAGATAGTGTGATTGTATAGAAACAAAATTTTCACTTATCTATGACCAAAGGAGTAGTTAATATCATGTATTTTCATAGATAAAATAGAATTTAGTCATTTATGGGGGCCACCATATTCTTGTATGTGCTATACAAAATTACAAACCATGATAGAAAGTATAAGGATTTCATCTATTGCAATTAGTATATTTCACTTGTGTGACATAAAGTTGTGTATGCTATTTGCTTTGCATGAGTCGCCTTTAGTTAATATTGGTAAGTAGTCTACAACGATACTCCCCAAGGGCCCAAATAGGGAATAAAGTGCGGTAGTTAGGGTAGTTGAAGTAAACGGAAGAGTTGGTGTTGCCAGCATGTTCCTATAATCAAAATGCATGCGCACGGTTAGTAATGGTAGTTTATGTGACAATGTAACTATGCATCTTTTGTCTTACTATGTAGTAATTCAAGAGGAAGATGTCCATAATAAGGTGTAAATGCATAAAACAAAATATAAAGCTACAAAGTACTAACTAGATGAACATATTGTACATGAACACTTCTATCATATGTAGAACACAAAGATGCAATTATAACCTCTTTAAAGAATGCTTTAAAGAATGCATCTTTCTAACTTTAATGCTACAACTACATATCTAAATGGGCAATACATAGAAATGTGACACTAAAACAGAATAATGAACTAGAAAAAGACCTAGCATATGCATAGCATGACCAAAGTATGAGTAGAAATCACCTTGTTACTTATTTGAGCCATGAAATTAATATATAGGTTTTTTCTCATAAAATATAATGGGAGAAAGAGTTGCATAGTCAACTGAACAAAGAGAGACTGTTCAAACAAACTTTATAAAATGTATTGGTTGTATCACTAGATTATTTGAAAAAACTAACTTGCTGAGGATAGTCGCCTGTCTCCAACTGCATATTAATCAATACTAGTCATTGACAAGCTATTGATATTTTAGATAATAAGCCCTTGTTTAGTTCCACCCCAAAATCCAAAAAGTTGCTACAGTACCTGTCACATCGAATGTTTGCGGCTCGTGCATGGAGCATTAAATGTAGACGAAAAGAAAAACTAATTGCACAGTTTGGTGGGAAATTGCGAGACGAACGTTTTAAGTCTAATTAGTCAATGTTTGGACACTATTTGCCAAATAAAAACGAAGGTGCTACAGTAACCCCAAAATCCAAATTTCGCGAACTAAACAAGGGCTAAAATGATGTAATGGTGTTGGGTCCCGTTCCATCTATTAATTACACAAATTAGAATAATAAGGTGGATGCAATCAACATATATTTATAAATGCTATTCCTACTAGTCATTGACAAGCTATTGACATTTTAGATAATAAAATGATGTATCCAAAACATAAACTTCATATTCATAAATGTTGCAACGATTGATTACATATATTCAAAACATCACTTTTTATATCTAGGGAATATTCCTTTGGAGTAGCTGATATTTGATGTACAAATCAAACCTGTCCAGCATGAAGCAAAGCTAGCATTGCCCAAGCAGTCTGTACCGCATGCGTACTATGACCCTCTACATAGATCTGCACATGTTACATTTTTTCTCTGATTAGTACCACAACTAGCTAGCTAAGCAACATACAATAAATAGATAAACCCTACAACTCTAGGTAACTTAGTTCATTCCTTTGGCGAGCTGTAGTTATAAGTTAACTCTCATATATTTAGGCAATACATTTCTTTATTTGTAACATCAGTAGCATTGGTAGAACTGTAATAACATGTGTCCAAATCTGCTTATGATCTAGCTCATGGAACGAGTGGGCATATGTGTAGCACCTCTCTTAAACCTGAGGTGCTACATTAATTTTGGCGCGATCAGGATTATAACCTAGCCATAATCTCCCTCCTAAACTTCCAAAGCGGTATTAAACCAACCAACTACAGCCACATATGGGCCACATGGACCATATTCACTACTATGAGTATTACATTCACCCCTCTTTAAGTGTGAATGCCCTCGGCTGCTCACCGCATATGCAGGAGACACCAAGAATCACCTATTGGTACAAGGTTGTGCCATTCTTACCCTTCCACGGGTATGGAAGAGTGTGCATTGTATCCCATACAATGCAACACTCCATGGGCAATGTACAACGCAGCCCTTCATGGGCACACTCACAACACAAGAGTGTGCATTGTACCCCTCCATGGGCAACGTGCAACGCAGCCCTCCACAGGTACACATGAGTGTGCATTGTACCCCTCGACGAAACGTACAACACAACGCATATCACATACAACAAGGGTTGACACTCTGCATCCAAATTTGCTTACAACCTAGCTGCTCAAGTGGAATAGGCCACATATGCATAGCTATCAGTGGTGCTATGTTTGGAGTGATAAGAATTATAAGCTAGCTATTAGCCTTCTAAACTTTCAAAGTGGTACTAAACTAGCCAACTATAACCACACATGAGCCACATGGACCAACTTCACTACTAACAGGCTAGGGTATTACGAGAACATTAAGATGACTTACCTTCAAAATAGTTGAGAAGGCCAAAATGGTCTATACATGAAATCATAGGGTACATAAGTTGAGGAAGCTAGTAACAAAGTTAGACATTTTTGTGACCTTTTCTCAACAAACATGCATGGTTCTTACAATACATGACAATTAATAACTAAACTTATATATAGAACGGGAAAAAACAAGTATACACATTTACCTCTCGTTCACATGATAGATAGCTTTCCCCCCATCCACCTGTTTTGAGCTGTGTTGACAACAAAAAGTTGCAAGCTTTCCTAATGCAAGCGCTGTTTTGGTAAGTTCTACCGGCTGCAATTAAGCCTTTTAGTGCAAAGAAGGTTCCATAGATAAAACATATGCCCCAAGTTCCATACCTAGATGAAAATTGATTTAAATATTAATAAAGAACATAATATACATTGTACAAAAATAAAAGATGTATTTATACAAACCAGGATCCATCCTTCTTTTGATTGTTCTCAATATATTTGGTAGCTTTGTTTACATATTCTTTTATCTGTTCACTGCGGTAACCAGGATAACTCTCTCCAAAGAGTATCAGAGCATGCATTATTGAGGAAGTACATTCGACCGTCCTGTTATTGGACTCATTCAGTTACAAAGTTCATCCTAGTACAATATTCGATCAAGTTCAGATTGAGAAAATGTTGTCCAAGTTCTTATGGGTAATCGACGACAAGATTTCGAAAACTCTCCAAAGGATTCAAAATCTAGGTTGTTAAACAAAACAATTATATTAGTGCATATGTAGCTAAAAATGTGGAAAATCAGTACTTAAATTGAAGATTAATTTTCAAATAAGATATCAACAACATTATTATACTGAGTAAAAAGCACTAACTAGGAGGTTAGTAGAGGTGATTATATCTCCTTCCCCTCTAGGATCAGACACTATGTTAGACGTCCTTTGCGCCTTACCAATCCATCTATTTATGAGGTGCCTACATTCACTTTGTCTATCTTAAATTCTACCGGCACAATCCCTCATAGGCTTTTGTAGGTGAGGGCGTGCATGTGTGCTGTTGTAATACATAATTGATTTGTAGAGGTGGCTAGATTTTCATATGTAAACTTAAGACTACCTCTAGAAATCGATTGGTAGAGGCGGTTGGTGTTTTTGCCACCTCCAAAAATTGATATGTATAGGTGACGGTTAGTAACATGGCATGCATCTAAAAACCATTTTCCAAAAAAATGAAAATTGGTCTAAAGATCACAGGTCAAGTGTTTTTTCATGCGAAATATGTGCACTTGAGGTTCCTAGGATCTCATTGAGCACTATAACTCAGGTATACGACATATCTCCATCTAGGGCCATTTCAAAAAAGTTTGGGCTCTAAACAATTTCAAATAAACAGTTACTATTTTTTGCAGCATCTATTTTTTGAGGCAGGTCAAATCACCTACCATGACTAAAAATATAGTTCAATTCCAACTGTCTCTAGAAATGCCTCTACTTCTAGAGGTGGTTCGTAACACCAACCACCACTAAAAATGGAGGGCTTTTTAGGGGCCGCTCGGAACACCAATTAATTGTTGGAGGTGTGGCCCATTTCTAGATTTTTTTTAGAGGCAAGGTTTTGATCCAAACACGAGAAAAAATGAGATGCCTAAAGATCTCATTTCGATATTTTTTATATGTGTATCTATATGAGCGTTTGCATATATACTATATTCCTAAAAACAACATTATTATATTATTTGGACTATCAATTATTATAATGGTTGTGATTTTGTTGTAACTAGTTTCTACTGAAATCAATTCAATAATGGTTGAAGAACGCAAAATTTGAAATAAATGTGTACTTAAAGACAGATGTTCTTTTATGTATCCATTTACCTGGTAGCTACAAATGTGACATATTAATACTATCCTCACCCGAAGTGACTTTTCCTTACTAACGTTATAAAAAAATGTGACATTGCAAACATTACAATTTTATAGCAGCTAGGTTAGTGGCGATTGGCGAGAGGAATGGTACATGTCATCAGCTAATGGTACAAAAATATGACATTGCAAACATTACAATTTGATAACATTACTCAATATACTATCTTATCTGATCCACCAGTTCTTGGGATGTTCAATTTAAAAGTGATTTAGTTAGTTCCAAGATTTAAAAATACACTAAATACTAAAGTGATTAGGTTGCAACACCATTTTCAAAAAACATTTCATAAATTGGGAGTGATATCCCGCTAACAATCCCTTCGTCAAATCTTTGTGTGCATGTGTACGTTAGCAGCTGTTTGCACTTAATTAGTTATTAAAGGTAGTTCCACAAATGGTTTTGTCTGTTCTTATTAAAGCAAATGTCAACAGCCTCATGTAGCCCAATGCTATACATTCCTGGTGAGATGGATAAGGTTGCATCTTAACTATTGGTACATTACCTCCAGCCATGAATAAGTTCTTTGGCACTCAAATGAAGAGAATGAACCGTCTTTGTTCTTCAAAGGACAAAAATAAAGTTTGTTAAATAAACTTCGCAGTTAAGTAAATTGAGAAGCCATTGCAAGTCTAGAAGTCAATGAAAACCATGGATGACATAAATGTCACTAAAATTCATTTTGAAGAAGACAAGTGGAAGCAACCAAATATTTGAAATGGGTGCAACATAAATTGGAGCAGCTAATACATAAAAATGAGAAAATATATTTTAGTTGCATGCGGTGCAGAATATTACTCATGTTCTCCAAAAAACCCTTTTGTAATTTTGCTAGGTATAATTTTGTTAGTTCACAGTCTTCTTGCTGATTTGCAATGCAACTGTTAAAAAAGATTGTGATCGTATAATTTCGGACATATCCCATGAAATTTTGAACATTTAATGTTAAGATCTGTTCATTTTATATATATTATGGTATGAACTATCGCAACTTTTAAGTTCTTATTACTAAAAGAATTTGACATGTGCAGTTTAACTTGTTCTGAAAATAGAAATTCATAACATATTAAAATCATACCCTGAAGGTAAGAAGGCAATCAATAGCATCGAATAGCCATTCTTTTGAGTTCCCAATAAGGTTAGGAGACACCTTTGACAGCAGCAGTATAGCCTGAAGGTATATATACAGAATAATTGAAGTCAAAGAAATAATTGTTTGACATGCTTGTACAAGGAAAACAATTATTCTAACTCATGTACATTGAAGAAGAAACAAACTTCTGCTAACCTTAATTACTTCAGCAGAACTATCACTTGAGGCCCAGCTATTGTCTACAGTTGAAAGTGTCCACGAACCTTTTGATCTATGCCGAAACCAATATCTTGGGTCGCCAGGGGGGTTTCGTGTAACCTTATTATATTGTAAAAAAATTAAAATTCAAGTTAATCAAATTTGATAATATATTAATTGAAGAGGAAGAGCAACATACTTGTGCTTTCTTGATATATCTGAGGGCCTTATCCATTTCTGGCACATATTTGTCAATAATGTCCGCTGACAAGAAGGCTTGAATAATAAGGGCTATCTCCCAGTTTTGGGTACCATCGTATATCTATATTGAGAATCGCACATCAAATTTGTCTCAGTTTCTCTCTTAAATGAAGGTTCCCTTGAGTCACTTGAGGAAAACAAATACTAGCACTGTATGACTATTTCACGATGAGGTACCATTTGATTAAAAAGGAAATATATAGTATAATATAGCCGACAATGAACCCAAAAAACAGTAGTGTTTTACATATCATCCCAGCACTTTCAAGAGAACCGTTCTATATATAAACTAAGAAAAAGAAAATACCACAATTCCTAGTACATTTATGCAGATTAGTTCCAAAAAGCAAAGAATCGATCACTAATCAATTACTTACTTGTCAAGATGTTAGTTCAATTGCATCCATAATAGAAATGAAATGAATGATCTATCAACTAATTATTGAGAAAAATGAAAATAAGTAGTACGTGTATATATATATATATATATATATATATATATATATATATATATATATATTATTCACACTAGATTGTCTTCAAAATTGATTTAAATTGTTAAATTGAGAAGCCATTGCTAGGAATGTTAAATTAATTAACTGAGTATATGGCCACAATATGCATGAGTTATCTCTTGAGTGGTATTTTCTATATCGTGGTTTTACTAAGAAATAGTATCCATTCTAGGAAACTTGCTAGCAGGAAGTTTTAATAGAGCAAGACATTTCTTTTGCGTGAGTTTAGACTTTATATATAGTGTACTCCTTCTGTCCAAAAAAGAATATTATTCTCACCTTTTAAAGAGTCAATAAACATTAGAGGTTTATCAAATATATAAAAAGTACAAATATTCATATTTCATAACAAATATCATTAAATAAATTATGCAATATTTTCATAATAAACTATTTAGAGATACAAATATTTTTATAAACTTAGTTAAACAAAAAAACTAAATTAGTCTAAATCTAAAATAAAAGGCTTTTTGGAACGGGGGAGTATGTATTTGCATACAATTATACTGAGCAATTTGGCACGCTCTATCATACCCATTTAAGTTGCGCCCCAATCATATAGTCCACGCGTAGGCAGTGCATAGTCGTGCTCGAGAAGTGCGTCTTATTACTATGGTGGTGCACGAGAAGTGCGTCTTAGTTCATTTTAGTGAAAGTGAAACAAAAAAAAAACTGACATTGCCTTAGTTCATTTTAAAAAAAAATGATTCCTTATGGTATTGCCTTAAAGAGTCGGATTCAATCGTTTTGGCCCACACAAGTCTGACTCGATGTTTATGCAGCCCACGAAGGATGCATAAGAGCATCTCTAACAGTTCCAATCTTATTTTTTTAAATATAAATATACTCATTTCCAACAATTTCTTATTATAACTCCTATTTATCTGCTTTTGAGAAAGCAGAGGCATCCACGTGAAAATATACTAGGATAGTCTCGATACTCCCTATCCGTTTTTTTGTCCACGACACACTCCGTTGCCTATGATTATGACACCAACGCCTGGAGTTTTTATTGGAATTGGATCTCTCGCAACTATTTTTAGAGCTAAATATGTTGCTAGGATGGCCAGCTATGGCCCGACGACTGCCTGGGAGGTTCGTCAAAATTGGATCTCTGACCACTAATTTTACGTATAAAAATACTTGGAGGTATAGCAAGCAATGACGATTCTGTTTTAAGGGTTTAGGAATGAGGTAGGGTGTCGGGATGACTGACCAGGGCAGCAAGTTATTTCGTCCAAGTTAGTATATATGGGAGATGACAACATGTATGTTTTTATGAACGAAGAAAATGGAACTAATTGGTGAAGTATATGTTTCCATAACCAATGATTTTTAGAAATGTTCCAAAACTAGACTTTTACAGCATCTGCAAGTTTCTTTCTTAAACCCGTTCTCTAACTCATGATTTGGAGTCATTTGAATAAAAATTACCCTCTGTATCTTTCCACCCTCCAACTTCTCTATATCATTACTCCAGAGCATCAACCCCACCCTCTATCTTTGACTAGTGAGAAATCCAGAATAGATAATGACAATATTTGCATTGGAGATCAAATTAAAGAAGCAATTGGAGGGCATTCTTTTTACCAAAATGTCTATTCCTATCAATAAAGAAAGGTACCAAGAGGCTCTTGGAGTTGCTCTTAGGACTCAATTTTTTTAGATATGTTAGAGATGCTCTTACGTTAAGTTCCAATTCCTCCTATTACATTTGATTGTTCGACTCTCAATAACTCAGTAAAGAAACATTTTATACTTATTTTTGCTTCTCTTGTCCATTTTTGCTCATATTTGAAAGCTCACTAGTGAAACAGTTATTTGTTCCACATGTTTAAGTTTTGTTACACTTGAAACATTTGTCATTTGTTCGTTTAAAAACTATAACAGTGGTTATTTCAATTCTCAAACCTTGCTTTCAGCTCAATTTCATCCATCAACTATTAAAATAGATGATTCAGCCCTGAAACCTTTTCTTTTAGGCTCATCCTTGCTACTCATCCTATGTGGCACGCCATGTTATGATGCCCCGTCATGATCAACATCACCACCGCAAGCAGGGGAGGCTAGGATAGGCATGCTTGACATAGCTGGCCGGTTCGATGATTAGTTTAGATGGTGTAGTGTTGTGGTAGAGGAGGCCTTTGAGCTACAACGCTTTTGGGATTTTCTTAAGAAAAGTAAACGTGGTGGTGCCACATATATACATAGGATGAGAAATGGTGCTGGAGTTACTGAGGCACGAAAGGCATAGCAAGCCACATAGGATGAGGAGTGGCGATTAGACCAAAAGAAAAGTTCAAGGGTTGAACGACCACTTCAATAGTTTATAGATGAAATTGAGCCGAAAAGTAAATTTGAGAAGTGAATTAGGCACTTTGATATTCAAGGAGGAAATTAAGCCTAAAAGTAAACTCTGACAACCGAAATGGCCATTTTGGCAGTTCAAGGGTAAAATTGAGCACAAGTAATAGTTTAGGGACAAAATGGCTATTCCGCTATATCATTTCACTAAGAAGCCGTAGTAGTGCAATTGGCAAATAGTCTCCAAGTGAGGAGCCAGCTGCCTTGAGGGTAAGAAGCCGTAATATTGATTTTCTGTATTTACTAACAAAAGCTGTAATATTGATTCACAAAAGGGAAAACAAAAGGACTGCATGACTAAAAACCTATGTCAAATCAAAATTCTTACTTAATAAGACTTCATGGCACACCGTGTTTAAACCAGATGTATGATGTTTTTAACACAAAAAATGTATATGTGTTTCAAAATGGCCTTTGTGTCCAGTTCAATTTTAAAATGCTTAGGTACGGTCAGTCAAGTGCTAGTAATTGCAAATGCTTGAAATATATAGTGCAAGAAGGGGTAAAGATAGCAGGAGTAGGGCAGAATTGTACTTTGGTCTTCATGCCATCTTCAGCAATCCACAGGTAATCATGTATCCTTGAAAGATGTTGTTTGAGTACATCTGAAGTGGGATTTTCCACCCAACAACAAATCATGTTCAATGCCTGATTGTCAATGTTTGTAGATATTTTAGTTCTAAGGTCCTATGATCAGGATGAACATTTATAAAAACAGGAATATGCAACTAGTAAAGAGTAACATAATACAGAGGTGAAGCCCTATGCTTACTAATATTATGAAGATACGGACCATTAAAATAGACATGATTTTTTGTTTAAGTACATCTATTATGTTTTTGTCACCCCTTCCTATAAAAGGGTTAAATTGGGTGTGTTATATTTGTACACAAACGCCATTTGATAACAATTGGTGTGTGGCCTCTGCAATGGTTTTCATGCTTAATGTATTTTTGATGGAAAATCTAGGGTATACTTTGCACCTCTATATTCCTGTTATACTACATTGGCAAAACTCATACTCCCTCTCCACTTTTGAATATATGACACATTTAATTGATCCTTTCTTTTCATTCATTTGACTATTGCAACACCCTAAAATTTGCATTATTCCAAGAATAGCTAAATTGATTTATCTAAAGCATTTATGTGAGCATTCAAACATAGGAAAGTAATAATTTTTATAAAACTAAAATCAAATATAAGATTAGCTACAAGTGATGCATACATGCTGCTGCATATTTATTTTTGTGATGAATGGTTTTGATTCAAAGTCCAAATGAATTCAAAATCTAATTGAAAATGAATTTGGAAAATTGTTGGAAAAAGGAAAAGAATTATTTTTTTCCTCTCCCTCCCTTACTTGATTCTCGGCCCGCTCCTTCCGCCAGCCCAGCTCCCTCTCCCCTCCCCCTTCTTCTCATTTCTGGCCGAGGCCCAGCCTAGCGCCGGCCGCCCGCCTCTCCCCTTCCTCCTTCCTTCCTGGGCCGGCCCAAGTCGCGCGCGCCGCTGGAAACCACCACCGCACCTTCCTCTCTCGCTGCCAGCCAGGCCCGCTGGTCAGCTTCCCCTCCCTCCTCCGCGTCGTGCGTAGCCAAAACAGCAACCGCCGCCGCGCCCACGCTCCAAGTCGTGGGAGCGTCCCCCGCTCCTTGGCCACGTTAAATGGGAGCCCATACCCACCGCCACTCCCCTTGCTGCTCCCTTCCCCAGTTCTCCTCGCGCTCACCGCAGAAACCGCATCACAGAGGCTCGTCAGATTTGCCATCCGCCCTCCCGTGTCGCACGCCGTCCTCGTTCCGTCTCTGCCGCCGGTATCACCCGTGGTGAGCTCGCCGTGTCCTTCTCTGTCTCCCCGTGCATCTCTCGCATCGGTTCGTGGTTCCTAGGGCCGGTTCCATGTGCACAGTCGAGCATTCTCGCTGCCGGCCATGGCGCGCGCCGCGCGGGCCGATTCCCGACCGCGCTGGACCCCGTGGTGGACTCGCCACGGTCCCCGCTTCCTTCCGGTGCCCTCGGTTCATCGAACCGTGGCCCGTAGGGCCTTAACTGACCATGCCGGCGCGCTCCTCGCCGTCGGCAATGGAGAGCCGCCGCGGCTGCCCCTGTTCCCTGCCGGCGCACTCTCTCTCTCCTTCCCATCTCTAATCGGAGCCATTCGTCCTCGATCCAACGGCCTAGGATGGCCGATACCCTTACGCCGTGGCAAATTTGTTAAAGAGCCCCTCCCTTTTCCTGAAATAGAACCCACGGTCCTTAGCGTACTCTAGTTTTACGCTTTCTCTTTCTAAAAGCGCAGATCTTCGTTATCAGATTCAAAATACGTTTCCCTTAATTACAGTTTTGCCACTGATTTTGTTTTACTCATAAAAACTTTGTTTTAGCTCTGATTTGATCCGTTCAAATTGCGTTAGATTCGTAATTAAGTTCTCTACATGTTAGTGTCACTGTTAGTCATGAATGAAACTTTTAAATTTTGAGGTTAGATTTAATTAATTAAATTGCTATAGGAATCTCGTTTAATTCATAACTTTCGTGTTCTAGCTCCGATTTTCGTGAACTTCGCGTCTATGTGATCGTAGCGTGTTGTTGGTCTGTGTTGATCGAGTTCAGACAGTGAGTACTTTAGGAACTCGGATTTCTTCGAAGAGCAGCAGGATCAGCAAGGCTTTGTGAACCAAGGCAAGTATAGCATGGGATTTACCTTGATGCCGATTCACCATTATTAATTACTCATTTGCATGTGTCTAATTTTGATACCCGTAAGGACTTCCTAGTGATTGATTATCCTGTTCCTTGTCTGCTATGGGTTAATTGCATATGGGTAGATTGCTAGTGCTCTAACTAAATATGATCTACATGATGATGAATGGTTCTATGGAACCAAAAGTATAACATGATTTATAACAACTGATCCATAGGGCGAAGGGGCAAATGACTTTTGATCATGTTGCTCCTGGCCCTCCATAAGGACTTATCTATGGGCAAAAGCTAGGACTGATAGTGCAACCGAGAGAGTCATATGGCTCTGACTTTAGCTCAGTAATAGGACCTTTCTAGCTTGTTAGAGGTTACCTTTATGGCACAAGAGGGGCTTGCCACGTTGGGTATAGGGTTGCCTCTGTTCCTATGTGTATAGCCGCGATGGATATGTGCCATAGGAAAGGTGGTTTCCTACATCTGCCTGTCGAGGAAACCTAGCGGCCCTAACTTGTTAGAGAAACCTATGAAATGGCTTCATAGTGTACCCTGCCCGCTCACCTTGGCAGTGACATGGGAGTAATTAACCCGGGCATATGGGAATCACGACTCACGGTGAATGTGCACCACCTCTGTAGAGGGTAACAAACTGTTATAACAGCCGTGCTCACGGTCACGAGCGGCCCGGAAAACTCACAGAATAACTGGTTACTTGTTGATGATCATTTAAATTGTTCTATGATGATATATGATACACTTGACGCTGATATCTGTTCATATGGGATTAAATGGGAGCTTAAGCATAATTTGATAATACCTTATAATAAAAGCTTGGCTTACTAAAAATGCTAACTGCAGTAAACCAGTGTCAACCTTTTTGAGCTACATAACCCCATGTTAACTTGTTAAGTACGGGATGTACTTACGCTTGTTTATTTTCTTTATTTGGATAAAAATCCCGGATGGGTAACAGATGACAATGGGTATGAGGATTTTCCTGAGGATTTTTAGGCTTGTGGTCAACCAGTTGACCTTTCCTATGATGAATCCTCACGAGAGAGTTATCTTTTATTATTCCGCTATGTGATGTAAGTCTAAGTTATATTATGGTTCTTGATATAAGAGACACTGTGATGATACTTTATGTAATTTGTCAGCTTGTGTGTGTGATTGATCTCTAGGCACACACGAGTTTTGTGCATTCAATTTTATCCTTAAAATTGGGTGTGACAAATTGGTATCAAAGCCGTGTTGACTATAGGACGCAAGCCTAGTTAGAAAACGGTCGTTTTAGCATCTTTGCTCCTCTGGTTTCTTGCTTACTGTCTTATTCTTGTTATTTTATTAAAACATTTATGCTTTTCATACCTTAATCTATTATATAAAATTGTTGATTCTAATTCTATCTCACTTTAAATCTATAGATGTCTCATAACCCGAAGACTGTCAGCCTCAGCACTGCTGGCTACCGTGCCCTGTTCACCCCACGTGCTCCACAGGCGGAGAAGGAGATTGTGATCATCTCCGACGATGAGGAGATGGCTACCCCAACATCTGCACCTGCTCCTACCCCAGCTGTCGCACCGGTCTATCCTGTGGTAGCTACACCTGAGGAGTCATCGGCTACTTCACCTTTACCTGCGCCATCCCTAGTTGTCCCCATGGTGGATGAGGAGATAGGCTAGAAGTGCAAGTACTACTTCAAGCCAGCCCTAGAGACGGCCTACTACCACACCCCGACCTGCACGCCTCCATCAGCTACCACTGTGCAGAGTACCAGCATCCATTGGAGGCCACCTTCTGGAAGGTAGAACTGGTGGTCACCGCTTGGAACGACATCAAGAATGGACATGAGGTGGAGACTGTCCACCGTGCCACTGCTAGGAGGGCCCATGCCTTGGATGGCATGGAGATGCAGCACAGGACGCCTACATCCACTACCATGGTCATCGCTTTGAGGCCATGAGGGAGGATTGTTTCAGGTGTTCCTTCCTCACAATGATCATGAGGGTGTTTGGCAGGTCTTGGCTCCACCAGAGAGTGACCCAACTCTGGAAGCAATGGTGCAGCATGTCCATGCTATGCAAGGGGTAGATGAGGAAGTCAAAGGAGAACTGCGTGCATCCCAGAGGGCTGAGAGATGCCTCCAGAAGCAAGTGGATGAACTTCGAGCTCAACTTGGGCAGCCATCAATCTACAAGAAGAAGCGCCGGTCCTTCACCATGATTGACATCGCTCCATAGGTGTTAGGTGCCTTGATTTAGATTACTATGTCGTTAGTTCGTGTTTCATATTTAGTCTTGTTTGGTCTTGTGAACTTGGATGATTAGATGTTTTAATTTGTGAACTTGGTTGATTTGGTATTTGTTTGATTGCTGGAAGTTTGTGGGCATGTCCACAACTTCCTTAGATTGGAACCTTAAGATTAGATGAAATCTTAATGCAGATGGTTTGCTTTATCTTATCTCTGCTGTGCTGTTTTCTGGAGCAGCCTGTGATCTTTATCTTGTATCTCGAAATCTGGGCTATCAAAAATTCTGAAATTTTTGTGGAGACAACTAGACTTCTGTATCTTTCAAATGTCTTTAGAATCACGTCAATAGCTATTCAGGTTTATGAGATCTAGCTGTCACAAGTTGTGGTTCCTGCACAGTCTAGAACCCAGAACAGATTTAGTTTAGCACTACTTTTGACCATGTGTGTATCAGAATCTGTAAAAGTGATCTACATAAAAGTTGTAGCTGATCTCCTAAGCTTTCTAACAATTCTTGGTACACCTCTGTTGGATCTCTGAAACTCAAGTTATAACAGTTTTACTGAACTGCTGAATTTGAATCTTGTCCAGAAAATTCTCAGCATTATTTCTTATCTTTTGTAAGCTCTCTATAATTTGGAAAATCTCTAAATTTTGCGCATTTGTTGGAAAATAGATGGCCGCAAGAGGAGGAAGAGGCAGAGGCCATGGTCGTGGACGTGAATGCTCTCATAAATCCACCACCACCGCCACCTATGACCATGGAACAAATATTGGGAATGCAAGCGCAGTTGATGCAAGCTATGATGCAGCGCTTGGACAATGAACCTGCAAGAGGACCACCGCCTGTTCAGGTCAGAGATAAGCGTGGAGAGTTTATGAAGGGTCGTCCACCGGTGTTCACTCATGCCTTAGACCCTATGGAGGTAGATGATTGGCTGTGTGCTGTAGAGAAGCAACTTAACATAGCACAATGCAACGATCTTGAGAAGGTGTTGTATGCTTCTGGTCAACTCCAGGGAGCAGCTCAGGATTGGTGGGATTCTTTCCAGTATGGACATCCCAACAATGCTCCTGCTATCACCTAGCAGGAATTCAAGGACAATTTCTGGTCTTATCATATCCCTGATGGACTCATGGAATTGAAGCAGGAGGAATTCAGGCCCCTCAAACAAGGATCCATGACTGTGGTGGAGTATCGTGACAAGTTTGCTCAACTGTCATGCTATGCTCCAAATGATGTGGCTGAGGACAAGGATAAGCAACGCCATTTCCTCAAGGGACTCTATGATGGACTGCAGCTTCAACTGATGTCCAACACCTACCCTAACTTTCAGTCATTAGTGAACCGCGCTATTGTGATCGATGATAAGCGCAAAGAGATGGAAGCTAAGAAGAGGAGGCTTCAAGGGCAAGCTTCTGGAAGTAACACCCGCCCGTGTGCCTATCCCCAGCAGGGTTTTCAGCAAAGGAATCTAGGACCAACTAACTGGGGAAACCGTGGTCAGTATCCTCAAAAGAACCAGTTCCAGCAATGCCCTCAGTACCAGCAACAGTATGGTAATCAGCGTCCCCCGCAACAGACTGGCAATCCGGCAACCCACCAAGGACCATCCAACAATGCACCTATGAAGAGTGGTGCAACCAATAACCCCAATGCCTGCTACCGCTGCGAAGAAGTAGGTCACTATGCTCATCAGTGTCCTAAGAAGCAGAACCAACAAGCACCTCAGAACCAGACTGGCAATCAGAAGTTCAACGCCCAACCACATCACACTGCGAAGGTGAACTATGTGTCATCTGATGCAGCTCAAGAGATGCCAGAGCTCATGTTGGGTACGTTCAGCGTCAACTATATCTCTGCTACAATACTTTTTGATTCTGGTGCTTCGCATTCTTTTATTTCCCAAGCTTTTGTTAGAATGCATAGCATACCTTTGTGTGCCATGAAAAACCCCATACTAGTAAATTCACTGGGAGGTAGTATGCCCGCTTCATATTGGAGTCCCTCAACTAGCATTTCCTTAAGGGGGGTAGACTTCAAAGTGAAACCAATTGTGTTGAGAACAACGGGAATTGATCTTATTCTGGGAATGGATTGGATGAAACAACACCGGGCAGTGATTCAGTGTCAGGAGAAATTTGTGGTTGTGACATCACTCAATGGAGATAGAATCTATGTAGAAGTGGTAGTGCAAGCTCAGCCTACAGCCACAATGAACCAGCTAGATGGTGAAGCCAATGAACAAGATCATGTCATGGAGGAGTTCCTAGATGTCTTCCCCAATGACTTGCCAGGTATGCCACCTGACCGAGATATTAAATTCATTATTGAATTATTACCTTGAACTGCACCAATAGCTAAATGTCCATATAGAATAGGGGTTAATGAATTAGAAGAGCTTAAGAAACAACTAAAAGAGTTGGAAGAAAAAGGTTTCATACGCCCTAGTTCTTCCCCATGGGGTGCACCTATGATCTTTGTGGATAAGAAGGATGGTAGTCAACGGATGTGTGTGGATTACCGTTCACTTAATGAGGTTACAATCAAGAATAAATACCCTTTGCCTAGGATTGATGATTTGTTTGATCAGTTGAGAGGAGCCCATGTGTTCTCCAAGATTGATCTCCGCTCAGGGTACCATCAGCTAAAGATTTGAAACTTAGACATACCCAAGACAACATTCACTACATGGTATGGATTGTATGAGTATACCGTTATGTCTTTTGGTTTGACCAATGTACCTGCATACTTCATGTATCTGATGAATAAGGTGTTCATGGAGTTTCTAGATAAATTTGTGGTGGTATTCATAGATGACATACTGATATTCTCTAAGACTGAAGAAGAACATGCTGAACATATAAGGTTAGTCTTGCAAAAGCTTAGAGAACATAAGTTGTATGCTAAGCGGAGCAAGTGTGAGTTTTGGATGAAGGAAGTCTCTTTTCTGGGTCATATTGTCTCCAATGGGGGAATAGCAGTGGATCCAGGCAAAGTGCAAGATGTATTAAATTAGAAACCACCAACCAATGTAAGTGAGATCCGTAGCTTTTTGGGATTGGCTGGATACTACAGGAGGTTCATTGAAGGTTTTTCCAAGCTAGCTAAGCGTATGACAGCTCTATTGGAAAAGAATGCTAAGTATGTATGGTCGGATAAATGCCAGACAAACTTTGATGAGCTAAAGAAGAGGTTGACTACAGCTCCAGTATTAATTTTGCCTGATTTAAGCAAGAACTTCTCTATATATTGTGATGCATCCCGTTTGGGCCATGGATGTGTGCTTATGCAAGAGGGAAGAGTGGTGGCATATGCATCTAGACAATTGAGGAAGCATGAGTTGAATTACCCTACTCATGACTTGGAATTGGCAGCTGTGGTTCATGCTTTGAAGATCTGGAGACATTATCTAATTGGACATAAGAGTGATATCTATACCGATCATAAGAGTTTGAAGTATATCTTTACCCAATCAGATCTGAATCTGAGACAACGTCGTTGGTTGAAATTGATCAAAGACTATGATTTGGAAGTGCATTATCACCCGGGAAAAGCAAACGTCGTAGCTGATGCACTTAGCAGAAAGAGCTATGCCAATGGACTTCAGATGACATCTATGTCAGCAGAGTTGTGTGTTGAAATGGAGTATCTCAACTTGAGCCTTGTCACTAATGCAATGAAATTGGTGATAGAGCCTACATTGGAACAAGAGATACGCAAAGGTTAATTGGAGGATGAAAAACTTAAGGAGATAGCAGAGAATGTAGTGCTTGGAAAGACACCAGGATTCAGAATGGATGAGAATGGCACCCTTTGGTTCGGAAAA
The DNA here is from genome assembly GCF_019320115.1 of Miscanthus floridulus. Classification (NCBI taxonomy): domain Eukaryota; kingdom Viridiplantae; phylum Streptophyta; class Magnoliopsida; order Poales; family Poaceae; genus Miscanthus; species Miscanthus floridulus. Next base: position 91,849,077 of record NC_089597.1, read on the forward strand.
AGGATATGTGTACCTAAAGTGAAGGCTATCCGTGATGCAATTCTGCAAGAGGCCCATGAGTCTGCTTATTCTATACATCCCGGAAGTACCAAGATGTATTTGGATCTCAAGGAGAAGTATTGGTGGTATGGTTTGAAGAGAGATGTGGCAGAGTATGTGGCTTTGTGTGACACTTGTCAAAGAGTGAAAGCTGAGCATCAAAGACCTGTAGGATTACTACAACCAATAAAGATTCCTGAATGGAAATGGGAAGAAGTTGGTATGGATTTTATTGTAGGATTGCCCCGCACTCAAAGAGGTTATGATTCAATATGGGTAATAGTGGATCGACTCACCAAGGTTGCTCACTTTTTACCAGTCAAGACTACCTATACGGGTGCAAGACTAGCAGAGTTGTACATGGAAAGAATAGTGTGCTTATATGGTGTTCCCAAGAAAATTGTGTCGGATAGAGGCACTTAGTTTATATCGCAATTCTGGCATAAAGTACATAGGTCTTTGGGGACAAAGTTGAATTTTAGTTCTGCTTACCACCCGCAAACTGATGGACAGACTAAAAGGATCAACCAGATTTTGGAAGATATGTTGAGAGCTTGTGCACTACAGTATGGTGATAGTTGGGATAAGAGTCTGCCATACGCAGAGTTCTCGTACAACAACAGTTACCAGAAGAGTCTCAAGATGGCACCTTTCGAGGCGTTGTATGGACATATATGTAGAACACCTTTGTTCTGGAATCAGACTGGTGAAACTCAAGTGTTTCGACCTGATGTCCTTAGAGACGCGGAAGAACAAGTGAGAATGATTAGAGACAATTTGAGAGTGGCTCAGTCCCGACAGAAGAGTTACGCTGATACTCGCAGAAGAGAGCTGAGTTTCAAAGTTGGTGATTATGTGTACTTGAAGGTGTCACCAATGAGAAGTGTGAAAAGATTCAATATGAAGGGAAAGTTAGCACCAAGGTATATAGGACCTTTTAAGATCCTAGAGAGACGTGGAGAAGTAGCTTATCAGTTGGAACTGCCTAAGAGTTTGTCAGGTGTGCACGACGTGTTCCAAGTTTCCCAATTGAAAAAGTGTTTGAGGGTACCAGAAGAGCAGATTCCTTTGGAAGAACTTGCTGTTAAGGAAGATCTTACTTATGAAGAGTATCCGATAAAGATCTTGGAAACTGCCGAAAGAGTTACAAGAAGCCAAACTATAAAGATGTGCAAGGTGCAGTGGAATCGATATACAGAGGATGAGGCTACTTGACAAAGAGAAGAGGATCTGAGAAAAACTTATCCCCAACTGTTAGAGTAAGCGATCAACCAAATCTCGAGGACGAGATTCTTTTTAAGGGGGGTAGAATTGTAACACCCTAAAATTTGCATTATTCCAAGAATAGCTAAATTGATTTATCTAAAGCATTTATGTGAGCATTCAAACATAGGAAAGTAATAATTTTTATAAAACTAAAATCAAATATAAGATTAGCTACAAGTGATGCATACATGCTGCTGCATATTTATTTTTGTGATGAATGGTTTTGATTCAAAGTCCAAATGAATTCAAAATCTAATTGAAAATGAATTTGGAAAATTGTTGGAAAAAGGAAAAGAATTATTTTTTTCCTCTCCCTCCCTTCCTTGATTCTCGGCCTGCTCCTCCCGCCAGCCCAGCTCCCTCTCCCCTCCCCCTTCTTCTCATTTCTAGCCAAGGCCTAGCCCAGCGCCGGCCGCCCGCCTCTCCCCTTCCTCCTTCCTTCCTGGGCCGGCCCAAGTCGCGCGCGCCACTGGAAACTGCCGCCGCACCTTCCTCTCTCGCTGCCAGCCGGGCCCATTGGTCAGCTTCCCCTCCCTCCTCCGTGTCGTGCGCAGCCAAAACATCAACTGCCACCGCGCCCATGCTCCAAGTCGTGGGAGCGTCCCCCGCTCCTCGGCCACGTTAAATGGGAGCCCGTACCCACCGCCACTCCCCCTGCTGCTCCGTTCCCTAGTTCTCCTCGCGCTCGCTGTAGAAACTGCATCGCAGAGGCTTGTCGAATTTGCCGTCCACCCTCCCGTGTCACATGCCGTCCTCGTTCTGTCTCTGCCACCGGTATCGCCCGTGGTGAGCTCGCCGTGTCCTTCTCTGTCTCCCCGTGCATCTCTCGCATCGGTTCGTGGCCCCTAGGGCCGGTTCCATGTGCGCAGTTGAGCCTTCTCGCTGCCGGCCATGGCGCGCGGTGCGCGGGCCAATTCCCGGCCGCGCTGGACCCCGTGGTGGGCTCGCCACCATCCCCGCTTCCTTCTGGTGCCCTCGGTTCATCGAACCATGGCCCGTAGAGCCTTAACCGACCATGCCGGCGCGCTCCTCGCCGCCGGCAATGGAGAGCCACCGCGGCTGCCCTGTTCCCTGCCGGCGCACTCTCTCTCTCTCTCCTTCCCATCTCTAATCGGAGCCATTCGTCCTCGATCCAACGGCCTAGGATGGCCGATACCCTTTCGCGCGTGGCAAATTTGTTAAAGAGCCCCTCCCTTTTCCCAAAATAGAACCCGTGGTCCTTAGCGTACTCTAGTTTTATGCTTTCTCTTTCTAAAAGCGCAGATCTCCGTTATCAGATTCAAAATACATTTCCCTTAATTATAGTTTTGCCACTAATTTTGTTTTACTCATAAAAACTTCTTTTTAGCTCCGATTTGATCCGTTCAAATTGCGTTAGATTTGTAATTAAGTTCTCTACATGTTAGTGTCACTGTTAGTCATGGATGCAACTTTTAAATTTTGAGGTTAGATTTAATTAATTAAATTGCTATAGGAAAACTCATTTAATTCATAACTTTCGCGTTCTAGCTCCGATTTTCGTGAACTTCGCGTCTATGTGATTGTAGCGATACGTAGATGATTTTCATAAACCTTTTATCTTGTTTTATTTACTGCTGGTATACTATTCTAACCATAGGATTGTTTGCTTGCATGATTGTCTTTGGAATGCGTGTTGTTGGTCCATGTTGATCGAGTTCAGACGGTGAGGAGTACTTCGGGAACTCGGATTTCTTCGAAGAGCAGCAGGATCAGCAAGGCTTTGTGAACCAAGGCAAGTATAGCATGGGATTTACCTTGATGCCTATTCACCATTATTAATTACTCATTTGCATGTGTCTAATTTTGATACCCGTAAGGATATCCTAGTGATTGATTATCATGTTCCTTGTCTCCTATGGGTTAATTGCATATGGGTAGATTGCTAGTGCTCTAACTAAACATGATCTACATGATGATGAATGGTTCTATGGAACCAAAAGTATAACATGATTTATAACAACTGATCCATAGGGCGAAGGGGCAAATGACTTTTGATCATGTTGCTCCCGGCCCTCTATAAGGACTTATCTGTCGGCAAAAGCTGGGACTGACAGTGCAACCGGGAGAGTCATATGGCTCTAACTTTAGCTCAGTAATAGGACCTTTTCTAGCTTGTTAGAGGTTACCTTTATGGCACAAGAGGGGCTTGCCACGTTGGTTATAGGGCTGCCTCTGTTCCTATGTGCATAGCCACGATGGATATGTGCCATAGGAAAGGGGGTTCCTACATCTGCCTGCTGAGGAAACCTAGCGGCTCTAACTTGTTAGAGAAACCCATGAAATGGCTTCATAGTGTACCCTGCCCGCTCACCTTGGCAGTGACATGGGAGTAATTAACCCGGGCATATGGGAATCACGACTCGCGGTGAATGTGCATCACCTCTGCAGAGGGTAACAAACTGTTATAACAGCCGTGCTCATGGTCACGAGCGGCCCAGAAAACTCACATAATAACTGGTTACTTGTTGATGATCATTTAAGTTGTTCTATGATGATATATGATACACTTGACCCTGATATCTGTTCATATGGGATTAAATGGGAGCTTAAGCATAATTTGATAATACCTGATAATAAAAGCTTGACTTACTAAAAATGCTAACTGCAGTAAACCAGTGTCAACCTTTTTGAGCTTTATAACCCCATGTTAACTTGTTAAGTACGGGATGTACTTACGTTTGTTTATTTTCTTTATTTGGATAAAAATCCCGGATGGGTAACAGGTGACAATGGGTATGAGGATTTTCCTGAGGATTTTTAGGCTTGTGGTCAACCAGTTGACCTTCCCTGTGATGAAGCCTCACGAGAGGGTTATCTTTTATTATTCCGCTATGTGATGTAAGTCTAAGTTATATTATGGTTCTTGATGTAAGAGACACTGTGATGATACTTTATGTAATTTGTCAGCTTGTGTGTGTGATTGATCTCTGGGTACATACGAGTTTTGTGCATTCAATTTTATCCTTAAAATTGGGTGCGACAACTATTCATTTTTTCTATAAATACTTGCACAAATAGACAAACATACAAGGCATGCTTAATTAATGTACGTTTGATGAAAAATCTAGGGGGGTACTGTTTTCACTTTACATAACTAAGTACTCCGCCCAGTCCAGTTTATAAGACATTTCGAGTAGTTTAAGAGTCAAACTTTATAATATTTGATCAATAATTTGGCCAGCATGTTTTAACTACTGCAATACAAACTTGATACTATTAAATTTATAATCAAATGTACTATATGATAATGATAAGTTTATTATCATAAATAAAATAAAATAGATGGTCAAAATATAATTTATAAGATCATGCTATGTTAGATTACGCCTTATAAACTGGACTAGAGGGAATTGAACAAATGTTGTTGGTCAAATAAGTTTAGGCAAAAAGGTTCAATGGCTTCATATATATTTTAAAAAATAGAGCAAGGGAGTAGGTGGATACAATGCTAGTGCATTTTAGTACTGATGGGTCTCGGGTGGAAAATTAAGGCTAGATGGTTTCCTTCTGGTTTGCTAACAAGACATAGTCTACTCTTATGTCATGTGTCTCCTTGATTTAGTTCTATCGACTTGTATACCTACGTGATGTAATGATGGTATACTGTGAATATTGTCTCATGCATGTTTTTTTTCTGTAAATAGATTAATAAGTGATAGATGTATGTGATAGCCAAAGTATCTTGGGACTATCACAGGTACAGACATGAAATTCCAGTAAGGAATTTTAGTATGTTTCTACCATGGTCCATTAGCTAGGTGGATCCACAAGGTCGTCTCATCCATGCATATACCGGCACATTCATGATTTCATCGGCTCGTTCATGCATAAACGTTTATGAGTAGAACGGAAAATTAAATGCATTACTTCGAGAGAGTATATGTGAGAGAAAATCAGAGAAGCAGGCAACCTTTGTAACAGGACATAAACCAATGTATTGAGTAGTTTCATCTTCATAGTGGATATGTTCCAATATGTGGTTCAAAGCTCTCTCTCTTAGCTTATTCATCGGCCAACTGTTCAACATTGGCTCCACAAACGTGTTCAAAAAATTTGAAATAGTTTTGTATATTGCTGAAGGTCTGTAGCGCATGTCCTCCTATGAAATGAAAAGCTAGATTAATATAAAGAAATAATGTCGTCAAATCACAAGCAAATTAAATGTTGGAAGAATTCACCTACGGCAAAAGCAATGTCTGAGTGCATACATGCATTTTTAATCGGAAAGAAATGTGTTGAGTACGTGGGCATGAATAAGTAAAAAAAAGTTAACACACACGATCGCGATACAAAATCTCCAAATCTTAGATGTGATAGTAATTTTAGGTAATGGTGTAACACATTTCTTATAACTATATTTTAGCAATATTTAATCTATGTGTAGTAGCAAGTATGTCCGTCAATTACAATAAAAGAAACACTACCAAAATGGTGGAGTTCTTGTGTTTTTAAGTAGTAATAATAACACTACTACCAATCATAACACATGAGAATCCTTACTAGGAAGTATTTGGTAGGGAAAAACTTATACTAAATATTGAATGCTAAACACTAGGAGAACACCACGTCACCAGGAGAAGTTTCATATTCTTGTTGTGAAAAATCCCTAGCATGCCCATAGCCAATAGATCGACATGGCCCAAAACTATACATCGTTGTTAGACAATAATATTTATTTGTATATTTAAAACAGTAATATAAAAACTATAGAATTAAGCTCATAACTCAGTTTGGCAAACTATTCCTTTTTCCGTTCCCAATGGCTTAAATAAAAAGAAAAAAAGCAACTTCACGAACCAGGCTATATTAGGCCTAAACCCAGTAGAACACGTAAAACCTAGGCGTAGAGAGTGAATTTGCCGTGATGTAAGAGCCTTGCAGCAACTCATATAGTGGCTATTTGATCATGAACAAAAGGCTGTTAATTAAATGATAGTAGTAATAAAATAAAAGTGTTAGTGGAGTCCTGTCCACCTGTCGTTGGGTGGAAGGAACGATGTACGGAGGAAAAATGCTCTTGCTTTTGGTATTGGGTACGTAGAGATAGAGATATTTCCTTGCAATTTTGTTTTGTCATTATTAATTCTAGAACTTTGGAGCCCCAATTAAACAATCAAGTAATACTACCTTGTTTCAGATGGTGTTTGGAGCTATATATCAATTTGTTTTTGTATTGTGAAGTGAGAAATATCCTCTTTGACCAGAATTTATGTGTATATTTTTTGTGCTTAACTGGTCGATAAAGTTCCACCAATTTGATGTTAGTGATGAAAGAATGATATACTCGCGCCTTTGTAAAATATAAGTGGTTTTGACTTTTCTAGGCATAGTTTTTTTTATGTGTATCTAGATATAATATATACCTAGGAGTGGAGCAAAAGATATATACCTAGAAGAAACAAAAAATGACTTCTAATTTGTAATGGACGGAGTAAAATCTTTAAAACTTAGTACTAAATTCACAAAGGATTTATACATGGTCATTTGAGGTAGGATATGATCCATAGACGCTACAAAAGGATAAATGTCACATGGGCTTGCAATAATATTTATACAACTATGAAGGATAGTGGCTAACCTTGGCACAAGTATTACGAGCCTTATTCCAATCAATCTCATCATAAGGCAAATCATAAATTTCATTCCTCAGTGCTAATATAGTTGGTGTAATTGGACCAACAAATCTTTTAGCATAAAGAAAAGCTATTGACATGTAAGTAATCCTTGTGAAGCACCAGAACCGGCCTGCGAGGGAAGCACATTTCACATGAGATGCATTATATGAATGTAGATGCGCACCAAATACAACTATTGTGAGGGCATTTTATATGCTCCTTGTAATTTATTTACCACTAAATGATTGGTACGTAAACCTAATGAAGTAAATTTCATAAAACGACAACTTGCCCCTCTTATGTCACGGTTACATGCATGAGGCACTTCGATCACCTTCAAATGTCCTCTTAAGATGTCACTGTCTTGAAGATTGATGAGTTCCTTTTATGTTAGCAAGATGCAGGCATAAGCCTTATGATAGTCGTTTTGTTGGATTGTTTGCCTTGGCCAATGCTATTTACTAAAAGACTTAGGCATACAAGGGACAACTTGATGAGGATGCAATTCAAGACTATGCAGATTGTGAAGTAACTACTAATACCAGACTCCTCAAGTCACTCATGTGTTTTGAAAGATCATGCCTTCTCAAACTTTGTGGCAGGGACTTCTATGTCTCTACGTTAGACTTTGTTTATTGTGGATGTTTGTGTTGTTTTGTGTTAATTCTTTCTGGATGTTTGGTAATATAGTTATCGTCCTTCGGTCACTTCTCTTGTTGTTCCTCTTGTTGTTGGATATATATGGCCTAGTATGGGTTTAATTTTCTCTTCATCTTTATCGATATAAAAAGAAACTTTGTTGACTGCCTCCCGAGCCAAATATCACCTCTTGGTGCGTTCTCCTGTGGACTAATTCCCATTACTCTGAAGTTATCCCATCCTCATTGTTGATGTAGTATTTGAAATTCATAGTGTTTTCTTGTAAATAGTATAATCTTGACAATAATCAAAGGAACTAGCAGGAAGGATAAGTACCTGGATGAATGGGGAGAAACCGTGGGACCAACCAAAGTTCAGGAATCACTGGATCATTTCCAGACCAATCATACACGCCGATAACCTTCAGTTAAGCAGAAGAGTTGAGTTATATAAATGTAGCTGGTACATGCATCACCTATTAGAATGTTAATCATTAGAAATTCGATAAAATAACATATCACACCTCTAAATTTGATTTCTATATACACCTCCATTTTTTCCACGTGGTTGTGAAAATGAACTATATCTAGGCCTATCTTACAAACCAAATCTAAAATCAGTTTCTATGGGAAGTTTGTAAGGTAGCGCATCTCTAGAAATACGATTAGAAATGTGAATGTCTAGTAGTGGTCCATTAGGTGTCTATCTCTAGAAATATGAGCAGTTTTAGAGGACTACCTTATGCATTGCACCTAATCAATTTTTGAAGGGTAGTTAGTAAGGTGGCCCATCTCTACAAATATTTACAGCGCGAAAGCTTTTTCCAAGTGAAGTAGGATGAAGATAAACTTTATACTCAAAGTAAAATACAAAATTATTCCCTAAACTTGCCCTTGGTATCATTTTGGTCCCCAATCATAGAAAATGTACTTTTGGGTCCCTAAACATGTCCTATAGTGCCATTCAGGCCTCAATGTCCCAAAAATACAATTTTAGGTCCCTAAACTTGTCTTAGTATGTCATCAAGGTCTCCAATGGTGCCAAAGGATGTTGTCTAGGTCCGAACAAGCCCTGACCCACTCCACGCCAGATGTTGCATGTGTTGGTATATTGTCTATGCCTTAGCTCTTGACCTTGGGTTCCACTTTCCATAGGCGGGCGCCTAGCTCATCTTTGGTAAGATGTATGTGTTAATAAGAAGCAACATAAGTAGGGTGCATGCCTGCCTCTATAAATCGATAAAAATAACTCCATGTGGGCCAGACCACGAGGTTCTCATCACCACGTCAGGTCCACATGGGCCACCACCAATGGTGTGGATGTCACAGACAGTTGGACCACCTCTTCCACGCCTCTACATCTCCTCCATGTGTAGAACATAGCACCCAAGCCATAGATTTATACTGGTTTAGGTATAGTGTCCTCTACTTATAGTGTAGATGGTGATCTTTAATGCATATGTGCCATGTGCTTAGAGTCAGTTGCGAGTAGGGGATAGCAACAATGTGTCTATTAGTGAAAATATCTAGAGGATGTTCTCAATCTAATCGGGGTGATCTAGGACAACTGATTAGAGGCTATATGAACAATGTATCTATGGGTTTGGTGTTTGGTGTTTGATGAACAACATGAACATTTGGACTAGTGATATTTGCTAGTATACAAGGTATAGGTCAAATGGATACAAGGTGGACTTGAACTAAGGCAAACTGATGATCCAGATGATCAATACCACAAGCAAGACACTATAAGACATGTTGAAGACCTACAAGTGATGCAAGAAGTCAAATGGTATTATTTAAGCACCACTAGATTAGTCTAGTGCTCACAGTAGGACAACATCGGACCATGAAGTCAATAGGGCAGTAGTTAGGGTTTTGAAGTTTCACTGGATTAGTCTAGTGCTCACAAGAAGCTTTCACTGAATCAAGCATGGGCACTATTCACTAGGGGAACCACTACTCACTAGATTAGTCCGGAGTGAACAGTTGAAGACCACTGGATCAATAGGTCGCCACCAGAGAGGTTCCAGAGAGCAAAAACGAGCACCGATTAGTCCGGTGTAAGGCACCGGATCAATAGATCATGTCTGGTGAATGTAGAAGACTAGGATCGAGAGGAGTTGTACTCATTGGATTATTCCATCGGTACTGGAGTTGGCACACTAGACTATGCGCGACACCAATGATCGGCAATGCTAGTTTCCAATGGCTACTTCGGGGACAAGAACTGGATTAGTCCAGTGGTACCACACTACTATAGAAAATACTTAACCGAGGCATTTCATTTTGGAGCTCGGAGGCGGGCGGGCTGGTTGCCCACCTCCATTATTCGGTGGCCGACAGCATGCCTAGCAACCGCCTCAGTTAATCATTAATGGAGGCGGGCAACCTAACGTGCCCGCCTCAGTTAATATAGATTAATTGAGGCAGTCATCCTAACACAACTGCCTCGGTAAATCATTAACCGAGGCGGGCATTCTAACTCAACCGCCTCGGTAAATCAGGCCCAGCCCGCTACCCCACACCAGCCCACTATCATCTCCAATATATAAATGAAATCAGAAACCCTAAAACACTCTCTCCCTTACCCGTCTAACTCCCTCAGCCGCACTCTCTCTCTCTTTTGTCTCTCTCCCCCGCGATCCTCCCTCAGCCGCAGCCCTCTCTCTTCCCCCGTGTTCCTCCCTCCCCAACTCGACCGCGCTCTCCTCAATGCCCTACGTGCTCCCTCTCTCTTTTAGCCCCACGCACTCTCCCTCTCTCTCTCAGCACCGCCCTTCCCTTTGTCGCACCCACACGCGGCGCCCCTTCCTTTCCTCTTCCACCGTGACGGTGCCCCTTCCCTTCCATCACTGTGATGGCACCCCTTCCCTTCCTCCACCGCAATGGCGCCTCTCTCTCTCTCTCTCTCTAAGCAAGGGCCTGGCAGTAGCGAGCTCCTCCGCCTCCACCTCGGTGCCACCTCAGCGTCTCTACCTCGGGTGCGGGCGGATCCGGTGCAAGATGCGAACGGTGGAGCGGATGAGGCGAATCTAGTGGAGGGCCAGGCCAGCAGCGCAGGCGCTATGGATCCGATGGAGGCTCCTTGAGTGGTAGATCTGTGAGCGGTGAATTCGGTGGAGGGCACGACAGATCTGGTGGAGGCACCCCGAGTGGTGGATCTACAAGGAATCTGGTGGCGGGGAGAGGAATTCGGTGGTAAAGAGACCATATTCGGTGGTCGGGAGGCCAGATCCAGTGGTGGTGCTCCTCCTGGTGGTGGACCCGGCAAGCAACGATGGCGGTGACACGTGGATGGGCTCGGTAGGCCCATGGGTCATTGGGCTTGTCCACGGGTTTTCATTTTTTGTTTTTTTATTTGATTTACTGAGGTGGGTGACCAACCACCTCCATTAAGGCCGGATTAACCGTGACCTTTTTGCGGAGGCAGATGGGATGCCCATCTCGGTTAAGTTTTCTATAGTAGTGGTACTGGATCATCTGGTTTTTTGAGTAGAATAGACCATTATTATTCTTCATAAGAAGTACAGACACCATTAGGCGGAGATACAAACCAAACATGTCTCCCTAAATTAGCATAGATACAACTCCTAGCAAGATGATGAGCATCCACATTTGATCATCTCCCCTCATGGATGAACTTAATAAATCTAAAATCATTCGATCTAGCTCTAATTTCTTGGACATTGTGCCCATAAGAGCCCATACTACCTTCACGTATACTTGCAACAACTCCAGCATTGTCACATGCCACTCTGAAGTCCTGAAGTAGCAAGTCGCTAGCAAGAGCCAGGCCTTCTTTACATGATATTGCCTCCACTGTCTCTGGCTCCAAGCTTCCTTCCATCACTACCGCCGAGGCCCCAAGAAGCGTCCAGCAAAGTTGCATGCAACAGCTGCAGCAACGACAATTCCTGAGTTCTTAGCCACAGCTGCATCAACGTTAATCTTCATTAGCCTAGCTAGGGGAGGAATCCAACGAGTGTTGCTACTCTGAACAGTGGGTCGACCCTTCACTTTTGGTTGCACGAATTGAAGGTCAGCCACAAAACTAGTGACAAAATTATGAGTCAAGAGCGGGCTTTGATAAATATCTTCATGAATAGCTTTCCTTCTAGCATATCAAATAGCCCAAAGGGTCACGGTGACCCAGACTAGGTCCTCATGCTTCAGGGATTGCATCACTACTGCCAACCAGCCCTTTGCATCCTGATCATCAATATGACAAATGTGCTCAGTTATCTCATCCTTCTCCAGTGCCTAGACACAATGAGCCATATTACACTCAAGGAGAGAGTGCTGCCATGAATCTCTAGCACCACCAATGGAGCACGCACTGCTATCAGACATGTTCCTGTGGAGGAGAACATCTTTTGATGGCAGAGAACACCTAGCAAGTCTCCACAAAAACACCCACACTTTGGAGGGAACTTTGATTCCCCACAGCATAGACCACTCCTTCTGCATAGCCTGTCTATCCGAGGCACCCGCTGATCTAGCTAGAGACTTACGGTGTGCAAGCATTCTATATGCCGAACGGACCGAGAAGAGACCACACTTCTCAAAGTGCCAGGCCTAGAAATCCTATTGTCACCTTGTACTGAGTGGAATGCTTGTGATCACAACCATATCCGCCGTTGTAAAGAATTCCATCAGCTTCTCCCGATCCTAGGACGCCGATGTTGAGTCTATAAGTTCACTGACCAATTGAGGAGGGTTAACCCAATTGGTGGGAACCAGCCTCCTCAATCAAGCTAATGGTAGCCAATCCATCGACCAAATGTTGGTCATTTCTCCTGTCCCTATCTGCCTTATTAGGCCTCCATTCAACACCTCTCGGCCTTCAAGAATTGAGCACCAAATACGAGAGGGTGATGATCCGATCTCAGCTGCCAGAAAGTCTCTGTCTGGGAAGTAGACCGATTTTAACACCCTGGCACTCAGCAAGTTACCATCATGTAACATCCTCCATGCTTGTTTCGCTAAGAGTGCAAGGTTGAACAATTCCATGTCTCTAAAACCAAGACCACCGAGGCCCTTTGGTTGAGTCATGTCATCCCATGCCACCCAACATGTCTTTCGCTTACCATCTTTGCATCCCCACAAAATTTTGCGCAACAAACCATCTATATGTTGGCATAGTCCGCGGGGCAATTTCAAGCAGGGCATGGAGAATGTCGGAATAGCTTGAGCAACTGATTTGATGAGAACCTCTTTCCCACCAGCCAAAAGGCATTGATCCATCCATCCTTGAACTTTGTCCCAAACCCCATCCTTTAAGTATTTGAAAGCTCCGTTTATCGATGAGCCCACATCCGATGGCATGCCTAAATATTTCTTATTTAATGTTTCGGTCTGTACCTCAAGAATATCCTTGATCTCTTCCCTCAAGCTTTGGCCGCAACCCTTAGCAAAATGGATTGAGGATTTTTCCATATTAATTTGCTGGCCTAAAGCTTGACAATAAATGCTCAACACATCCTTCACCGCTAGAGCATTTGCCCCATCCGCCTTGAAAAATAGCAGGCTATCATCTGCAAAGAGTAGGTGGTTAACCATCGGAGCTGACAGTGCCACCCTAATGCCATTGAGTGCTGATGATTGATTCCTTGATCTTAAGAGGCACGAAAGTCCCTCTGTTGCTAACAAGAAAAGATACGGTGAAATTGGGCCGCCTTGTCTAATTCCTCGTGTTGGCACAAAAGATTCCAGGCAGTCACCATTGAGCTGAACTGAGAACAAAACTGATGTGACCAGCTTCATAAACCTTTGTTGCAGTGCTAGACAACTTATTAGATTTTGATGTGAAGTGTGTTTGATACCTTATGTGTGAGTTGTGCGTGTGCTAGACAACTTATTAGATTTGGATGATTTTATTAATGATTTATACAAACAAAGCATATTTTGGTTTAATGGTTGTCTAAATGCTTTATTTACCATATATTGTTGTTCTAAAAATTAATTGCGTGCAAATATTGTTTCATGCTACTAAAAGCGTTGCAATATCAACTATTGGAATAATCATTTGCTATGGCAATATATGCTATAGCAACAAATGGGTGTGGTAAAAGACTAACAACACAACAATACATGTGACAATAGAGGGTTCAACTATAGCAACTAAATATTTAGTGTGGCAATATAAGACTCCATCTATAGCAACCAAGCATTGATCGTGGCAATAGAGGCTTCAACCTATGGCAGACAAGCATTGATCGTGGCAATAGAGAGTGCACCTATAGCAACCAAAACATCTAGTGTGGCAATAGAGGGTTTTGCTTATAGCAACCAAATATTTGTCGTGGCAATAGAGGGTTCCATCTATAGCAACCACAGAGATAGTGTGGCAATAGACGGTCCATCTATTGCAATGTTAATGATGCGTGGTAATAAGGTCTATTGCAACACCTATTGTCGTTGCTAGTGCACCTATTGCCACTCTATGGGTATGTGGTAACAGGTATCTCTGGTAACACTGGGTGTGTTGCAATAGTTACTATTGCAACAACCACGTTGGTTGCTTATGCTATGGCTTGCAACACTATATGGTGTTGCAACAACACTCCATTGTGTTGCAATAGGGAAAAACTTATTGCAACACCAGAATAAACTGTTGTGCAAACTCTAGACCACAGTTACTGTGGCAACGCCTCCCAACCAAATTTTTATGTTGTAATTTTGTCTATTGCAACCATTTTTGGCATATTGCAACACTTTTAGGCCGTTGTATCAGGGGTAAATCCTTGTAGTGGCCGTCGAGGTCGCGTAACCCTAGGAAAGCCCCAGGTCGTATCATACGCAGAGCTGTACTGAATAATAACCACTGGATCATCTGGTGACTATACAGGACGCAGCTGCGTTTGCCCAATGGCTAGTTTCTTTTGGGGCGTATTTATACCCCCATGGTCGACCCTTTTAATGGTGTTAGAGTGTGCGGAAGATATTGGAGTGTAGAGACACTCTCCCAGGTGCTCTAGCCACCACAAGTGCTTAATAGAAGATTAGATTATTAGTGTAGGTGATTTGCAAAGTTCTTAGGCTAGTTAGACACCATATTAATGCTTGTTCTATGTTTAGGCCTAGTGTTTAGCGGGGTTTTCATACCTCTTGCCACTCGGTGTTTGTGCGCGTCATTGCTATACATCGGAGGGACTTGTAGTCTTGCGAGACCACACCAACCACGTTTGTGGTGTGGCCGCCATTGTGGACCAGATGGAACAAGGCCTATGGTGGTTTGGCCAGAAGATCGATAGTGAAGACGACCGGGAGCAGTCTGGAAGAGGCCATCTCGGAAGGCTCAGGGGATATCTATGGAGTTACCCAACCTGAAGCTTGGCCCTTGTGAGGGCATTCTTGTGAGGGGCTCCAAAGAAGACAAGTGGGAAGTGAGGAGCTTCTCGATACCTCAGTAAAAATATCGAAATCATCAACGGGAGTTTGCATCTCTTCTCAATTAAGCTTCCACATTTATATTGTGTACTTAGGTTGTGTGCTTTACATTCCTAGTTTAGCTTGCTAGACTAGTGATAGGATTGGAACCTAGGATGCATATGTCTTTTGCATCAGAGACAGCTACACACTTAGCAAAACTTAGTTCCACATCTAGATAGATTACTTTATTACATATATTTTAATAATTGGAGTTTAAAGGTTGTTGTAGGCTCCTGATGAGGGCCATCATGGGATGATGAAGATTGTGGTGGGCTACCGTAAGACAACAAAGGTCACGACGGTCTGCCAACGACGGCTATCGTAGGACAACAAAGGTCGTGGTAAGCTGCCAACGAGGGCCGCTGTGAGATGATGATCGATGACATAGTTTGGGCTATCAAAGGTCCAAAGCCCTCTGATCTGTATGATCTGCCTGCGCATGATGGTCCCCTACCTAGCACGCAAAATTTCATAGAATTTTGCATCCGACTTGGTAATTTGTGTATCACGACAATAGCTTAGAAGAATTAGTACATGGGACACATATTTATACTAGTTCAGGTACAGGTATAGGGTACCCTATGTTTAGTTTAGATGATGACTTTATTTCTTAAATTACACACCGTGCACTTGAAGCCGGTTTCGAGTAGAGGATCATAACAATATGTCTATGGGTGGAGCTATATGGAGGATGATCTCGATCTATTCGGGTTCAAGATGATCTGAGATGACCAATTAGCTTGTCCCTACCCCTCCTTATATAGTCCAGGGGTAGGGTTACAAATAGAGTGTTGATTGGTTTATAGGTTGGTTTCCCAGTTTGTCACAACAAAATCTGGTTGAATGGAGTTGGTTTCTAAGTACATCTTGCCATGCCTTGTACACCAAGTAGATGTCTGTTTTGGGCCTCTTACATAGCTTGCTCGGTGCACCATGTCCCACTTGGGTGTTTACCCTAATGAAGAGGGTACCCAAGGTCCAAGATAACGACACCACCTTGTTGCTAGATCCAGCCTTTGCCCATGCCTGTTGCCCTAATCCTTGCCATCGGCATTGACATGTTGAGGGGAAATAGAGAAAATTGCACTTGTCTATCTGTGTCGCGCCACGCCACTAGATATGTACCGCCATCACCCTAGATTAGCTTTAGATCTGCAGGCCACATATCAAAGACCTCCTAGCACGAATTAGTGCCCACTGGCCCCTAGTTGGTGCTCGCATACTTGGGCCCCACAAGAAAGGTCATAGTGGAGGTTGCAGCTGCGAGACGGCTAGGGGGGCAGCATTACTTGCGAAAGGGCAGAGGGGGCCATAGTGGGAGGGAAGATGGGACGTCGATAGTCCTCGCGGAGGGGGCCACGCCAGGCTATCTGTCACATGCGCTTACCATCAGAAGATCTTGCTATCACTTCACCAAAACTGGCCATCATCGGAGCATGCAGGCGCGGGCACGGGGACACACATGCACGAGTAAGAAAGAGGCCATGGGGAAAGGAGACGAGGAAGAAAGAGAGATGGGGGGAAAGGGCATTACAGTCATTTTATTCTTTTCTTTAATTTGTCTATCATGAGAAGTTTTATCAAACAACTTCAGCTCTAGTGGTAGAGTTGCTCATGATACTGAAGCAACTGAGTTGTGCCAAAAATGGCCTAATTAAATCCTGAAGAAGTGAAAATCGTGTAAGTTGTGAATACCACTCCATATCCAACATATTCATCAAAATATGTCTACTAACCGTGCCACTGAGATGCTCTCAGTACATCAAGGGCCTGTTCTGCAGGGCTTCTCCTCGGATCTAGCTCTGACTCCTCCGGAGGAGTCCTACCAATGTTTTGTAGGAGGAGCCGTTTTTCAATGAAAAGCAGAGGAGTCGGAGCTGTTTTGGAAGAGCCACAATGGCTCCTTCGAAGGCGTCCCTCGGGAGGAGCCTGCCAAACATCCCCTAAATAGTTGCATTTTATTTTTGACGATGCCAATAAAAAGGGAAAATAATTGGTATTAAAGATAAGCATTACGCGTCACAGCATATACCACCCCTGGTTACGCTTCATGTTTTTTTATTATATTGTATGAGATATAATTTAGATTAGGGTCCTTCAGAAGATAAAATCCTGCTTTTATAGAGGGAAAAAAGAAAACACACAACGACGCTTTAAAAAAGAACACACACACACAAGTATATGACAGTACTATTTACAGAAGCATCAAGGCATACCGATAGTAAGATCTTTGCCCATTGTGGCGCTGCAGTTGCAGTGCCATGGGACAAGATCCATGCGCGACCTTTTGCTAATCCATCGTTTTCCACCTCACCGAGAAGCCTCAAGGTGGCGTAGTTTAAGCAAGTTCCAAACATGGCGCTCTCGTCGAAGATGTTAAAGCCCCATCCGCCGTCCTCGTTCTAATTAAGCAAGAACAAAAAAAAAAGGAGTAGTATACTTGATGTGATGGAGTATATACTTAATTAGTAATTAGGTGAAGCGAGCTGCGTCTTATGGTTTCTTTCGTGATGATTGTAATAATGGTTTGTTTTATTGTTTTAATATATATATATATATATATAATGATTTCTTATAAAAAGAATAATGTATTCTATTATGTTATAATAGTCTTGTTATACCTGATGGTTGTAGATATGACGGCATATCTCACGTATATGCTCTCTGGATAGGACAGCATCGATTGATCTTGTGATGTGCAAAGCGAAAATCTGTAAAACAAAAGAGAGAGAAAAAAGGAAATTACAACAGAGCTCCCTTTAATTAATTTCTTTTATAGGCAGAGCCATATTATATAAGTAAGTGTGTGCATGCATATGTGAAAAAGTTGTGAACGGTTGAGGCACAGATACACGAACCCAGAACGGCAGCAGGTACATAATCCCACTGTAATCACCAGGCCAATGGCCATCTTCAGCTTGGAGAGCAGACATCCAGTCAAGCGCTCGTGTCAGCGACTGCAGCAGAATCTCTTCCGTCACCTCGTCTCCATCTTCTAGCTTCGCGGCGGCAGGCATATCCGCGAGCAGATGTTTTTGTCCCGTGAACTGTGCTCGTTACATCAATCATACTACATGAGCTCATGATCAGCGTAATACCTTTCTCTTAATGAAATACGTGCCTCATGTTACGGTCGAGAAAAAATAACAACATAACACGCAGTATCAACTATACTAGGTACGCGCGGACGTGTCATCTACCAACGGTTTTAGCTGGATATGTAGGTACCTGCATGCGCATGAGGAGGTCCTGCGATTCCCTCCTTCGGAAGCGGTTCTCAGTGAACTGCCGACGAAGCTCCTCCACCTTGGCGCGCTCTTGGTCAGTGCCGGCGTCGGGGTCGAAGTCCCACACCTGCCGGCCATGGAAGCCACTCACCGTCTGCATCCACGGCCCTCCACCCTCTGAGATCTTTAGCCTCCACATGGTTCACCGCCTAGCTCATCACTGAAACCTTCTGCAACAGCTTTAAAGGTTGGTTCATCTATCAGACTACTGATATTTTTTTATATGATATTTGTCATCTCGCGCCGACGATATAATTTAAAGAGGGCCTAATTAAGAGGTAGTTGGACTGGACGAACAGATTCTATCCCTCGGATGGGCACATCATGGCCGGGTCCTGGCTCATTGAAGTGCATGTAGCTAGGATCCTACACTCCTGCTCCCTCTTTACTTTTTTTTTTCTCGAATACGCAAAAGATTTGCGTATCATTGTAATTAAGAAAAATAGTTTAACTATACACACGATATGCTTCTAATGAGTATCCTAGGAGGTCTTACAGTTATGACTGGACCTTCCTAACAAACTATTTCGAACTTCGATATTACATAAAAGTAAACCATCGAACTAAGAGCAGCGCAGAAACCTACGGTCTCCGTGCTAGCCACGCGACCCTGCTCCGTTATCCGAGAAGGGTCTTCTACCGTAGTATTGGTCGCCTGGAAACGCCAAGTTCGCTGTAAATAAGTCGTCGTAGGCTTAGACACGGATGAAATTGAAGCTGCGGCGCTCCCTCTGTACTTTTTTAAGGTGTACTGTCACTATATCTGTTTGAAGCCCATGACATGTGCATACATCCGCTGAAGCATCATGTCGCTCCATGCATGTGTCGCCCACATCCATAGCCCCTTGCCGTAAGCGTGCCTTGCAGCCACGACCGGAAACTGAAATTTCCTGTTGGTGCGAAACCGACAGGAAAACACCAAATATCGATAGGTAGAAAATCAATTTCCCTGTCGGGACACCGAGAGGGGATAACAAGAGGAATACACCGACAGGCAAAAGTGACAAATACAAAATTTTGTTGCGAGTGGATAAATTTCCCTGTGCAGGAACTTCGTTATCGACACAACATCGACAGGAAAATTCTCAGCTCTATCGCTGTCGATCCATGTCATCCAATTATTTAGTTCAGAAATGACACCAACAATTACAGATATCATGTGAAATTGGGAAAATTCTCAGCCAACCAGGTCTAGAATTTTATCGCTATCAATCCATGTCATCAAATTATTCAGTTCAGAAATGACACCAACAATTAGACATATCATGTGAAATTGGGACAAATATGTCGTCCAAAAAGAGTAATAATCTACTCTATAATCTATAAAAAATATATTGAAGCTTCACTCCACTGATGTTTCAGCAAACAATCTGGCAGCTGTATATCACTAAGGCTATATATACAAACGTTTGCGTATCTTGCACTAGTCGTCTTTGAAGACTTGGATCTGCAGGGTTCATCCTCGTTGAACAAAACCTACAGTGGAACATTATGCTATTAGAGATCCTACAAATTATGAGTTGGATAATCATGACAACAATTAGGAGCAGATATACTCGTCAGGCGAAAATAATTTCTAGAAAAAATATCTAAGTAATACTCCCTCCAATTCAAATTATAGGTCATTCTAACTTTCTTGGAGAATCAAAGCATCTCAAGTTTAACTAAATTATAGAGAATCAAAATCATAGAGAATTACAAAAAAATATGACATCAAATAGGTAAACTATAAAACTATAATTAATGAAGAATCTAATGATAAATATTTGGTACCATAAATATTATTATTTTATTATATAAATTTGGTCAAAATCTTGAAAATATGTTTTTTTTTTGTCAAAATTAGTTTTAAGATATTATATTTGGTCAAAGTATTGGCAAAGTTCAAAAAAGCGCTAAGCGCTAAGCGAGCGGTGACCCGCTGCTTAGAGCTTAAGCGGGCTTAAGCGTCCATAGCGTCGCTTAAGCGTTTTGTACTGTAGCAAATCAGATTCATGTAATAGGCTGTGAACTTGAAAAGTATAAATAAAAACATACCTTATTTGATCTTATTTCTAGACTCGTAGAGCTGAGCAATTGTTGGACTTGTACACGTACAGCTCAGCAATTGTTGGTTTCATGTTGTAATGTTCCTAACAGTCACAGATATGGGAAACATCAAATGTTGATTAGGTTCATAAAACAAAAAATATACCTCATGATTAAATATTTATAAACAGATAATGCAAATAGTAATGACAATAATAGTACTACTTAGTTCATAAGAACATAACATTGCTTTTGAAGTTCATAAACCATAGTTTGAGGTCCTACTTAGTTCCAAATTAAAAGATACATATTATAGCCCACTCATGAGCATGATAGTACAACACAACTGATAAATTGATAAAACATCAATGATGGCAATGCATAGATAGACATAACAAATGACGCCATCATTCCAGCTGACTCATTCATCTTCATCCATGCCATCCGGCCCATCCTTGTTGTCAAATTCCTCTTCTTCAGAATCAAATTCCTCTTCTGCATAGAGCTCTCTTATTCTTGAACTTCGACGCAGCTCTAGTTGTTCACTTGCTCCCATTGCTTCTCCAATAACAGTCCAACGTATCCCTGTACCGGGCATTTCTTCATCATCATCATCCTCATAGACAACTGTTGCACACTCATCTCCACCATCAAACATGAAACCTTGAGCTTGCATGACATCATTGGATAAGAGAACATCAGTAATCTTCTTTGACTTAATCTGTTGTCTCCTGCTCATGAGTTTGGAATTGAATTGTATGAAGACAAGAGAGTTTAGGCGGGCTGTAGTTAGTCTATTTCTTTTCTTAGTATGTACCTACAAATAAACATAAGAATTAAGAACATAAGCAAATCAGGTTGGAGAATAAACTGAATATTTAGACTTGAGATTATAGGTCACTGACCAAATAAAGAACATTCTAGTTTCTTTCGCCACCTGAGAAGCTTGAAGTTAGTGAAAGAATTCTCATAGCCATCCTTTGTAGAACAGGTGTTTCATTTCCATAGAGTTTCCACCAAGATGCCGAAACAAACACTAAAAGAACTAAGTTTTGCTGAAATAAATAAAAAATGCAGGAAACAAACCCTTTTACTCGCGGCCTGACTATATCTCTATGCTCTATGAAGTGTCTCATGCATTCCAAGGTTCTTGTGTGCCCATACACAAAGGTAGTGAATGCCTTTGCTTGGTCAATTACCTTCTAGAACCTCTTTTGGCTGCCAATTCCTTGCGGTATCAAGTTGATTGTGTGAGTTGCACATGAGGTCCAAAATATGTTTGGTCTCTTCTCATGCAACAACTTCTTTGCACCCATGTTATTAGAAGCATTATCAGTCACTACTTGCACTACATCATCAGGGCTAATTTCTTTAATTGCTTTGTCCACTAGTTCAAAGATGACTTCACTTGTGTGTGACACATCTAACATCTCCTTTGAGCTGATAAAACTTGTTCCATCAACACAATTTGTGCACAAGTTCATTATGCTTCTCTTCTTATCAGACCAGGTATCAGTCATGATAGAGCATCCATTCTTCACCAGCATCACATTCCTGCAGCAAACTCTTGGTTCTTGCATATTCCTCATTCAACAAAACCCCCCTTAAATGATCTTGAGAAGGAGGTTCAAATCCAACACCAAATTGACCAATTGCTTCACACATTTGTACAAACTCATCATTGTCAATAGCATTAAATGGTATGGCTGTGAAATAGAGAAAAGAATACAAGTTAATTACCATGTGTATTTTCAAACAATAATGTACATGAAGAATACTGGAATAGTATATGCAAGGGAGGTGATTAGTGAATTACCATTTGTATACATCCATCTTGCAACATACTGCTGCACCTCATGTGTTCTCTGTTTCCAAAGTTCCTTGTTTATCTTTTGTTGCTTCAAGGCTTCAGCTTGTGTTGATTTAGGATCAATTGGCCTTGTCCACTTATCAATGGGACCTAACTTGTGAGGCTCTGAGCTGCCAAGACAGGATCCTTCTTTCTCTCCTCCTGAAACTCGAGAAACAGACACTTCTTCTCTAAGATTGAGCTCATGAATAGCCTTTTCATTCCTCTTATTTGCTGCTGTATCTAGTGCTTTCTTACACTTTGCTTTATCTTCTTCTATGCTCTTTTCACATTTAGCCATAGAATTCCCAACACCTGCTATGTGTTACTTCATACGAAACCCCCCTTTGCTCACATGTTTACATAGCTTGCACTTCAACTTGTTAAGATTGGTAGGATCACATATATACCCATATTCCCATCCTACATCATCTAACTTCCTCTTGAGAGACAAAGTTTTCTCTACTGCTGACTGGGGTTCTCCTACTGCTTGTGTCCCAGCAACCTCCATCATATAATTACTTAATTAGTATTCTATTAATCTAGACAAGGACAAGAAGCAAAGGAATTAGGCATAGACTAACTAATCACTAATCTGTAGTGCTGCACAACACAACAAGAAATCTAAAAGCACAAAACAAAACAAGAAATCTGTATTCTACTAATATGTACAACAAAAGTAGGGAAGGAATTAGGCATAAACTAATCTAGCAATCCAAGACTGCACATGCGCACACCTATATGGAACTGGAGCCTAGCAGTGTAGCACACATTAGGACTCAAAGGAGGGGGAGGGAGGAGAAGGGAAGGGAGAACCAGAGTGGAGAACAGAGAAGCAGAGGAGACAGGAGCAGACAGTGAAGAAGTCAAGCAGAGGCAGAGGAGCTCACCTTGCCAAGCGTGGGGAAGAGAATCGAGAGGACAACACCGGAGATGGGGGTGGCTCGAGCTCGACCTTGGGGAAGAGACCAATGAGCTCAACCTCCTCTAGCGACGACTTGAATCAGTAGTCGGCGGGCGTCGAGCGTCGGTCTAGCATCGATGGGCGTCCCACGTTGGTCTACGGGCGTCGGTTGGCGCGCGGCGGCGGGAAGTCTCTTCTGTTTTTATCCCCTCCTCTCCCGTGCCCCTAATCGAGTTCCGCACGGCGCGCGCCCGATTGGAACTTCTGCACGACGTGCGCATCCATCTCCTACACTGCATTCCCGCGCTGCCTTTCCTACCCGGTCGCTGGCTCGCTGAGCGGACATGGAGCAGGGCTTCCATGACACCTTTCTCCGCCTCAGCGGCTTCCGCGCGCGCCCGCATCCGCTAAAGCACCAGCGCCGCTTAGGGGCCGCTTATGGCCTGAAATGAAGCGACAGCCTCCCGCATAGCACTGTTTACTACTATTTCATTGTACATCTTTGCCCTATGCTAGCTAAGGTACATTCATAGAATATCCTAAGACTAGTTCAAATCTATAGGGGCATCTCAGATCTTTTCCTTCTGCACTACCTTTGCCTCTTGGGCCTTGGCTGCAGGCTCGTGGGAGTGTAACACCCAAAATTTTAGCCTTTTTGAAATAAGAAAACTTGATTTAATTATGTTATTATGTGAACATTGAAATATAGGAAAGAAATAATTTTTGTGAAAATAAAATCAAATATAAGGTTAGTAACATGTTGATGCACTCATGCTGGAGCATTGTATTTAATATGTTGAGTGGTTTTTGATTTAAACTCAAAAGAATTCAAATCCATTTGAAAATACTTTTGAAAAACTCTAAAAATAAAAATAAAAAGGTTTCTTCATTTCTCTCCCCTCTTCTTTTTCATTTTGGCCCATGGCCTTTCTCCCTCCCGCTGGCCCAGTTGGCCGCTGGCCCTCTTTGCCTCCGCACCAGCCCAGCCCCGCCCAGCCCAGCAAGCGCGCTGGCCCAGCAACCGTCGCCGCATCGGCCCATCTCGGCCAGGCAACTGCCGTCGCGCCTCCTTCCCTCTTCAGCGGTTGACATCCTAGCCCCGCCTATCAGCTCCTCCCCCCTCCTCCTTCCGCGCATCCCGCAACCGCCAGCATGCGCCTGGAGAAACCACCGCCGAACTGCGCCCGCTCCTCGCGCATCGTGGGCGTGTCGCCCGCTCCCAGGCCTCTTTAAAACAAAGCTGAGACCCCCCGCGCACCCCCCTGCTGCCCCCGCTCCCTCCTTCGCGCTCGCTGTGCATGGAAGACGCAACCACCATGACGCCGAGGTCCGTCGTCAACCATCCGTGTCGTCCGTCATCCTCGAGCCGCCTCCATCCCCGTTTTGCACCGCGGTGAGAATCCCCGTGCTCCCCTCTCTCCTCCAGTGCCGTTACTTTCTTATTTCATGGTCGTTTGTGCTTTAGACAAGTGCGCCCGTGAGCTCTTGCTCACCGGCCATGGTGACCGCTGCATCGGCCCTCTTCTCCGGCCGCCGTATAGGCCTAGCCAAGATCCCCTGCTCCTCCGCAACTCCCCGGTGCCCTCGGTTCTCCGAACCGTGGCCCCTAGCCCCAGAACCGCGTGCTCCAGCGACCTCCACGCCGTCGGCGATGGCGCCTTGCCGCCGGCCACACTATTCCAGCGCTGGCGCCCCTTTCTCTCTCCCTCCCATTTGTTCTGGGCCGTCCGATCTTGATCCAACGGCCACCGTTGTCCGATACCCCTTCGCGGGTGGTTTTGCTAAAGAACCCCTCAGTTTTCAGCAAATTGGACCCCAGTCCATAGCGCATTTCCCTGAGTACGCTTTCTTCTTTTGAAAACTAAAACTAAACTGTTTTAGTCCAAAGTACGTTTTCAGTATTTACAGAAATGCCATTTATACTGTTTTGCTTATAAAATAGTCATTTTAGCTCCGAATTGATCCGTTCAAAATGCGTTAGCTTCGTAATTTCATAATCTACATGTTAGTACCACTATTAATCAAGTTTGCAACTTTTAAATTTCATGATTAGTTTTAATTACATAAAGTGCTATAGAAAACCCCGTTTAATTCATAACTTTCGCGTTTTAGCTCCGATTTTCGTGAACTTCACGTTGACATGATCGTAGCGAGACGTAGGTTCTTTTCATAAACATTTTATCTTGTTTTCTATACTATTGGTGTACTGTTCTAACTATAAGATTGTTTGCTTTGTATGAATGCTTTTGGAATGTTGTATGTTGCCGTGTTGGTCGCGTTCAGACGGTGAGGAGAACGTTGGAGATCAAGAGTTCTTCGACGACTAGCAGGACTAGCAAGAGTTTGTGAACCAAGGCAAGTATTGCATGGGCCTACCTTGATGTCCTATTCACTTTAATCATTTACTCATGTGCATGTGTCTAATTTTGATAACCATAAGGACATTCTAGTCACTTGATGACTTGTTCCCTTGACTCCTATGGGTTAATTGCATATGGATAGATTGCTAGTGCTCTAACTAAATATGATCTATATGATGGTGAATGGTTCTATGGAACTAAAAGTATAACATAAATCATAACAACTGATCCATAGGGCGAAGGTGCAAATGACTTTTGATCATGTTGCTCCTGGCCCTCCATAAGGACTTATCTGTCGGCAAAAGCTGGGATTGACAGTGCAACCGTGAGAGTCATATGGCTCTGACTTTAGCTCAGTAATAGGACCTTTTCTAGCTTGTTAGAGGTTACCGCTATGGCGCAAAAGGGGCTTGCCACGTTGGGTATAGGGCTGCCTCTGTTCCTATGTGTATAGCCGCGATGGATATGTGCCATAGGAAAGGGGGGTTCCTACATCTGCCTGCCGAGGAAACCTAGCGGCCCTAACTTGTTAGAGAAACCTATGAAATGGCTTCATAGTGTACCATGCCCGCTCACCTTGGCAGTGACATGGGAGTAATTAACCTGGGCATATGGGAATCATGACTCGCGGTGAATGTGCACCACCTCTGCAGAGGGTTACAAACTGTTATAAACATCGTGCTCACAGTCATGAGCGGCCTATAAAACTCATAGAATAATTGGTTACTCATTGTTGTTCAGTTATGATGGTTTATGATGATATGATCCAAATGGTGTTGATATCTGATTAAGTGGGTTTAAATGCGAGCTTAAGCATAACTTGATAATAATTGGTAATAAAATTCTGACTTACTAAAAGTGCTAACTGCGGTAAGCTAGTGTCGTCCTTTTTGAGCTACATAACCCCATGTTATCTTGTTAAGTACAGGGAGTACTTACGCTTTTTTATTTCTTTATTTGGATGAAAATCCCGGATGGGTAACAGATGACAACGGGTATGAGGAATTCCCTGAGGATTATTAGGCTTGTGGTCAACCAGCTGACCTTCCCTGTGATGGTGTTCCACATGAGAGAGATTATCTTTTATATTCCGCTATGATGTATAAGACTATGTATTGTTATTATCGTGATGTAAGATACACTGTGATGATACTCTCTTATAATTTGTCAGCTTGTGTGTGTGATTGATCCCTAGGCACACATGAGTTAGTGCATTCAATTTTATCATTAAAATTGGGTGTGACAAATTGGTATCAGAGCCGTGTTGACTATAGGACGCAAGCCTAGTTAGAAACGGTCATTTTAGCATCTTTGCTCCTCTGGTTTCTTGCTTACTGTCTTATTCTTGTTATTTTATTAAAACATTTATGCTTTTCATACCTTAATCTATTATATAAAATTGTTGATTCTAATTCTATGTCACTTTAAATCTATAGATGTCTCATAACCCGAAGACTGCCCGCCTCAGCACTGCTGGCTACCGTGCCCTGTTCACCCCACGTGCTCCACAGGCGGAGAAGGAGATTGTGATCATCTCCAACGATGAGGAGATGGCTACCCCGACACCTGCACCTGCTCCTACCCCAGCTGTCGCACCGGTCTATCCTATTGTAGCTACACCTGAGGAGTCATCGGCTACTTCACCTACACCTGCGCCATCCCTAGCTGTCCTTGTGGTGGATGAGGAGATAGGCTAGAAGTGCAAGTACTACTTCAAGCCAGCCCCAGAGATGGCCTACTACCACACCCTCCTCACCCATGTGTTGGACGACTATTACCCCGACCTACACGCCTCCATTAGCTATCACTGTGCAGAGTACCAGCATCCATTGGAGGCCACCTTCTGGAAGGTAGAGCTAGTGGTCACCGCTTGGAACGACATCAAGAATGGATATGAGGTGGAGACTGTCCACCATGCCACTGCTAGAAGGGCCCATGCCTTGGATGGCATGGAAGATGCAGCGTAGGACGCCTACATCTACTACCATGGTCGTCACTTTGAGGCCATGAGGGAGGATCGCTTCAGGTTGCTTCCTTGCAATGATCATGAGGGTGTTTGGCAGGTCCTGGCTCCACCAGAGAGTGACCCAACTCTAGAAGCAACAGTGCAGCATGTCCATGCCATGCAGGGGGTGGATGAAGAAGTCAAAGGAGAACTGCGTGCTTCACAAAGGGCCAGAAGACGCCTCCAGAAGCAAGTTAATGAACTACATGCTCAACTTGGGCAGCCATCGATCTACAAGAAGAAGCGCCGGTCGTTCACCATGATTGACACCGCCCCATAGGTGTTAGGTGCCTTGATTTAGATTACAACATCGTTAGTTCGTGTTTCATATTTAGTCTTGTTTGGTCTTGTGAACTTGGATGATTAGATGTTTTAATTTGTGAACTTGGTTGATTTGGAGTTTGGTTGTTTGCTGGAAGTTTGTGGGCATGTCCACAACTTTCTTAGATTGAAACCTTAAGTTTAGATGAAATCTTAATGCAGATGGTTTGCTTTATCTTATCTCTGCTGTGCTGTTTTCTGGAGCAGCCTGTGATCTTTATCTTGTATCTTGAAATCTATGCTGTCAAAAATTCTGAAATTTTTGTGGAGATAACTAGACTTCTGTATCTTTCAAATGTCTCTGGAATCATGTCAATAGATGTTCAGGTTTGTGGGATCTAGCTGTCACAAGTTGTGGTTTCTGTGCAGACTGGAACCCAGAACAGATTCGGTTTAGCTCTATTTTTGACCATGTGTATGTCAGAATCTGTAAAAGTGATCTAAATAAAAGTTGTAGCTAATCTCCTAAGCTCTCCAACCGTTCTTGGTACACCTCTGTTGGATCTCTAAAACTCGAGTTATAACAGTTTTACTGAACTGCTAAAATTGAATCTTGTCCAGAAAATTCTCAGCATTGTTTCTTATCTTTTGTAAGCTCTCTATAATTTGGAAAATCTCTAAATTTTGTGCATTTGTTGGAAAACAGATGGCCGCAAGAGGAGGAAGAGGTAGAGGCCGTGGTCGTGGGCGTGATGCTCTCAAAAATCCACCACCGCCACCGCCTATGACCATGGAACAAATATTGGGAATACAAGCATAGTTGATGCAAGCTATGATGCAGCACTTGGACAATGAACCTGCAAGAGGACCACCGCCTGTTCAGGTCAGAGATAAGCGTAGAGAGTTTATGAAGGGTCGTCCACTGATGTTCACTCATGCCTCAGACCCTATGGAGGCAGATGATTGGTTGCATGCTGTAGAGAAGCAACTTAACATAGCACAATGCAACGATCTTGAGAAGGTGTTGTATGCTTCTGGTCAACTCCAGGGAGCAGCTCAAGATTGGTGGGATTCTTTCCAGTATGGACGTCCCAACAATGCTCCTATTGTCACCTGGCAGGAATTCAAGGACAATTTCCGGTCTTTATCATATCCTGGATGGACTCATGGAATTGAAGCAGGAGGAATTCAGGTCCCTCAAGCAAGGATCCATGACTGTGGCGGAGTATCGTGACAAGTTTGCTCAACTGTCACGCTATGCTCCAAATGATGTAGCTGAGGACAAGGATAAGCAATGTCATTTCCTCAAGGGACTCTATGATGGGCTGCAGCTTCAACTGATGTCCAACACCTACCCCAACTTTTAGTCATTAGTGAACCGCGCTATTGTGATCGACGATAAGCGTAAAGAGATGGAAGCCAAGAAGAGGAGGCTTCAAGGGCAAGCTTCTGGAAGTAACACTTGCCCACATGCATATCCACAGCAGGGTTTTCAACAAAGGAATCAAGGACCATCTAACCAGAGAAACCGTGGTCAGTATCCTCAACGTAATCAGTTCCAGCAACGCTCTCAGTACCAGCAATAGTATGGTAATCAACATCCCCTACAACAGACTGACAATCTGACAACATGCCAGGGACCATCCAACAATGCTCCTGTGAAGAGTGGTGCACGCAATAACCCCAATGCATGCTACTGCTGTGGAGAAGTAGGTCACTATGCTCATTAGTGTCCTAAGAAGCAGAACCAACAAGCACCTCAGAACCAGACTGGCAATCAGAAGTTCAATGCCCAACCACCTCACACTACGATAGTAAACTATGTGTCATCTGATGCAGCTCAGGAGACGCCCGAGGTCATGTTGGGTACGTTCAGCGTCAACTCTATCTCTGCTACAGTACTTTTTGATTCTAGTGCTTCGCATTCTTTTATTTCCCAAGCGTTTGTTAGAATGCATAGCATACCTTTGTGTGCCATGAAAAAACCCATACTAGTAAATTCACCGGGAGGTCGGATGCCCGCTTCATATTGGAGTCCCTCAACTAGCATTTCCTTAAGTGGGATAGACTTCAAAGTGAAACCAATTGTGTTGAGAACAGCGGGAATTGATCTTATTCTGGGAATGGATTGGATGAAACAACATCGGGCAGTGATTCAGTATCAGGAGAAATCTATGGTTGTGATATCACTCAATGGAGATAGAATCTATGTAGAAGTGGTAGTGCAAGCTCAGCCTATAGCCACAGTGAACCAGCTAGATGGTGAAGCCAATAAACAAGATCGTGTCGTGGAGGAGTTCCTGGATGTCTTCCCTGATGACTTGCCAGGTATGCCACCTGACCGAGACATTGAATTCATTATTGAATTATTACCTGGAACTGCACCAATAGCTAAATGTCCATATAGAATGGGGGTTAATGAATTAGAAGAGCTTAAGAAACAACTAAAAGAGTTGCAAGAAAAAGGTTTCATACGCCCTAGTTCTTCCCCATGGAGGGCACCTGTGATCTTTGTGGATAAGAAGGATGGTAGTCAATGGATGTGTGTGGATTACTGTTCACTTAATGCGGTTACAATCAAGAATAAATACCCTTTGCCTTGGATTGATGATTTGTTTGATCAGTTGAGAGGAGCCCATGTGTTCTCCAAGATTGATCTCTGCTCAGGGTACCATCAGCTAAAGATTTGAAACTCGGACATACCCAAGACAACATTCACTACACAGTATGGATTGTATGAGTATACCATTATGTCTTTTGGATTGACCAATGCACCTGCATACTTCATGTATCTGATGAATAAGGTGTTCATGGAGTTTCTAGATAAATTTGTGGTGGTATTCATAGATGACATACTGATATTCTCCAAGACTGAAGAAGAACATGCTAAACATATAAGGTTAGTCTTGCAAAAGCTTAGAGAACATAAGTTGTATGCTAAGCAGAGCAAGTGTGAGTTTTGGTTGAAGGAAGTCTCTTTTATGGGTCATGTTGTCTCCAATGGTGGAATAGCAGTGGATCCAGGCAAGGTACAAGATGTGTTGAATTGGAAACCACCAACCAATGTAAGTGAGATTCGTAGCTTTTTGGGATTGGCTGGATACTACAGGAGGTTCATTGAAGGTTTTTCCAAACTTTCTAAGCCTATGACAGCTCTAATGGAAAAGAATGCCAAGTATGTATGGTTGGATAAATGCCAGGCAAACTTTGATGAGCTAAAGAAGAGGTTGACTACAGCGCCAGTATTAATTTTGCCCGATTTAAGCAAGAACTTCTCTATATATTGTGATGCATCCCGTTTGGCCCTTGGATGTGTGCTTATGCAAGAAGGAAGAGTGGTGGCATATGCATCTAGACAATTGAGGAAGCATGAGTTGAATTACCCTACTCATGACTTGGAATTGGCAGCTGTGGTACATGCTTTGAAAATCTGGAGACATTATCTAATTGGGCATAAGAGTGATATCTATACAGATCACAAGAGTTTGAAGTATATCTTTACCCAATCAGATCTGAATCTAAGATAACGTCGTTGGTTAGAATTGATCAAAGACTATGACTTGGAAGTGCATTATCATCCGGGAAAAGCAAACGTCGTAGCTGATGCACTTAGCAGGAAGAGTTATGTTAATGGACTTGGGATGACATTTATGTCAGCAGAGTTGTGTGCTGAAATGGAGCATCTCAACTTGAGTTTTGTCACTAATGCAATGGAATTGGTCATAGAGCCTACATTGGAACAAGAGATATGCAAAGGTCAATTGGAGGATGAAAAACTAAAAGAGATAGCGGAGAATGTAGTGCTTGGAAAGGCACCAGGATTCAGGATGGATGAGAATGATACTCTTTGGTTTGGAAAAAGGATATGTGTACCTGAAGTGAAGGTTATCCGTGATGCAATTCTACAAGAGGCCCATGAGTCTGCTTATTCTATACATCCCGAAAGTACCAAGATGTATTTGGATCTCAAGGAGAAGTATTGGTGGTATGGTTTGAAGAGAGATGTGACAGAGTATGTGGCCTTGTGTGACACTTGTCAAAGAGTGAAAGCTGAGCATCAAAGACCTGCAGGGTTGCTACAACCAATGAAGATTCCTAAATGGAAATGGGAAGAAGTTAGTATGGATTTTATCGTAGGTTTGCCCCACACTCAAAGAGGTTATGATTCAATATGGGTAATAGTGAATCGACTCACCAAGGTTGCTCACTTTTTACCAGTCAAGACTACCTATACGGGTGCAAGATTAGCAGAGTTGTACATGGAAAGAATAGTGTGCTTACATGGTGTTCCCAAGAAAATTGTGTCGGATAGAGGCACTCAGTTTACATCGCAATTCTGGCATAAAGTACATAGATCTTTGGGGACAAAGTTGAATTTCTGTTCTGCTTACCATCCGCAAACTGATGGACAGACTGAAAGTATCAACCAGATTTTGGAAGATATGTTGAGAGCCTGTGCACTACAGTATGGTGATAGTTGGGATAAGAGTCTGCCATACGCAGAGTTCTCGTACAACAACAGTTACTAGAAGAGTCTCAAGATGGCACCTTTCGAGGCGTTGTATGGACGTATATGTAGAACACCTTTGTTCTGGAATCAGACTGGTGAAACTCAAGTGTTTCGACCTGATGTCCTTAGAGACGCGGAAGAACAAGTGAGAATGATTAGAGACAATTTGAGAGTGGCTCAGTCCCGACAGAAGAGTTACGCTGATACTCGCAGAAGAGAGCTGAGTTTCGAAGTTGGTGATTATGTGTACTTGAAGGTGTCACCAATGAGAAGTGTGAAAAGATTCAATATGAAGGGAAAGTTAGCACCAAGGTATATAGGACCTTTTAAGATCCTAGAGAGACGTGGAGAAGTAGCTTATCAGTTGGAACTGCCTAAGAGTTTGTCAGGTGTGCACGACATGTTCCAAGTTTCCCAATTGAAAAAGTGTTTGAGGGTACCAGAAGAGCAGATTCCTTGGGAAGAACTTGCTGTTAAGGAAGATCTTACTTATGAAGAGTATCCGATAAAGATCTTGTAAACTGCCAAAAGAGTTACAAGAAGCCGAACTATAAAGATGTGCAAGGTGCAGTGGAATCGGTATACAGAGGATGAAGCTACTTGGGAAAGAGAAGAGGATCTGAGAAAGTCTTATCCCCAACTGTTTGAGTAAGCAATCATCCGAATCTCGAGGATGAGATTCATCTTAAGGGGGGTAGAATTGTAACACCCAAAATTTCAGCCTTTTTGAAATAAGAAAACTCGATTTAATTATGTTATTATATGAACATTGAAATATAGGAAAGAAATATTTTTTGTGAAAATAAAATCAAATATAAGGTTAGTAACATGTTGATGCACTCATGCTGGAGCATTGTATTTAATATGTTGAGTGGTTTTTGATTTAAACTCAAAAGAATTCAAATCCATTTGAAAATACTTTTGAAAAACTCTAAAAATAAAAAGAAAAAGGTTTCTTCATTTCTCTCCCCTCTTCTTTTTCATTTTGACCCATGGCATTTCTCCCTCCCGCTGGCCTAGTTGGCCGCTGGCCCTCCTTGCCTCCGTGCCAGCCCAGCCCCGCCGAGCCTAGCAAGCGCGTCAGCCCAGCAACCGTCGCCGCGCCGGCCCATCTTGGCCAGGCAACTACCACCGCGCCTCCTTCCCTCTTCAGCGGCTGACATCCCAGCCCCGCCTATCAGCTCCTCCCCCCTCCTCCTTCCGCGTGTCCCGCAACCGCCCGCTCGCGCCTGGAGAAACCGCCACCGAACTGCGCCCGCTCCTCGCGCATCGTGGGCGTGTCGCCCACTCTTTGGCCTCTTTAAAACGAAGCTGAGACCCCCCACGCGCCCCCCTGCTACCCCCGCTCCCTCCTTCGCGCTCGCTGTGCATGGAAGATGTAACCGCCGTGACCCCGAGGTCCGCCGTCCGCCATCCGCGTCGTCCGTCGTCCTCGAGCCGCCTTCATCCCCGTTTTGCACCGCGGTGAGAATCCTCGTGCTCCCCTCTCTCCTCCAGTGCCGTTACTTTCTTATTTTGTGGTCCTTTGTGCCTTAGACGAGTGTGCTCGTGAGCTCTTGCTCACTGGCCATGGCGACCGCCGTGTCGGCCCTCTTCTCCGGCCGCCGTATAGGCCAAGCTGAGATCCCCTGCTCCTCTACAACTCCCCGGTGCCCTTGGTTCTCCGAACCGTGGCCCCTAGCCCCTGAACTGCGTGCTTCGGTGACCTCCACACCACTGGCGATGGCGCCTTGCCGCTGGCCGCACTATTTCGGCGCTGGCGCCACTTTCTCTCTCCCTCCCATCTGTTCTGGGCCGTCCGATCTTGATCCAACGGCCACCGTTGGCCGATACCCCTTCGTGGGTGGTTTTGCTAAAGAACCCCTCAGTTTTCAATAAATTGGACCCGCAGTCCATAGCACATTTCCCTGAGTACGCTTTCTTCTTTTGAAAACATAAACTAAACTGTTTTAGTCCAAAGTACGTTTTCAGTATTTACAGAAATGCCATTTATATTGTTTTGCTTATAAAATCGTCATTTTAGCTCCGAATTGATCCGTTCAAAATGCATTAGCTTCGTAATTTCATAATCTACATGTTAGTACCACTGTTAATCAAGTTTGCAACTTTTAAATTTCATGATTAGTTTTAATTACATAAAGTGCTATAGAAAACCCCGTTTAATTCATAACTTTCGCGTTTTAGCTCTGATTTCCGTGAACTTCGCGTTGACATGATCGTAGCGAGACGTAGGTTCTTTTCATAAACATTTTATCTTGTTTTCTATACTGTTGGTGTACTGTTCTAACTATAGGATTGTTTGCTTTGTATGAATGCTTTTGGAATGTTGTATGTTGCCGTGTTGGTCGCGTTCAGACGGTGAGGAGAAAGTTGGAGATCAAGAGTTCTTCGACGACCAGCAGGACCAGCAAGAGTTTGTGAACCAAGGCAATTATAGCATGGGCCTACCTTGATGTCCTATTCACTTTAATCATTTACTCATGTGCATGTGTCTAATTTTGATAACCATAAGGACATTCTAGTCACTTGATGACTTGTTCCCTTGACTCCTATGGGTTAATTGCATATGGGTAGATTGCTAGTGCTCTAACTAAACATGATCTATATGATGGTGAATGGTTCTATGGAACTAAAAGTATAACATGAATCATAACAACTGATCCATAGGGCGAAGGTGCAAATGACTTTTGATCATGTTGCTCTTGGCCCTCCATAAGGACTTATCTGTCGGCAAAAGCTAGGACTGATAGTGCAACCATGAGAGTCATATGGCTCTGACTTTAGCTCAATAATATGACCTTTTCTATCTTATTAGAGATTACCTTTATGGCACAAAAGGGGCTTGCCATGTTGGGTATAGTGCTACCTCTGTTCCTATGTGTATAGCCACGATGGATATGTGCCATAGGAAAGGGGGGTTCCTACATCTGCCTACCGAGGAAACCTAGCGGCCCTAACTTGTTAGAGAAACCTATGAAATGGCTTCATAGTGTACCTTGCCTGCTCACCTTGGCAGTGACATGGGAGTAATTAACCCAAGCATATGGGAATCACGACTTGTGGTGAATTGCACCACCTCTACAGAGGGTTACAAACTGTTATAACAGCCGTGCTCATGGTCACGAGCGGCCCAAAAAACTCATAGAATAATTGGTTACTCATTGTTGTTCAGTTATGATGGTTTATGATGATATGATCCAAATGGTGCTGATATCTGATTAAGTGGGTTTAAATGGGAGCTTAAGCATAACTTGATAATAATTGGTAATAAAATTTTGACTTACTAAAAGTGCTAACTGTAGTAAGCCAGTGTCGTCCTTTTTGAGCTACATAACCCCATGTTATCTTGTTAAGTACGGGGAGTACTTATGCTTGTTTATTTCTTTATTTGGACAAAAATCCCGAATGGGTAACAGATGACAACGGGTATGAGGAATTCCCTGAGGATTATTAGGCTTGTGGTCAACCAGTTGACCTTCCTTGTGATGGTGTTCCATGTGAGAGAGATTATCTTTTATATTCCGCTGTGATGTATAAGACTATGTATTGTTATTATCATGATGTAAGATACACTGTGATGATACTCTCTTATAATTTGTCAGCTTATGTGTGTGATTGATCCCTGGGCACACATGAGTTAGTGCATTCAATTTTATCCTTAAAATTGGGTGTGACAGGGAGGCCCATTTCTAACTCTGGGCCATAGTGCTATAAGAGCTCCCTTCTCCCAGGCGGGGATCACACGGCCTTCGCCTAAACCGCTAGAGCCTCCGCCTACGCTCTACGACCTCCACCGAGGAGCTCCTTCGGGCACCTTTGGGGTCTACGCTTGGACCTTCACCTTTCAGGTGGTCAGAGGCGAAGGCTTTCCTTAGCGTTCCTGTGCTTTGACCTTCACCACGCCAGTGGTTGGACCCAAAGGCTCCTCCTGGTATACCTGCGCACCATGGAACATGTAATCAGTTGTTGTTACATAGGGGCCTCCGCTACTCATATGTCTATGTCCCAACAGTTCCCCCCTTGAGGGTGTGGTCGGATGCGAGCGGGCCATGACCCTCAATTTTCACATTTGATATTGAGCTGCGGAGGCTTCCCCCCTTTCCCCCTAGGTCGCCCGTATCAGACTGTTGTTGCCATGACATGTCACTTTCTTATTGGTTATGGTGGCTCTAGAACTGACGTGTTGCTGAGCGGACATGACCGTTGGGTCTAGAAGTTGAAGCGTCCGTCCATGGCCTATATAAGGGGGCGGTGGGTGAAGACCCCCCATGCCTACCTAAGCAATCACTTTCATTTCTTTCATTGTCTAAGCCTTCTTTTGCATTTAGCCTTCGCTTGGTTTGCGACTTGCCTCTGCTTTTTCTTTGGTCTTCTTAGCATTTTAGTGGTGGCTTCTGCTGTCAGCCCCTCTCCCCACCGGGCTACCATTTTTGGTCCTTACTCCTGCCTCCTTGGTGTTAGGGCAAGTGGGTGGTCCATGCACTTTGAGGAGTGTATGGTTGCTATTACGGAGGTCCAGGAGCTTGAGGAGGATCTAGCTAGTGTTGAGGTCTCACTTGGTGATTTGGTTAGGGCGGAAGAAGCAGAGGTTATGGCTGGCAAGACCTAGGATTTTGGGCCTTCACTCATGACCAAGAAGATGATTCTTGAACTCGAGAAGGATGGCTGCATTCCCGTAGGCAGATCTAAACTTTCGTAGGGCAAGACTGTCCCAACGCCTGGTAAGGATTATGCTGTTGTCTTTAAGGATTACTTTTCCTACGGCCTTCGCCTTCCCTCCGTCTGATTTCTTTGTGAAGTGCTAGAGGAGTTTGATGTGCAGATCCATCATCTTACTCCTAATGGCTTCCTTGCTTTGAGTATGTTTTGCTGGGCTTGTGAGTCCTATGGTGTTGAGCTGGATCTAGACACCTTTTGTTAGTATTACGAGCTTCAGCACCAGCCCAATAAGGTTGGTGATGACATGCTTATAGCTCAGTATGGGAGCTACACATTTATGGCGAAGAGGTAGCAGGGGGATTCTAGGCTGGAAATCTTGTATTGCCAGAACAAGTGGGATAAGGATTGGATGCGCTATTGGTTTTACGTGCAGACCTTCTAATGAGGACATGACCTCCATACATATGACCATGCTTGGAGAACCATATGGATACCAAGGAGATCAGCGAGGGTGTCCAAGTCAAGAAGGAGATCTGAGGCTAATTCGGTTCGAGTCCCCGAGGTGGCGGCCCAAAGCAACTCAAGTTCGACCCCATCTCGGGTTCTAGGACCAGTCTGCATTAAACTAGTCACCCAGGACGCATCCAGACTCCGTTTTCGATGATCCACATATGGATGGAAAGATAATTGGATAAGGAAGCCAACCCAATTAGTTTCATGTCAAAAGACCTTTAAAATCAACAGGAATCATTGAAACAAGTCAGCATCCAGAATCTGCCAGGGTGCTGCGACACCAACTTTTGGTCCCTTGGACCGTGTATCGTGTTTGGGCCCATTAGGGGCGCGTCCAGGGGGGTGACGCCCAAGACTCTATAAATAGCAGCCGTCACTCTCCTTAGGGTTTAGGTTTTGTTTAGTTCTTGATTTCCTCGTGAAACAGACGTCATTTTGCTGCAACTATCGCCGCCAAGGCCGCTTGCTGTGAACCAGGACCCCTGTTCTTGATCTTGTTCGCCTATGACGATTAGTCCTTTCGAATAAAGACTTGAACTCTTTCTCATTATCATAAGCCTCATATTTATTTGCAATTTTAGATTGCGTTTATCTCATTCTTGCTTGTGTTCTCGATTCGCTTGCAGGAAAACCTTCTCGGCGAGGTCAATCGCGTTCGCGTGGTTGATAACCAACGGAACAGTGGTGTAATGGTTGCGGGGGTCCGAATCAGTCTTGGTTCGAAGCCTAGATCATGAACGTCAAGTCTCCACCAATCGACGCTATCATACCTTTCGGAAGATCGGGCCTAGTCTACATCAAGTGGTATCAGAGACCTTGTTGCCGGTTAGGTATAACTTTGTTTCCCCCTTTAGATTGTTACTATTTTTTCGTTACCTACAGTCACAAGAAAGCCAAAAAAATATACATCATCACATATTCCCTGTCCTATAGCCTCATTGTCCCATGCAATTTTGTCTCTGTTTCGCGTTGTTGAGTTTGTGCCTAGGTTAAGTTCTTGTTGCTGGTTTTAGATCGTTTTTTAGTCCAGTTTGTGTATTTCCCTTTGTTTTTCATCATAATCCGTGAACATCTCCAAGTTTTGTTGAGTTTCCTTTGTATTCATCAAACCCTAGTCCATGCCATCTTATTTGTTATACTTGTCTTCACTGTTTTCATCAAATCCTTGCTGCCATGACCAATTTTGCGCGCATTGTTCCCGTTTTGTCCTCTAATTCAGAGTCCGTTCTTAAAACTGGTCTAGTTTTTGCATACGAACTCAGATTTCGATGTTCCATATATCAAAATCGATCAAAAATTTTTTTAGGATCCATTCGTCCCCTGCGTTGCTAGGGTCAAAGATTTTTATTTTGGACAAAAAGTGGTCACAAGATCCTCTTTTCGTGGTCACAAGGTCTTTGTCGATTTTGAGCACGTCTTCTGGAAATTCCACGGGCCACGTCTTTCACTTGTTTAAGCTCATATTTTCTATGGTTACTTCTTTTGTACTCCTAAGTGAAGAAAAAATATCAAAAAAATAAAAAGAAAAAGTCAAAGAATCCCAAAAAAACAACGACAGCCCAAAAATAGAGAAAAAAGAGAGGGCAAAGGGCAAAAGTGGAACAATATCTAGAGGAGCGCATAGAGAGCGTCATTTGAGCTGTGTTTGCGTGTGCTGATTTCTACCTTGTTCCTAATATATTCTTGTTGTTCACATCACTTGATACATTTGGTACTTGGAATGTGAGTAGGCCAGCAACTAAGACAAGTACTTAGGATACTTATTCAGCTTTGCTATTCAGTTGCGAATTTTCCTATTCCTTGCTACTATATTGTGCCTGTTCGAGCTCCACTTTATTCTAACCAAGTATAGGTTCATCATGCAACTGTTACACTCAAGCTACAACGGTATCATAGTCACCAACCGATTGCACCGCCTGTTGCTTTGGTAAGAACACTTGTAAGACCGTGGTAAGACGCTTGAGAGTGTGTGACGTTACTCCTTGGCCATATCCTATAGTAGTTCATCGGAAAATACATACTTATGTGTTTCCTTGTTTGATTCTAACAATGATAGGTTGTTCATATCCACCGACTTATGATGGTATAGGTGCTGATAAGTACATGGAGTGGGAAATTGCCATAGATAACATATTTGCTACTCGCTTTATGTGTCCAAGGAGGAAGGTAAAAAATGCATCTAGTGTTTTGCGATATTCTGCTTTATCTTTGTGGGAGTCTTTAGATCCTTCTGATAAACCTCAAACTTGGAATGATATGAAAGATCTTATGAGAGAAAATTTTGTTAATCCATCTCTTGTAATTAATTCAAATGATGAGGTGCATCAACTAGATCAATCTCTTGTTATTCCTCCTGCTATGCCTAAACTTTTGTAGGACAATGTACAAAAGTGCGAGGATGACGTGATAGAAAATGAGATGCTTACAGTCTCATGTGACAATTCAGAACCATCAACTATTACTCCTGCTGAACATGAGAGCAAAGGTAAAGCCCACGATGCTAAACTCACGGAAGGTGAGAGTTGTCTTGATGTGCTGAATTTTTTCACCAATCATGCTATGATAGAGCAAATTTTAGTGGAGCCTTCGCTTGATTTACCTTTGTCACAAGATGATTTGCTTGATGTTTCTTATGATGAAGATGACTTGCATGATGATATTTATGTTATACCCATGCAATCATTGAAGAATGACCATGCTATATGTGTGCTGAAATCGAGCACTTATGCTGAAAATAGACTTGTTATTCATAATGCTAGTGAAGTTGATGAACTGAAATTGTTGTCTTCTTTAAATACTTTGGGTTACATTGAATTTGATGTTCCATGTAATCTTAGTTCTTTAGAGGAGAAACTTTATGCATATGCTGATTTGCCATGGTTCTCTAGACATACATATTATGTTTTTGGTAAATATAACAACCAAGGGCAATATTTGATACAACGAGTTTACATTTGTACAAATCCGAATTCTCCTTTTGTTGTACAAATTAATGATCAACTAGAGGACAGTAAAATCAACACTGTTGGTATGCCATATTCCTCTAGTTTTGCTTTTTGAACATGAGTGGAATTCAAAGAAAGGGAGCATATATTTCTTGTTAGTACTAATCTTTTGCAGGATAGTATTGGCAAAGATCGTGTGTATTTCAATCGAGCAGACTACATGTCTGTAGGATAAGATATGCTACAAATCTGCACATGTGGTCATATTCTTTCTCACAACATTGTCCATTCCCATTATTTTGGAAACATTGTTTGTCCTCATGTTGTGCAGGATCGCCTTCAAACAAAATCGACGCCGAGGACGGCTTTTCGTCAAGAATGGGAGGATGATGAGGACATGACCTCCATACATATGACCATGCTTGGAGAACCATATGGATACCAAGGAGATCAGCGAGGGTGTCCAAGTCAAGAAGGGGGTCTGAGGCTAATTCGGTTCGAGTCCCCAAGGTGGAGGCCCAAAGCAACTCAAGTTCGAGCCCATCTTGGGTTCTAGGACTAGTCTGCCTTAAACTGGTCACCCAGGACGTATCCGGACTCCATTTTCGATGATCCACATATGGATGGAAAGCTAATTGGATAAGGAAGCCAACTCAATTAGTTTCACATCAAAAGACCTTCGGAATCAACAGGAATCGTCGAAACAATCAGCATTCAGAATCTGCCAGGGTGCTGCAACACCGTCTTTTGGTCCATTGGACCGTGTATCGTGTTTGGGCCCATTAGGGGGCACGTCCAGGGGGGTGATGCCCAAGACTCTATAAATAGCTGCCGTCGCTCTCCTTAGGGTTTGGGTTTTGTTTAGTTCTTGATTTCCTCATGAAACAGACGTCGTTTTGCTGCAACTGTCGTCGCCAAGGCCGCTTGCTGTGAACCAGGGCCCCAGTTCTGGATCTTGTTCGCCTGTGGCGATTAGTCCTTTCGAATAAAGACTTGAACTCTTTCTTATTATCATAAGCCTCATATTTATTTGCAATTTCAGATTGTGTTTATCTCGTTCTTGCTTGTGTTCTCGAT
The DNA here is from genome assembly GCF_019320115.1 of Miscanthus floridulus. Taxonomy (NCBI): domain Eukaryota; kingdom Viridiplantae; phylum Streptophyta; class Magnoliopsida; order Poales; family Poaceae; genus Miscanthus; species Miscanthus floridulus. Next base: position 91,890,488 of record NC_089597.1, read on the forward strand.
TCGCTTGCAGGAAAGCCTTCTCGGCGAGGTCAATCGCGTTCGCGAGGTTGATAACCAACGGAGCAGTGGTGTAACGGTTGCGGGGGTCCGAATCAGTCTTGGTTCGAAGCCTAGATCGTGAACATCGAGTCTCCACCAATCGACACTATCATACCTTTCAGAAGATCGGGCCGAGTCTACATCAAGTGGTATCAGAGACCATGTCGCCCGTTAGGTATAACTTTGTTTCCCCTTTAGATTGTTACTGTTTTTGCATTACATACAGTCCACAAAAAGCCAAAAAAATATACATCGTCACATATTCCCTGTCCTATAGCCTCATTGTGCCATGCAATTTCATCTCTATTTCTCGTTGTTGAGTTTGTGCCCTAGGTCAAGTTCTTGTTGCTGGTTTTAGATCGTTTTTAGTCCAGTTTGTGTTTTCCCCTTTGTTTTTCATCAAAATCCATGAACATCTCCAAGTCATATTGAGTTTCCTTTGTATTCATCAAACTCTAGTCCATGCCATCTTATTTGTTATACTTGTCTTCACTGTTTCCATCAAATCCTTGCTGCCGTGACCAATTTTGCATGCATTGTTCCCGCTTTGTCCTCTAATTCGGAGTCCGTTCTTAAAACTGGTCTAGTTTTTGCATACGAACTCGGATTTCGACGTTCCATATATCAAAATCAATTAGAAATTTTTTTTGGATCCGTCCATCCCCTATGTTGCTGGGGTTGGAGATTTTTATTTTGGTCAAAAAGTGGTCACAAGATCCTCTTTTCATGGTCACAAGGTCTTTATCGATTTCGAGCACGTCTTCTGGAAATTCCACGGGCCACGTCTTTCACTTGTTTAAGCTCATATTTTCTGTGGTTACTTCTTTTGTGCTCCTAAGTGAAGAAAAAATATCAAAAAAAAGAAAAAGTCAAAGAATCCCAAAAAAACAATGATAGCCCAAAAATAGAGAAAAAAAGAGAGGGGCAAAAGTGGAACAATATCTAGAGGAGCACATAGAGAGCGCCATTTGAGCTATGTTTGCGTGTGCTAATTTCTACCTTGTTCCTAATCATATTCTTGTTGTTCACATCACTTGATACATCTGGTACTTGGAACGTGAGTAGGCCAGCAACTAAGACAAGTACTTAGGATACTTATTCAGCTTTGCTATTTAGTTGCGAATTTTCCTATTCCTTGCTACTATATTGTGCCTGTTCGAGCTCCACTTTCTTCTAACCAAGTACAGGTTCACCTTGCAATTGTTACACTCAAGCTACAATGGTATCACAGTCACCGACCGATTGCACCGCCTGTTGCTTTGGTAAGAACACTTGTAAGACCGTGGTAAGACGCTTGAGAGTGTGTGACTTTACTCCTTGACCACATCCTATAGTAGTTCATAGGAAAATACATACTTATGTGTTTTTTTGTTTGATTCTAACAATGACATGTTGTTCATATCCACCGACTTATGATGGTATAGGTGCTGATGAGTACATAGAGTGGGAAATTGCCATAGATAACATATTTGCTACTCGCTTTATGTGTCCAAGGAGGAAGGTAAAAAAATGCATCTAGTGTTTTGCGACATTCTGCTTTATCTTGGTGGGAGTCTTTAGATCCTTTTGATAAACCTCAAACTTGGAATGATATGAAAGATCTTATGAGTGAAAATTTTGTTAATCCATCTCTTGTAATTAATTCAAATGATGAGGTGCATCAACTAGATCAATCTCTTGTTATTCCTCCTGCTATGCCTAACCTTTTGTAGGACAAGTACAAAAGAGCGAGGATGACATGATAGAAAATGAGATGCCTACAGTCTTATGTGACAATTCAGAACCATCAACTATTACTCCTGCTGAACATGAGAGCAAAGGTAAAGCCCACGATGCTAAACTCACGGAAAGTGAGAGTTCTCTTGATGTGCTGAATTTTTTCACCAATCATGCTATGATAGAGCAAATTTTAGTGGAGCCTTCGCTTGATTTACCTTTGTCACAAGATGATTTGCTTGATGTTTCTTGTGATGAAGATGACTTGCATGATGATATTTATGTTATACCCATGCAATCATTGAAGAATGACCATGCTATATGTGTGCTGAAATCGAGCACTTATGCTGAAAATAGACTTGTTATTCATAATGATAGTGAAGTTGATGAACTGAAATTGTTGTCTTCTTTAAATACTTTGGGTTACATTGAATTTGATGTTCCGTGTAATCTTAGTTCTTTAGAGGAGAAACTTTATGCATATGCTGATTTGCCATGGTTCTCTAGACATACATATTATGTTTTTGGTAAATATAACAACCAAGGGCAATATTTGATACAACGAGGTTACATTTGTACAAATCTAAATTCTCCTTTTGTTGTACAAATTAATGATCAACTAGAGGACCGTAAAATCAACACTGTTGGTATGCCATATTCCTCTAGTTTTGCTTTTCGAACACGAGTGGAATTCAAAGAAAGGGAGCATATATTTCTTGTTAGTACTAATCTTTTGTAGGATAGTATTGGCAAAGATCGTGTGTATTTCAATCGAGCAGACTACATGTCTGTAGGACAAGACATGCTACAAATCTGCACATGTGGTCATATTCTTTCTCACAACATTGTCCATTCCCATTATTTTGGAAACATCGTTTGTCCTCATGTTGTGCAGGATCGCCTTCAAACAAAATCGACGCCGAGGACAGCTTTTCATCAAGAAAGGGAGGATGATGAGGACATGACCTCCATACATATGACCATGCTTGGAGAACCATATGGATACCAAGGAGATCAGCGAGGGTGTCCAAGTCAAGAAGGAGGTCTGAGGCTAATTCGGTTCGAGTCCCTGAGGTGGAGGCCCAAAGCAACTCAAGTTCGAGCCCATCTCGGGTTCCAGGACTAGTCTGCCTTAAACTGGTCACCCAGGAGGCATTCGGACTCCATTTTCAATGATCCACATATGGATGGAAAGATAATTGGATAAGGAAGCCAACCCAATTGGTTTCAGGTCAAAAGACCTACGGAATCATCAGGAATCATCGAAACAAATCAACGTCCAGAATCTGCCAGGGTGCTACGACACCGTCTTTTGGTCCGTTGGACCGTGTATCGTGTTTGGGCCCATTAGGGGGCGCGTCCAGGGGGGTGACACCCAAGACTCTATAAATAGCAGCTGTCGCTCTCCTTAGGGTTTGGGTTTTGTTTAGTTCTTGATTTTCTCATGAAACAGACGTCGTTTTGCTGCAACTGTCGCCGCTAAGGCCGCTTGCTGTGAACCAGGGCCCCAGTTCTTGATCTTGTTCGCCTGTGGTGATTAGTCCTTTCAAATAAAGACTTGAACTCTTTCTCATTATCATAAGCCTCATATTTATTTGCAATTTCAGATTGCGTTTATCTCGTTCTTGCTTGTGTTCTCGATTCGCTTGCAGGAAAGCCTTCTCGGTGAGGTCAATCGCGTTTGCGTTGTTGATAACCAATGGAGCAGTGGTGTAATGGTTGCAGGGGTCTGAATTAGTCTTGGTTCGAAGCCTAGATCGTGAACGTCGAGTCTCCACCAATCGACGCTGTCATACCTTTCAGAAGATCGGGCTGAGTCTACATCACCTTCGGCGTTACTTCTACTCATCAGGATGGGAAGAAGGTTACTATGTATCCTCTTGCCTCTGTTATGACAAATATGAAGCCTTTAATGAAGGTGGCACCTAGCAGCGAGGTTACCCCTCATCGATAGGCTTGTGACAAGTCCTTCATTTTGGCTTTCTGGCACACCGGAGGCCGTGATCTTGTGGAGGAGATGGTGGCTGCCAGGTTCTGTCATCTCGGTAAGTCTAGGCCTTCATTCAATGTGGAGATGGTGAATCTCCTTGTTTATGGTGAAGCTAGTGGGGTTCCTTTTCCTTGTTTTGGGATAGAGCTGTCGGAGGATGAAACTCCTAAAGATTTTGTTGTAGTCATGGAACAAGAGGTGCGGGGGATTGTTGGGGATATCTCTGATAAGGAGTTTCTCACTAGGAGGGTTGTTGTAGGCATGATGCCTCAGCTTAACCGAGTGTTTGAGGAGTTGGGGATACACCATGAGGAACACAAGGTTCCTACAAAGGTGTTGAAGTCCCTTGAGGACAAGGGCAAGAAGGCTGCTATGAAGAACAACACCATAGCGGTCGAGTCTAAGAAGAGGAGGGGTACTGGTGCGGCGAAGGCCGTCAGCAAGAAACGGAAGGTTGGGGCCACCTCCACTGTTGCTTCTACTGGCTTTGATGAATAAGTCGCGAAGGGCATTCATGGGGGCTCTGCTTCTATGGTGGTCGGCATGGGGGGCAAACACTCTGCGACATCCACTGACCTCTAGGGGATGCGTGCTATCTATATTGCTGAGCCCTCCATTGTGGTGCCTATGCCCGATGTCTTGGGTGATGAGTCATCCGACTTCAAGGGCGAAGACATTGGTGGTGGTGGTGCTTCCCCGCCTAAAGATGTGGAGGTAGGTAGTGTGAACCGCCGTCATGTTGCGGGTGCTTTGGAAGTGTCTGAGGATGAGGCGGAGGAGCGCTCTCCGCCTACTCAATTCCATAGTGTGGCGTTCTAGGCCGCAGCGCAGTGCACCGAAGATGCTGGTACTACGAAGGTTGTTCCCAGCCCTCTGTTTCTTAGTGAGTTGTTCTTTAATCTTTCGTTATGTTTGGTCTTTTTTCTTTGTGTTTTCTAAAGTTTGCATAATTTGGCTGCTTTAGCTGATTTGACAAAGGCTATCGGGAACCCTACCGAGCCTGTTAACCAAGATCTTGCTTAGGTCGGTTTGGGAGCTCCCCCGAGGCTGCCACTTGCTGGGGTGACTCCTAGTCCTTTTGGGTCAGGCCAGGCTAGTGGCGAAGGTTACATTCGCTTCTATCCTTTGTTTAAGTGCTATCTCATTTTTATGTGAGTTTTTTATGATGTTTGGTTGCTATTCAAGGGACTTTGGACAACACAATAAGTGGGTGGGCAGAGTGCCTTGAGGCTATTTACAATGATATAGGAGGTTGTTTTTTTCTACATTTTTTCTTATTTTTTGGTCTTACCTTTCTTACGTTTTGTTTGTTGTTAGGCCGCCTTCGCCACCATTTGAGGCATGTAGACTACTTCAAGCTACTGTGGTACAACTTGGAGCAGCAATGCATGGTGTGTATTATCATTGCGGCTTTTGTCTCTCTTGTTTTTCCATGGTTTATGTAATGCTAGTGACCTTTGCTTCCATAGAGTCACCATCTCATGGAGGCTCTTGAGGAACACGACACTCAGGAGGTGGTCAACTAGAACTTGGCCATTGAGGCCCTAAAGAAAGAGCTAGACAACCTAGAGGCCAAAAAGACCCAGCTTGCAGGGGAAACTATGGGCCTTCAAATGGTCTGTGCTGATCTTGAAGAATTGCAGGGAAAGGCGGAGTCCTTGGGCAAGGATCTTGAGGGCGCTGAGCAACTTGCTACTGAGTGTGCCCTAAAGGCCATTGAGACTGCCGAGAACCTTTGCAAGGAAGTAAATGTAGAAAGGGAGTCGAGCGTGGCTTTGAAGGCATAGGTGGATATGCTGGCCAAATGGTTGGAGGATGCCAAGGTTGTTGGGTTGGCCGCAACTGAAGTTTATATTGGTGTGCTTGGCTAGTTTGGGGGTGTTACCTCTTAGCTAACCCCTGAGCCCTTGGCGTTCATCATCCTCTCTTGGTTGAAGTCCAATTTTGTGAAGCTTCTAGATTTCATTGGCGGGGCTATTAATTTTGGAGCTCTTTCTGCTGCTACGAATCTATCGAAGATGCTGGCCTAGTTTGGTTGTACGCACACTGGAGGCATTGTAAAGAAGGATATTGAGAGCCCGACCGCCCTTAGGGAGACTTCCTGAGCCCTAGCAAGATTGGTCCGCAATTTCATGAAGTCCTTCTAGGTGAAGTTTGGCCGTGTGGACGCTTGTTTGATGGCGGAGGCTCGGTGTGCCATGGTTAGTCTTTTCTCCTTGGCTGATTTTTCCCTTATAGTTTTCTACTCTCTTTTTATGTTTTGTTTCTTATGTTGATGGTAGAGTGCACAGATACCAATGTAGCTTTCATCCAGGAGTATTCCAGAGTATCATATTTATCCACAGGGAAACAATAGTTAAAGAACTTGATAGATCACCATCATATATCTACTAACTAGTATACTGACTAAACTAAAGTGGGGGTAAGTGTTGATAATGATAAGAGTTATGAATAATAACACACACATAAGAGAGTCCCATGGTAAATTAAGTGAGCAGTCTAACTAAATTGAGAGGATAACGGGTGAGTTCAAGGTTCCTAAATACTTCTGGTATAACTAATTCATGTGTAGATATAGCAATCACATAAAATAACACTTTAGAGCAACAATACCTTTCCAACTCTCGAGAGGGTGAGAAAATGTAGTTAGGGGAAGTCTGCCTAAAGCTCTACGAACACCAATCCTAACATAGTGGATTACAATGGCCTGACAAAGCTGTCACCCCTGAGGCTTCCACAACTAACTGTAGGATTGAGCGCAATCTCAGGTAACCTATAGTCTAGACACCACATCTACACTATTGATTACTACTTTAGTCACATATAATAACTAAAGCACTCGATGCGAGCGGAGATCCCATGCTAAGGTATGATAACTATACTAACCATACACATGAAAGGCATAAAGTAGATAGAGAAGATAATTATATTAAAGCATAAGTCTTGCAAAGATGAGATACAAAGATATATCCAATCTTTGAAGATTTCTCTAGAACCTGAGCATGGCTCAACTCTCCCTAACTCTCAACTAGAGCTATTCTACTTCTACATCTGGAGAGCTAGCTCTGATCCTGATGAGGAGGATATGAATTAGGGTTTCAAGATGGCTCTCCTAGAGGGGGTACATGGCTGTATATATAGGGGATAGCATCAATTTTGGACGCTCGGATCAAGCCGACATAAAAGGATGGCATAGATCCAATCTAGGAGGTGCTGGAGAACCAATATTCGAAGGGGAGCCTTGTAACACCTCGGGTGTTTAAATACTAAAATATGCCATGTCATCATATGCATAGCACATCATTCATGTGTAGTGAAAATTTTGATATGCATACACTAAAACAAGTTTACCTTTATGTGGTATGTGTTGAATTGTATTGTTTGAATCAAGTTAAAAATTTTGTTTGGATTTGAATTTTCAAGAAAACCCTGATTTTCAGTATTTAAATCCTACCCTGAAAACTCATTTCAAAATCTAAGCATATTTTGGGGTTGAGCCTAAAAGCAAAAGTGTAGAGCTTGTCAAGTTATACAAAGTTTGTTTTTGGAGTTTTCAAAGTTGTTATGAAAAATTTGAAGTAATTTGAAAATGCGAAATTCTTTAAATGTCCCCTATTTGAATTCAAATTTGCATTTCAAAATGTGGACCAAATTAGGGGGTGGTTATAAAGGCAAAGTTGTAGAACTTTAGGTTTTGAACAACTTTTATTTTTGGAGATTTTTGAGTTGTTACATAAATTTGGGAGTAAATTGAGTTTCAAATCAGATGGCAATTCTATAAATATGGTGAACAGTGCTCGCCGCTCAAGCTACACCGCCGGCGACCTTCTTCTCGATTCCAGGCGCACGCGTGGCCGTCTTTGGCATCACGCTGGTGCAGAGAAGGCCCTGTGTGGCTTCTCTTTGCATCCTAGCCGCCTATAAAGCCCTGGTGCCGTCGTCATTCGTCTCCTTTCTCTTCCTCTGCTTTTCCCGTCGCCACCGCTCAACTCCGGCGAGCCCGTGTTGTCGCCGTAGTGCCTCCATCGTCTTGGCAAAGCTAGTCCCAGCTTCGCCTCATCCTTGCGCACCTAGCCATCTAGCCCTGATCGCTTGCTATCACCGGGAAATGCCTCTCGATGCTTTTCTTCCTCATGGCCGGCAGCGTCACCGTCGCAAGCACGTCATCGTGGCCAGCGCTCTCCGGTGAGCCATTGCTCTTGCTTAGTGTACCTCTAGCTCTACCTTGTTCCCGTGATGCTCTATGACCTGTTGATTGCTCCTTTTGTCCACCGCAGTCACTGGAGCACCACCGTCGTCATTGCTTGCTCCGCCGTGGCCGCTGTGACCGTCGAACCGCGTCTCCATTGCTCCTCCGGCCTTGCTCTCTGCTCAGTCATGTTTGGGGTGAGCTGGTGGACCTTCCTATGCCATTTATTTAATTGCTACTAGGCTCCTATCACTGGCATAGTGTCGCCGAGCCACCGTGTCTGCCATGGCCGGTGCCGAGCTCGGGTTGTGCCGTAATCGGTGCAAGTAGGGACATTAGTAGGTGCGCCTAGTCATGGTGAACGTGTTGATGTCTTCGCCATCGCCGTTGGTCTCACCGGCGACGAGAAATCGTCGGTCAGAGCCGTCATCGCCATAGTCAAAGCGGGAGGAAGGGGATGACGGGTGGGGTCACCTTGTCAGTGACTCAGCGGTTTGAAAATGAGTTTTTCAATTTTCAGAGATGAATGAATAGTATATGTTTTTGTTATTTTTGTGTAGATTTATTTAGAGCTTCAAAAATTATGAAAATTTTTGTGTGACTTCTATATGATGTATATTATTTAGGAAAAATATAAAATGTTTATTTTCAGTATTTTTGAATGTGATAAAAATTTCTCAATTAATTAATAAATGAGTTTCCATGATTTTTCTAGGCTTAATTAATTATCCAAAAATTATGAAACTTGTTTTACCACTTAGTTATCATGTGATGAACATTTACAAAAAATTTGAGCTCAATTAGAATAAGTTGATTTATTTCATAATTTTGAATAAAATAATTAATTCATAAAAGCAAATAGTAACCTTTAATGATTTAGGTTTTGTTTGAAATTTTGGATTGAGTGATGACCTTGGGTAATTAGTTGATAATGATTCTTGGCAATGGAATTAAGTGTTATGAAAAAGGTTTAATTAGTTTGACTTGTAACTGTCCCACGAAGGAAAGTTGTATTCAAGCTGTTAATTTTTGCATCCATTATCGAGCATCATGTTTTATATTTCGCATCATGTTAAACATGGTATTGTTACTATGTGTAGTGAACAAAGGTGAACACATGGTAGTTAATCAAGTTGCGGAGGTGGTTAATCCATCTGTTGAGGTCGGATCTGATAATTGTGGAACGTCTCAGGAACCATACTTTTCCGTCAACGAAGGTAAGCCCCGGATGCATTTAAACCTACCTTGTGATTTACAAATTGATTTTGCTTTTGCTCTTCTTTACTGCATTGAGTGATTAGGAGTTAAGTGAGAACCTAATTGGTGCATTACCAACCTTGTTTTTCCATATCTACCCTATTACCAATTTTAATTCGTATATGCCTACTGTGTGAGAGCCACAAGACGTGGAGGTCTTGTGAGCGGCTTCTTTCCGCCTGTGTCGATTAAGGTCCGTCCGTTGTTGAATTGCATGAGGTGAGACTTTGTAGTACTAACCACATACTCCGGTAAGCCTTAACTCGGCTATTCTATTACGAGAATGGCTACTCACGCACTGGGAGTCGAGAGATGGCGGGAGTAGCGTGTACCCACGTGGCCATGGGCTGGAATGGTGGAGTACTGTATTCTCGGGTGGCACAGACCTATTCTTGTTTTAGGGACCTGAGGGTAGGTTGGTATATGTAGGTTGGGGACCTGCATATGTCATGTGGTCTATAATCCCCAGCTAAGTTTTAATCAGTTCGAATCATCGTTGCTCCTCGGTTATGGAGAATCAACTCACTATTCATCATCATAGTTAATAAATGAAACTTAAGCTGGATTTTGAGAAAGAGTTTGATATGAGGTTCATGGTCTCATTACGGATCATGGCAGATTCATATATGGTTCTTACGAAGTTTTTAATGTTAATATAAAGAATTTTGTTAAAGAGCTTTTACGCAAAAAGAACTTTGACTATTGCTAAAGCCATACCTTGAATCCCTGAGCCTGCATTCCTGAGTCTTCTCAGTTTTTATTCCAGTTAAGTCTTGTTGAGTACTTTTGTACTCAGGGTTCGTTGACCCTTGTTGCAGGTGAGCCTCATGAGCAGGTCTGTTTGGGACCATGTTGCATGACCATTGTTCAGGTCGATGACGATAAGTGAATGTGTGATCCTTGGGCAGGATACTTATATTGTGTGTTTGTATTATGTATAATACCACTCCACTACTAATATGGTTTGTAATAATTATCGAACTTAGTTTATAAGGTTTGAAACAACTGGTTTGTAAACTAAGTTATTGTAAGACTTCCGCTATTTTACTCTGTTGTAGATATTTGAATAAATGTTGTAATACTGCAATGACTCTGTAATGTGATCCTGCTCAGAAATCATGGATGATTCGGGGTTCCCTGAGGACACCCGATAGTCTTCTTAAGTTACCAGGAACATATGCATAGTCATCAAAGGTCGTTGGACAGTGATAGGTGCATGTGGGTCCTATAATTTAGGAGGTTCTGCCATAGAATGGTATCAGAGCGATCGTTACAAAGTCTTTGTTGTATTGTTTTACAAAAACTTCAAAATGATTTGGGATGACTAAATTTAACTTGTTAATTTGGTCCAAATTGCTTCTGACTTATCTTATTTCTTTCTCACCATTCTAATTTGATTAAAAAGACTTTGTGTGGTGGAGTAGTAATATTATTATGCCCTATATAAAAACAACTGTTGTTTATGTACTTTATGAGCTTTGATGTTTTTGTTCGTAAGAATGATTCATGCATCATGATTAATTCACTTGTTACTTCCTTCACCTCTGAGTCTGGGTTAGGTAGTGAGTCTAGGTTGAGTTGTGTAATCCACCCCTACTGCTATTGAGACTATTGTCAGATTGTCTTACTTGGATTAATCTTGCTCCCTACAGTATGGCTTGTACCAAGATGACACCTCGTAAGTCCGTTAGGCCCAAAGGAGTTCCCCGTCACCAACTTGCCCCTAGGAACAATGGTGCTAGCAGTAGCAGTTCTAGGCATGATTCCTAGGCAGAGATACAGAGGATTTCTATAGAGTTAGCACAAGCTACTAGAGATAGGGCCTTGGATGCCATACAGGTAGGAGAATTACAGGATCAATTGAGGCGTCTCACCACCGCTCATAGGAACTGCGAATGTATGCTAGTTCATATGGTGGAGGGAAGGAATGAAGCTTGGCATAGTGAAGATGTAGCTAGAGCTAGAACTCATGAGCTAGAATTTTATGTGGAAGATTTAGAAGAACATAATACTACTTTACATGAAGAAGTTCATAGGCTAAGCAACCTCCTAGATCCAAATCATGAACCTCAAGCTGATGCAATGGACCCAGGTGTTATCCTTGCCGATGATAGTGAATCGGAAGAAGAAGAAGAAGAAGAAGATCCGGAAGAATTAGTGATGATCGATGAAAGTGATAATGAGGGCGGAAATATTTCCAGAATGGATACCGAGCCCGAAGTTTGAAGTGATCGAGGGAAGGAGTAGAGATGTATAATAGTTAGTTCTAGTTAAAGTTGAGTAGTCTTGTTTAGATGCAGTCTTGTGTATAACTTAGTAAACCCTATGTAATGTGTTTTGGAGTAAACTCTTGTTGCAATTCAATAAAGGCTTGTGAGTAAAATTTGGTTTGTTATGAACAGATGCGTCGTACACAGGGTTCACATATTCCTAGTACTTCACAAGATGAGGACGACATTCCTGATCCGCCACCAGTTCCATTGAATCTAGCTGATGCTATCGCCGCCCTTGTCAATGTGAATATTGAAAATGCTCGATTGCTTCGAGAGATAGCTCAGAGTAATCAGAATATGGTGCAGGGAAACCGTGGTCACAATCATAACAGGCATGTAGCTACATATGTTGATTTCACTGATATAAGACCATCGGTGTTCACCAAGGCAGATGAACCACTAGAGGCTGATGATTGGCTTCGGACTATGGAGCAGAAATTTGATCTTATTCCATGCACAGAGTATTAGAAACCTGCGTTTGCCGCCCAGCAACTTTGAGGAGCAGCAAGTGCTTGGTGGGCAAACTTAGTGGCTATGCAACCAGCTAACATTCCAATAACTTGGGCTAAGTTTTGTACTACCTTCAGAGCCCACTATATTCCTAAAGGAGTGATGGCTATGAAGCTGGATGAGTTCCTTGCTTTGAAGCAAGGGGATCAAATGGTTATGCAGTATGTGGGAAGATTCAATCACCTGTCACAATATGCATCTGAACATGTCAATATGGATGCCAAGAAGAAGAGGTGGTTTATGAGAGGTCTGAATACCAAGCTACAGACAATGATGACTACTTGTACCAATGTTACTTATCATAAGACAGTAAATATTGCAATTGCTTTTGAGGAAAAGTATCGGCACCATAAGGAGATCAAGAAGAAAAAGAGTGGGCAGTCTAGATCCTTTAGTGGAAATCAAAAGAGGCAAAAGATAATCTATCATCCAGTCAACCATTATCGTCCTCCTTATCGTCCGCCGCAGTTCCAAGTTGGACAACAATCAAATGTCCGTCCTGCTACAACTTACCAGAATCCACAACAGACCAATGCTCCTGATGTCAATGCTCCAACATCCCAGGGTCACAATTATCCATGTTACAATTGTGGAAGGTTCGGTCATTTCTGCATGGAATGTCTGTATCCCAAACAGTATAATTCAAATTCTCAGAAGGCCCCTGCCAATCAACAACAGGGTCAAGTACAGAACAAGAACAATAATCAGAATGCTCAGAAGGGCAAAGATGAAAGGAAGATAGGAAGGGTTTTCTATATTCAAGCCAGAGAGATTCCTGAAGGGGAGCCAGTGATGATGGGTATGTTTCCTGTCGCCAATCATCCTGTAGTTATGCTTTTTGATTCGGGTGCATCTCATTCATTCATCAATAGAACATTTGTCGTGAAGCATGAAATTCCTATTAGGGCAATAAAGGAAAATTTCTTTATACAATTGCCCGGGGGACATCTGTGTACTAAGGAAATAGTATACCAGGTACCCATAAACCTGGGTGGGCATATTTTTCCCACTACCATGATTATCCTAAAGGATCAGGATATAGATGTAATTTTGGGGATGAATTGGATGTACCAGCATAAGGTTGTTATAGATGCTTTGAATAGGACTATAAGGGTGAGTTTGCTAGATAGTAATTCTCAACTTCTCATCCAACTTCCACCCTTAAGAAGATCAGTGGGCAAGGTTTGTGCAACCGCCGTAAAAGAGATTAGAGATATCCCGGTAGTGTGTGAATTTCCTGATGTGTTTCCTAAAGATTTACCCGGTCTACCACCTGATAGGGATGTCCAATTTAACATAGAGTTGAAACCTAGAATAGCTCCGATTTCTTGGAGAGCTTATAGGATGCCACCCAAAGAATTAGCCAAGTTGAAGACTCAGTTGCAAGAATTGATTGAAAAGGGGTTTATCCAACCTAGTTCATCACCTTGGGGATGTCCGGCAATTTTTGTGAAATAGAAAGATAAGACCCTAAGGTTATGTGTTGACTATCGTCCATTGAATGAAGTGACCATCAAGAATAAATATCCTTTACCTTGGATAGATTTGCTTTTTGATCAACTGGCCGGAGCCAAAGTTTTCTCCAAGTTAGATTTGAGGTCAGGCTATCACCAAATCAAGATTAAGCTTGATGATATTCCCAAAATGGCATTTACCACAAGATATGAATTATATAAATACTTGGTAATGTCTTTTGGTTTGACAAATGCTCTAGCTCATTTCATGTATCTGATGAATTCAGTATTCATGCCTGAGCTAGACAAGTTTGTAGTGGTGTTTATAGATGACATTCTAGTATATTCCAAGAATAAGGAAGAACATGTGGAACATCTTAGAATTGTTCTGACCCGCTTGAGAGAACATCAGCTTTATGCCAAGTTCAGTAAGTGTGATTTTTGGCTTAAGGAAGTACAGTTTCTTGGACATGTTTTGTCAACTAAAGGAGTTGTTGTTGATCCAAGCAAAGTTAAGGATGTGCTTGATTGGAAACCGCCAACCACAGTTCATCAAGTTCAGAGTTTTCTAGGATTGGCGGGGTATTACCGTCATTTTATTCTAGATTTCTCTAGAGTATCAAAGTCCATAACTGAGTTGTTGAAGAACCAAGTCAAGTTTGTCTGGTCATCTAATTGTGAAGAGGCTTTCTAGACTTTGAAGAGACTATTAACCACTGCACCAGTATTAGCCCAACCTGATATCGAAAAGCTGTTTGATGTTTATTGTGATGCTTCGGGTATCGGTATTGGATGTGTATTGATGCAAGAAGGCCGAGTCATTGCCTATGCTTCTAGACAACTAAAGCAACATGAAGAACACTATCCGACTCATGATCTAGAATTAGCAGCTGTGGTCCATGCTTTGAAGATCTGGCGGCATTACCTGCTTAGTAATACGTGCCATATTTATACAGACCACAAGAGTTTAAAGTATATCTTTACTCAGTCAGAATTGAACATGCAATAAAAAAGATGGTTAGAACTGATTAAAGATTATGACTTGGAGGTACATTATCACCCAGGTAAAGCAAATGTGGTTGCAGATGCCCTCAGTCACAAAAGTTATTACAATTGTTTAATAGTAAGAACAATGAGTCTGACTTTATGTCAAGAGATGGAGAAGTTGAATGTAGAGATAATTCAACAAGGTAGCTTGACCAACATAATTGTTGAAGCCAATATTCGAGACCAGATTATTGCTGCTCAGAAGGAAAACAAGGGTGTAGCCCATATCAAGGAAAGAGTCAGGAATGGAAAGGCGGAATGCTTCAGCATAGATGATGAAGGTGTGCTATGGTTCAAGGATCACCTGGTGGTACCAAAAGTTCCTAAGTTGCGTTAGTCAATTCTTGAAGAGGCACATGCTACTAGGTTATCTATCCATCTGGGAAGCAACAAGATGTACCATGACTTGAAACAAAGATTTTGGTGGACCAAAATAGAGATAGAGATCGCTAGATATATAGCTAAGTGTGATACTTGTCAAAAGGTGAAAGCTATACATTTGAGGTCCGCTAGAGAGTTACAATCATTACCTATTCTAGCTTGGAAGTGGGAGGATATTAGTATGAACTTTATTGTTGGTCTACCCAAGACATCAAAAGGTTTTGATTCAATATGGGTCATTGTAGATCGACTAACCAAGTCAGCACATTTTCTTCCAGTCAAGAGTATATACCCCACTGTCCAATATGTCAAGATATATTTAGCAAGAATCATGAGTCTTCATAGAGTACCAAAGACCATTGTGTCCGATAGGGGTACACAGTTTGTCTCTAGCTTTTGAAAACAATTGCATTCTTTATTGGGTACCAAACTACTATATAGTACAGCTTATCATCCGCAGACCGATGGTTAGACTGAAAGAGTCAGTCAAGTACTTGAAGATATGTTAAGGTGTTGTGTCCTTAACTATTCCAATAAGTGGGATGAATGCTTACCTTTGGCCAAGTTCTCATACAATAATAGTTATCAAGAGAGCATTAGAATGGCTCCATTTGAAGCATTTTATGGTCGTAGATGCAGAACATCACTGAGTTGGTCTGAACCCAGAGAAAGAAGGTTCTTTGGAGTTGACCTTGTGAAAGAAACAGAAGATAAGGTTAGGCAAATACAAAGTAATTTGAAGATAGCTCAGTCCCGACAAAAGAGTTATGCGGATAAACGACATAGACCATTGGTGTTTAACAAGGGAGATTTTGTATATCTGAAGGTATCACCAATGAAGGGAGTTACCTATTTTGGTGTTAAAGGCAAGTTGGCACCTCGATATATTGGACCATTTCAAATTTTAGAGAGGTATGGAAAAGTGGCATATCGCTTGAAATTACCAAAACATTTATCAGCTATACATGATGTGTTCCATGTTTCTCAATTGAAGAAGTGTCTCCAAGTGCCTGAGTAGAATGTGGAGGTTGAAGGAGTGGAACTTGAACCGGATTTGACTTATTCTGAATATCATATCCAAGTTTTGGATCAGAAAGATCGTGTTACTCGAAGGAGGACAATCAAGTTCTACAAGATACAATGGAATCAACATTCAGAAGAATAAGCTACTTGGGAATCTGAAGATTACTTGTTAGAAAAGTTTCCAGAGTTTCTTGCGTCGATATAGAATAATGTTAGTCTACTTTATTGATAAGAATCATGTTTGTAAAGGGACCTCAGCTGTTTTATAGATAGGTTTTGGATGATTTTGGACTGACACATTTCCTTTTCCATTACTTACCCTATGACTTTGAATCTCGGGGCGAGATTTCTTTTACGGGGAAGGATTGTAACACCTCGGGTGTTTAAATACTAAAATATGCCATGTCATCATATGCATAGCACATCATTCATGTGTAGTGAAAATTTTGATATGCATACACTAAAACAAGTTTACCTTTATGTGGTATGTGTTGAATTGTATTGTTTGAATCAAGTTAAAAATTTTGTTTGGATTTGAATTTTCAAGAAAACCCTGATTTTCAGTATTTAAATCCTACCCTGAAAACTCATTTCAAAATCTAAGCATATTTTGGGGTTGAGCCTAAAAGCAAAAGTGTAGAGCTTGTTAAGTTATACAAAGTTTGTTTTTGGAGTTTTTAAAGTTGTTATGAAAAATTTGAAGTAATTTGAAAATGCGAAATTCTTTAAATGTCCCCTATTTGAATTCAAATTTGCATTTCCAAATGTGGACCGAATTAGGGGTGGTTATAAAAGTAAAGTTGTAGAACGTTAGATTTTGAACAAATTTTATTTTTGGAGATTTTTGAGTTGTTACATAAATTTGGGAGTAAATTGAGTTTCCAATCAGATGGCAATTCTATAAATATGGTGAACAGTGCTCGCCGCTCAAGCTACACCACCGGCGACCTTCTTCTTGGTTCCAGGCGCGCGTGTGGCCGTCTTTGGCATCGCGCTGGCGCAGAGAAGGCCCTGCGTGGCTTCTCTTTGCTTCTTGGCCGCCTTTAAAGCCCTGGTGCCGTCGCCGTTCGTCTCCTTTCTCTTCCTCTGCTTTTCCCGTCGCCACCGCTCAACTCCGGCGAGCCCGTGTTGTCGCCGTAGTGCCTCCATCGTCTCAGCAAAGCTAGTCCTATCTTTGCCTCATCCTTGCACACCTAGCCAACTAGCCCTAATCACTTGCCATCATCGGGAAACGCCTCTTGACACTTTTCTTCCTCGCGGTCGGCAGCGTCACCATCGCAAGCGCGTCATCATGGCCAGCGCTCTCCCATGAGCCGTTGCTTTTGCTCAGTGTACCTCTAGCTCCACCTTGTTCCTATGATGCTCTATGACCTGTTGATTGCTCTTTTTGTCCACCGTAGTCACCGAAGCACCACCGTCGCTATTCCTTGCTCCGCCATGGCCGCTGTGACCGTCGAACCGCGTCTCCATTGCTCCTCCGGCCTTGCTCTCTGCTCAGTCGTGTTTGGGGTGAGCTGCTGGACCTTCTTATGCCATTTATTTAATTGCTACTGGGCTCCTGTCACCGAGCCACTGTGTCTGCCATGGCCGGTGCCGAGCTCGGGTTGTGCCATAATCGGTGCAAGTAGGGACATCAGTAGGTGCGCCTAGTCATGGTGAACGTGTTGGTGTCTTCGCCGTCGCCGTTGGTCTCACCGGCGGCGAGAAATCGTCGGTTAGCGCCGTCATCGCCATAGTCAAAGTGGGAGGAAGGGGATGACGGGTGGGGTCACCTTGTCAGTGACTCAGCGGTTTGAAAATGAGTTTTTCAATTTTCAGAGATGAATGAATAGTGTATGTTTTTGTTATTTTTGTGTAGATTTATTTAGAGCTTCCAAAATTATGAAAATTTTTGTGTGACTTCTCTATGATGTATATTATTTAGGAAAAATATAAAATGTTGATTTTCTATAATTTTTGAATGTGATAAAAATTGCTCAATTAATTAATTAATGATTTTCCATGATTTTTCTAGGCTTAATTAGTTATCATGTGATGAACATTTACAAAAATTTTGAGCTCAATTAGAATAAGTTGATTTATTTCATAATTTTGAATAAAATAATTAATTCATAAAAGCAAATAGTAACCTTTAATGATTTAGGTTTTGTTTAAAATTTTGGATTGAGTGATGACCTTGGGTAATTAGTTGATAATGATTCTTGGCAATGGAATTAAGTGTTATGAAAAAGGTTTAATTAGTTTGACTTGTAACTGTCCCGCGAAGGAAAGTTGTATTCAAGTTGTTAATTTTTGCATCCATTTATCGAGCATCATGTTTTATATTTCGCATCATGTTAAACATGGCATTGTTACTACATATAGTGAATGAAGGTGAACACGTGGTAGTTAATAAAGTTGCGGAGGTGGTTAATCCGTCTGTTGAGGTCGGATCTGATAATTGTGGAATGTCTCAGGAACCATACTTTTCCGTCAACGAAGGCAAGCCCCGGATGCATTTAAACCTACCTTGTGATTTACAAATTGATTTTGCTTTTGCTCTTCTTTATTGCATTGAGGGATTAGGAGTTAAGTGAAAACCTAATTGGTGCATTACCAACCTTGTTTTTCCATATCTACCATGTTACCAGTTTTAATTTGTATATGCCTAGTTGTGCTTAGCTATGCTTAGAACAATGAAAGTCAGGTGATTACCTGTCATCTACAAGTTTTAAATGGAACTTTGGTTACTTATGTTATCATGTGATATGGGAATGTGGAGTAATAAATCTAGACCGAGCGGACTCGGTGTGTGAGATCCATAAGACATGGAGGTCTTGTGAGCGGTTTCTTTCCGCCTGTGTTGATTAAGGTCCGTCTGTTGTTGAATTGCATGAGGTGAGACTTTGTAGTACTAACCATATACTCTGGTAAGCCTTAACTCAGCTATTCTATTACAAGAATGGCTACTCACGCACTGAGAGTGGAGAGATGGCGGGAGTAGCGTGTACCCACGTGGCCATGGGCTGGAATGGTGGAGTACTGTATTCTCGGGTGGCGCGGACCCATTCTTGTTTTAGGGACCTAAGGGTAGGTTGGTATATGTAGGTCGGGGACCTACATATGTCATGTGGTCTGGAATCCCCAGCTAGGTTTTAATCGGTTCGAATCGTCGTTGCTCCTCGGTTATGGAGACTCAACTCACTGTTCATCATCATAGTTAATAAATGAAACTTAAGCTGGATTTTGAGAAAGAGTTTGATATGAGGTTCATGGTCTCATTACGGATCATGGTAGATTCATATATGGTTCTTATGAAGTTTTTAATATTAATATAAAGAATTTTGTTAAAGAGCTTTTACGCAAAAAGAACTTTGACTATTGCTAAAGCCATACCTTGAATCCTTGAGCCTGCATTCCTAAGTCTTCTCAGTTTTTATTCCGGTTAAGTCTTGTTGAGTACTTTTGTACTCAGGGTTCGATGACCCTTATTGCAGGTGAGCCTCATGAGCAGGTCTATTTGGGACCGTGCTGCATGACCATTGTTCAGGTCGATGACGATAAGTGAATGTGTGATCCTTGGGCAGGATACTTATATTGTGTGTTTGTATTATGTTATAATACCACTCCACTACTAATATGGTTTGTAATAATTATCGAACTTAGTTTGTAAGGTTTGAAACAACTGGTTTGTAAACTAAGTTATAGTAAGACTTTTGCTATTTTACTCTATTGTAGATATTTGAATAAATGTTGTAATACTGCAATGACTCTATAATGTGATCCTGCTTGAAAATTGTGGATGATTTGGGGTTCCCCGAGGACACCCGACAGTCTTCTTAAGTTACCAGGAACATATGCATAGTCGTCAGAGGTTATTGGACAGTGATAGGTGCATGTGGGTCCTATAATTTAGGAGGTTCTGCCACAAGCCTAACAGGTCGGACCCATAGGCTGGCCAGCCAATAGGTGGGGCTAGCCGACCCCACCTAGTAGCCACCTGCCCTCTGCTTTGGTGGTTTGCCTCATGGAGCCTTTTGGAACCTTCTAGAGTTATTTTCGTCGTGGATAATTGCGATTAAATCTGACATTTTGGTCCACATTGATGGTTTTCTGATTAAATCCTCCTGCAAACATAGATTCCTCAAAACTTGTGGAATTTATTAGTTTAAACCCCTAGACCTATGTTTGGTGATGGAATTTAACATATATGCAGGTTATATTGATGGTTTATGATTGACATTAACAACCATCAACATGTTCCCCCACACTTACCCTTTGCTAGTCCCTGAGCAAAGCTAAACTCAGCAATGGATCATGAGTTGCTACAATACTTTCATGCCTCAAAAGTGCACATGCGTTCAATCAAGAATTCTCCTCCGGATTAGAATAAACTGATCTGACTTTCAAACTTACCCATATTACCTACAACCATGGGGCTTCTTAGCCTTCACTTGAGTCTTGAGCAACTGAAAGACAGAATGATCAAGTCAAGCACTATGTCTCAAGTTTTTAGTTCCACCATTATTCTGGAGTTTTTATAAATTTTCAAAATAAAACTCAGATATTCCTTTGTATGACACTCTCAAGTCTCTCAAAATATGTAGTATTTGTGGATCCTCACCAAGGCAAAAGTGATGTTATGCCTTTTCTCTTCCAACCACTAAGGCTTATGTGGAGTTCATAGGTAGGGAGAAAGCTAGGGCATACTTGCAATGCATATATTGTAAAGTCAAACAACGGATCTAAAGAGAGATGAGTCATACAATCAAATCAAGATGTGCATGTGTATGGATGTATATGGTGGATATATATGGTGGCTAACCTAATTCTACTCTGCTCCTTCAAAACATATCTCTCTTTGAAAACTTGGAAATTATTGACACAAAAATGTGACGATGTGATCAACACACAGCAAGCCAAAAGATCTGAGCGGAATAAGACCAAAGATCTGCTTGGCTTCAACACAGAACCAGCCGATTCTGAATACCTAATGATATGCCAGTCAATTTGACCTGCAATTGACAAGGAGAAGAAATCTTATCAGTAATTTAAGGTGAAACATGTCGGTGTTGCTCCAGACAGTTCCAAATATGCGACTAAGTAGCCACTTCAATAAGGCTATCGACTAAATAGTCGATATCCAGCGTATTCATGAAACAAAGATATTTAGATTAAGGATGATCGGCTAATGTTAAATGATGATGACGTAAATCAAAAATAACTGATGCCCATGGATCATAGCATATTTATGGTGATTGATTAATCGAGACAAAAACTAGTACAATACACCCAAATACAAATTTAGAAGATCCTTCCTTAAGATGCCAATATATACTACCAAATAGTTGATTGATGCAATCTTTGATTACAAAATTTGTAACCAGCAAAGAAGCGATATAAGAAGACATCATCGGCTAAATGGAACATGATCGGCATAAAGCGTCGAGCCAATAAGTTTGATGAAAAGAGTATAACATGTGAACAAATCGGCTGTCTAATATAAATGAATCTATAAACAATCTGAATCTAATCTATTACCATCAATAGTGAGGTTCGATCGGATCAATGCAGCTATGATAATGATAACAAACTAAAGCCAAATAATCTATAAAACCATCTATATGTTGATAGATTCATGAAAACATGTTATATGCGTGAGAGTATAGGCAATTGGCTAAATAGCCGATGCAGTCATAGCAAACAAACAGAGTACATATCTTGATCATGAACAAAATCACTAATCGATGATTTCTAATCTAAAGTCTTACTAGTGAGGTTCGACCGGATCGATGCAGCTATGGTAGTGTCATTAGATTAGATCTCATTAACTAGTGAGTTTATTCAAGATTGAAATATGTCTTTAGATGCATACTATGTTTGATTGGAATAGAGATAAAACAACCGATCTAGTGGAATTAAGCCATCAATTATAAGATTTAAAGCGTGACCAGATCAAAGGACGACCAATTAAGATGATATGATACCGATCTATCTCTATCTCAATCGGAAGATTTGTTATAATTAATAAACATTAATTATAACAAGATCGATAACTGGTGAATCAACCAAAAACAGCAAGAAAAATCTTACTAATCTTAGCAGATTCGATAACTAGTGATATTGTATTAAACAACAAGTTATTTAACACAAGATCGATAACTTTGATCTATATTATGATTCATAAGAGATCAATCAGCTGATGCAGCCTTACACACAATGATATGGATCGATAACTAACTTATATTATAGCTCATAAAAGATCAATCAGCTAATGCAGCTTTACAAGCACAATACAAGTCATGACGGTACTCACAAGCAAGCTAGAGGTCGATCAGTCGATGCAGCCCTATTTGCTGAAGAACTCACCAAGGTCTACAATACTCCTACTCCTAATGCGATGGTGAAAGCCGAAAAGATTCTATTGATTGAGTCTTCGTGTCCCTTGTACAATAACTTGGGTCTAATATTTATATCCGAAACCTAAATATGAATCATACTCAAATATGACTCATTACAATTCTTAGAATAAAAGAAAACTTCCTAACTTAACAATAACTTGGACCCTAATTTTTCTTTATTTGTAGAGTCCGACACATCTTCTGGACACCATTCAAGCATAGCCCATGGACGTCGTTTGCTGACGTCAACTATAAAATAGCCGATTCCGATATCGCATCTAAATCAGGCCATACCGATTCACATCTAATCTATTCCTTGATGACACAATCTTAGAAGCTTTGAGTTCTCACATTCTTCTTTCTAAATTTTGGTGTAAACAGAAACATTTGCTAGAGAGCAGGGGCTATCGTATTCATCTCTTCTTCTTTTTCAGGCGGTCGTCTAAGTACCCATTATTTTAAATAACTCGGACATTTTTGTGTCCATTTTTTTCAACCTTTTCTTCTCTCTTTTTTTATAAATAACTTTTGCATAGCCCATGCCTCTTTCCTACAACAAAACTTTTGAGAGATAGTAGCAAGAACTTGGAGCATTTATTTGGTGGATGGAAAACAGAGCAACTATTCATTATTTTCATTTTAAGAGATTATCTTTAGAATCCCTTTTTATTTTATTCGGCTCTCAAAAATAAATTAAAGCAAACTAGACACACTCTCCTTATTTTATTTTCATTTTTTAGTTCACATATTATAACTATATATATTTCGTTAAAGATAACTTTTTATTTCATTTTTAGTTATTCATCTTTTTTTCTAATATATATAAAGCAAACTAAGAATAATAAAAGGAAAAGAAATACTTATCTATATACACGGGGGATGCCTTCTCTCCTAAGTTGGTTGTTGTCGTGGTTGCTCAACGAGGTGGCCAGATATGGAGATGCTGGAACAGAGCCTTCCAATTTTGATTTTGCTACTATTGTTGTTGCTGCTGGAGGCTGGCCATCTCGTGTCCCATGCTTACCTTAGTTCACTCTTGAAGATGAGGATTCTTGAGGTGGTGCCTCCAATAGTGGCACTTCCAATGGTGGTGCCACCTTCTTCTACCAAACCCGTCTTGGTTTTGAGTTTGATTTAGGTTTGGTAGGTGCTTCCTTACTTGACTTGTTCCTCCTCCTTGTTTAACATTTAGAAGTTAACATTAATAGTAGAAACTGATGACATCTTATGCACATCATTATTGCCGGCTCAGAACTTTTACTTGTAGAATTTGGGGGATCAACTCCCCCACACTTTGCTCGAAGTGTGTTTTGCTTATAAAGACAAGGTAGAGATCAAGTGCATGGGCTCTGTTGGTGGGAAAACACCAACATAACCAAAACTTTATTTATTCTTCTCTAGCCTTAGGCATGTTGAATCATGTTACAGTTGACGTTATGTGCATTCATTCCTACAACATGGGTGATAAGATCAAAAGGATGAGTATTAATGTGGAATTTGAATGCATTTGTCAAAAAGAGTGGAGTTGCTTAACCTATGGAAGGATTTCCCATCTTGACAAAATGTATCAAACTTTACATGATTATAACTATCATCTTCCAAAGATAAGATATGCAAAATTTTAGCTGCAAAATTTTAGCTCATTTGGTTAAAGACTATGAGATCAAGAAAGTGGTGGTATGAACAAACTTAAGGAACAAGACATGTTGAGTTAATCAGGTTGGATCAACCAAAGTTATAACTCAAACATGTTTGTTTCTTTCATTTATGTGATTAAAAAGATCAAAAGAAAGTTTTTTTAAATAATGACCACTTACCTTAAGATGTTACCTTCATCATTGGAGCGTGATGACACCCTATAATGAAGGGTAGATGACTTATGGTGATCTTTTCTTCATGCTTGAAGCTTTCCTTGCTTGAGATGTTCATGAGCATCTTATCTCCTATATCGCACTCCTTTCTCATTCTTTTATCATGTCATCCTTCTGTCCTTTCTTTTGTGGATCTCGACACTTTCTTTGGACCTTTTGCTCCTCTCATTCTTACAAAAGATTAGTGGAAAACACATACCTGAAGGAGTATACAAAAATGATTCGAAGCAAGGGTAGTGTTATCGTAGAGTTGAAGGTCATCCACTATGTTATAACAGAGTTGGTTTTAACATTTTAATTAGCATAGAACTTTTATCCCATCTTTTAAATAATGTGCCTCAATTGTTACAAAAACTTCTTCTCACAAGAATTGATTTTATTTTGTATCTTAAGTTTGATATTTCATGTATGAAATTTGTAAACATATTCAAACTTATAGAAACAAAGCGATATTGAGCAAAGGGATTGCAAACCAGCGTGCCAGAGCAATGGGAGCCTGGGAGGAAGAAGAGCAGGATTGTATCAACTATAGAAAAGTTGGCCTTCCTCTCCCACATTTGGACTTTTATATCACTCGACACTGTCAGCGAGGACTCATGGTTTTTAGGTTCATTGAGCAGGACCTCTCCCTTGCATCTAGCTTTTCTTTGCACCATCTGATCCAGGAGATGAGGATGCGGTAGTAGCATGTTCTTCTCCTGTCAACCTTTCTTGATTTTTGTTGCTTCTCGGTTGATGAATTGGAGATGCAGACTCGAGTTCCTCCTTGATTGTCTTTGTCCTCTAGCAGTATGGCAGAAAGTTGTTCCTCTATCTTTGGTAGCGATACACTAGCTGTCTTGGTGGTCAAGGAAGGAACCTCATTAATACTTGCAAGCAAGTTTCATCTCCAATGACTAAGGGATGTCGTCTCGCGATCATGGTCATTAACGGCCTAATGAGATAACGTCGACAGACCTCATTGATTACTGATATTTGTTGACACAATGACGCACGTCATGATGTAGTGGCATCTTGTTGTCTTGTCTTTGCTGTCGACATGCGAGATGGTGTCTTCAAAGATGATGAAAGCAGGCATATTCTGACTAATATGAGGTCAGTTGCACCCTGCTTCTCATCAGCATTCTAGCTTAAGTCTTTGGAAAGCTCAATGCTAGGTTGTCTTTGACATTGCTTATAGCCTATTGATTTGTTCGTCCACTTCTATGAGTGAGTGCTTTTATTGTAGATCATTTTATGGCACTCATCTTTTTTCTCTTTGTTCTAAAACTGAAGTGGTGGTTTGGCTTGGGTATGCAGGTTCAAAGCAAACCATGAACATGCATAGCTTATCTTTATTCATCCCTACAAAATGTTAGTAGACACATACCCAAGGGAATACAACAAATTTGCAATACGGGTTGTTGTCCATAATTTGAGGGATTTTCATATGTGCTAATGAAAAAAATAGTTTTTGGATTACTTTAGCATACATTATGTTTCATGTGTTTGCTGCATTCTAAAATGGTTCAAGGCAAAGATAACTTGCAACAAAGGATAAGTGAATAAACCTTGATACTCATAGTTCTTCCATCCATGAAGAATGAGCCAGGTCTTCTTTGTGTAAAGTTATTGGAGTTCATCATATGCCTTGATTCATCTCTGATGTGAATTCATCTTAGGACTTTCCCAAATTGAATTTGAGGGTTTCTGTAGGGGTTAGTCCAACAAAATAACCAATATCCACTAAAGCATTTTATCGGTTCAAAAATCAACCTAGACACCATGTCTAATTTGATTTAGGAAGGTATTTTAACCTAAGCACCATGCTTAATTTAAAAGCCTATGAAAGTAAAGTTTGCACACCTTTTGATTCAAGAATCAAACTAGACACCGCGTCTAATTCAATTTAGGAAAATAGTTTAAACTAAGCTCCATGCTTAATTTAATAAGGTGTATGAAGATACTTAAAAACCTAAGCATATACTGTAGCAAACAAAGGTAGCATAAAAGCATTATAAAGATTTATTCAAATAGAGATGAAGAGCATAATCATGGTGAGAGATTTTTTTTGTTTAATAAAGATGCAAGTGGGATGAAAATATTCATGGTGGATGCCAAGGCTATTGGGCTAACCGCAGCTAAAGTTTATATTGGTGCGCTTTGCTAGTTTGGGGGTGTTACCTCTTCGCTTCGACCCGAGCCCTCGGTGTTCAACATCCTCTCTTGGTTGAAGTCCAATTTCGTGAAGCTTTCGGATTTCGTTGGTGGGGCTGTTGATTTTGGAGCTTTCTGCCGCCATGAATCTATCAAAGATGCTTGCCTAGTCTGGTTGCACACACATAGGAGGCATTGAAAAGAAGGATATTGAGAGCCCAGCCGCCCTTGGTGAGACTTCCTAAGCTCTAGCAAGATCGGTCTGCAATTTCAAGAAGTCCTTCTGGGTGAAGTTTGGCCGTGCGAACGCTGGATCGATGGTGGAGGCTTGGTGTGACGCGGTTAGTCTTTTCTCCTTGGCTGATTTTTCCCTTATAGTTTTCTGCTCTCTTTTTAAGTTTTGTTTCTTATGTTTATGTCTTACTTTTTTGCAGGAGTTATTGAAGTCGGAGGTTGCGCGTACCACTTAGTAGGTGCCAAGTTCATGGCTGGGGAGGCGTTGACCCCAAAGGCTCCATCGGGTGGCACTGAGGCTGAGAAGACAGGGGAAGCTACCTTCGCTCCTTCTAATCCGAAGGTGTAGTGTCTAGGTTTTAGTTGATAGTTTCTTAGGTTTGGCTGAAGGTGAAGTGTTGTAGACACTCACCCTTTGTGTGTATCATAACTTTTTGTTACTTTTGCTGGTGCCTTCGCCCCTTAAGTCTTAATTGTAAATTTGTCCTATGTAGGTTTCCTCCTTTGGGCCTGTGCAGGACATGCTACCTTTGACCTTTTTTCAAGATGGTGTCTTTGTCAATGGTGAACTATGGGAATATTGGCGTCAAAGTTTCCCAAGACCTTTTGTTTTTGCAATGTTTGCTTTCATAGCGTATGATATTGATGATGAATGTGTAGAGTTTGTTAGACCTCTTGCTTGGTGAGGGCCTCTCCCACCAGTTTAGTTTTAGACTTTATGCTAAGTTGTTTGGTTGTCCATCATGCCTTTGTAATTTTTGTTTTCAAGGCTCAACGCCTTTTGCATTTTGCCTTTGTATTGCCTTTGGGCTTTTCTCATGTCTTTGAGTTCGTCTTTGTATGATTGCACTTCTAATGCGCTCTATTGTAATTTGTTTGTATTCTTTGGATAAAATTGACTTGGAGTTGTTGATTGGACACTTGTTTGATTGTAGAATCTCGTTTTAGTTACAATTTACGCCGAAGAGTTCTAGCTAATGGCACTTAATTTCTTGCTCTTGCCTCTGCTTCACTCTTCTCTAGCTATCGTTCAGGATGAGCTTGTGTGTCCACGCGAAAAAGCTGAGGTGCTAGTCTTCGACCTTGTGTCCTATGCGAAGGCTCTGTTACTTGCTTGATTTGTTGTAGCCCCCGCTTTTTAGTCTCTAGCTATTGATAGGGAGGTTCTAGCACATCGGCATGGAGAAGCTGAGGTGCTCGTATTTGATCTTACAGTTGTTGCGAAGGCTTTGGCACAATTTGAGCACTCATCGGAGGTGCTAGTCTTCGATCTTGATACTTCTCCAGAGGCCACAGTTGAATTTGAGCAAGCAACGAAGGTTGAGGAAGCCTTTCTTGGGCGTTGCCTTTGCTTGTGCCTAGATGGGAGTAAGGATGAAAATGGTTGGAAACGGTCGAAAAACTCCTAAATTGTTTTCTACTTTTACATTTGAAATATGAAAACAAAAGCGAAAACGGTAAAACCAGACACGAAAACGAACGCGGACTTACGAATTATCGAGAATTTCGAAAACAAACCAATTTGAGCGGATTTATGTCAAACACAGTCGATATACGAAAACTCAATACGGAATACCGACCCGTAGACCAAGTGCATGACTAAGTGCATACATGATCAAGTTCAAGTGCATATAATAATTAACAAGTGCATATTATAGAAACATGAACTCGAACTGAGTCAGAATAATTTTATTAATCTTTTTAGAATAGATGTAGTGTTTTATTTTAAAGATTTATTCAGATTTTTCTTTTGAGTAACAAAGATTTATTCGGCTGATGCAAAAACTATCAAATGATTGACTTTGCAGGTGGGGGTTAAACCGATGAGCTTGATGGGCTATGGCCCAGGTGGGCTTTCGTGTAGATGCTACTAGTTTTCTGACATTTAGCACCATCTCGTGAGGTGAAGAGAAATGAGGCTGGGTGCCATCTATAAGAGAGGGCAGCTGGCCACCAGTAGAAAGAACGCAGCTGCGTGGTGAACAACCTATAATTGGACTGTATGACCTGTGCAGTTGGCCAAATTCGGTTTAAACCGAATTTTCAATTCAGAATATTTCAAATTAAAAGTAGAAAGGTAGAAAACGGTCGACAAATGTCCAAACCGTTTTCTACTTTTACATTTGAAATATGAAACATCTAAAATGCGAAAGCGAAAATGGTAAAGTCGGACAAGAAAATGCGGATTCGATCGGATTAAATATAGAAAACGATGTAGTTCGGTTTGGGATATTTCTGTTCTATTTTCATCCTTAGATGGGAGTGTTGTTGCCTTCAGCTATGCTGGAGCAGTTGCGCTCCTGTTGAACATGGTTGATGCTGAGCTGTACCGGTTGATGTCTTCGGTTGTGGGGGGGTGTTACGAGTCTTCGTGCGATACCCTTCCGCTACCTCTGATACTGACAGCTTGCTGGCGGACTGTGATTATGCAACGCCTTTTGGAGGCTGCACAACACCATGTGGTAGATGCGTACAACCTCTCCGTGGCCTTCACTGGGCTATGCAAACTGCTTGAGTTATGAGTCTTCGCATGGTATCTTGTGGTTGCTTTATTGCTAAGGACATTCCCGCCTCCATTGCTTTCTTGCCTTGCTCTATAGTGTGTTAGGTTTTGGTTGCCTTACCTTCTCCCCTGGCATTCTCTAGAGTTAGTGATATAGTGATGCATTGACTAAGGCAAGTGTGGGGGCAGTGTTTTATAGTCTTATACTTGTACGATTTAATGAATTTCGGTAGTTGGCCGATGTTTATTGCTTAGATACGTTTTAAAGTCGCAATAAAATTGATGGATTTCTTTGTACTTGGCATATCTTTGGTTCTTTAGTTCTGTTGTACTTTAGTCATTAATTCCTGATTATCACCTAGTGCCTGATAAGGATAGGTCTTCGCCAGGTATTTTTCTGCTCGATGCCTACGGCAAAGGTAGGTCTTTATCAGGTTTGTTGGCCTTTTGGCTGTTTTTGATGAATCCTTGATGCCTAATTGTGGACAAGGCTTTGTCAAGGTTGCAGGCTAATTTAGCCATGGAGGTCATTCCATGTTTTGTAGTCTTTGGCTATGGGCAATGGAAGGTCCTCTTTGTCGTGAAGTTGTCGAATATTGTGGCTCCGTTGCTAGCCACTTTCGACCTTCGCTTTCCATAGCATTGGGGGAATTCCTGTTTATATTTTTAGAGGGTTTTATCTGGGTCCTGCCTCATTAAAAACCTCACCTCCACTAGGAGCCCCCTTTCTGAGAAAAAGAGTACAGTCCCTTTTGCACGAAGTGTAAAGAAAAATGCGAAAACTAAGAGAGGTGAGGTGACCTTTGCTTATAGTTCTGCGGAGGCCACCCCTTTATAGTTATATGTAGAACCTATGCAAATGGTCAATGTTCTAGATATGGGTGGTTGTTTTACCATCGCCGCCTGTCAGGAAAAATGACCCTGGTCTCCCGACGGCCTTCGTCGTGTATGGGCCATCCCATTTTGGTTGGAGCTTTCCTACATTAGCCACATTGGGCTTCCTTCTTAGGACTAGGTCTTCGTCTTATATGAGCTTTTTGACCACCTGACTATCTCTCCACCTCCTAGTATGCTCTTGGTATTTGGTGATGTTTTCTACTGCTTCCAATCTTGTGGATTTGATTGTTTCTTTGGAGTATTCTTCATCTACTGCCAAAACCTGTTTCATCACCCAAAGGCTCTGATGCTTGATCTCCTCGGGTAGCATTGGTTCTTCGCCATATAGGAGCTTGAACGGTGTAAAGGACATCATCCTGGACGTTGGGATGTTATGAGACCACACCACCTTTGGTAGTTCCTCTACCACTTACCTTTATGAAGGTTAAATAGGGTTTTTGAGATTGCTGAGAATATCACACTGTTAGCTCTTTCTACTACTCCATTTGACTCTGGATGATAGACTGATGCGAAGGCTATTTTTATGCCTATGCACTTGTAGAATTCTTTGAATTTGTCTAAGTCGAACTGTTTCCCATTGTCAACTGTTAGGGTTCTTGGTACTCCGAATCTGTAGATTATGTTATGCTAGAATAACTTTTTCACTGATTCTGAAGTGATTGTTGCTAGTGGCTTTGCTTCAATCCACCTTATGAAGTACTCGATTGTTGCTACTGCGAACTTGCTCCCCCCTTGTGTAACACCTCTGGTATTACGAACTTGCTTAGCACATAGGTTAAGGCCTCGAGAAATCTAGCCGAATGAGTTTTCAAATTTTAACGAGTTAAAACACACATGAAATGAAAAACAATTTATGTAAATAGAAACAACATATAATGTGTGTATAGTGTTTATGTAAAAATGATGAGCCAATAGTGTAGATAAGAGTGCAGCTTTAATTTTTGGGAAGTAAATATTGTTAACTAGCATTTTTTAGAGCTCAAACATCGAGTCCAAAATTTAAACTAGAACTTTTCGTTTAATTGACAAGAAATTGAACTTATGTTTAAAATGACATTTTGGTGAATTATATTGAGCAAAATAGTTAAAAGGGTGCTTAAATATTTTGCTCCTATGGGTTGGTATGAAGTATGGACTATTGTGTGAAATGCTTATTGGTTGAAATTAATAAGGTTTAGACATATTAAAAATTATGACAAAAGCATTAATGGTTGTTTCTAACCGGACCTTGCCCTTTTCTAAGTCTAGAAATGATAGTAGACAATGCCGTTTTGACATTCAAATTCTAACAAAATTGTTTAAACACTAACTTCATGTTCTTGTACCGTTGGTTGCCTCTAAGGGAGTACTTGAGCATGGCTTAGGTGGTAGTGGTGTTAGGTGTCATGTTGTCCTCTTAAAAAATTCCCAAACTTTGCTAAAACGTGTTGAAACCGTGTGTTGGCTATCTATTCACAAATTGGTGTTCAGAGCGACGAGCTCATATTGGCATCCATCTATCTCCTTCCCTGGTTGCTCTCTGGTCATGGTGATGGCGTTGCTAGGTCATTGGCAATGTGGACTTTACGATAGGGGAGTTAGTTGAACCTCAACTGTGATCGTTAGTAACTTTTGCTATGCTTTAAAATGCGTGCACATCACCTAGGCCAGCCGTTCGGACTGTGTTCGTGGTCACTACGGGCACAACGTGGTTGGCATCGGGCTCACGTCGCAACCAAGTTGTGGCTATCGGCCCGCGCATGCGCTAGGCCAATGCCGCGCTGCGCCCAGGCCTTGCGTGGCCTGACCTGGCTGGCGGTGGTCTGGTCCCACTGTCGCGGTCTGTGTGTGCCAACGTTCAGCCACCGAGCCATGCGCGGGGTCGTGGCAGAGCTGTGGCGGTCACCGCCTTGACGACGTGGCGCTCTCCCCACCCTTCGTCCTACCTATCGTGACGAGCCTCTAGACATGTGGCACTACCGCTGCATCTAGGTCAATGCCCCCGGTCACCGTGGTGATGAGACGTCTCCCTGTCCCGCCCCGCTAGCTGATGCTGGTGCGACCTATTCGGGTCCGGCCACTCTAATTCAAGCATGTTGCGCCAAGCCCTCCCCGGTCTCGTCACCTATGTGCACGTGCTCATACTACAGCTATCGATCGAAGTCACTGTCTTAATCCACTCGAGCTCACTCATGTGCCTCTCCATGACATGACCACAGCAGGAGCACCGCGCGCTCTGCCTCTCGATTCGCTTAGATTGGAGCTTCACAGTTCAATTCCTTACACCAGCAAGTGGCCTAGGGAGTTGACTAGCCTGTCACAACAGCATAGTCCTAGGCACCTCCTAGTATCCCACCGCTATCCGTCATCGCCGTCCAACATAGGTGGTGGTCGGTCCCTTAGTTTTGTCAGAACGGGTTCCTTTTTTCTCAGTGTGATCGCGAATGGCCGCCGGTCGCTGCGTCATCGTGCATGAGAACGCCAGGGACCTCCCTGTTACAAAGACGTAATGGCTCAGGGTGATTTGTGCACAGCTTGAGTCTATAGTAATAGTGCTTTGTTGTTCCGCTTAAATGTCTAAAAGCCCGTGCCCTCTTTTGTTAAAGAGCCACGCGCGCGGGCTCCCCCGCCTTGTGCCGTTGGTGGGCTAGTTGCTAAGCGCGCCCACTCCCCACGTTGGGCCAAGCCGGGCTGCTGGGCCGAATGGTTGCCACCGGCCCTTTTCCTTTTCTAAGAATTTTCTAATTTAGTTTCTAAGGTAAACTTGTAAATTCAATATAAAATTGTGTAGTTAACCAAAAATTGTGAAACTAATTTTGTTCAGTTCCTAAAATCATGATCTATCTGCTAGTGTATTTTGTTCACATAGTTTGATAGAGTTTTCAAGAGTAATCTAATTAATTTGAAGTACTTAATATTGTTAAAACATCAACTTATAGGAATTATTGTGAGGAATTGGTAGTAGCTTGGCTCTGGAATTTTCACAGTAAATTCCTAACATTATTAGGAGCCCACTGTAATTTGTGTAGCTCCATAATAATTAGTTTGCTAAGGTAGCTAAATGAGCCCTAGTTCGAATATATATATATATATATATATATATATATATATATATATATATATATATATATATATATATATATATATATATATATATATATATAATCAATAAAAAACCAAAACACACATTGGGGTTGTAGAACTAAAACATTTTTCTAGAGACAAAGCCTTACTTGATGATGTGGATACATAGCCTAGTGCGTTAGTCATTAGAGCTAGCTCATTAGCTTACGGAGCGTAATCGTATTTTTAGAGCTGCAGTTGTCGTTGGTTAATTACATTTTCTGCGTTGCATCCACGTATATCATAATAGGAACAATGATGGATCATGGAGTCGACCAGGGAAACAGCAAAGGTGGTGCTTTGATGATCATGTCGCCACGGTGGAATGCTAATCCTTGGTTATGTCTTGCCTAGGCAAGCCCCGGTGCATAACCTCTATTATTCAGCACTTTATTTTATGTTTGTGCATTAAGTTTTGAGGAGTTGAATGAAACCCACTTGCAGGATCGTATAGATTACTATGCTATAGGATTTGGTAGAAGTTGAGTGATTACCTGTCACTCGCGAGAGATAGGAAAAACATTATTATATACTATCTCCTGAAATATATATGGATGAAAGGTGATAAAATGGTTCTGATTGCTTATCCACATGCTTGAAAGTAGCATAAGTGCTTACCTAGAATGATTAGCTAATTAATTAAAAACAACTGCTAAAAACTTAGAACATAAGGATGCACTATTAGTAATGCTTCCTGCAACGACAATCAAACAGCAAGCCAAATAGCCTTGCATATCCTTGGAGTCTTTTACTTTCTTCTGTCAGGTAAGTCTCGCTGAGTACAATTGAGTACTCAGGGTTTTATTTCCCCTGTTGCAGGTGACAGATGGATGGTAGATGACTTTTGTGTGTGGAAACCTCCTAGTGGGCTTAGAGAGGATTCCTTTCGCGCTATGGTTGTAGTGATGCACTGAAGGTGTCTAATCCACCATAAAATCTGCTAAGGCTTGTGATTTTATCGTTGTTCTTGGCACATAGTTGAGGTCAAACTAGGACAACTCTGTTGCTCATTTCTCTATTCTTCCGGAGGCCTCTTTGTTGTTGAATATGTCTTCGAGCGACTATGACGATGGCACTGTGATCTCGTGCACTTGGAAGTAATGTTTCAACTTTCTTGATGAGATCAAGATGGTAGATGACATCTTTTCGGTTTCTATATAGTTTAGCTTTGCTCCTGATAATGCTTCTGAGATGTTGTAGATAGGCTATTGAATGACCTTGGATTCTTCTTCTTTCTCTTGGATGAGTACTTCACTGACTGCGTGGTCGGAGGCTGCAATATACAATTGTAATGGTGCCTCCAGATCTCGTACTGTAACTAGGAGTTTGGTAGCCATGTAGCTTTTGAGGTGTTGGAAAGCCTTCAACTGTTCTAGCCCCCAATCCACTTGTTGAGCCAGATCTAGTGGTATCTTGAGAAACAATCTAGGAGTGAGAAACGTCTGTAGCCCACCGCCTTATCAATGAAGGTATCTATCCTTGGTAGTGGGAATGGATCTTTCTTCCAAGCCTTATTTAGGTTTGTGAAATCTATACACATCCTCATCTTCCCGTTTTTCTTGGGTACTAGCACTACGTTTGTTAGCCACTCTGAGTACTTGACTTCTCTTATGACAATTACATCTAAAAGTCTCTACACCTTAGCCTTCGCTGCTCAGACTCTGTCTTCTAACATTTTCCTTTGTCGCTTCTTTCTTGGCTTTATTTTGGGGTTGATGTCAAGAGAGTGTTGTATGATATCTCTGTTGACTCCTTTCAAGTCGGAGACTGACCAGGTAAAGATGTCTTTGTTTTTGGCTAAGGTTTCTATGAGCTCTACTTCTTCTTTCTTTGAAAGGTTGTCTCCGATAGTGAATTTTCTATCTGGCACTGCATTCTCCAACGGGACTGATTTTGTCTCTTCTTGATCTTTGAGATTTGTTTTCCCCTTTGGCATGTCTGGAGGCTCTGGTTCGTTGGTCTTGACTGACTCAACAAAGTTAATATTGTGCTTTGACTTGTAGATGGCTCTCTCTATGTTTCTTGCCTCTTTCTGACTGTCGTGGACTGTGATAGTGCCATGCAAAGCTGGCATTTTCATACACAAGTAACCCATATGGATGGCTACATTGAACTTGTTTGCAAACCCTCTATCGATATGGCATTGTATGGGTAGTAGAGATCTACTATGTCGAAGGTCACGTGTTCTGTTCTTGCATTTTCTTGGCCTCTGAAGGAAACTAACAAAGATATTTTTCCCAATGCATCGATCTTTGTTCCTCCAAAACTGATTAATGTTGAGTCTGAAGGTTGCAACTGGCTTCTGCTTAATTTCATCTAGTCAAAGGCATGAACAAAGATAATGTCTACAGAGCTTCTAGAGTCGATGAGAACCCTATTAATCTCTCAGCCTGCTATATTGGCTTTGATCACCATGGTATCAGCATGGGAGTAGCTTTCCAATTGGAGGTCTTGTTCTAAGAACGTGATGGGTGTCTTCGACCAATCTGTGCAGCGTACTGGCCCCTAAACTGCTATGTTGTTGACAAGCCTGAGATGATCTTTCTTCTGCTTCTTTATCTGGAACTCCATTGAAGAGCCTCCGACTATTGACAATATCATGCCGATGGTGGGTAATGGTGTATGTGGATTGAGCTGGTTTTCTTGGTTGGGCTTGTTTTTGGGCGCAGCTAGTTGCGGTGGGGGTGGTGACAGAGGTAATGCCTCAAGTTGTCTGCTATGAACTTGAGTTGGCTGGTTTGTCTCTAAGAATGTTATGTGCGGAGGCCTTGGGTTTATATAAGTGAGGTTGGCTTCTGCTCGCTGGTTACTGACCTGCCCTTGCTGCTGGGTACTTGGCCGCCATGTGGGTAAGTTGGGGTAGTATGTGGCTGCTAAAGTGGAAGGATGGATTTGATTGGAGTTAAGGCTTGGGTAGATTGGGCAGTATGGCTGTTGAGGTGGTGCAGTGAAGGTGTGGTTGACTTCTCTTGTTGGTTGTTGTGGTGGACGCTAAGGGCTTGCCCTGTTCTTTATCATCTCTTGAGTTTCCTTCGCATTTGGGTAATCTCCAGTGATGTGCCCTTTGTTTTCTCCATGGAAAAAACAATACTGCCTTCGCTGTCTTGATTCCTGGTTTGTATTCCAGTTCTTCTTTTGATTATATTTCTTGCCCTCACACTGCTTTTGAGGTGCTTTGTTTGTGGCTGCCTCCGGCGTCTGTTGTCCTTGTTGGTTGTTCCCTTGCTACTCTATATTAAAAACTTGTTGATCTGGCCCTTGCTGAGGCTGTGACTGGCCTTGGCTTCTGTTGCACCTCTAAGCATTCTTGTTGTTCCCTAGGTACTGCTTGTTTTGATTTTGCTTTTCTAGCCTTCTGTGAAGGTCGTTATCTGACCTGCAATACTTCTCAAACTCACTGTATAGTTTTTCTATGGAGCTTGGCTTCTCCCTAGCTAGATGAGCTGCGAAGGCTCTGATGCAAAGACCTTTAATTGCTGCCTCGATTGCCATATCCTCTAGGACATTTGGTGCCTTCGCCTTGAGCTACACGAACCTCAGAAAATAGTCCCTCAGGGCTTCACCTTGATTTTGCTTGCACTGAAATAAATCCATTGATGTCAGGGATTTAGTGGTGAACCCTTTGAAGTTGGCGATGATCTTGTCACGGAGGTCCTCCCATGAATATACTAAACTTGGCCTCAACATTGAATACCATGCCAATGTGTCACCTTCGACTACAATAACAAATGACTTGGCCAAGATAGTGTCATTCCCGCCTACGGAGGCTACAGCTGCCTCAAAACTCATGATGAACTAGCGCAGATCAGATCTCCTATTAAATTTGGGTAGGGTAATGGGTTTATAGGAGGAGGGCCAGTGTGTGTTTTGGATTTCTTCAGACAATGGGGATTTGGAGTCTATAGTTTTGTGGACTGGTGGTAAGGTGTAAGGAGTGTCGGAGGTTGGTTGGGAAGCCATTCCTGATGAAGGGTTGGGTTGGCTTTGATTTGCTGAATGGGGGCGGGCTAGGTGTGTTGGAAAGAGGCTAGGTGGGTTGCATGCTTAGTATCTCTACTTATAGAACAGCCAGCTGTTGCCTGATCTCCGCTGCCTGCAGTGATGCTTGGACTGCCCTCTGGCTTGTGGCGAATGTTGCTGCCAACCTGTCTCTTTCTTGCTGCATGCTCTACAACTGGGCTTGCAGCTGCTGAAGCACTTGCTCTGGGGTGGGATCTGGGGCTTGCTACTCTTCAGCTGCCGGAGGCTGGACTTCGACAACAGGCACTTCTACAGTTTGATCTTCTGAGGCGCTAGTGTAGATGCTGTGGGCGTTAACGCCTGGGTCTTCCCCTTGCTATGAGCTCTAAAGTTGCCCTGGTGGAGGCTGCTCTTTTTCTTGCCATTGTGGGTTTTGCTTGGTCTACACATGGTGGGCGCCAATGTTGGAAAACCGGGTTTACAGCAGGAATGGTAGGGTGGAGCCTTCGCCTAGTCGAGTGCCCTAAGCGAAGGCTAGGAAAATGGTGGGTGGGCTCAAGCTCAATTAGGGTTTCATAAATGAATTCACCAGCCTCCTTTACATAGGGTTCTTTCGCCCCTTTTATAGGGCATTGTTTACTACTGTTTCATTGTACACCTTTGCCCTATGCCAGATAAAGTACATTCCTAAAATATCCTAAGACTAGTTCAAATCTTCAGGGGCATCTCGGATATTTTCCTTCTGCACCGCCTTTGCCTCTCGGGCCTCGGCTGCAGGCTCATGGGATGCCCATTTCTGACTCTGGATCGTAGTGCTGTAAGAGCTCCCTTCTCCTAGGCGGGGATCACACGGTCTTCGCCTGAACCGCCAGAGCCTCCGCCTACGCTCTGCGACCTCCGCCGAGGAGCTCCTCCGGGCACCTTCGGAGTCTGCGCTTGGACCTCCGCCTTTCAGGTGATCAGAGGCGAAGGCTTTCCTTGGCGTTCCTGCGCTTCGACCTTCGCCACGCCAGCGGTCGGACCCGAAGGCTCCTCCTGGTATATCTGCGCACCATGGAACATGTAAACAGTTGTTGTTATGTAGGGGCCTCCGCTACTCATATGTCTATGTCCCGACTGTTGAGGTCATAAGTTGTTTCGATCTTCTCACTTTCTGAGGGAAACCATCACTAGTAGAGAACAGACCTTTGATCCTCGGCCAAAATGGGCTCTAGTCCCGGAATTTTTTGCCCCCGGGACTAGAAATACCTTTAGTCCCGGTTGGTGGCTCCAACCGGGACTAAAGGTTCCTGCCCAACGGCTACTGCGCCAGACAGAGGTGGCAGGGACCTTTAGTCCCGGTTGGAGCCACCAACCGGGACTAAAGGTATACTTTTACTCCCGGTTGGTGGCTCCAACCGGGAGTAAAGGTCTACTCCCGGGCCGTGGCTGCGCCCGGGGTTGGAAAGTTACCTTTAGTCCCGATTGGATCTATCAACCGGGACTAAATGTTCTCCCTTTATAAATCGGCCGTCTCCTCCTTCCTCCCCGAGCCCGAGCTCAGCACATTTTGAAGCTCACTGCAGTAGTGTTCTTGCTTCCTCCCTCCCTCCATTGTTCCTCCATCCATTCTTCGATTCCTCCGTCGATTCTTCAGTTGTAAAGGTTACCAATCTCATACTCTCATTTTTTACCATTTTCTTATACCATTTTATTCACTATATATATTTATGGTTCTTTATTGTGGTTTTTTTTCATTTGTAAGCAATTTGAGCTCAAAATCACTTTAAGCTTGCATATTTACATGAAAGAAGGTTAAAGTATATATAAATATAAAGTTAGAAAATAGTTAGAAAATTATAGCAAATCCTTACTAGTTGAACTTGCGGACCGTGTTCAGGTCGGCGAGGATGTTCTCTGCCGAGCGGTAACGGACGTCAAGGAGGAGCTTTGATTCTACGAGGGAGAGCGATAACGGTCGTGGAAG
Source organism: Miscanthus floridulus (assembly GCF_019320115.1). NCBI lineage: Eukaryota > Viridiplantae > Streptophyta > Magnoliopsida > Poales > Poaceae > Miscanthus > Miscanthus floridulus. The sequence continues at coordinate 91,929,416 of NC_089597.1, forward strand.
ACCGTGTTCCCTTCCTCGTAGAATCGGAGCTCTTCCTTGACCAAGTACGGTGCCGTCCGGTGGAGAAATCCTCGCCGAGCTGATCACGTAAGCAAGGTCAACTAGTACGGATGGTTATTTATTCACATGTCCCGATATCGTCGTAGTAGTCTGTCAATCACCGTACCTAAACGTAGTATATATAAATAAAAACTTAGAAAATAGTTAGAAAATTATAGAAAATCCGTACTAGTTGAACTTGCGGACCGTGTTCAGCTCGGCAAGCATGTTCTCTGTCGAGCGGTAACGGACATCAAGGAGGAGCTTTGATTCTACGAGGGAGAGCGACAACGGTCGTGGGAGACCGTGTTCCCTTCCTCATAGAATCGGAGCTCTTCCTTGACCAAGTACGGTGCTGTCCGGTGGAGAAATGCTCGCCGAGATGATCACGTAAGCAAGGTCAACTAGTACGGATGGTTATTTATTCACACGTCCCGATATCGTCGTAGTAGTCTGTTATGTGTGTACATTCCCATTCTTCTGTTAATTTGCGGAAATATCATATGAATTACTTACCTGCCGCAGTAAAAGACGAGAACACAATGACCATTAAAAATATCATTGTTTAGAGATCTAGATAATTTTATAGTTTGTTAATTTTATTTGTTTATAAAAGAAGAAATTTATAGTGTATTAAAAAATGAGTATAGAGAGTAGATGGCAACTGCTTCCGGGTCCTCGGCCTCTCATGGGTTTCCAAAGCGACTTAGGCCGGGCCTTCCTCTCATTCCATGCGGCAAGTGTCGTGATGAGATGAAGATTGTGATGGAGTACCGAGTGAAGAAGGAGGGTCCCAACAAGGATCGTATCTTCTACAAGTGTCCGGATCGCAATGTGAGTTATTTTATCGTATTTAATGATTATGGTTAGTTTATACCTATTTTCATGATGGTTGTGATTAAAGTTCTAGTTTTTTGTTTTAATTTCAGTGGGATGGCAGTGGACGATGTTCAGGCTTCTACTGGGAGGAAGAGTATGTTGAACTCGTGCAAAAATATCTTGCACAACAGGCAGATACGGCGGCTAATGAGGCAGTGATCCAGTCGAAGAAGCCCAAAGATGTTGCACAATCGGGGGATCTGTCTGTTTTAGTTGAGATTGGTCGCGAAATCCTTGTGCTCCTGAAATGTATTTTAGCTTTAGTTCTTTTAGTGGTAGTTGGGATTGTCTACATTGTAGCGATGCTTTCATAAATTTGTATCTTTTGTGGTGGCACGCATGTTGTATAAATAATTAATTATGATCTAGGTTTTAATATGATATTTATGTCATGTAATGCAGATGAGCCGTCATTGGATGTATAATGCTGATCGCCGCTCACAAGAGTTCATTGACGGCGTGCATTCTTTATTACGTGCGGCCGAGACAAACAAACGCGACGGTTTCATGTGCTGCCCATGTGCCATATGTAAGAATACGGTGGAATATCCTTGCTCAAGGACTCTTCATTCACACTTGTTCAAGTTGGGTTTCATGCCAAACTATATTTGTTGGACAAAGCACGGAGAAACCGGTGTTGTAATGGAAGAAGATGAAGAAGAACAATGGGACGACAATGATATTATTCCTGATGGTGCGTGCTTCAATGATACTGCAATGGGAGAAGCTGAAGAAGAGGTAGCCGCAGAAGATGAGCCGGCTGATGATCTTTGTCAGGTCATTCGTGATGCACAAAGAGAATGTGAAAGTGAAAAGGAGAAGATCAAGTTCGAGCGGATGCTAGAAGATCACAAGAAATTGTTGTACCCAACTTGTGATGCAGGGCAGAAAAAGTTGGGAACCACACTAGAATTGCTGCAATGGAAGGCAAAGAATGGTGTATCTGACAAGGGATTTGGAGAGTTACTAAAAATCCAAAAGAAGATGCTTCCGAAGTACAATGAATTGCCCGCCACTACCTACGAAGCAAAACAAGTTGTCTGTCCTATGGGGCTAGAAATAGAGAAGATACATGCATGTCCTAATGACTGCATCCTATACCGTGGCAAAGAGTACGAGAAATTGGATGCATGCCCGGTATGCCATGCGTCGCGGTATAAGATCAGGCGAGATGACCCTGGTGATGTTGAGGGCGAACGTCCACGTAAGAAAATCCCTGCCAAGGTTATGTGGTATGCTCCTATAATACCACGCTTGAAACGTCTGTTCAGAAACAAAGAACATGCAAAATTGTTACGATGGCACAAAGAAGACCGTAAGGTAGACAATATGTTGAGACACCCTGCTGATGGGTCCCAGTGGAGAGCAATCGATAGAGAATTCCCGGAGTTTGCAAATGACGCAAGAAACTTAAGGTTTGCTTTAAGTACAGATGGTATCAATCCTTTTGGAGAGCAGAACAGTAGTCATAGCACTTGGCCTGTTACTCTAAGTATCTACAACATTCCTCCTTGGTTATGCATGAAGCGGAAGTTCATTATGATGCCTGTGCTCATCCAAGGCCCGAAGCAACCTGGCAATGACATCGATGTGTACCTGAGACCACTTATTGATGAACTTCTCATTTTGTGGAATAAAGAAGGTGTACGTGTGTGGGATGAGTACAAACAGGAACACTTTGATCTGCGAGCATTGTTGTTCGTAACAATCAATGATTGGCCTGCTCTAAGTAATCTTTCAGGACAGTCAAACAAGGGATATAATGCATGCACACACTGCTTCGGTGATATTAGAGGTGTATTCTTGAAAAAATGTCGAAAGGTCGTGTACCTTGGCCATCGTCGATTTCTTCCTGCAAATCACCCCGTAAGAAAGAAAGGTAAGCATTTTAAAGGGAAAGCAGACCACCTGACCAAGCCTCGCAACCGAACCGGTGAGGATGTACTCGATATGGTCAATGATGTGAAAGTCGTCTTTGGAAAAGGACATGGAAGCCAACCTATTCCGAAAGACGCTAACGGTCACGCACCCATGTGGAAGAAAAAGTCCATATTTTGGGACCTACCCTATTGGCAAGTCCTGGAGGTCCGTAGCTCGATCGACGTGATGCACCTGACGAAGAATCTTTGTGTGAACCTGCTAGGCTTTATGGGTGTGTATGGAAAGCCTAAGGACACATTTGAAGCACGACAGGACCTGCGTTGTTTGAGAGAAAGAGACAACCTGCATCCAGAGAAGACAGATGATGGACGCCATTACTTACGTCCTGCTAGCTACACTCTAAGCAAAGAGGAGAAGGAAATCATGTTTGAATGCTTAAACAACATCAAGGTACCATCTGGATTCTCCTCGAATATAAAGGGTATTATAAATGTGACAGAGAAGAAATTCTGTAACTTAAAGTCCCATGACTGTCACGTTCTCATGACGCAATTACTTCCAGTTGCATTAAGAGGAATTCTACCTCCAAATGTACGTCTAGCCACCGTAAAGCTATGTGCATTCCTCAATGCAATTTCTCAGAAGGCAATTGATCCAACTGATCTAGCTAAACTACAGAATGATGTGGTTCAATGTCTCGTCAGCTTTGAGTTAGTGTTCCCTCCTTCCTTCTTTGATATTATGACACACCTCCTAGTTCACCTAGTCAAGGAGATTTTCACTCTCGGTCCTGTGTTCCTACACAACATGTTCCCCTTAGAGAGATTCATGGGAGTCCTAAAGAAATATGTTCACAACCGTGCTCGCCCAGAAGGAAGCATCGCCAAGGGCTATGGAACAGAAGAGGTCATTGAGTTCTGTGTTGACTTTATTCCCGACCTTGACTCGATTGGTGTTCCTGAATCGAGACATGAGGGGAGACTAAGCGGAAAGGGGACACTAGGGAGGAAAACATATATTGGTACGGATGATGATTATTTCAATAAAGCGCACTACACAGTTCTACAGAACTCCTCTTTGGTAGATCCGTATATTGAGACACACAAGGATCTCTTACGATCCGAGTTTCCAGGCAAGACTGAAGCTTGGATTACGCATAAGCACATGGAAACTTTCGGCGGTTGGTTGCGAAAAAAATGTCAAGGTGATGAGAGCATCCATGAGCAACTGTATTTATTGGCTATGCAACCATCATGGCATATCGTCACATACAAAGGGTACGAGATAAATGGGAACATATTCTACACAGTAGCCCAAGATAAAAGGAGTACCAACCAAAACAGTGGTGTCCGCATAGATGCCACAGACCCGAATGGGAATAAGCAGACATATTATGGACGCATAGATGAAATATGGGAACTAGAATATGCACCTACTTTGAAGATCCCATTGTTCAAGTGCCAATGGGTCAAGGTGACCGGAGGCGGAGTAACAGTAGACAACGAGTATGGAATGACAACAGTAGACCTATGTTAGGTTATCGATTTTTCCTATGTGCAATAAACAAAAATAAAATTCATATTTTTAACAAAATAATTTTATGCCTTTTATTTAATTTACTATGTATTTAATAAAAACTATTGCATTTCTATTGTATTTAACAAGACTATTGCTTAAAACAGGCGGGAAACGAAACTGCAGGCCACCTTTACTCCCGGGTGGGAAGCCCACCCGGGAGTAAAGGTGGGCTGCAGTTTCGTGGCCCGCCAAAAAAAGCCTTTACTCCCGGTGCGTGTTACCAACCGGGAGTAAAGGTATACCTTTACTCCCGGTTGGTAACACGCACCGGGAGTAAAGGAACCTTTACTCCCGGTTGGTAATACGCACCGGGAGTAAAGGGTTTTTACTCCCGGTTGGTGGCTGGCACCGGGAGTAATTCTCCTCTGCTATATAACCTCCAGCGCCTGGCAGATCGATCTGCTCGTCTTCTTCCTCGTCGAACACCGCCGCCCGGCCTCTTCTTCGACCTCGCGCCGCGTCCGTTCGCCTTCCGTGACACCGGCGCCGCCGTCTTCTTCCTCGTGCGGCCTCCACCGCGCGCGCCCGTGCCCCTCCTCCGCGCTTGCCCGTGGCCCTCCACCGCGCCCTCCTCCGCGCCCGAGGCCCTCCACCGCGCGTTGCCCCACCGCGCCGGCCCGAGGCCCTCCAGTACGTACACTGCCGAGCTTCGAGGTGATATATTCGTCGATCTCTTTGTACATTCGTCCGAGCCCTCCACTGCCGAGTTATAGATCACGTCGAAAACTACAACTTTGGTGTAAGCCATGTCAACGGTCGAGGTCGATTGAAAATTCCAAATTTTGAATCACAAAATCTATAGAAACTAAAAATGAATATTTGGAACTCTAAATGATTTTAAATAAAAATATATCTTAAGGCAAGTTTTGAATATTTGGAACTCTAAATGACAAGTATAATTAAGGATCACCAATGAAATTACTTTAGAAATTAATTAGATCGATGTAAATCCATGGCTTGTATAATAAACACGCTATATATTATTTGGAAACAACGCTACGAACCATCCGCTAATGATCCAGCCCATCAACCGCCATATATTCATCACTATATGATATGCCATTATTTCAAGATGCAGTTTCAATAGAAGAATTTTTTCTATCTTCATAGATCAATGTTTGTTAACGAAATTTTATCCAAATATATTCATGTAGGGTCTTTTTTTTTTGAAGGATTTGTTGTAGGATATATAATGGTCAAATAGGAACTCAATTTTGATACCCAGTTTATAAACTAAGCGTTTTTTAGTTTATCAAAAATATCACATGTTTCTTCATTTGTGAACTTTGAATATACAGATATAATATATTAATGTTGCTAAAGTAATATGAGCATTACATATTTTTTTCCGGGAAGACTATATCTTCAAACTTTATATCATAGCATCAGAGATCGCCTGTAGAAGAAGAAAATAAATTCTTATCATTTCGGAAATAGTAATGGTTATATGAGCAATAAGACACGTATACTTACATTTCATAATGGCTTATACTTATATTATTAACATAGAATTTTCTCATATGATGAATGACTACATGGTTGATCACATGGTACATAGGATCACAACATCACGCACCGACACCGCCCCGGCCCGCCTCACGTCGTCGTCGTCGTCAGCACGCCGGCCCGCCTCACGTCATCGTCGTCAGCACACCGGCCACCGCGCCGACACGTATATATACGTCATTTGTATTCATATGCATTTCGTCCATGCGTTTCTATGTATACGGCGGAGCACCGCCGCCCTCGTTCACCCATGTGTACAGACATATATACGGCGGAGTGGAGCACCGCCACTCTTGTCACACCGCCCTTTCTCGTGCCCTAATTCGCCCTAGTACCGACGTAGTTCGTCCTAGTGTGGCGAATTGCGTCCGTGATCGAGGGGCAAGATTTAATAATGCATATTGTTTGTAGATTTTACGCATGTAATAAGCAAAGATTTGACGTACTATATATTGGTTTTGTTTTTTGAAGCTAGATGGCCGACCCGAGAAATATGGATGAGGAGGAGTTGATGATGAATTTGATCAACACTGGCACTCAAGTTGCCGGCGATGATGGTGCTAAAAATAACGTGCAAGAGGATATAGATGACGGGAGTCAGTACTTAGCTCTTGAACAAAATGAGCAACAACATATTGGCCAAGTATATATTTTTTATTATTAGCTATATATATATATTATCATATGTCTTATGTGTGCTCATGACATTAAAAATAATGTTTATGTTTTGTAGCCCTCTGGATCGACATCAACAACTACAACGAAGAGTAAAAATGTTCGAGGTCCCAAAAAGCCTTTGGAGGGTCGCTTCATCATCTCGGAGTTCAATGTGGATACAGGAGAACCGGGGGGGCCGAATAAAATGAAATTTGTGCACCACTGTGGTTACCTTGTACGGGACCGGCTCCCGATTAGTACCCGTGAATGGAAGAAGAAGACCAATGCTCCTCATATCAGTTTTGTCTCCGATCGTGACAAGGCGTTAATTTGGAATGATGTCTTGGTACATTTCACGCTCCAAACAGATGATTATGATGATATAATAGATGGTGATGAATTGAAGGAGCGAGTTAGGGATTGGGCAATGAAGAAGATGGCCACCCAGTTTCAGACTTGGAAGAAACACCTATACACGACGTATGTCAAGAAGAACATAGCACCAGATTTTACTGTCCCAGGCCCGATCTCAAAGCAGAGGCCCTATTGGGATGAGTTTGTACAGTACAAGACTTCAGAAGAGGGTGTGAGTCGGGTGATAAAGAACCAACGTAATGCCCAACAGAAGACATACCACCATACCTTGGGATCAGGTGGCTACCCGACTGCCATTAAGAAGTGGAACAAAATGGAAGCAGACCTTCTTGCCAAGGGTATCAGACCAGAATCACTCGAGTGGGGAGAACGTGCAAAGAATTGGTTTTTCGCTCATGGGGGAACACTAGACCAGGAGACAGGGAAGTGCGTTTATGGCGCAAGACTGCAAGAAGCAGCAGAAAGATTGTTTTATGCTCAGAGAGCTGCTGCTAGTGGTGAGTTCAGGCCCAACAGAGAGAAGGATGAGCTGACATACGCCATCGGGACTATTGAACATGGTGGCCGAACTAGAGGCAAAGGAAGTGTCTCGTGGGAGCATGGATTCCCTCAGGACAGACCTTCCTACAGAAGTCGCCAGAGAAAGAAGGAAGAAGAGGCACACCGGCTCCAGAGGTTGGAGGAAGCGGTGCGTGAAGCACAGGAGCGGGAAAAAAACCTTGAAGCGAGAATGCAGGAGGAAATCAAAAGGCAAGTGCAAATAGCAGTGAGTGCAAGCAAGCAGGCATCAGAGCCAGGAATCAACATTAGCCAATCTGTTCAGTTGAAAAGCAGCTGCGCTTCCACGGAGATACCAAATCAAGGGGACACAGGACTGCGCTTCCCTGTGGATGACGTCACTGAACCTTGTACAACGTGTGAGCTACACATTCCGAAGGAGAATTCCACAATCAAGGTGGCTATCGGTCTTGTTAATCCTATCGACCGAACCAAGACACCAAGGATTCATGGGAATATAATCCAAGAAGGATATGCCACCATCTCGGTAGATAAAGCTGAAAAAGGTTTTAGTGATTTGCCTCTTGACATTCCTGGAGGTGATGGCGAGAAGACTCTAGGAGAAGCGGAGAAGACATTCATTCTATGGCGCAAGCGCTACATCATCATTCCAGGGATGTCGGCTCCACCTCCTTCTGAACTACCTCACCATAGGTACGTGCGGATGAAAACACTACATCATTAATTTGTATTGGCTTAAATAATTAACAATCTGCTCATAATAATATGTCATTCCTTTTTTTGTAGCAGATCCTCCCCCAACCTAAATCCAATTGTTCAATCGCCAGATCATCATAGTGCTCTGTACGATGACATTGTGTTGGAAGACGAGGCTGCATCCACACCCTCTCCAAGGAGGTCTCCAACGCCACAGCCGCCACCTCCAAGGAGGTCTCCAACGCCGCTGCCAACACCTCCAAGGAGGTCTCCAACGCCTCCCCCGCCCCCGCCTACCAAGAAGCCTAGCAAGAGGCCAGCCCCTCAAACGAAGAATCAGTCCCCGCCTGCAAAGAAAGCCACCGTGAAACCAAGGGCTATTCCCAAAATAATATCTGAAGAGAAGGAAGAAGGAACTGATGCATATAAAAAAGACATGTCTAGATTCTATGACAAACTTAAAATGAATCAAGAAGCAAGGAGAAACCCAGAGAAACCGTACTTCTTCGTAGCTCCGGATATTTTAAGAAAAAAGGTGACTTCTTACCAGCATCAACAGCGGGAATCTCGTAAGCCGTCCAAATCAACGTTATCAGACTATGACCGCACTCTCACCAAGTCAATTGCGGCGGCACAGAAAAAGAAGCGGGCAGGGAAAGGAGTTGCCCAACTCGGACAACAAGCGCACCAATCAATCCCCCCGCTAGTTGTTGGTAATGAATATGGTTCGAATTTAGGATTAATGCATCAGGCAAACATACCTCCGGATGTCGATTTGGATCACCTTGGTGAATTTCTTGATGAGACTGGTCTCGACCTTTACCAGATGTTTGGTGATGGAAAAATTGAGAGTGCGGCGGAGGTTGATATTTGGAAGAAAAAATTTGTACTAGGCCAGAGTCTATACAACCCTCAAGCCTTATCTGATCTGGGGACGCAAATGTACCTGCTAAACAAGTGGTACATGCAGGCGTCTACCAGTGGAGACTTCTGCGTTGGTGTCAGAATTAGAGACGAACATTGGTTCCGTGGCGATGATGTTATGTATGTTGACTTTGCAGAATTTCATCAACTATGCCACCTTACCTCTCTGGACAAAGTTATCATTAGCTGCTATTGCCTGTAAGTAATAATTCTTTTGATCTATTATTAAACTCATCATATGTGTGCATATGCATATAAATTATCCTAACAAGTACTATATATATGCAGATTTACAATGACAGAGCTCAGAAAGGAAGGCTGCAATGAAATTGGTTTTGTTGATCCCCATATAGTATTCAAAGACCCAATTACTCCAATGACTAATTGGAAGTCTGAGTCAGAGAGTAACATCATGAACTTCTTAGTGAACCAACGCCACAAGAAGGATATACTCTTTCCCTATAACTTCAAGTGAGTGTTAATCATGTCGATCATAGCCTTAATGGCTCATATGTTGATTCTAGTTAATTAATGAGTGTTATGCGTTATATCCTATAAACACATGCAGCAATCACTGGATATTGATGGACATCGATCTGGTGAAAAGTCACTTGATAATCTATGACTCGATGAGAAAACCACAACAAGACTACCAAGATATGATAGATATTATCCAGAGGTAATTTCGGGATCTCTAGCAACTATATATACACACAAACATGATGATTAACTATATCTGATGACGTGGCAAATTTTTTATTGGGCAGTGTTTGGAAAACCTTTATTGAGAAGCAACACATGGAAAAATGCAAAGCGCCACTGAATGTAATCCCATTGAAAGTAAGTCCCCTGAATCGCATCATCTTTATTAATTAAACATATAGCTTTCACCGGATCACCAGATTGGATGACAAATCTTTTTCTCGTAAAGTGGTGTCTGAGGCAGGAACAGGGGAACAACTACTGTGGTTACTATGTTTGCAAGTTTATCAAGGTGCTCTCCCAAAGAACTCCTACAGAGAGACTCAAAGTACGTTAAAAATACACTATATATTCATTTAATTATTATTATTGATTGTGTTACTATGTCTTTATATATATATATATGTACATATATTAATTTATTTTCCTTTAATTCAAACCTGTAGACTCGATGGTTGGAGGAAAAGGTCATACGGCAAGACCAAATCAAAGCAATTCAAGAGTCTATAGCCGGATTTTTTAATGAGCAGGTCATCGATTCCAAGGGCGAGTTCTACTTCGACCCAACACTGCCATTGAAGCCAAGCTAGAGGATGAGAAGAAACTTGTTATGTCACAACAACTATAATGCAATCTTTTGTAATATATGCACATGAAATAATATAATGTAAAATACACATATGCATGCATGCATGTAAATATATATATGATGCATGCATATATATATATATATATATATATATATATATATATATATATTTCTATGCTTGAATTGTGTGATTTAATACGTTCATTGTGCTTGAACCGAAACATACTATATGCGCATATAAATGTATAATTAGCAGCGTACAATACGACTTCGAAAACCTATTTTGAAAAGAAAACAAAAAAATGAAAAGAAAAGAAAAAAGAAAAAAACCTTTAGTCCCGGTTCGTATTACCAACCGGGACTAAAGGTGCCGGCCATCGTGGCATGTCAGGAGGCACCTTTAGTCCCGGTTGGTGTTACCCACCGGGACTAAAGGTCCTCCTTTAGTCCCGGTTCCTGACCCGGGACTAAAGGACCCCCCCTTTAGTCCCGGATGCTTGCTCCCGGGTGGGGAACCGGGACTAGAGGGGGTTCCCCACCGGGAGTAAAGCTCGGTTCTCTACCAGTGCATTCAGGGCCCGTGTATACTACGGTGATGAATAGGCCCAAGACGGCCGGCAAGACCCAGTTGGTGGCGTCCGTATCGTTTCAGCCCAAAAGGTAGGCCCACTACAAGGCAAGTCTTGTTTCGTTCTTCCACTGTTCTTTCTTCCGCTCTGACGAACGATCGGAAGGTCGTCGAATCGGCGGACGTCGAGAGTAGGACCTCCGCCGCCACTCCACTCACACTCGGGAAGTCGGGATCCAGTGCTGTCTGCTGTGCACTGCAGCGCCGCAGCGGCCGGTCGCCGCGCGCAGGCGCACCCGGGTGGTGACTGGTGAGAGTGGAACGCGCACACACGGCACACGGACGGCGGAGCGGTGTCGACGAGACCCGCCCGGGTATAACGTGCGTGTGTCGACATGGTGGTGCCATCGAGTGTCGGTCATGGCACATTGGTGCCCGCACTCTTCTGCTGCTGCTGCAGGAAAAGCCTATTCAACTGTACTAATAGGAGGAGCCGCCGGAGGAGAAGGACAAGAGACGATATAGCGTAGCTTTATTATTGGCCGAAACAGTGTCACCGGCCAGGACAAAAGGCGGAAAAGCTAGGCTGCCGGTGACCTGACACCCGCAAGCAGCATGCATGGATCCATCGAGTAGGGTTAGAGTAGTACGTACTCCTCGTCACCGTTCTCATCCTCTCGACGATGGATCCACGGCTAGACCGCATAGCAAGATCATGGCTCTGCCATGGTGCCATTGGAAGGGTCACCAACTGGCAACTAGCCAACTGTTCCTACTACCCTCAGCTTGTAGTCGTAGACCCGGCTACAGCATTGCGTCCACCCTGCACTCTGTTTGTTCGCTACAGAGCGAAGGCTCCAAAACGGGCCGGAATATTCGCGGGCATAATCCTTTCAAGTTCCCAAACACCACAGGGGCCACACATGCATCAGTCCAGGCCACTTAAATGGCGCCCTAGCTACTCACACCACATGGAGCAGTGTTTTTTCTAACCAATGCCAATGGGCTTATTTGAAATTCGGCAAGTTTGTGGGGACATAGACAGAGTGCATGCAGTGGTTACGTAGGAGTACTTTACTTTTGCAGTGGCAAGGAGCCAAGGACGGATAAAAGATTAAGATATGGCACAACTACGCTAATAATAATAAAGCTCCATGCCTCGATTCACGGCGGCGACGTAGCAAAAGCAATGCAGAAAAAGCCAGGATGCAAAGGAGACGACGATCATGCTGCAACAAAATTAAGCTATGGTACGTAGAGTAGAGACCCTACCTTGTCGTATGTGATCCTCACCGAGTCGCCGGTCACCATTTTATTTCTTCTTCTTCTTTATGTACAAATCCTATGTTACATGTTATAGAATTTTTGACCGTCAGAACCCTATAGCTTTGTAGTCCCTCCGTTCCAAATTGTAAGTAGCTGGATTCTAAGTACGTAGCTTTTGCTATCACTAATAGAGAGAGCAGACCTTCGGTTCAGCATATTAGTCCCGGGTGTTTTGTAGACATAGGAAGACCTTCAGTCCTGGTTGGTAACGCTAACCGAAACTAAAGGGTCTACATCAGACCAAGACTAATGTAGACCCTTTAGTCTTGGTTGGCAACACCAACCTGGACTAAATGTACATTATGTTTACCTAGTAGAGTAAAAACGGAGGGAGGGAATACGTGTGGTACATAGCACACAGGCTGTCAGTTATGATTATGAACCGTCCTCCGTGATCTGAGATGTAATCAGCATATGAGCGGTGGTGGATATTTGGAGAATGTATGTTTAGGCCGAGATCGATGCGCATCTTCTTCCCCAGACACCAGAATCCATTGCCAAATTTCCATATAGAAAATGTAGGGTACCTAGCTCTTGCTGACCTAGCAAGCTCTTGTTGAGATTTGAGAGTTGAGACCCTTGCAGGATATGACGCCTGACGGAGCCATCAGCAGCCATGGAGAAGTCATATGCTCCAGGAATTTCTGCACGGGCACGGCAATGGAGGAAGAAGAAATAAAGCAAAGCCGGAAAGGGTTTGGTGCTGCATACTAGTAGTGCTTTGGTGGGAGGCAATCATGGCCATGGCCGGGGGCCAGCCTGCTCCCTGCTGCGCGCCTTCTGGTTTCGTGACTCGGCCCCAACTCATCATAAAAAGCTCCCGCCCACGCAACGCAAAGCTCGTCGTCGTAGACTTCTCCCTAAAGTTGTCGCGCGCACTCACGCTGCGCCGCTTCCACTAGCAAATATAATCGACGCGACTATCTGCCATGCTATTTGCTAGATTGCTAGTACAAGTTTGCGAGAGTCGTACAATGCACGTTATCTATCTAGTCCTATAGATCATGAAGAAACTTTATATTTCAGGTGTCTGAAATAGAGTATGTTTTCAGGCAACGATCTTCATCGTTGGTTTATGAGCATGTAAGGCTGCGATTAGCTTCATGGAGGAAAAATCAAGGCAGGACTGAATACGGTATATCACCTAAGAACTCAAGCATCTGACCATCAGGTAAAGTACAGGATAAATTAACAAAGAGTATTGCACCAGAACAAACAAAATACTAGCATGCATTACATGCATGGCTTTGGTGTGAGAGAAGAGTACTGTTGCAGCTTATAATCCACGATCGCGTATAAGCCGAAACGAACAGACTGTTTGTGTGTACACATACATCTTGTTTGAGACACGCGAATGAAATAAAATTTCACATTCGAAACAAAAGCTCACGTGTAGTTACCTATGCATACCTACCTTTTTTTTTTGTTGATAACAAACATATATACCTACGTCTACGTACGTGTTGGTTCTCTAGGTGAGAACATATACATGCATGGTGTGACTAGGGAGGATTGATGGAGAGGAGAGGACGGTCTTTTCCGACGACAAGCTAGCTAGCGTGACGACGACGTCGACCCTCTGCGAGCTCGAGGCGCCGCTTCCAGGCTAGCCACACCGAGAGCGTCTCCTTTTGGAAAGTAGCGGGCAGCAGGCCGGCCCCACGTGCGTGGATTTTGTTGTTGGACTTTGCATTATCATATTGCCAGGCCTCTCAATTATTCTCTCCCCGCTTTCTTTCCCTTTTCTTTTCTTTTTCTGATAAAGAAGGATTTTGTTCACTAGCTAACTCTTGAAGGCCGGGAAAGGAGTATGTAGGGGAGAAGAGAACTCCATTCATCATCAGTGAGAATAGAGAAGGAATCCTTCTGTTGCTTTGTAAAACCCATCCTGCTGAATTATCCTGACGACTATTTGGTGTTCATCAAATCAAAGAAACGCACTGTCGTCGTCAAAGCGCCTTTGCTAAAGCGCTCTAGCCTCTAGCTATAGTTGTGGATAGTTTCAACTGGATTGGCTAGAATTACATAAGCAGGACGCAATGATTGTGTGTGCGCGCCACCAAAACTTGTTTATGTTCTAGCTTATCACACACTGATGGGATTCAATCTTAGCTTGGTTGCATGGCTTCGATTAATTCATGCACTTAAACAAAATCTAATGGCGAATTTTATTCGGAAAAAAAACTAATTGCGAGGTAAAGTTGATGGGCGGCCCTTGTTTTGCTGAAGTATTAGTTAGCACGATGAATAAAAATCGCTGCACAAATTCTACGCAAACGTACGTGCCGCTCGAGCTACACCCTGCTATCTTCATTCGGTTGCATATTTGCGTGCGTAGACTCGTGATTTGTCCACAGTTGCATGGCATTAGCTACGTGAAACCGTCCCCCTTTTTTTTCAGCGAATGTCGTCTCTTCTTTTATTTAGGGGAATACGTCGTCTCTTTTCTGAGGGGCCAAAGCTAGCTAGTTAGTGCCATAATACAATACAATCATATTAAGCATGATAAATAATGCAAATGGGAATCGTACGTGTGCAAGCCTTTGTTGCTCTAACCTGAAGAGACAGCGTACTACACTTGCAGGGTGGTCACACCTCACACCGCACACGCACGTCAGATTGAATTTGTTCTGTTTTTTTTTTCAGACTGGGTGGCCATTGCGGGGTGCGTCATGACTCAAGAGGAAACAGAGAGCCTCGTCAATCGTCATCGCGGTGGCGACGACGACGACGGCGTTCACGATCTCGTCTTGTCATCCTGCACTTGGACGACGCACGAATGCACGATCGATAGTATTGGACGAACAAAGCATGATCGGCGACGCACGTACGCAGCAGGAACGAATTTGCGTCAAAGAGAAGGCAAATCGATGAGATTCAGCTGAATGCAGCCAAAACAAAGCCGTGCGCGTTTATTCAAGATGGAAGCTTTGTCCCGAAACAGACCAAACCAGCTGCCGGTGATGGCGGCGGCGGCGGCTGGGCACCCTCGCGGCTCACGCCACCGAACTCCAAAGCAAAAGAACAAAGACCTCTCGATCGACAAAATTGTCCCCGCGTCGCGACGCGCTGGTTCTCCGGCTTCTCGCCCGCGGCTGGCTACACGGCCTCGGCCCCGGACGGTGGGGTGAAGGCGAGCGGCAGCGGCTTGGCGCTGGCGACGGCGATGAAGGACGGCAGGGCGTCGCCGGCCATGATCACCACGACCTTGGGCTCCCGGTCCAGCGGCACCAGCACCCTCACCGACGCCGCCTTCTCGTCTTCGGCCGACGACGACGCCTTGCGGCGCGTGCAGATGAGCACAAGCAGCGCCACCACGATGAGGCCCATCATCACCGCGAACCCCAGGAAGAGGTACGGCGTCGGCGTCCTCCACAGGCTCGACCGCCCGCCGCCGCCACCAGCCATTAGCACCGTCGGCGCCACACCTCCAACTCTCTCCGGCCTCATTTCTCTCTCTCTCTCCCAATAACTCTCTATATATCTTTTCTCTAGACTAGCTTAGCTTGCTGGTGTGGCTGCGGAATGGGTGCTTAATTGCCTTTGCCTGGCTGCAACTGAAGGTGCACGGAGGCGGGGAGGGGAGCGTATATATAGGGCGGGGAGGAGAAGGGCACGGTGGAGAAGAAACCGCGCACTCCTCTGCTTGGTTTGCTGAGTTGCCTGCCTCCCCCACGGCCAACCAGGTGCTGCTGGTTGCTGCTCAGCTGCTGTGGGATGGTGCGGCGGCTGGGTGCGAGCTTTGTTTTTCTCTCAGTCTCACGCCACATGCAGTCATGCTGGCGGCCAGCTGCCGCATGCACACGGACGGCACCAGGGGCGGATTTGGGCCTAGGGCAACTTGGGCCACGGCCCTAGGCGTGGCCCAAAAAGTCCCTTATAGTATATGTAGTTATCCCGCCTGGTTCTAGATATTGGGCTAATTGTGCACACCCCAAACGGCCTAGAAGTCCAGCACAAAGAGAAGAGAGGCAGAGCGCGCAGATGGGAAATCGCGGGCGCGGCCACGGCGCCCGTCTCCGTTCGGCCGTTCCTCTTCCTCTCCCACTCCGCGTTCTGAGCTGCTGCTAACCCTAGCGCCGGCGGCCGTCCTCCACCGAGAACCAAGCGTCGGTCCGCCCTCGGCCCTCGCTCATTGTCTGCCGTCCTCCCGTGGTCCCATCGGACGTTGGTTCTCCACGCGCCAGTTCTTCCGGCCCCGGCGCCACTGCTCTCACTACCGGAAAACGTCCTTTGCCGAGATCCGAGATTTTTGCCGAGAGCAAAAACGCGAGCTCTCGGCAAAGAAAAGGTTTGCCGAGGGCGGCTCTCGGCAAACACCGGCCGTCGGCAAGTGATAGGATTGCCGTGGGCCTGCATCTCGGCAAGCAACAGCTCTCGGCGAAGTGGGCCGTTTTGCCGAGAGCCGCGCTCGGCAAAAATGCCCGTCGGCAAAACGGTCCTTTGCCATAGGCCGCGCTCTCGGCAAAATCAGGCTCTCGGCAAAACATTACCGCGGGCCCATAGCCGTGACCTGCCCTGACAGCGTCACCGCTTTGCCGAGAGCCTCTCTGTTACTGCTCTCGGCAAAACTCTTTGCCGAGCGCCGCTCTCGGCAAATATTTGCCGAGAGCCCCTCCCAGGCTCTCGGCAAATGTGGTTTCTATATTTCATGTGCATGTGTTTCTCTTCTCCTAACTCTCTCCAATTAAATTATTTTTTCTTTCATATGCTCCAAACTTTTTTCTCTATAGACATACTACAGGTTGTACTCAATATTAAAATTTTGTGTATTTTTGTAATTATTTGCTATATATAATTAATTAATTGCATTTCAAAGAGTTTTTTTAATCGATTAAAATTTGAACAGCGATTGATTTAAACACGGGAAAAATTAAGTAGAAAATGATATTCATGCTATTTATGCATTATTAAAGGCAAATAACATCTTGTTGACGGTTTTTTTCACCTTTTATTTTACGAATGGAAGACCACGAACATATGTCGCCCAACGATTTAAAGATTCTTAAAAAAGGAAACGAAGTCGGAAAATTGTGATATTTGCAATGAAGTCATGGTATCACACTTGGAGGCTGTGGTAAAAAATTGAAAATGTTTCGCACAAGTGGTTGCGTATGATTCTTACTTACAATCTGAGACACCTCCGAATAAGTTTCATAAAGTTGAGAAGGATCCATTAGGATTTTCAAACAATGTCACGGTCGAATTAGTTTTGGAGTTCCAAACTCTTTGTATAGCCATTAGAGAGCATAAGTTGTAACACGGCAAAATTTCGTATTTTTCCGGAGCCGTTTGCTGTTTATTAATTTTTTTTTGGATATTATTTGCTGAGAGCTTCAGGGGATTGCTCTCGGCAAAGGCTCTTTGCCGAGAGCAACTGGGCCCGCTCTCGGCGCAGATTTCTTTTTTTTTTTACCTGGTCTGGATCAATGGTTCGCCGAGAGCTGGCTCTCAGCGAAGAGGTTTGCCGAGAGCTGCTCTTGGGAAAGATTTAATTTTTTTTAGAAATATCATTTTTTGTTCAGTTTACCGAGAGCTACTCTCGGCAAATAATAATTTTTATTTTTTTAATATTTTTTTGTGCAGTTAGCTAGTTAAAAAATTCGAACGAAATTTGAAAAAAAAATAACTTTACCGAGAGCCGGATCTGGGGGCTCTCGGCAAAGGGGGAAGGTTTGCCGAGAGCCTCCCAGATTTGGCTCTCGGCAAAGTGGCTTCAGACACTTCACCGTTTCGGCGCCTTATCTCTCTCACTCTTCACGCACGCACTCACACAGCCGCCGCCGCGAGGAGCGCCGCCGTCGTCGCGAGGAGCGCTGCCTAGCTCGGTGTGCCGCCGCCGCGAGCCTCGCCGTCGCCCAAGCCCCCTCGCCGCCGCAGCCCCGCAAGCCCGCTCCGGCTCGCCCCAGCCTGCCACGCCCGGTCGCGCGCGCTGCTGCCGCCGCTCCGCCCGAGCCTCGCCGCCGCCGCAGCTCGGCCAGCCCGCCCCATCCCGCCACGTCCGCCCGCGCGCGCCGGCGGCGGCCGCCGGCCCGCCCCAGCCCCGCCATGCACGGCCGTGCGCGCCGCGGCGGCCGCGCCCACTGGTCGTGCCCTCCACGGTCGGCCAGCCCGTCCAAGCCCGCCCAGCCCCAGCCACGCCACGCCCCGGCGCCGGCCGCGCCCCTCCTCGCCTGCCCCGCCGTGCGCGCCCCTCCTCGTCCTCGCCCTCGGGCTCGTCCTCACCCGCGCCCTAACTCGCCCTCGCGCGCGCCCCGACTCGCCCTCGTCCTCGCCCGCGCCCCTCCTCGACCTCGCCCTCGCGCGCGCCTCGACTTGCCCTCGTCCTCGCCCTCGGCCTCGTCCTCACCGTCAGCCTCGCCCTCGGCCTCGTCCTCATCGTCGGCCTCGCCCTCGCCCTCGCCGCGGAGAGGAACAAGGTATACTAAGTAGTATTAGTGGTAGTAGTAGTTAGTAGTTGTAGTAGTAGTCTAAGTAGTACTAGTGGTAGTAGTAGTAGTAGTCAGTAGTTAGTAGTTGTAGTAGTAGTTAGTAGTTGTAGTAGTGGTAGTAGTAGTGGTAGTAGTAGTTAGTAGTTGTAGTAGTGGTAGTAGTAGTTAGTGTAGTAGTAGTTGCATTAGTTAGAGTAGTAGTTGTAGTAGTGTTAGTAGTAGTTAGTAGTTGTAGTAGTGGTATTAGTAGTAGTTAGTAGTTAGTAGTTGTAGTAGTGGTATTAGTAGTGGTAGTAGTAGTTAGTGTAGTAGTAGTTGTAGTAGTTAGAGTAGTAGTAGTTGATAATTAAGCTGCATGTGGTTCCTTAATATATATGTGGTTGTCGGCCATCGTGCTGTGGTTTTCTTTCAGGTTTGGAAACCTCACCGTTCAGGGGAGATGCTGCCGAATTTTTGAGTTGACGTTATTTTGCTTCTTTCTTTCTTTTTGCAGGAGCCGAGTCAGAGTACCCCGGTGTCCCCAGGTCTGCCTGCACCGTGTTGCCTCGCCACTGCACCGACCCGCATGGCCCCGCTAGCCTGACTTCACCGCCACCTAAGGTATAACCACTCTTTCTTTGTCCTGGTCATGTATCTCCACGTAACCCAGTTAGGTGTCTCCCGTTCGAAAGAGATACGGTTAGAAATATGCAGATCTTTGCATATCAATAACCGTATCTGTTTCGAATTGTCCACGTTTTTTTGGATAGCCCGAGGATGCGCAAATGGTGTTAGTTTTCATGGTCTGCTCCGATCCGAGACAGAGTTTTGACAGTACCTTCCTGTTGTTCTCCGGATACACAATCTCCCTATCGGGACGTGTATTTGGAGAACAGCGGGGAGGTGCTGCCGAAATTCTATTTCGGATAGGACCAGACCATGGGAACTAACACCATCTACGCATCCTCGGGTGGGATTAGGACCTATCCTTACCTATTAGATGGTAGGAACGACGTGTAGATGCAAGTCCATGGTTATATTTATTACTTGGTGATATATATGTTAGAGGATGGATGACCGTGAGTGGATGTACTCGGGCCACCGGAGCGCCCGCGAGATTACCAGAGAATGGGTCGACAAGACCGAGGCTTTCATCAAGCAAGTATTTGACCAGGCTCCTGGAGCGCGTGCCGTTTTTTGTCCCTGCATCAACTGTAAGAACATAAAGAGGCAGACAAAGGAGGTGATGACTTCACATCTGGCTAGGCATGGATTTACTAAAAACTATACCCAGCGGACCCACCATGGTGAAGCCGATCATGGGAGAGAGGAGGTGGTGAGACCACGTGTCGAGGATTACAATGCTGATGCCGGGGTAGCAGCTTGGTTAGATGACTTTCACGAAGCACACTTTGCTGACGGACGTAGGCAGCAGGAGGAGGAGCCAGAGGCAAGCGCAAAGGCGTATTACGACATGTTGTCTGCGGCAGGGAAACCCCTTCATGGCCACACACAGATTTCAAAGCTTGATGGCATTTCACGCTTAATGGCCTTAAAGTCCTAGTTCAACCTCAGTTGAGAGAACTTTGATGAAATGTTGACAGTTATTGGCTCCATCCTTCCGGCCGGTCACCTTCTGCCACAGAACATGTACGAATCATAGAAGGTCCTTCGTGCACTTAAGATGCCGTATGAGCAGATACATGCTTGTCCGAAGGGCTACATCCTCTTTAGAAAAGCACACGCGGATGCAAATTACTGTCCAAAGTGTAAATCCTCTAGGTATCTGGAGGTAGACTCTGGTGATGGTGAGAAGAGGCAGAGTCCGTACCCCATGAAAATCCTATGGTACCCTCCATTCATACCGAGGATCCAACGGCTATTCATGACAGATGAGTCCGCGAAACAGATGATATGGCACAAAAATGGAAAAAGATACAGTCCTGAGAAGATGGTACATCTAGCCGATGGTGAAGCATGGCATCACTTTGATAACATTCATCATAACAAAAGTGGGGAGGCACGTAATGTGCGTGTTGCACTGGCAACAGATGGGTTCAATCCTTATGGAATGATGGCTGCCCCATACACTTGTTGGCCCATGTTTGTTATCCCTCTCAATCTCCCCCCTGGCGTCTCCTTCCAATGACAGAATGTGTTCTTGTCGTTGATAATTCCAGAACACCCTGGGAATAACATGGGTGTGTTCATGGAGCCTTTGTTCGATGAACTGGTCCATGCTTGGGACCATGGTGTATGGACATACGATCGAGCTACAAAGACAAACTTCAACATGCATGTTTGGTATCAATACTCCATGCATGACTTCCTAGCATATGGGATATTCAGCGCTTGGTGTGTTCACGGGAAGTTTCCATGCCCCTTGTGCAAGGCAGCTCTACAGTTAAATTGGCTGCAGAAGGGCGGCAAGTATTCCGTGTTCGACAAACATCGACAATTCCTCCCTGCTGAGCATCCATTTAGACGAGACATCAAGAACTTTACTAAAGGTGTCATGGTTACAGACCCCGCACCACAGATGATGACCGGTGCCGAGGTTCATGATTAGATAGATGCTCTCTGGATCAATGAAAAAGTGGTAGGTTCGTGGGATATGGTGAGGAGCATATGTGGACTCATAAGTCGCCCTTGATGATGCTCCCCTATTATAACGACCTTCTTCTTCCACACAACATTGATGTAATGCACATCGAGAAGAATGTTGCTGAGGCGCTTTGGGCAACGATCATGGACATTAAGGATAAGACGAAGGACAATGTAAAGGCGAGACTAGACCTGGCAACGATATGTGATAGACCAAAGCAACACATGCAACCTCCTAGAAGCGACAA
Organism: Miscanthus floridulus; assembly: GCF_019320115.1. Lineage (NCBI taxonomy): Eukaryota > Viridiplantae > Streptophyta > Magnoliopsida > Poales > Poaceae > Miscanthus > Miscanthus floridulus. The sequence goes on from NC_089597.1 coordinate 91,950,917, forward strand.
GAAATGGACAAGGCCTAAGGCCGATTATAGATTGAAATTGGAACAAAAGAGAGAAGTATTAGAATGGTTCAAAACATTAATGTTCCCTGATGGGTATGCAGCGAATCTAAGGAGGGGAGTGAACTTATCTACCTTGCGAATCAACGGCCTGAAGAGTCATGACTATCACATATGGATTGAGTGTCTTCTTTCGGCGACGCTCCGAGGCTATGTCCCTGAGCATGTGTGGAAGACGCTAGCCGAGTTGAGCTATTTCTTTCGCTAGCTTTGTGCCAAGGAGTTATCTCGTAGCGTGGTTGCAGAATTGGAAAAAATAGCACCTGTGTTGCTCTGTAAGTTGGAGATGATCTTTCCACCCAGCTTCTTCAACCCGATGCATCATTTGATTCTGCACCTCCCGTATGAGGCACGAAATGGAGTCGTACATGCAGTAAGTCTTCAAATGCACCAATACATTGTTTAGTGCGAGTTATGTGCGAGTTTTGGGTAAGTCTTCCTCCCACTACTTTGCTCAATACATTGCATTCGCTAGAGTTTCTTGAACCAGTGTATTGATACATCTTTTCTATATGCAGGACTTCTTCAAATGCGCCGAGGGCTACGAGGCGAGGGCGGCCAAGGCATCAGCCAAATCTTTTAGAGGTCGCATCTCATACATGCATTACGAGGCGCGGCTCCAGGCCATCATTGATTACTGGGTCATCTACGAGCATCGGAAGGTAAAGAAAGAAGATGCAAGATTAATGCATCTGACCAAAGAGCAGTACCTGAAGGTAAATATACAACATCAATATTGATTTCTTCTGAGATTGGGTCAGCTTGAATTGTTCTTATATCTGTCAATGTACTTGATGTCGTACAGGTGCCTCCTGGCTGGTGCGCCAATAAAACGCGGGCCCAGCAGATGATGGTCGACAGGTGGGTGAGTGGAAATTGGGCGGATAACCACACCGTCCTCCGGGAATGACGTTTGCTGATGCTAGGTGTATCACACCACCAGGGCAACCTTAACATCCACGAATTCGGGGCTAGATGGGTACGTGACTTGGTGTAGCTTCATTTATTCTTTCAGATGTTTATTCCTGCATGATTTATAATCGTCTTGTTGTTTTTCTCACAGTCGGCTACACATCAAAACCAGCCATGCGGAAAGCTCAAGTCATGGGTTATGGCCCATAAGGGCAAGGCGACAGACAACATCAACTAGAACCCAGACGACCCAGCCAAGTCGTTCACCAACGAGAGCATCCCCGAGCGCATCAGTCAGTACACCGAGGCGGCAAGGGGAGTCCATGGGGCAGACTAGAATCCACACACCGCGGACATTGACGGTGACATCGTCATGAGGGTGGGAGGAGGCAAGAAGCATGGGCGGTACCTCATCGACAACAGCACGCTCGGCCCGCACACCACTCCCACTCTCTCACAGGTCCGGTCAAGCAGCATGAGCGGTAGCGTGCCCATACGCCCAAGGCAGGACACTTCGACGCATCATGTGGCAGCACTACAGGTTATTTCTGTTTTATTCGTCGTTCATTGGTTTTACATTCCTCGAAACTGCTTGTAACAATGCGGTGAAAAATTATAGACCCAGGTGCATGCGCTCGAGGAGCATAAGGCTAGGGTGGAGGAAGAGCGACAGAGGGAGCGGGAGGCCGAGCGACAGAGGTGGGAGGCCGAGTGGGCGAGGTTTGACGCCTTGGCTCAGTACGTGGCAAGTCTTGGCGTCACGATGGGTCGTCCAGCGCCACTAGAGCTATTCGCTCCTCCACCGCCTACCCATACCCACCTTACTCATACGTGAGTTCAACTTATCTAACAAAAGCTCTTTACTGTGCATGTCGGCCATCGTGCCGTTGATATGTGATGGGAGGCCTTCGTGCCGTTGATATATATGTGTGCCGGCCATCGTGCCGTTGATATGTGGTGGGCGGCCATCGTGTCGTTGGTTTTCTTGTAGGTTTTGGAAACCCCACCGTGCAGGGGAGGTGCTGCCGAAATTTTGATGTGTCTAGGCTTAGATTACAATTTTATACCTAGTTCTGCAAATTTTGACTTGTCTACGCTTAGATTACAATTATATGCCTTAGTATTACTATAATTACTAATTTTTCTTCTCTTTTGTGCAGAATCAATCGGTGGGTTCGAATGATGTGCCTGAGCAGCCGCCATCGGGAGGGTCGTGGCACCAACCGTATCCACAACTTCCGCCGTATCAGCAGCCGTCGGGAGGGTCGGGGTACAAGCCGTATCCACACCTTCCGCCACAGCAGCAGCCACCGTCGGGAGGGTGGGAGCCTTGGGGGTGAGCCTGTTGTTCTTCATCATGTATTAGCACTTTGTGACATGAGCTTGTGTGAGATGAACTTAGCACTTTGAGATAGACATGTGTTGTTGGATTTGAGATGTTTAGATGGATTATAATGTGAGACATGTGATGTGGATGACATATTTGTGATATATGTGATGTGGATGATGTGTTATATTTGTGAAATATGTGTTGTTGAAGCTGGAAATATAAACAAAAATAAAAAAAATGCTCTCTGGACTCTTTGCCGAGAGTAGGGCTCTCGGCAAATCTACCTCTTTGCTGAGAGCCTAGCTCTCGGCAAATCTGCCTCTTTGCCGAGAGCTTGGTGGTTGGCTCTCGGCAAACCTTTTTTTTTAAAACCACCTCGGCCGCAAATCTTTTTTTAACAATTCTTTGCCGACGGTCACTCTCAGCAAAGAAGTTCTTTGCCGACGGTCGCTCTCGGCAAAGAAGTTGTCACACCGTTAGCGGTCGTTTGGCCGTTACTAGGGCGCGCCAGTTTGCCGAGAGCTAGAGTTTGCCGAGAGTCTTGCCATTACTCTCGGTAAATATTTTGCCGAGAGGGGCTCTCGGTAAAGAATCCTTTGCCGGTAGATGTTTTGCCGACGGCTCTTTGCCGAGAGCTGCTCTCGGCAAATAGTTTGCCGAGCGTCAACTCGTCTTTGCCGAGAGCTTCGGGCTCTCTGTAAAGGCCGAGAGTCCGGTAGTGTCTGCCGCCCAGCACGGCGGTGGCCGCCTGGGCCTGGCCACAGGCCGCACTAGATGGCGTCCCGCGCCCGGCAGGCCAGCATTTTGGCGCAAGCAAGCGGCAACAGCACAACAGGCAGGCGCAGGCCACAGGCGCCTCTATCTCTATGGTGTGCTGGAGTACGTAGTACTGGTCTGTGCCTCTGTGCTCTGTTAGACTATTATTACTCGCCGATTGCAAGAGGGTTAACTGACTAAGCCTTGGTAATTCTTCCCCATTCTCAAATCTAAGATCTGTTTTAAAGTTTAACTCTCCCCGATCTAGAAATTCCTAAATGATTAATTGATTATTATGCTGATATTTGTCAAGTCTGAGTCGAGGAATAATATTGTCAGATGGGGTAATTGGTTGAATTATAGGACGATTTGTTATGTTAAACTAGATATCTTTGCAAGCATCAAAGGTGAAAATAATTTGTATCAATTATGTTGTGTATTCGAGCATGGAATTGAGATATCATCTAAATTTATACATTTATAGGCTAGTTTATTATCTATCATTATTATTAGGTCTGGTGTGGTTAGTATTTTAATCCGGCGCAGAACATATATACACTTTGATAGTGGCCCTGGGTGCCAAAATCGACAAGCTCCGCCACTGGACGGCACTATACTTGGCCATGCAGCACGAGGCACTAAGGCACGACATGAAGCATGGAAAAAAAGCCCGACACGAACCCGGCATGGCCCGATGAAACTCGGGCCCGGGCTGGCCCGGCCCGCTGCTCAGGCCGTGCTTGGGCTGACCCCCAAGCCCGTGGGACAGCATGGCCCGGCACGAGAAATGGAGGGAGGCCCGACAGCGGCCCGAGGCAGCCAGCCCATTCAGCCCACGGCCACGGCCCATGCTCGGCCGGTCGGCCTCGGCCCCTCCCTTCATATATAAGGGACACGGGTGACGGCCACCCCCTCACAACCCTAATCCATTCGACATTTCGACTCCACTCCACCCGCTGACCCGCTGCGCAGCGCCCACACCGCTCTCGTCTTCGCCTCGCCTTCGCCGCGCTGCCGTCTCCTCGGTGTTCGACCTCATCGACTCCGGTGACCTTGATCTGCCTTTCGCCGCCAACCAGCCTTTCCCTCCTCCCCCCTGATCTCCTTCCTCTCTCCCTCTCCCTTCCCCTCTTGGTGATATGTGAGTTCGTGTTCCTGTCAGTGTCACCCCTCCTCCGCCGCTCACCATCCTTGCTAACGGTCTGTCGTCTTCTCTGCGGGGGTCGTCGTCTTCTCCGGCACCGGGCTCCGGTTGTGCAGGTAAACCCTAACCCTAACCCTAGCATCTTCTTTCTTGATCTGATTCTGTCATCTGATGTGTTTCTTGATCTACAGGTCGGTAGCCGATGCTTCCTCTTCTAGCTGCGGCGTAGAGCGAGCTCGGCGGCCACCCACACCGTCGAGGAGCGGGGCCAGAGCGGTCACTGCCATGGCGGATGACGATGCCGTCCTACCGAGCATGGCCCCCGAGGGCGAGGACGATGACAACCTCTGAGAGGACGCAGCTGCCTTGTTCGGTGTCAATCTCGGAGCCAGCCAGGCTCCGATCGATCTTGACGGTGGCGGTGGTGAAGGGACGACGACGGCTGGGACTGGCTCCAACACCAACAGCTCTGATCCATCTGTTTCTGGTAATGCAACCAGAGTTGGTAAGCGCAAATCTCATGTCTGGGCTGACTTTGATGAGATCTATGAGAATGTGAACAGCAGTAGAATTTGCACTAAAGCTGTTTGCAAAATGTGTAAGGCTACTTTGTCTGCTAGATCTATTTCTGGAACTGGGCACTTGAAGAGGCACCAGAAATCATGTATGGAAAAAACTAATCGACGTGCTACTATTCAGTCTAGGCTTGCGCTTAATCCTGATGGTTTGCGCAACTGGGACTATAAACCTGATGTAGCTAGACAGGAGTTGTGTCGATTGATTGCTAGGCTTGATCTTCCCTTAGGTATTGGTGACACTGATGCATGGGAGGAGTACATTCAACGTGCTCATAACCCTATTTTTACTAGGGTCTCCCGGCAGGCCACCACTAGAGACCTAAGTAAGTTATTCACTGAACATCGTAATATGCTTAAGAATCATATTTTGCGTGGTGCTTCATCTGTTGGTTTGACATCTGACATTTGGTCTCATAATGCTAAGGAGGACTACATTAGTGTAGTTGCTCATTTTGTGAGTGCTGACTGGGAGCTACAGAAAAAGGTAATTGGGTTGAGATTGATTGAGGTGAAGCATACTGGTCAGAACATTGCTGAAAAAATTGGTTCTGTGATTGAGGAATTTGGTTTGATTGACAAGATCTTTTCTGTTACTCTAGATAATGCTTCTTCTAATGCAAAAGTAATGGAAACTTTGACACCTTTGTTTGCAGAATACTTGGGTTCTGATCCAGCCCCTACACCTTCTGATCCTAATAAAAGAACTTATCACCTTATTCATCAATGTTGTGCTTGTCATATCATAAATTTTATTGTTAAATCTGGTTTAAAGAGGTTCAAACCTTACACAAAAGATTTTAGAACTGCTATTAACTTCTTAAATTCTTCTAATCATAGAATTGCTAAGTTTAAGAACTACTGCAATGCTCAAGGTTTAAGACCTAGGAAGTTTGGTTTGGATATGGATGTTAGATGGAATGCTACATACATTATGCTTAAACACCTGCTGCCATATAAGGAAGTTTTTTCTGTGTTCATTAATGCTAATTTTGGGGCTGAATTGTTAACTCCAAGGCATTGGCATATAGCTGCAAAGGTATTGGAATTCCTGGAAGTATTTTATGAATCAACTGTTGTTCTTTCTAGTGTGTACTATCCAACTAGCCCTCTTGTTTTGCATCATCTGCTTGACATTTCTGCTCATTTGGATGAAAGTGAAAAGGATCAAAATCTGATAGCTGTTGTGTATCCGATGAAACTAAAATTTTTTAAATACTGGGAAAATATACCTCTGCTGTATTCATTTGCTTTCATTCTTGATCAAGAGCTAAGATGAGATGTCTGTTTAATGTCCTAGTAATTCTAAAAGAAAACCTTGGTGTTAATTACAGTTCATATTATGCTTCTGTTAAAACTGAACTTTATAAGTTGTTTGCCAAGTATGACAGCAAGTTTGGTGCAGCTAAAAATAGAAGGGCTGCACATCCTGCAGGCCAAACTGGTAAGAGAAAACAGGCTTGGGGAAGAATATTTGGAGGCCCTGGAGCCTCTGGTGTTATTGGTCCATCCCCTACCCCAACTTCATTTGCTGCATCTGTTGGTTGTGAGCTCACGGCTTACCTGGACAGTGACAATGTCACTGCATATGAAAATGACTTTGATTTGCTTCTCTGGTGGCGTGACCATAAACTAACCTTTCCCGTTTTATCTATAATGGCAAAAGATATAATGTCTGTTCCAGTGTCTACTGTGTCTTCAGAATCATGCTTCAGCTTGACAGGAAGGATACTTGAAGAGCGGCGCCGACGCTTGTTGCCAGAACATGTGGAGATGCTTGCTTGCATCAAGGATTAGGAGTTGGGAGAACGAAGACTACAACATTCAATAGATAACCAAGAGTTGGCAAGCTACTTCGAGCATTTATATCTTGATGAAGAAATTGAGAATGCATCTGGGGCTCCTTCGACTGGTACATCAGTGGCTTCTGCATCTACTTCTGCTGGTACTTAGTGTTCTCTGTTATGAGAGTTGAGAGATGAGATATGAGAGTGAGTTGAGAACTTGAGATTGAGAGGAGAGATGAGAGATGAGAATTGAGATGAAACTGAGAGTGACATTTGTATCTGAACTTTGAACTTATCATTATAAGAGCTATGCTGCACTCTTTTTTTCTTTCTAGGGTTTCTCACAAGGGTGAGTTTTACCTAGAAAGGTTTTTAATGAGGCAGCATTGCACACAGCTCAATTATCTTTTTCAGTCTTGTTTGTGCATTGTTATTTTGTGATTGTGAGTTGAGTTGTGATTGTGACTTGTGAGTTGTGAGTTGTGACTGGTCAATGGTCTAGTTGTTAATTGTTATCTTTGAATCCGGTCTAGTTGTGAACTTGTGATTGTGAGTTGTGATTATGAATCTGTGATCTCTTATCCTTTATGTTTTCTGTGAAATTTGATTCCAAATTTGAAAACTGAAGTTAGAGCTAAATTTGCTGGTGTGTTTACAGAATTACGGGCTGTGGGCTGACACGGCCCGATATTTTCGCCGGGCTAGTCGGGCTGGCACGGCCCGAAAATCAGCCCGCGGGGCTGTGCTTGGGCCGAATGCCAGGCACAAGGCCCGTGCTGGCACGGCCCGCAGGCACGACGTGCCGTGCCGGCCCGAGAAGTTGCGGGCCGTGCCTGGCCCGTGCCCATGCCGGGCCGTGCCGGGCCGGCCCGATGGCCATATATAGATGGCACAAGGAGAAGGCGGTCTCGTAGATTTTTTAAGAAAAATATTTTATTGTACTGACTTTATTAATGCAAATCCAAATATTTTCAGAAAGGCTAATGATCAACCAGTTGATTTGCCGGTTGTTATCAACTGTCTTTTGGGTCGTGCGAAGCGGAAGCGTCGGCCTCCCCCCGCCTGCGATCATGCTAGCACGTGCGTGCGTGTGATGCGTCCTTGTGCGTGTGGTCGGTGCCTATGTCCCTGCCTGACACACGAACACGAGCACGAAACACCCAGCGACAATCTCTCCTCTCTCACCTCCTTGTGTGGATTTTGTTTTTTTTATTTCTGAAGAATTTGTGAATAATTTGATATATATTTCTCTGATGTCTGGAATTCATAGAAATAATTTGTAAATCTTTTTGAAAAATTTGGCATATATTTGTGTTATTCCCAAATTACATCACTTTTTCAATAAATTACACGGAAAAAATCATTGTAAATATAGTAATAAGGCAGTGTAAATATAGTTATAAAACAACGTAAGTGTATGAGAAAAATTTGGTTGATGGGAGGGGCTAAAACAATCGGTTGTTGACTAGACATTTCCAATATTTTTCATGTTTTCTGGTTCTGGCGCCCCTTTTTTGTGTGCCAGTATAGTTGTATATGTTCGTATATGGGCTTTATCTGTAACTAATACGACAAGCCTAAAACCAAATTACACATTTTTAACCAACATTCGATCGACTAGAAACCACTGACCCAAGACAACCTTGCGACTTTCCTTTTTTTTAAAAAAAAAAAAAAGGTGTTTCAGCGATTTTTCATTTTTAGAAAGTTACACCGTCATATTCACAGTTTTTGTGCGTAGTGTCCCGCGGGACATAACTTACCACCACAACATTTAATCATGATTTTTCAATATATCTTTGATAAAAATTTATATACAACTTTTTCTACAATGAATCTGCGGCCGTTTCAAATTATAAGATATATTCCGAAATATATATTTTCATAATTTACCTCTTTGATGCATTAGATGTTAATAGTCTTCTCCTTACACTAGATAAGGTTTTCAAACCAAAGAAAAATATGTTTAAGCATCCAAAAAATCCAAGAATAATTCTAGAGAGATGTGTCATAACAAGATACACCCAAAATAGAATATCTGTAGCTCGTGAAATTATTTATGGAGGTTTCCAAAATTTTGATTGAGCTATAGAAAAGTAGAAAAAAATCTAGAAAATTAGACTAGGAGCTTTCAAATAAACACACTATACAGACCGAAAGATATCGATGCTTCTCTGCTCCATAAACACGGACAAACTAGGTTGTAGAGGTATATTTATAGAGCAGGAGTAGCACTAGCAAAGTAGTGTACGTGAGGCGAGGAGCCGAGCCATGCGTCACTCATCAGCGGCGGATTGATGGATGGAACTGGCTGGCACTGTCCGGCAGCTAGCTGCAGGTCGCGTCTGGCGTTTCCGAGTCGCGGCGTCACTGGATCCTCCTACGCGGCCACATGCCCTTGCTGTACTCCGTGTGGAACCTTCTAGCGCTCCCGGCGGCGGAGAGCAGGCTAGTGTAGGCTGGGGTCTGGTCTGGCACGTGCGTGGAAGCCTGCACATCCTGCAGAGATAGGAGTGCGTGCGTGCGTGCGGCGGACGCCGGCGCGATGCGTTGCGTGCAGCGTGCGCGCCCCGAGAACGAGAAGCAAGTGCGTCGAACGGCTTCAAATCCGCCCGGTCTACTATGATGATGCGTCCGCAAAGATTGCTCGGCAAGCCGATCGGTGACTCTTTCCTGTTCGTCCCAGCTGGAGATCATCGGTCCACTCCACATGTATAGATGGCAAAATGGAACCGATCCCGTAAGCAAAGATAGGTCCAGCGAGCCGTTCCATGCTGCCCGACACGACAAAGCTAGACCATATTTCAGGGAGGTGCACTGGTTTTATGGGTGCTTAGATTTGTGTCATAAGGACGTGTATATGTAGCTTGGTCGCTCGGTCGTGTTTGGCTTATAAGTTATGACTGAAAGTATTATTGACTGATTTGGTGTGAGAGAAAAATATTGTTTGTTGGCTGGAAACAAACTAAAAACAAGCCAAACAAGCCCAAACGAACAGGACGATCGTGAAAATTATAGTTTTTGTTTTTTGTTTTTAGAGTAGGTTCAATCACACCACCTACATACTGTCATGCCAACCAGTGAACATGATGGATAGTGTTAGCCTAATAAACCTATTACCAAAAAAAATCAACCAGAAAAAGTCATTGAATGGTCAAAACTGATCCAATCGTCTCAATGACATGGATCGGCCGTTAGCCAAGGAAGGGGCAATCGATGGCTCGAGGGAGGATGGAGGAAGCGACAACCAAATGTCTTAGGAGAGGAAGCAGCGTTTGGCGACCAGTGGGGGAGAGGAAGGAGGCATCTAGCAAGGGGATGATGAAGGAGTGATGGGGGGCTTGGGCATACATGAGACAGCACCATAATTAATGCTTGTTTAGTTCTCAAAAACTTTTTCAAAAAATGATATAGTAGCCATCACATCGAATCTTGCGATACGTGCATGGAGCATTAAATGTAGACGAAAAAAACTAATTGCACGATTTGGTTGGAAATTACGAGACGAACGTTTTGAGCCTAATTAGTCCATGATTGAATAATAATTGCCAAATAAAAACGAAAGTGCTACCGTAACCAAATTTCCAAAATTCGCGAACTAAACACAACCTTACTCGGTTTAAGAGGGAGGAATGCAAGCGGTGGCTTTGGAGTTGGGGAGGACGTTCAGGAGAGAGGAGAGAGTGTGTGTGTGCGGTGACGAAGGTTTGGAGTGGAGAATATATGTTTTGGGTGCACTTTTTTTTGTTATTGTTCAGATAACATGTAATTTTGCTAAATATACTGGGAAGCTCTCATACTTCTTTTAAAAACATATAATTTTGTTATTGTTTGACTACAAAATATGAATGGTTTCTTATAAATTATCACTTTAATTATACTAATTGGTTGTTTAAGATTGTCAACCAAAAATTTCAAAATCCGAAATATAGAAACTCTTGTGTATTATATTTGGCCTTGAAATTTAGCGACCGATGTTGAGTTTGATCTTGTATTCAATATGGCTTTGAAATTTAGGACATATTTGGTTGGCTAACACCCAACCAATCTCCAGAAAGCTATTTTTTAGTTGTTTAGTTGCTTGTCACGCCCAGCTAAACCACTTTAGAGGCCTTAGCCATGCAAAAACAAAATGGAGATCCGTTTTTCCGTGGCTAGACTTGGCTAAGCCGGCGTTGAAGTGTCGTCACCGCCAGCGCCTGGTTCTCCGTGCCCGCCGGTCCTCCGCTCGCGCTCCTCTGCTCCTCCGCTCGCGCTCCTCTGCCCGCTCCTGCGCGAGGCGGCAAGCTCGGTGGCGGGCTCGCGAGGCGGCGCAGTCGGCGGCAAGCTCGGTGGCGGGTTCGCAAGGCGGCGCATGGCTCGTGCGGCACGGGTGTGACGCGGTGGTGTCGTGTTGATGCCCGTGGGAACTCGCGCTGCTTCCATCCGGTGCTGCGGCCATGGAGCCATGCCGTGCTGCGGCCATGGAGCCAGCTGGAGGCCTGTCCCTGTGCCACGAGCAGACGAGTTGTTGCTGCATAGCAGCATAGGGCTGCCCTTACCTGCGGCAGTTGACTCTCTTCCGATCCGTCGGCCCGCAGCCGACCACCAAATCGGCGTTGCTGCTATGGCAGCCAACTCCACGGAGAAGGCGCGGGCTGCTGCTGGTGCTACCGTCGGCCCGCCGGCTCGGTTCGTTGCTGGTTCATTAAAAAATACTATTGACTGGTTTATGTGAGAGAAAAATACTGTTTCAGCTAGAAATTTATGATCGTTTACGATAAGCCATAGCCAAACGAACAGGCTGCATGCTACTGCTGCTGGTGCTGTCCTTCTGGTGCTCCTCCTGTGTTGCCGTCGTCTATGTGCTGCTGCTGCCGTGCTCCTCCTCCTGCTGCTGCCGCCGCCAAGGATGCTCACCACGATCAAATTTCTCAAAGGGGTACACCCTGCACCCCAGGCTTAGGCCTAGACAGTACAGAACAACCAGAAGTTGACTTAGTAAAAGCAAGCTAACGTTAGAAACGATATGCAATATAAACGACGAAGAACAGTAGATCAAACACAGGGAACACGGGATTTTAACGTGGAAAACCCTTCCAAGGAAGCAGGAAAAAAACCACGGGCACCAGCCAGGAAATCTTCAACCAGAAGTTGACTTAGTAAAAGCAAGCTAATGTTAGAAACAATATGCAATATAAACGACAAAGAACAGTAGATCAAACACAGAGAACACGAGATTTTAATGTGGAAAACCCTTTCAATGAAGAAGGGAAAAAACAACGGGCACCAGTCTAGAAATCTTCACTATATCAGGTGAGGTTACAAATGTCGGAGATTTACAACTTTTTTTATCCCAAGACGATAGCTTACAGGAAGTATATATAGATAGAAAACCTTAATAAGCGACGATCCAAACCTCCTGAAGATGGGTCTCGCTTCGCTCCAATAAAAGTTAGCATTTCTATTGTATATAATTGGATTTGAATCATAACTCAACAACTAAGACTGTCCAAGCTTAGAACATAGCTAGGCTAGAACAAGTCAGGCAACCAAACACACCGGGCGACCGAGGTCGAGTTTGATTGTGAATCAGCAGGTCGTGCCGTCAGCCGTGCCGACTCTCGGAGCCAAGAGTGCGGCCAGGCACACATGGTCTTATGCTTCATGCACTGCTGGCATGGGCCCGATAGCAATCGTGTACACCGTGCTTAAATGGGCCATCATGCCCCATGCCGCCGACGAGAGGCCAGCCTGTTTGACGTACACCATGTGTATCCTACTATGGCGCTGCGTTTGTCGTACCTGTCACCAGTGCATTGCCATAAAGGGTGTGTTTAGTTGTAGCCTGGTTAGGATTATAGCCTGACTAGGATAAATCTGGTTCTAGTAAGTCAACATGAAGTTCTAGTAAGTCAACATGATGTATCTAAATCTGACTAGCCTAACAACGTGTTTGCCTCTTCTCTAATTTGGTAAGTTTTTCTTTTTGAGAGATTTCGTCGAACATGTCATGGCCGTCCGAGCAGCAGCAGAGGTGTGCCAAGCGAGCACGACGAGCAGCGGTAATTGGGCAGCACAGTCGAGAATGGAATCCTCCGTCAGCAGGACACGAGCATAAGCACAGTCCAAAACATTTTTCAGGATAAACAATTTATCCCTGTACAAACATCTGTTTCGTGAAAAGGAATAAAACAAACAGCTCCTCGGCCGTCTTCTTCCCCAGCAGTCCGGCACGGAGCCGCCCCTGCTGCTGATGACCTCCTCGACGGCTGCTGCGGCGGCCCGCACGTCCTCCAGCACGGAGCCTCCGTCCCCGGCGTCCATCTTCGCGACGTCCTCCAGCACGGAGCAACAGGTGGCGAGGCGCGAAGGCCCAGGTGCGGAACCAGCACGTCCTCCATCTTCGCGTGCGGTCCAGGTGGGGAGGCGCGACAGCGAGGCGGTGGCGAGGAGCAGCAGGAGGAGGGAGCGCGAGGCTGAGGCGGGGCGGGCGTGGTTATGGCCGGAGTGGTGGTCGGAGCACCGTCGTCCGTCGCCGCGGAGATGGGAGGCGCGGAGAAGGAGCGGCGGGGCCGGATTGGCGTCCATGGACACGGCTCTTGCCGTTCTTGGGAGGCGCGGACGGAGGAGCAGACTAGCGGCGGGCCACGGGCGCTCACAGCCTCGGAGCCGCGAGGAGGCCGGCCACGGGCGCGGCGCCGCCAGCACGTCTACTCGAACTCCGGCGGGCGGGGACGGCAATGTGGCGTGCACGGACGCCAAGGAGTTGCGGTGAGGGGGAGGCGCGGACGGCAAGGTGAGGCGGAGACGCGGACAGCGAACGGGTAGCGGTGAAGCGAGGCGAGCGGGAGGTGAGAGGAACATGCGTGGAGCTTAGCCAGGCTACGGTCCCAAACTGTTTAGGCCATGTTTATTTTCACCAAATTCCCAACTTTGACACTATATAAAAAGAAGATTTTCCATCGTATTAAACTTGCGGTACATACATGGAGTACTAAATATTGACAAAATCAAAAACTAATTGCACAGTTTGGTTGTACTTTGCGAGACAAACGTTTTGAACCTAATTAGTCAACGATTAGACAATTATTACCAAATAAAAACAAGGAAAAAGTCTACATCACCGCCCCACCTTTCATACTTGGTCTACTTCACCCCCTCAACTATGAAACCGTCTGTTTTACCCCCTGAACTTTCCAAAACCGTATATTTTACCCCCTGGGCGGTTTTCTGACAGCGGTTTTGCTACAGTAGCAACCCGCTGTCAGAAAACCGCCCATGGGGTAAAATAGACGGTTTTGAAAAAATTCAGGGGGTAAAACAGACGGTTTCATAGTTGGGGGTGAAGTAGACCAAGTATGAAAGGTGGGGGGTGATGTAGACTTTTTCCTAAAAACAAAACGCTATAATTCGGTGTAGCTAAACACAGCCTTAGTTGGGCCTAGCTATTGCTGCAAACAGGCAAAACCCTGGATGTTGGTTTGGAGTTAGGCACCCAAACAAACACACGTACGGTGCTCGATGTCGTTCCGTTTTGCTATAATTTCGACTATCAGACAGACACGTGCGTCGTTTGTTTATTCACGTGTTTCGCGTGCCATGTATCTCCTCGGTATGTAGAAAAGACATGTTGATTGACACAGGTGCAAGCCGCAAGGAGGCTAGCATTGGAATTGCACGACTCCCGCCCGTGCAGTGGCTGTGGCCACCGTGCAAATACGATAAATATAAATAAACGGATACTCGCCGGCAGTTTCCTAGTGCCCATATATACCGGCCGGCGGGGCAAGGGGGTGTTTAGTTCACCCCAAATTCTAAACTTTGACACTATAAAAAAGAAGATTTTCCGTCACATCAAACTTACGGTATATGTATGGAGTACTAAATGTTGACGAAATCAAAAACTAATTGTACAGTTTGGTTATACTTTGCGAGACGAACGTTTTGAATCTAATTAGTCAACGATGGAACAATTATTGCCAAATAAAAACAAACGGTACTGTACCTACAGTGTTTGGGTTCATAATCAAAGTAAATTTCACATGTGCCTCGTCCTAGAAAGAGTATACATACTTTGTTCGGGTTCATAATCAAAGTTGCAACATTTTAAGGATAAAGATAATATCTCTCTATATTATATTCTTAGTCAAACATACATTCGTACCATAGTACCATACTACTACCTTTATTAGTATGATCGTAGTAGAGTTTATACTTGTATGTTCTACACTCACGCGTACATCCTCTGTTTCAAAATAAGTGTATTTTTAGATATGCATCTAGATAAATAAAAGAAGAGTATCTAACCAAATACTTTATCCATGTGCATAAATAGAAATGCATTTATCTTGAAACCGAGGGAGCATACTACTAAGATATACTATCCATCCACTTCCTAGCTAGAACAAAAACTAGCTGACTGGACACTCAACGTGGGAGGTGAAAAAGTTGGAGAGAGAAGGCTCGCTAGCTATGAAGAAATCGGCAAGCGATTTCACGTGCGCCAAGAACCTAAGAGGAGAGCAGGTGGGACCAAGTGCTTGCAGGTAATAAAGAAAGAATAAAATAATTCTGATTTCTTTCCCTCCCTTCCCACTATTAAAAAAATAGTTTTTAGCAACCGATTCGATTTTTTTAGGAGCGGTTGATGGTAGAGCCACTCCTACAGTGCGCGTGCTCGGGTGTCGAGACATTAGCCGCCTCTACAAATGGAACAGCAGGGACGGTTGGTGATACGAGCCGCCCCTACAAATGGGGTCTGATTTGTAGGGGTGGCTCACTCACCAGCTGCCTCAGCGTTACTATTTGTAGGAGCGGCTGATGATTGAGCCGTCCTTACAAATGTCCCCGTATAAATAGCTTCAATTCGTAAGGGCGGCTCAATCACTAGCCGCTCCTACAAATGACCCACATATAAAATAGCTACAATACATTCTTTCTCCTCGGGTCACTCACTCCAACTCGTGAAAGAAAGGTGGGGAGGCCTTGAGCACCTCCCAAAAATTACTCTACTACGGGAGGAAGGTTTTGGTCTCAAATCCTTTGGTGGAGAGGTTGTAGAAGGTAAGAAAATGCTATTCCACATTTTTTTTTAAGTTTTAATGGTTGGCTAGTGAGTAATTAGAGTTTTGTTTTTCTCTCTCTTCTATGGTGTTTGAGCTACTTATAAAGTAAATTAGACCCAAGTTTTAAATATACTAGGGTAAATTAGGGAGGGGAACAAGATCATACCCTTATTTGATCCATGCTTCTTGATTTTAGTGAACAATTAGTTAGTTTTATGGATGTTTCATGTGCATATGGATCAAGATCTAGGGTCTGGTTTTTTTATTAATTTTATTTTTGTAAATTTATGTTTGATGAAATTAGACTAGGGTTTGTATGAAAGATATTATGTAAAGTATAATTATTGCTAATTGTTGTTTTTGAAATTGTTTATTGTAATCAATAAATATGTATTTTAATTATTTATAGATAAATGTGTCATTAATTAATTTTCCTCTATCATGGTGTATTTGTATGCTTCATGTAATTATATTAAATTTATATTCATAGTTATCTGAAGTATATATAATTATTCTCAAGTAATTATTAATTTGATTCATTTTTATATATATCTGAATAAGTAGTCCTTTAATGTTTGTTTTGTTGTTGTTGTAAAAGATGGAGTACAGGAACTCTTGGATGTATGGTTTATTAAGGTTCAAGGTAGGTTTCCGTGAAGATATTGATAACTTTATTGAAGCCGCAAAGAAGCATGCAACGGCATTGAAAGAGAATAAGGATATAATTATTTGCCCCTATAGAGATTGCAAGAACCGTATGACATAGACAGATATGACTATCATCATATCACATTTGATTATGCGAAAATTTGTTGAGGACTACACAGTGTGGATTCATCATGGTGAAACGGTTATTGTTAACGACGAGGATGAGGAGGAATATGACGACGAAACCATTGAATCCCTGTCACAATATTCAACAGAGCTTGATGCACGAATGGATTTCGAGTTTGACAATAAATAAGGTGGTGATGCTGGTGGTTGGGATGGTAACGACGAAGGTGGTGCCAATAATGATGGTGGAGCACGTGTTAGGGAAGAAGATGATTTGAAGGACATGATTCGAGCCCTTGGACCAGAGATTTTACTAAATAGCCCGAAAGGTTTAGAAAATTTGGAAAGGGTGACAAAAGCATCGAAGGAGACTATGTATGGTGTTGAAAAGGGTTGTCCGACATATTGGACATTGCTACATTTTGTTCTTGAGCTGCTCATCCTGAAGGCTAAGTACGGCTGGTTAGACTATAGTTTCAATGATCTATTGCATCTCCTGTCATGGGTGCTACCACAACAAAACTCAGTTCGCGCCAACACATACCAAGCGAAGAAGGTCATAAGTCCATTGACAATGGGGGTTGAAAAAATCCATGCATGCCCCAACTACTATATATTTTTTTGTGGCGAAACATTCAAGTCACTGGATAAATGTTCCCAGTATGGGGCCAGTCGGTACAAGAACAATGACCTTTATGGTGGGGACGAAGCCTCCACAGGGAAAAAGAGAAATAAGAAGGGTACAAAAAAGGTGGTACAAGAATCTCAGCCCCCAGAGGACACTCCATTAGGCAACGATACAAAGCAGAGAAGAATTCCTGCCTTGGTAATATGGTACCTGCCAATGACCGACCGCTTGAGACGTATCTTCCTAAACCCTAAAGAAGTCGTATTCATGACATGATGGGATGATGAGCGCAAGGTGGATGACGATAAGATTGCACACTTGGCTGATTGTAGTAAGTGGCAAAGGTTTGATAAAAAGCACAAATAATTCAGCTATGACCCAAGGAATGTACAGTTTAGCTTGAGCACCGATGGAATGAATCACTTCAATGAGAGGATGAACGACCACAGCACATGACCAGTGATCTTGACCATATACAACATCCCAATATGGTTGTGTTAGAAGAGAAAGTACCTTCTCCTCATTATTCTTATTTCTGGCCCTAAACAACCAGGCATTGATATAGACGTGTTCCTCGAGTCTTTGATGCAAGAAATGGAGAGGCTATGGAGGCATGGGGAGTAGATGTACGATGCGTTCTGAAAGGAGGACTTCATATGTAGAGTAATAATATTTGTTACTACCAATGATTACCCTGCGCTATTTACTTTGTCTGGACAGATCAAAGGAAAGACGGGATGCTTGGTTTGCTTAGATGGTACTACATGGGTATACCTAGATGCATCCAAGAAGATAGTTTACCTAAGGAACCGACGGTTCTTAAAGATAAGTCAAAAGTACCGCAGCAAATTATTCTTTAGATTTTATGACAACGCCCTAGAGATTGAACCCCCTCTAGAGTGATGTCATAACGGAGAACACGTGTACAGAATGGTGAAAAACATACGCGTTGTCTATGGAAAGAAGAATCCGGATGGAACAAACAGAGATAGAAGCACACCTTCTATCGAAGGTGTACCTTTCAAGAAACAATCAATCTTCTTTTAGTATCTGCCTTATTGGCAAGACTTGGAGGTCCCCCATACCATTGATGCTATGCACGTGCAGAAGAACATCTTTGAGAGTCTCATTGCTACCTTGATGGATACAGGCAAGTCAAAGGATGGTCTGAAAGCATGGAAAGACATGGTGCAGCTAAACGTGATGCCACAGCTTCACCTGGTACCTGAGACTAATGGAAAATAAACTCTGCCCACGGCGTGCTTCAACCTAACACCAGATGAGAAGAGGGCTATATGCACTTTCCTAAGGGGGATCAAAGTCCCAACTGGGTTTTCAGCAAATGTGAAGAAGCTAGTGTCGATGAAGGACTTGACAATAACATACAAGGGTAGGCTGGCTGGGAAGAACACCAGTGGTAGAAAAGTGTTCATCGACCATGATTATAAAGAGGTGAGTTAGGCGCATTATAGTGTCTTGCAGAGTACACAACCGATGCAACCGTACATTGATGAACACTTGGCTATCATTATAGTGGAGAGAAATAGCCATTCGGATAATTGGGTCATGAAATAACACAAGCAACGACTAACTACATGATTGAAGGACCAAAACAGACCGTCTGGAGAAACCATAGACTCTATTACCATTAGTAGGTTGGCGGAGGGGCCATCGAGACAAGTGACATCTCAGAATGCTTATGACATCAATGAGTATACGTACTATACCCATGCAAAGGATAGTAAATATATGAACTAAAACTGCGGCGTTCGAATAGAGGCTCTCGATGGATTGGGGCGAAATATTCAATACTTTGGCATCATTGAAGAGATATGGGAACTTGACTATAGAAGGGATATAATGGTGGCCCTGTTTCGATGCCGCTGGATCAAACAACACTAACTGAACGAGATCGGATTGAGAGTTCTGAACCTCGAGAATCTAGGCTACCAAGATGACCCTTGGGTGCTCGCTTCACGTGTCGCACAAGTTTTCTATATGTCTGACCCACAAAGTAACATTTCTCCAAAGAAGAAGACAAAGCACGTGGTTGCCTTTGGGAAACAGCACATTATTGGAGTTGATGGCATGGACGATGTTGAAGCTTATAATAACTACGATGAGAGGCTGCTATTCACAGACTTTTCTAAGAAGATCAGTGTTGTGGAAAAGAACCTCCCTAAAGACATAATACCATGGAAATGAAAAGGTGTCAAGGGAAAGTCGTCACAGCGGGCTAGCTAGTTGTTGGATGTGGAGTATTTGTGTAAGTGTGTGTTTGTAAGACTTCATTTATACATGCATGTGAGACTATATATTTATGTACGTGTGTAAGACTACATATTTTTGTATGTGTGTGAGACTACCCTTTGCAACATCCAGATGACTCTATTTGAACATTCACTCTATTACTACTAAAACTTTATGAAATCACTTAACACTTTATGAAATGAAGAAATGACCAAAATAAAAGTAGGAGATCTTGATGAGTTATACAACTTTTATATTCATCACCTTTACAGCTGAAATCATTTAGTGTTTGAAAATTAGGTTTAAAGCTGTCATTTTCTGAAATTTAAAATTTAAATTGTTCAAAATTAGTGACAAAGATAGATGACGAGACTAAAATGATAGAGCATGATTTTATAAAATTTTAGAAAAAAACCATCACATTTGGAGTTAGTATGAGGGAGAAAAACTAGTTACAAGTTTTAGCCACGGATTAAAAAGAGAAATCACACTTGTTCATCATTGATCATCATGAACAATTGTGATATTTCTTTTTAATCTCTGGGTAAAATTTATAACTAGTCTTTCTCCCTCATACTAACTTCAAATGTGATGATTTTTTCCTAAATTTTTCTAAAATCTTGCCCTATCAAGTTAGTGTGTTGATTTGGGTATTCTTTTCATTTGATAAAGTTTGAACACTTTAAATTTTCAAATTTAAAAAAATAACAAGTTCGAACGAGATTTTCAACCATGAAATGATTTCAGCTAAAAAAATGATGAATACCAAAGTTGTATAACTCATCAAGATCTACAACTTTTATTTCGATCATTTCTTCATCTGATAAAGTGATAGTAAACATTATTCATAAATCAACTTGTTTCTCGTATAGTTTATGAAACTATGAGTCATACGTGAATTTAAGAACAATGTTTACTAATACTTTATCACATGAATAAGTGACCAAAATAAAAGTTGTAGGTAGTGATGAGCTCAACAACTTTTATGTTCACGACTTTTATTGTTGAAATCATTTAAGGTTTTAAAATCTTGTTTGAAGTTGTCATTTATTAAAATTCAAAATTTTAACTATTCAAATTTGGTGAAATGAAAATATGATCAAAATAAAAGTTGTACATATTGATGAGTTCTACAACTTTGGTATTCATGAGTTTTTCATCTGAAATCATTTACTCTTTTAAAATATTATTTCAAGTTGAAATTATTTGAATTTCAAAATTTGAATCGTTCAAACAAAGTGACATGACAAGATGACCAAAATAAAAGTTGTACATATTGATGAGTTATACAACTTTTATGTTTACAACATTTTTATTTTATTTCATTAATGTCATAAAATTATAGTCGAAGTTTTAAAATTTGAATTTTTAATTTTTGTTTTTTTGTTTTCTATATTGTTTTGACTATAATTGTTTATATATATATTTCTTTATATATATAATAATACAAAATATTATATTTGTGCATATACACAATTATTTTTATATTACTTTGTGTTTTTATGATATAAGAAATACATAATTGATAATTAAAAAAAAAGAAAATATTTGTAGGGGTGGTTGGATCAGAAACTACCCCTACAAATACATTTGTAGGGGCAGCTGGATCAGGAACCGCCTCTAGAAATCATCCCAAGTATAAATTGAAGGGCGCATGGGTGTTAGCCTGTTGGGCGCTCTCTTCTTCCTCTGTCGCCGTCAGGCTGTCCCACCGACGCCATCTCCCGGACCTGTCCCGACGCTGCCCGCGCCCCCTCCCCGCACCCACGCACCCCATCTCTGCACCTGCGCGCCCTCCCCTCCCCGCACCCATGCCCCCTCCCTAGACCCGCACGCCTGCTCCCCGCCCTAGGGTTTCCGACCGACCGGTGGCGCTAGGGTTTCTGACCATCCAGCGGCGTAAAGACGAGGGCCACATCCCCGTGCTCGGCCACGGCCGCGGCGTGACTCCGCCGCATGGGTATGGCCGTGGTACTGGAGGAGAGCGACCATGGTACCGGAGGAGAGCGGCTCAGCCAATAGTTAAATAATCTTGCCGAGGTATGTCTCCTGCTATCCACCTTTGTCCATTCAAAGCATATATGCACAACAAGTGTTCGATGCTTTGCCTCTATGAGATGATTGTTGAGTTTGAACCTGAATCCATGCCATCTACGAGGGCTTAGACGACTTTCACCATGGTCTACTGAATCCATGCCGCTGTCTAGTCTAATTTGGTTGTATACATTTGGTGTTGTATATAGTAATTTTAACAATTCTACTGTGTTGCAAAGGTGAAGTCAGTTTTGAAATCAGAGTGCAACATTTATAGTAGGAAACTTTTGCTCTATCGATTGTGCAAAATTGCATCTGTCTGGAGTCCTGTCCTCATTGGGTCTAGGTAAAATTGAATCACTCTGAATAGAAATGCAATGTCCATTTTGTTTTGGGAAGAAGAGTGGCTATTATAGAAATCCTATCCCATTTTCTCGTAACGCTTCATGTTACAGCTTTGCCTCTATCAAAACTGATGGTTTGATATGTGCATATACTTGCTTACTGGTTGACAAACTAAACTAACAGTTTCTACTTGTAGTCAATCATGTGTATATTTTTATGTGACCAATGGCACTGCGTTATGTCTCTTGCTGTAAGTAAAACTATATTGTTTGACACGACACAATGAATTGGTATCATTGTTTTTGTTTCTTACTCACGCAGAGCTAGATATAATTCATTTTCCTTAATTGTTCTGTTAATTCTAGGAGGGGGGAAACTTCCAAATTTCTTAGAAGGGACTAAGGGAGTATCTGTATTGCTGATTTGTATTTTCTTTTAGCTAATAAAAAGATGAAATCTAAATCTGATGGTACATATGGTTTCTTACTATGCTGTATGGATAGGAAAGATAGATATGTTCCGGAATCTTAGCTTGACACTTTAATTAGTTGTCTCCTCATCTTTTTGCCTCTTCTAGTGTGTCCTAGGTTACAATGGTAAAAAATATTGCTGTTACAATGGCAAACTAGACATATCCAGTTAGGATTCTTCTTAACTTCTAACACATTCTCACCATACCTACATCAGCAACAAAGTGTCAATCTAGAAACAAACTAACTGTCAAGTACAGCCTTGCATGGAGAAAAGAAAACATAGCTCAATTTCTATGAAAATATAGCTTCTCAAATGAAAGACTTGTGATATGTAGTTTTTATTGTAAGTCTAATTAATGTCAGTCTTGTGTGGGCAATCTATATAAAACATTGTCCAAGTAAATATGGTTTGACTTAGGATAAACCAGATAAACCATAAATTGGAAAATACAGCTAAACTTTTAGAGGTAAAATTTTAATATCTGCATTGGCTCTTGAGTTGTTTATATACCCATATACATTATGTTGTCTTGCTCTGTATATAAGTCTGCATTTGTTGTTGTTTTGCATGTTGTTCTGGCATCCTTTGCATGTGGCATTGTGGCCTCCGGCTATGACCCATGTGATCTATCCGATCCAATCCAGCCCACCCAACAAGACAACATGTTTTTGATCCATCTAATCCACCTAGATACACCTGGACCCAACTAGCAAGCTGTAGCAATTCAACCCACATAACCCACCCAAATCCATTTTAACTCACCCATGCACAGGCCTAAGAGCATCTACCATATCACAATGCCAAAGTTCTAGTCGGCCAAGTTGGCTCAGATGTTATGTATAGTAGTATTATGCTTGAACACTTGTAGTATGAAATCGTGTATGTATGCAATGCGAACAGTCCAAATTTTGGTTAGAACTGCTATCGTTCTGCAAAGACCATTCATGCCACTAACTTTTATCCACGTTAGACATGGACTCCATAGGAGGTGGTACTCTCTAGCTTGGTCCGAAGAAGAATCCAGAAAAGCTATTCCAGTTTCTAAAATTGTGCACCTTGCTTCATAATTTGTAGGGGAACTAAAATGCTGGTTTTGTGATCTGTAGAGTCAACTGTCCTTTTTCTTCGCACTGAACTGATGCATCTTTCATGTGGACAGTCTGTAAACAAGGAAACTAACTTGCCATTTATATAATATAGCAAAAACGAACTTGAGCAAATATTAAAATTCGCCTCTACACTTCAGTTTGCAAATTGATGTTTATCTAACATACCCAAAGCTAGTGTGCATTATCTAATGTGCCACTATTATTTAGGAGATGTCCATATATAAGATAGTGTGCATTATCTATCTTTGTTCATAGATAATTAAGTAGTTCTGATTATATTTTTATCTGGTTATTTGAATGCATACAAGTACCTAGTGTTAGTGTTTGTGGCTGTGCTCGGATGCCTTTCTTCCCTAGTGGTTGTAGCTGCTGCTGTTTGATATTTGTGTGCAATGGCAACTTGCTATCCTACTACTGCTCTACTACTCCATAGTCTCTACTCTCTACTACTATGTGGCTGGTGGCTACTAATCTTCTCTGTACTTGCTGTCTGCTCCTAGTACTTGGTGGCTACTGGCCAGCTGCTCCTACTACTACTTACTACTCCTACTACTCCTCTCTCTACTTACTACTATTGCTACTTATTATCTTTTGTCTTCTATCAACTCTTACTACTAGTGGCTGCTGGTTGGTCTCCGACAACTCCTATTACTACTACTTGCTACTCCTACTACTACTCTACTACTATATTGTCCTCCTGCTCTTCTCCTACTACTCTACCACTCCTCTTCTACTACTACTCTCCTCTACTCCACTCTACTTCTCTCCTCTCCTAAGAAGCTGTTGCTTTTTTTGCTACTTCTACTACTTCCCTACTACTACTGTTTACTACTTCTACTTTTGTCTTCTATCAACTACTTGTACTTCTGTCAACTAATTCTACTACTTCCCTACTATGACTGTCTACTACTTCTGATTGTCTGATCTGCCTATCA
The DNA here is from genome assembly GCF_019320115.1 of Miscanthus floridulus. Lineage (NCBI taxonomy): Eukaryota > Viridiplantae > Streptophyta > Magnoliopsida > Poales > Poaceae > Miscanthus > Miscanthus floridulus. The sequence continues at coordinate 91,975,074 of NC_089597.1, forward strand.
GGTTCGAAAGATATTAAGCATATGATATTCATGTGTGATCGAGCAAAGTCAGTATGGTAGCTGTTGCTTTTTTGGGAAGCAGCACCTGCTTTTTTTTGCCAAATCTCCCCTCTCCTATATTTTTGCCACCTTTCCTATCCTCTATGTTTGGGAAGCAGTAGCTGCTTTTTTTACACCTTTTCCTCTCTATGTTTGTTAAGCAGCTATTGCTTTTTTTACCAAATCTCTCCTCTCCTCTCTTCTCCTTTGTTTTGTCGATGATGAAATTATCCAAGTCCATACATTATATGGAATATGAGCTGATGATCAAGAATTTGTGAGGAACTTGGCATCATTAGCAGCCGCCCCTACATTACCTTCTCCTCTCATCTCTGTTATGATGTCTTGATGCTCTAAGTTCATGATCAAATAATGATTGACATGTTTCTGAGGCCTCTACTACTGCTGCTACTCATTTTTTTGATACATTGTTGTTTTATAGGACTACTTTGGTTTATAGACCTTTTTTATTTCTTATACCTTCTCGCGTACCTAAAGCACACTTTCTTGCATCTATTAGAACAAAGCGTGAAATAATGTCATGGACACCAGATAGTGCAGCCTGATGCCCTGAGCATGATGAGCAGCCAACCTATGAGGAGCAAGCACTAGAGGACCAGCTAACTCAGGAGCAGTTCGATAACAAGTTAGAAAAGGATCTAGAAAAGGAGGAGCAGAAAGAAGAGCAGGAGAGGCTACTGAAGGCAAAGAAGAAGAGGATGATGATGATGATGACTCAGAAGAGGGATATAAAAGTCGTGAGGATCATTTCCCATGTGAAGCCAGAAGGAGACCAACGGAGGAAGATTTGGACAAGGATTTTGACCCGAACGAGGAGGTAGGGAAAAAGCTTTAGCTTGTAAATTTTGCTAAAGATTTGGCTATGTTACCTCTGCTAACACTTTGACCTGTCGTATATACAGGTCCCTCCTAAAACTTAGAAAAGACGATGTCGATGTCCGTGACATCTCACTAGACAAGATGGAGTAGAGGAAAGGAGAGCAGAGACAACAGCCACAGAGACGGATCACGATGCCTCTGCTCCACAACCTCAAGACACAACCATGACTACCAAGCCTAAGAGGAAACGAGGGGATAGAAAAGGAAATCTATATCCAGATAAGACATGCTATGTGATAATGGAGGTTGGGCCAGCAGGGGAGATCCTTGAGCTGAAGGAATTAAGAGGACGATTCCATAATGCGATCGGGGCCCTAGTAAGAGATAAATTGAACCCAGCAATCCCTAACTGGAAAGAGGTACCAGAGAACAAAAAGAATGAACTATGGGATAGACAGCTAAAGCTCAATTTTAGATTTCTAGAGGGTAAGCACGAACTGGTAAAAAATGCTTTTAGGATTATGGGAGAGTTATTCCGACGTTGGAGGTCGGAGCTCAACACAAAGTATATCCAAAAGGGGTTTACTCTCTTCAACGAGTTTAGCAAAATAACTCCTAGTCAATGGGAGGAGCTAGTGGCTCAGAAGACTTCACCGGAGGCATTGGAGCTCAGTGCCCGTAACACTGAGCTGGCGAAGAGGAAGAAACACCACCATCATCTAGGCCCCGATGGCTACTATGCCAAGGAAGAGTAGTTTAGGAATATGGACGAAGAGGCCGCAGCTGCTGGGAATATCGATGTGACGAATTTGAAGGTACGCTAAAGGAATTGGATATATGCGAGGAGTATAGAATCATCCGGCGATAATCTTAAGTTTGATAAGCCAGAGACCCAAGAGACGGTATCAAGGATACTGAAATATGCTGAAGACAAGGAGAAGGGCTCATTCAATCCTTCCAGAGAAAGGGACGGGCTTAGCCTTGGCTTGGGAAATAAGGAGCACACAGGACGCACCAGGGGGCTAGGGAAAAGGACAACCTGGAAGCAAGGATTCAAAGAGGACAGGCACATGTACAAGAAACATGGATGAGACCGGGAGACTAGTCTTTAGCTCCAAGTGAAGGCTCTAGTTGTGAAGACACTGGAGGAGCAAGGACTATCTATGGAGCCACGGATATTAGTGATGCCATCGGGAGAATTGGCATTAGTTGGCAGCCCTCCAAAAGTTCCTAGCAGCCAAGGTTCCACTACAGCCACAACCCTTGTTGATCGCATACAGGAACCAACTAGTTGCACCTTGGTGTTTCTCAACAGCCGACAGAACACTGTGACGGAGTGGCAACGGGTGTGACACATCCACCTAGTGGCTTACACCACAATAATAAGATACCACCGTACTACACTAGGGTCGAGGTGCATATAGTGAAGCCTGAGTTCATACAGTGGAGGATAGACTACGCAACTCTCAAGGGGCTGGTGTTACTCGGAGACGTTATGGGGCAGTTCATCCTCTGGCACAAATGGGACATTATATTGACTGCTTCTTTGCCGCCTCCTCCTCTCCCAAATTTGGAGCGAGTTGTTCAGGTCGGGAAGATATTTTCACCGTCTCGTGACCACCACATTCCTAAGATGTCACATTCTTCCCTGCCTCCTAGCGAGCATGTGCCTGGTGAGATGCCATAACCTTCTCTAGCTCGTACCGAGCAAGTGAATAATGAGATGCCACAGTCTTCTCAACAAGTACTACCGATACATGAACAACGAGTGCCTCCTGAAGAAGGTGATGCACAAGAAGATGAGGACATGCCTGAATGGGAACTTCGAAAGAAGCATCCAATCAGCATAAGGCCAGTTTATGTTCTGATGAAAGACGTCTCATCGGTGTCCAAGTGGTTTTCCCATGACCAGTTCAAGCCTGAAAACTAAGTTAAAAAAGTCCCATCACGAGGTTCTGAGGAAACTGTCACTAGCAAACTCCACCAAATTGCAAAGCAGTATCCAAATGTTGATGCCATCAAATGGTCAAAGGATTGCCCGAAAACATATGAAAGTGGCAAGTCCTTCTTACCAAACCGAGACATCTAGCGCCTACCACTTGGAATGAGAAGGTTCCATGATTGGTACTTACGTGTTCTCCCAACGAGCATAGATCTCATACAAGCATGCTTCCCCACTGGCATATTTGGAAGCCCAGCTAGGAAAATTGTCTTTGACTTCAATGACATGCACACATGCTTTCACCAGGGAGAAATGGAGATGAATCGCATGTGGTGTCTGTAAGTCCTTGTCCTCCCGATATGATATGAATGTAATCTTTGAATTTTGTTGTAACTAACCCACGTCGTGATTTGTAGAATGCAAATGCACATTGTCAAACAAATGCTAAGTGTGAAAACCGGGTATCTAGACCCTCAAGCTATAGCCCAAACAAATTTTAATTACCCTAAATGGTGGACACTAGATGCCAAAGAGCTAGCTGCTGTAAAGACTCTTCGAGAGAAAGAGCGCATCCGTACGGCAAAACTAAGGGAAGAGTCCCTTAAGGTTGCGGCATACATTGCCCTGGCTTTCAAAACTCTCCAACAACACTCTACTATATGGCTACCATACAACTTCGAGTAAGTTCAACTCTATACTTAAAGCTTTGTTTGATATATTTTATTCGATACAAAAGAGCTTATCTAGTTCTATGATTAAATCCATGTAGCAACCACTGGATTTGTATAGCCGTCGATGTCGGGAGGAGCATGGCATGGGTCTTTGATTCAATAGATAGGGTCCCAGTGACATACAAAGACTTCATATCGATTCTCAAGACGTATACATATCGACAATCCTCATTAGCTTATATGTTTGTATACGTACTTGTAACGTTCACTTTTGGATTCTAACAAGTTGTATTTCCTAAAATAATTCGAACAGGGTATTTAGGTTCTATGTCACTAATCATCACGGAAGGCATGATCTAGCAAGGAAGGAAAAGCTGGCTATAAAAACACTATGTGCGGTAAGTGTAACTTACTTCTTCAGTACTTCGTTACATGGCTGTCAAAAGCATTACTTAACATTTTTATATGCAAAACACACAGTGCCCCGAGCAGAGGCCTACGAGTGTACATTGTGGATACTATATATGTCTATGATGAGTAACACCGGTGCCTATAGAAGACACCCCTTAAGGGTAAGTTTGAACCTCTTCACACGTAGTATAAAAACTTCATACATGGTATGAAATACTAAACCGAAACTTGTTCTCTTGTAGTGGAGAGAAGAGAAAGGAATGAAAAGAGACCCATACAAGGATGACCAACTCTTAGAGCTCGTCAGCGACCTTTGCAACTTCATATTGGACCAGATTGTACACTTCAAAGGTGCATACCATGTCCGAGAGTCTGAGTTAGGTACAAATCATCAGTACCAACACCTTCGTGAGACTGAAAGGCTAGCTCTAGGACGTTGATAACAATGTGTATAGAATTTGTATATTTAATGATGGATTGTATATATTCTTGTGAATTGGACTTATAATTGTAGTTTATATAATACTCTTGTGCTTGTAGTCGCGGTCGCGGGGCGTTCGGCAATGCAAACGTGGTTTGGAACGTTGGTCGCAGGGCGTTCGGCAACACGAACGCGGTTCGGAACGTTGGTCGCGGGACGTTCGGCAACGCAAACGCGGTTCAAAACGTTGGTCGCAGGGCGTTCGGCAACACGATTTTAAATTGTAAATTTGATTTTTTTTACGGAAAAATGTACTGTAGGGGCGGTTCTAGATTGAACCGCCCCTACAAACATGTATTTGTAGGGGCGGCTGGTACTATAGCGGCCCCTACAAATCGATTTGTAGGGACAGCCTAGAAACCACCCCTACAAATACATGATTTGTAAAGACGGTTCGGTAGGGGCAACTGACTAAACCGCCTCTACAAAGAGTTACAAGCCGCCCCTTAAAAATCGATTCTGTAGCATCCAGCTACGTTGCTAGTGCCGCTGTGGACACCCTTACCACCACAGTCCACAGGGGATGCTAGCGACCGAGGAGGCATTAAGTAACCCACCTTCTAATATTCGTGTTGCAAATCCTCAGGCATGTTTGGGCAGATAAAACAATTCAATCGCGAGTCAAAACCTTTGCCTGGAGGCTTCTTAGACTTGCACTTGGAATAGCTTGCAGGGACCATAGGATTATTCCGGCGGTCGATGATAAATGCTCTCGTTGCGGGCTGAAGATGACAATCATCTATTTTTTGGTTGCAGCTTTGCTCGAGCTGTCTGGTTTGCTTCGCCTATTGGCCTTAGAGCCGATGCCTTACCACAAACAGGTCACGGACTCCACTCCCAGATTACTGCTATGTTGCAGCAGAGGCCATCTCAAGCTACTGGAGGTATGATATTCTCCATTATGGAAAGCTCGCAATGACCACAGATTTAACAAATGCAATGGACGGTTACAAGAGTTTTGCATGAGGCAAAAGCTACTGCGACAGCTTACAATATAACAATTGAAGATAACACTACGTCTCAATCTATTTCACATGCTGCTATAACTCCAACAACTGCAGATGCTACTCACTTTACTACCTTGCAGGCTCAGGAGAGAATTGCAAATGCTACTCATTCTACTACAATGCAGGACCGGGAGGCTCCTAAGATTTTTTGTGATGCCTCTGTTGATTCTCAAAATCCTGCTATAATAAACCAAACAGGGATTGGAGTCTGCATTCTCACCCAACCTGCTAGAAGTACCTCCCATGTTTCTTTTTTGCAGGTAAGGATTCCACAGGTCTTGGAACCATTGGAGGCTGAAGCTCATGCACTCCTTTTTGGTGCAAAGCTAGCGTCAGCTCTCAATCTGTAGGATGCAACACTATTCACTGACAACCAAGTGTTGGCCTCCACTGTATTTGCTGGATCGCCAGGCACTCATTCTGGACATTGGTCGGCACGCCCAATCATTGCTGAAATACAGAACATTATCAAAGCAAAAGGCTATAAAGTACCCAAGATCCATAGGGAGGCAAATAAAATTACCGATAGCCTTGCTAAAAAGGCTAGACGAGCAAGCATCTTGAATTCTAGTCTCTTTTCTTGCCAGGCACTTGCGCATCATCCAACTTGTAATATCAAGCTTGTGCTACAAAACAACGACTAGGGTAACAAGAACTCCATCTCTGTAACATGTTTGTGATGCAATGGAAGTTTTACTTAAAAAAAAAAAACTACATTTCCGTTTCTCCACATCACACTGGGACGTGGATGCGCATATGCATGCAGCACGCCAGCACCTAGCTTTCTCCGGTATCCCCCTGGTGGCGGTTGGCTTGTCGTCGCTGGTATAGTAGTGTCCCACCAGCCTCAAAAGCAAAACCAGCTAGCGGTTTTACCACCCGGCGTGCCAATCTGCAAGCCGCCCTCTATCTAATCCTCGTCACAGTCCAGTTCCTGCCGTCCTGCGCTAGCTGGTTAGGGCTTCCTCAACAGCCGGCTACGTAGACTGGACACTCATCCGACGTGGGAGGTGAAAAAGTTAGAGAGAGAAGGCTCGCTATTGATGAAGAAATCGGCAAGCGATTTCGCGTGCCCCAAGAACATAAGGTCATCCGCAACAGTCCTAGCTAATTGCTAGCTAGGAGCCATCCACCTCAGCACTAAATAGCTAGCAGTCCATGCAACTATCTATATAGTGCTAGCTATTTGTTATTTTTAGTACTTTTATGCACAGAGAGAGAGAGAACGGATGTGCTGTGAAGATTATCTTTGTGTCTCTCTATATGGAGAATAACACTAAACATCTCATCTCAATATAACCAACTGGTAGCAACCATGAAAACATGGACAAGCTTTTGAACACAACAATAAAATAAAATGTCCATATGTTACTACATGATGAACTGATAAACATGACTCAAGCCATTTCATTACATGACCAACTAAAAATAAGCAACCAGGACAACCAAATGTTTTAAAAATGGAAATAAAATAGAATGTCCATTCGTTACTACATAATGCACTAATTGATAACAATGACTCTAGCCATACATGTTTATTTTAGGCCACAAAAGCAAACTGAACAACTAACTGCATCGTTGAGGAAGAAGCACCAAAATCCAAAAGTCAACCTCCATGATAGCCTGCTAGAAATGCCAATCAACCTCATACCAACGATTCTAGAAAAAGAAAACAAGCAGTAAGTCAGCTTACTCAATATAATTAACAGTGCCAATAAGAAAAAGAAATTCATGACAGATCTTACATGAGGTTATTAGCAAAAAAAAATACTAGTGGGGAGCCCTATGGCCAAAACGCTGCCAAATGTGCTCAATTAAATCATTTTTAAGTTGAGTGTGGACAGAGTGAGCACGGATAGCAGAATTTCTACGTCGAACATCATTGAAGCATGGGTTACTGTTTGTGGCCTTTTGCACTTCAGGAGGAAGAACAATTGATTCTCCAGGAATTGCATTTAGATCAATAGACTCCTTAGCCATTTCTCCCTCATCTTCCACTATCATGTTGTGGAGAATAACACAAGCTTTCATGATCAGTCCAATAATCCTTGTGCTCCAAGATCGTGCTGGACGACGCACAATGTTGAAGCGAGCTTGCAGAACGCCAAAAGCACGCTCCACATCTTTCCTTGCACCTTCTTGTTCTGCTGCATACACCTTGTGCTTGTCTAGTTGAGGTGAATTTATAGACTTCACAAAGGCTGCCCATTCTGGGTAAATTCCATCGGCTAGGTAATAACCAGTGTTGTATTGCCTACCATTGACAGAATACTGAACCCGAGGAGCTTCACCCTTTATTGCCTCAAGAAACAAAGGGGATTGATTAAGCACGTTGATGTCATTATTAGACCCAGCAACACCAAAGAATGTATGCCAAATATGGAGATCATGTGAAGCTACCGCTTCAAGGATCATGGTTGGGAATCCATAGCGACCAGTGGTATATTGCCCCTTCCATGCTGTTGGACAATTTTCCCATCGCCAATGCATGCAGTCAATACTACCCAACATTCCAGGAAATCCACGAGACTCTCCAACTTGGAGCAGACGCTCCATGTCTTCAGCTGTAGGACGTCGAAGGTACTTGGAGCCGAAAACTTCAACCACCCCTTGCACAAATTTTTCCAAGCACTCAAGGGCAGTGCTCTCTGCAACCTTTAAGTACTCATCAAGCATGTCAGCTGCAGTCCCATATGCAAGCATACGGATTGCTGCTGTGCACTTTTGCAGTGGTGAAAGCCCCGGGCGATTAGTACAGTCTACCCTTTGAGTGAAATAGGGAGACCAACTGCCCAGGGCATCCACAATGCGTAGAAAAACATGCCTTCTCATCCGAAATCTTCTACAAAACATTACATCAGAATATAGAGGCTCTTCTGCAAAGTAATCAGCCACAAGTCGTTGATGAGCACCTTCACGATCCCTGTTGATGTACTTTCTGGTTCGACGCCTAGATGAACTACCCACCATCTTTGCCTTAATCTTCGTAAAAATCCGGCTAGCAAGAGAGTCGAGGGCTTGTTGCTCACCTGAGAACTCTTCTAAGGGGTCTACAGAATCATCGGATTGATCCGACATGTTTGGAGACAAGTTTAGAAAGGGGTATAGAGGTTGGAGAGTTTGGGCTGCTGTGCATATATGCAGCCATACCGGTCATGTATATATACACGCACAAAGGACAAATGCGTTTTGACTACTACACCAAACTGGTCATGTAATTAGCGGTACTGCATGATAATTCATAAAGCATTGGTAATAGATGTTGACTGACTAAATTTAGTGGTACTGCATGATAATTCACAAAGCATTGGTAATAGATGTTGACTGACTAAATTTAGTGGTACTGCATGATAATTAGCAATGCATTTATACAAAGTACCAGAACCTCCATCTAACTATGCATGCATGAACCAGAACCTCCAAGGAACAGCTCATTTATTTCAAATCATTTTGTCAGGGCAGTTACCACCAGTTAATGTTTTGTACTATATAGATGGTGATCTATGGGCCAGATACAATGTTCAAGTCATGTGTGTTGCATCTTTCATTTTGTCCTTTTTTTACTTTCTTTGCACTAAGTCATAGCTGAAAGTTTGTGGCAAATATATCTCGAACTCAAAGTAATAATCACTCTTGTAGTAGCATTATGTTTGTTCCCTACTATCTGCTCTGGGAGTCTAACTCTTAGTCAAAGCATGTCACTGTTGATACATTATCTATCGTAACTCAAGGTTCAGGACAGACTAGTGATGAATACATTCCATGTGGTCTGTTAAAATTTTGTACTTATCCACATATCTAAATATTTTGATTTCTTACTACATATGCTACCTGCAAAGTTTTCAGATGATATGCAAGGTCCACATAATAACCAGTGCAGAAAAAAACTTACAGTTATTCAATCAATCATCGGCCAATTTCTCCCTTAGCATCTTCAGGGCAAGGACATGCTCAGCTCTAATATCCTCTGTCATCTCCCTAGTGTCCATACACAAGAGTTTTTGATATGATTCCAGTAAAGCAGCCTCCCTGTTAAGCCTTGCTGTCTGAAACTTCTTTTCAGAAATGCGTTCTTGTGCCTCTACGAAATCTTCCTGTCGTTTTTTTGTTGCTGCTTGAATGTCAATGAATTTCTTCAAGTCTTCATCTAAACTAACATCATCATCGCTGACTCTAGATTTACCATTGCGTTTTTTCTTAGCTTGTTGTGTCCCCATAGGACGTTCCAATTCTCCTACAGCTTCTGGTGTCCTTGAGGTGCCAATTGCCTCATCTTCACCATCCAAACTCCTTTTATTTGGGTTTTCAAGTTCTTCCAAAACTGCATGCCACTTGGGTTCATCACGAAGAATCTTCCAGTAGTGCTCAACTGTGAATGGTCCTTCCTTATAGTCATCCAAATAAAACTGCTTAGCCATGTCTTTTAGCTGCTCATCTGAATATCCACTAAGATAAATTGAGGTAGCCTTCTTCCAACTTCCACAGAAAAATGCCACCCATCTCTTGATTTTTGTCCAGCGATCTTTGAGATGTTTCACCTCTCTTTTTCGGTTTGTAGGTGTAGTCTTATTGTAGTGTCCATGTACATCACCCCAATACTTCTCATTTTTCTTGCAATTACCATTGATTGGGTCATTTGAGTGGATCAGCCATGCACTGACCTGAATTTAGGATACATGATTAGTTGTAGGTTCATATATTTGTGTAGCTACAAAAAGAAAGTGAGTGATACAATTTTACTTACTAGCCTCACGTCCTCATCTGGATCAAATACAAGGCGCTTTGCAGTCCTGCCATCGTTTCCATCATCTAAGTTGATGATGGTTTTGCCTTTCGATCTCTTTTTAGAATTTTGGTTTCCTGAGTCATTTTTTGGTGGTGCTAATTGAGATTCCTTTCCCATAGGTGGCCATGGTGCCGAAATATGAGGAAAGAATGGTTGTCCAGATTGTAAAATGCTCATAAAACCACCAGGTGGATAGTAATCCATACCACTGAAAAATAAGCAACCCATATCGTTAGTTCTAATGAAACTAATATAGCTAGTGAACTAACTTTTTTCTGAACATTACTTCTAATAAAACTAATATAGCTAGTGAACTAACTGTTTCTGAACATAATAAAATGACAACTAGTGCAGCAAGAAAATTACATAGAAAAAAATAAAACTTACCAATTTGTGGATGTGGCTGCTGAAGATGTGGCTTGTGGCAAAGGTCCAGGCCACCATGCTGCAGAGTCATGCCATTCGGCCATTAGTTTAGACAAACACTTTATCAAGAAATCAAGATAAACTTCCACTAAATATCTAAAAAATCAATAAGTAGCAGGAGTGACTTCGGGTCTGCTTGGATCCCTTGTTGCCGCTCGCCTTGCCTCACCGAGCAAGTCAAGGCGTTTGGTACGCGCTCGCTTCACCTCGTTGCCTGCAAGCTTCCCCGGTTGGGCAAGGAAAATCCTTGCCGACGCAAAAGAGCCGATTTGGCTCTCCTGCGCGGTCAAGGCGGCTCGCGTGGGCCGTCGCAGGCATCGTCGATTCGATCCCCGCCACCACCGGTTCGACCCCACCACCACTGAATCGAGCCCCGCTGCCGTCGGATCGAGCCTGTCGCGGCCAGATCGACCTCCGCCGTCGCTGGATCGAGCACCACGGCCGCCGAATCAACCTCCGACGCCACCGGATCGACCTCCGCCGCCGCCCGATCAAGCACTGCGGCCGCCGAATCGACCTCCGACGCTGCCGGATCGAGCTGCGGGGCGAGGCAAGGCAGGCAGCGGCAAGGGATCCAAACGCCCACCTTGGGAGCTAGCAAGGCACGGCGAGGAAAGGAGAGGCAAGCGGGCGAGACAAGGCAAGCGGCGGCAAGGGATCCAAGCAGACCCTTCATTGATTTTTTTCTAGCTTACTGCTATGCATCTAGCTAAATATAGAAACCAAGAGCGAACTCGATTACCTGATGGACCTCCTATATTTGGAATAGAAGAACCACCACCCAGAAGTGCAGGATCATGCGTAGGCACTCGAATAGCAGAAGCAGGGGCGGATCCCATCTGAGTAGATCCAGTCTGGTGTGGTGGCAGGGCCATCTCTCGCTTCCGGCGGCTCATCACCAGCAGCGACAAGGATCTCGCGGACCGGAACTGAATCGAAAGAGTCAAGCACCTGAGCTGGATTGTGGAATAAGATAGATGGGAAGATATGACGGAAAAGAAGAAGAACAGACCTTGCTTTTGACGCCTCCAGAACTAAATCGAAAGAGCAAGGGCGGGAGAAGGTGGATTGTGGAGGGATTTTCGCGCGCCGTGGACGGATTTTCGCGCGTAGTGATGCGGGAGAGAAAATGGATTCACGCGCAGCGGATGGGAGAGAAGGATTCCCGCGCAGGGGACGAGGGAGGAGAGGGTTGCGCGCAGCGGATCTGAAAATGCTAGAAGAATAGCTACCAGATGGCGATGAAGCTGGCGATTTGGCGCATCGTCGCACGTGCGAGCTGAGCGACGAGCAAGTCGCCGGCTCGAATATTTTTGCATCTTCTCTTTCCTCCACATAGGATACATGCTGAGCTATACACTCAAATAGCTAGCTGACTCAGCACCATTGCGGACGCCCTAAGAGGAGAGCAGGTGGAACCAAGGGCTTGCAGGTAATAAAGAAAGAATAAAATAATTCTGATTTCTTTCTCTCCCTTCCAGCTCATCCAGCTACGTCGCTGGTGCCGCTGTGGACGCCCTGACCACCACAGTCCATAGTGCCAGGGGCTGGGAGCGGGGGAGGCAGGCAGCAGGTAACTTGGCAAAGTAAGCAGGAAGGGGTTTCCTTCTACACTCACCTCCCCAATTTTGTATGACTCATCGTCGTTAGAGTATCTTCAGCGGCCCTCCACTCCCACCCATCATCCCCATAAACCTGTCATATTAGGGGAGATGTGACATTTTTTTCTTCTCCAGCAGTCCCCCAATAACTCTCCCTTTTTTGGTGGCCACCAAAAAACACATCTTCTCCCCTCAAATATAATAGAGGGGGAGTTGCATATCCCCCAATACGTTGGGGCCCACCCTAACCGTCACTTTCCACCCTCCACCCTCTCGCCTCTCTCTCTCGGCTCACCGTGGCCATGGATCCCGCGTGCTCCGCCGCGCTGGATCCCGTGCCTCGGCTCCACGACTACCTCCACTGGATCCCGTGTCTCCGTCATGGACGACCTCCACTGGATCCCATGCCTCAGGAGCGACGAGGAGCTATCACCATGGACACTCCCTGCTGCCACCGCCACCGTGGAGAGTTGGCCCTAGGAGTCCGCCGCCGTCGCCGCCACGATAGGCCTAGATCCGTCGCTAGGAGAGGAGGCGCCGCCGGTGGGGAAGGAGAAGCCACAGGGCACCGGTGGGGAAGGGACCCACGCCGCCGTCAACACCAAGCTCTCTGGCCAAATCCCCGCCTCCCTCATGCCTCTCCAAGCTCTCCAGGAACTCTTGCCTCTGCAGCTGCCCCTATACGGGAACTCGCCTCCCTCTACGGCCGCCCCTCTATGGGAACCGCCCGGCGACGATGAGCAGGGCTTGCGGAGGTGGAGCACGCCGGACTGCTCCCACTGCTTGCATCGAAGAAGGTTGCACAGCATCGAAGACTTGTGCGCGGCAGGGAGAAGACGACCGCTGATGTCACAGGGAGAGAGAAAGGAAAAGAAAAAAAGAGAAAAATAAAAAAACTACAATCTGACATGTGGGTCTCATGTACTGGGGGAGATTTTTGGTGATTTGCTGGAGCATCTCCCCCAATAATCTGAAAATATAGTATTGGTGATCACCAATACCATCCTATTGGGGATGAAGTATTGGGGGACTACTGGAGGTGCTCTTAGTGAAGCTATCTTTTTCAGTTTCACGAAGAACTTTCTCAATGAAACTAAAGTTGTGCTTGTTTTAGAGACCCATTTGGCAATAAAAATATTATAGTAGCCTTCTTTTTTCTCCTCTTTCCTACTTCTACTTCTTCTTCTTATCCACAGCACGTCTAAGCCATGGCTTCCTTGGGATCCTCGTGCGCGCCTCGATAGTTGTGGCTGCCCACTCGCATGCGCCTAGGTGGCCGTGCTTGCTAGCGTCTCGGCGGCCGTGGCTATGCCCGCTCGTCCTTGCTCAAGAGGGGCCAATCTAGCCTCCACACATATATTGGGGCCCACAATTGCAAGATGAAGATGTGAAAAGCTACTATTTTTAGCTTCGTTACACCCGTTTCCATGATAGCAGGATTTAATGACCTTCATAGGTGAAACTATTTGCAAAATGTCTGTTCCACCAAAAGAAAAAGCTTCAAACAGCTTATGAAGCTGGTGGTAAAGCTATGCAAGACAAAGGTTGGGGTTTAATTCAACACTTCTTCTATATTTCAGGTGCCTAAATTTTAAGATGATTTCAGAAAACACTCTTGTACTACTACCAATTAGTATAAGCAAATTGTCACTTTTGTGATTTGTTATTTGTCTTTGTGTCACAACGTATCAAATTTTTATCCTTGTCTGACAAAAGAAATAATTATAAATGGTTAAATTTTCTTTGTGCCAACACATATCAGATTTTGTCAGGTTTGTGATTTTGTCTAATGGTTTTTTTTATTCTCGAAACCAAAAATTATAGATTGTGTCTACGTAAATTGCAATGAACAAAAACCATAATTCTACTATAAAATATATACAATAACCGTCGCCTAAAAAAACTAAGATTAAGGCACATAAAATTTAACAAATCCCTTAATTCAACTAGAGGCTCTATAATTTAGGAGAAATTTTGAATGTTCAGAACCTTATAATTTAAGACACATAGTATTCATTAATATATACAAAAATAAAAAGAATCATATATCTCCACATAGGTAGGCGGGTTCTAAAATTCACACAACGAATAGGTGACTTTTTAACTCGCTTTGTGGACCAGGTGATTTTAAAATTGTATTTGGTACGTGCAGCTCAGCGGTTGAATATGTGTTTTTTTAAGAGCAAGCTAGCGCCCGAATGTCCAGATACCCGCGTCAGCACTCCTTCCCCCCCCCCCCCCCCCCCCCCCCCCGCGCACCTGCATCCCGCGGCTATGTTGACGGTCATTAACATCAATTATAAACCATCAATATATCCTATATATATACTTAATTTCATCACCAAACATAGGGATAGAGGTTTAAACTAAAAAATCCACGAGTTTTGGTGATTTCATGACTGCAGGAGGATTTAATCACAAAACCGTCAAGGATGACCTATTCATCAAAGTAAATCAAGTTCAACCGCGACGGAACCGACTTAGGAAGACTCTAGAACACTTTAAAAGGCAAACCACTAAGACCCACGCCTAGAGGCATACATGTGGGGCTGGCCGGCCCCACCTGTAGGCTGGCCGGCCTGTGGGACGCACCTGGCAGTGCCTCCTTCGAACGTCGGTTCTCCATCGCCTTATAGATCAAATCTATGCCGTTGCTGTAGGGTCGAGATGGTGGACTAGAGGGGGATGAATAGTCCTTTCTAAAATTAATCATGTCCTCTAACCGAAAAAAGTACGGAATTAAAACTATCGGTCTAGCCAAGACTACACCCCTTTGTTTATGTTCTCTAGCACCTTCCAAAGATACTAATTAAGCAACAAAGGTGCCGGACTAGCTAGAGCTCACCTAACCAATTCTAGAAGCAAGGTCACACAAACCTGTGCCACTAGTACTTCAAGCAACAAGGAAGCTCCTACACAAGCTAGTAAGCAAAAGCACAAAGCCACCTAAACTCACTAGCAATGCTCAATAACAAGGCAACTGTAACATCCCAGATGTTAAAAAAATAATTAAGAAGGTGATCATGTCATCATTATGCATAATCATCATGCATCAACTCATGAATGCATTTCATGTTTATATTATAGTATGCAAATGCTATTTTATGGAGTGTTTTATATATTACCTGAAATAATGTTAATAATAATGATTAGGAAACTTTGTGAATTTTGATGTGGGAATCTATTAAACATTTTTCACAAATAAAAGTTGGACAACTTTTGTTTCATTGGTTGGTATGATGTTTAAGTTTTGGTAATGTGCCATTAGTGGTGATGATTACTTAATGGTTGTTAACTAATCAATTCCTAGAAATGCTTAAGCATAACAGTTTTGAAAACCTCTGGAAACTGAATTCAGAATTTGCAATTTCAAGTTCCTGTGTTCAAAATTCAAAATCTCTCAAACCTTTGATCTTTTGATGTCAGACTTTTATACAAAGTTGGAGATCTTGGGAAGATTAACAACTTTTGTTAAAGGAGCTAATCAATTGTATGTTTGGAATCGGGAGAATGAAAGAAGGGAAAATGCTCTGTCAGTCGGCTACAGTACCGCTGGCAGCAGCCAGCTTGCCTCATCACCGCCGTGCGCCATTTGGCCGCCCTCGCGCTGCTTCTTGTGCCTAGGCACGCGGCCGTCTACGTGGCCGAGCTCGCGCAGCCGCTGGCACGCCCAGAAGTCTTGCTGCGCCCTTTTAAAGCCAAGTGTCGACGCCGTCTCTCTCTTTTCTCTCTCAGAACCGCCGTCGACCGAGCTCTCTTTGCTGGTGTAATTCATCGCCGATGATCAACCATCACCCAATAGCTCGCTCACCCAGCTTCGCCTGCTCCTTGTGCTGCTCCCTCACCCATATATGCTACTGCTATCGGCAAAAATTTGCCCGAGCGCTCGGTTCACGCCGCGACCAGCCACCATGGCCGACGAGCTCGCCTCCGCCGTGACTGGCCTACTCCAGCTACTCTCGCTCCTTTCTCTCTCTTGTTTTGCGCTTACCTCTGTGCCGTGATGCTCACAAGCAAACCGGTTGCTCGTCTTATCCACAGGACACGTCGGAACGCAGCCTGCCACCATGTCCGCCGCTACAGATCACCGGTGCACGTGGGCAGCCCTTCACAGGCCATCTCCGGCAATAATTCGTCCACACACGGGTGCGCACAGGCCCTTGCTTACTCCAGCACCTCTCCCTCGCCACCTACAAGCGTCAGCCGGCCAGAAATCGAGCTTCTCCGGCGTCCTCTGTTCTTCAAATTCGCGATAGGGGCTTCGCGCAGCAATAAGAACTAATACAGGGGCCTAAATGCGAAGAGCGTGACTCAGGTGAATAGTTCGCTATAGGGTTTTTCTTTTTCTTTTTCTATTTTTAGCTGAAACTTGTGAATTTGATTACTATTTATTGGTGCATGCTAAAATCATGAAACTTTTTGTGTAGCCTCTTCATGATGTCCTCTATGTAGGAAAAATATGAAACCATGAAAATCAACAGTTTTTGGATGCTTAAAAATTAATTCTTTTAATTAATAAATGCTTGTTGTGTGATTTTTATAGGCCAAAATAAATATCCAATGACCATGAAACTTTTATTGTATCTATTTATTGTTAAAGCCTACCTCCACAAAAAGTTTGGGATTAATTTGATGATGTTTAATTATACTCTTATTTATATGCCTTAATTATTAGTTAATAATTGTCAAAATGATAAACATAAATCATGAGATGTCCTGAATGGGTTTTGGAGTTGATTATAGATCATGAAACACCCCACCCCTGCTGTGTCATGGCCAAGTGATTACCTTCTTGATATGCTTATGTTCACCCTTTAGTTAATAATTCTAAATGACTTAATTAAGAATTTTATTAGTAAATGCATGTTAATAAACTTGATTTCTTCTTAGATGCAACCTCTTGGGTAAAAAGTAAAAGTTATACATTTCCTTGTATATTGTTGATACATATCTTTTCATGATGAGGCTTTAGTTGATAAGCATGTATGATAAGTGAACCTTTGACTTGTTAGAAGAACGACTAAAAATGCTTTATGATAATTACTTGCAATTGTACCGTGAAGGAAAGTTGTATTCAAGTTATTAATTTTTGTATCCATCATGAAGCATCATGTTTTATATCTCGCATTATATCAAACATGGCATTGTTACTACGTGTAGTGAATGAAAGTGAGCACGTGGTAGTGAATCAGGTTGAGGAGGAAGTTAATCCATCTGTTGAGGTCGGGTTTGATCATTGTGGAACGTCTTCGGAACCTGACCTTTCCATCAACCAAGGCAAGCCCCGGATGCATTTAAACCTACCTTGTGTTTTACAAATTTTTATCGCTTTTGCTTTTATTTACTGCATTAAGTGATTAGGAGTCAAGTGAAAACCTAATTGGTGCATTACCAACCTTGTTTTTCCATATCTACCTTGTTACCAGTTTTACTTCATAAATGCCTAGTTATGCATAGCCATGCTTAGACAGATAAAAGTCGGATGATTACCTGCCACCTGCGAGTTTTAAATGGATCCTTAGTTACGTTTGGTCACTTATGTTATCATGAGATATGAGCATGTGGAATAATAAATCTAGACCGGGCGGACTCGGTGTATGAGAGCCATAAGACATGGAGGTCTTGTGAGTGGGTTCTTTCCGCCTATGTCAATTAATGTCCGTCCATTGTTGAATTGCATGAGGTGAGACTTTGTAGTACTAATCACATACTCCGGTAAGCCTTAACTCGGCTATTCTATTACGAGAATGGCTACTCACGCACTGGGAGTGGAGAGATGGTGGGAATAGCATGTACCCACGTGGCAATGGGCTAGATTGGTGGAGTACTATATTCTCGGGTGACGCGGACCTGTTCTTGTTTTAGAGGATCCGAGGGTAGGTTGGTATATGTAGGTCAGGGACCTGCATATGTCGTGTGGTCTGGAATCCCCAGCTGGGTTTTAATCGGTTCGAATCGTCGTTGCTCCTCGGTTATGGAGACTCAAACTCACTGTTCATCATCGTAGTTAATAACTAGAACTTGAGTAAGGTTTGAGAAAGTGTTGGATACGAAGTTTCATGATCTCAATACGGATCATGTCAACTTTGTATATGATCTTTTTGATGATAAAAATGTTGATATAAAGAATCTTGTTAGAGAGCTTTTACGCAAAAGAACCTTGATTATTGCTAAAGCCATACCTTGAATCCTTGAGCCTATATTCCTGAGTCTTCTCAGTTTTATTTTGGTTAAGTCGTGTTGAGTACTTCTATACACACCTATGACCAGTGAAATGAAATGCCCTAGGTTATACCTTTGCCTTGCGCATTCTATTCCATCTCCTCCAATGTCGATGCAACATATGCACCAACACGATCAACAATGATATGATCCACTTCATATCATCACATGATCATATTGGTTTATCGATCTTGACTTCACTTGCTTTTCACCGTTGCCTTCGTCCATCGGCGCCAAGTCTTGCTCAAGCTTCACCGCCACGTGGTCCATTGCTCCAAAGCCTCCGACTTGCCCTTCACGCTTGCAACCAGTCCATCAAGCCAAGTCTTGTCTTGATCTTCTCCACCTTGATCACATGACTCAACGTCATGTCTCATGTGCAATGAGCTCCTTCATCATCACATGTGTGAGCTTTGCAACATCTCCAAGCTATTTTTACCTTCATGGCATATGTTGCTCACACATATGTACCTATGGACTAATCACCTGTGTATCTCACATAAACACAATTAGTCCACCTAGGTTGTCACTCAATTACCAAAACCACACAAGGACCTTTTAGTTGCTTAATGTTGGTTTGATCCGAGGGTCTAGATTTGACATTGCCCCCCTATATATACGCCCATGTACCTCCTCCAGCATAGCAATCCTGAAACCCTAATTCATATCCTCATCATTAGGATCAGAGCCAGCAATCAAGAGAAGATTAGTCCTCCAAGTTAGGATCTAGTCTTGTAAATAGAAATAGTGAGATAGAGAGTGAGGAAAGAGTTTGGAGGAAGTGCCAGCCTATCAGTGCTCTCTCTATGGCTTGTACCTTGGTGGATTCAAGTTCTACTTGAGCTTGTGTCTGAGATTTCTCAGGTAATAAACTTCTGATACAAGTAAGTATCGTGTTTATATTGTTCATCAGGTTCGCAACTCTCTTTTGAGTGCTTTAATCTATAGATGCTCTAGGTTAAAGTATTAATAGTAAGTGTAAGCATGGTGCTTAGACTTGGGTTAATCGTGGATGCACCCTACATTCTGGACTGGTGTTAGATCATGAGTGTGACAATCTCGTTGAGTCCTTTGTAGTCCACCTCCCATCTGTAGGCTAAGTAGGACCCGGTTACTACGGAAAGCATCCTCTGCTGGTGTCTTTCCTTAGTAATGTCCCCATTTAAATAGTAGAAGACATAGCTTACCCAAGTCAGAACTAAAGAACCTTAGTAATCCTCTCTACGCTCCTGTTTATCCTTAACCTTGTTGCTACCCCTAGTTAAGTTAGACTGTAGTTAATCCCACATGTTTTCCTATGTATACGATACTTAGAATATTTCTGGGTGAAAGCTACATCGGTATTCGTGTGCTTTTGGATTATCTGTGTGTCTAAAATATACCAACAACCCACCTACATGGGGCCCATGTCGCCAGACTACACGTGGGGAGTCCCCGCTTGTGCCCTCTCCGCTACTCACGTGCATGCATGCAGCCAACAACTGCAGCAGGTGGCTAGGCCAGCATCTAGAAGAGGGGGAGGGGCAGCGGATGCCCAACCGGTGTCGGGAGGAGGAGGAGACACCGAGGTGAAGGCGAGGTAGCACAAAAGCAAGGACAAAGATGCAACACTCAATCTACTTTTGAAACATCCAGATGCAACACTTACAACATACGTCTGTAGGCAGATGAAACACGTGAAACATGCTTCTGAAACACTTGCAAAAAAACACCTGAAAACACTTCATATGTGTGAAAATATATGTAACATCTAGATAAAAACACTTGCAAACATACGTCTAGAAAACGAGATCTACTTTTGCAACATCCAGATGAAACACTTGCAACATCCAGATGAAACATCTGAAACACATGAAACATGGGCTTTGCTTGGATGAATGGAGGCACGCCGGCACGGAGGTCGACGACGGCGCATGGACCTCGCTATGCGGCAGCGGCGCGGGCAACTCGCCGGTGGGCGCGACGTCACATGAATCTCATCCCCTGCTTGCTGGAGCATCCGTCATGGAGGCTTGTCGGCTCGGTGGAGGCGGACGCGGCTCGCCAGCTCATTGGAGGCGGTCACAGCGAGGAGGCGGGCGAGGCAGACTAGGCCTGGTGGAGAATACGGCACGGAGGAGGCAGCGCGGGGAGGCGGCACGGAGGAGGCCGCATGGGATGGGGCGCGGGGCGGCAGGGACGTGGCTCTGCGGGGGACCGGTGGCAGCGAGGCGGAGTGGGGTGGGCGGATGGGAATGGTGCCGCAGGGACGAAACAGCGCAGCGAGCATCGGGGCGCATGGACGGGACGAGCGGATAGGGTCACTGGATGAGCGGTGCGTGCCGAAGTGAGCGGAGGGAGGCGTCCGCCATGCTGACATCTTAATGGTATCATTATTGTTTTTAAATTGCGAGATCATTTAACTGGTTGGGCCGACAAAAAAACTATTTTTATGTTTTGCTAAAACCAATGAGTAGTTTTGTAAGGCCAGTCTCAATGGGAGTTTCATAGGGATGTCATCACATTTAATGTGGTGACACATCAGCAGTAAAGGAATTTTTACATGAAATGGGGAGGAGAGAGAAGGAGAAAGTTTCATCTCGGTGAAACAAGGTCGCACTGTTTCCAAAGTCTTGGTATTCGCGTGAAACCAGCGTTGAGGAAGATCGTTTCATCATCCCTGATACTGTGCGCGCGCGGAGCCGGCCACCATCATCCCCATCCTCCCGTGCTGTCGAGGATTCTTCCCTCCTTGTACCATCCAGCTCCCACCCCATCCGCGTGCGCAAACCAACCTATCCGCCGTCCACCGTCCGCCATCCCTAGGGTTTAGCGCCAGCAAGCCGCCATGGATCTGCCACCGGCAAAGCGAGCCGCCACGGATCCACCGCCGGCAAAGGAATCTAGGCGACGCCTTCCTGGTAGAGGAGGGAACGCTCGTCAACATCGGCTCGGCATGAAGAAGGCCGCCGTGCCTGCGCCACCATTGGTTCCGCCGCCGGCGCCGCCGATTTCGTCCCCAGCTGCGTCGACTGCAACGCTAGCCGTGATGACCCCCACCCCTACTGGGTCGACTGTCGGCCCTGCTGTGCCTAGCTCCTCCTCTACTGCGCCGACATCCATTGTGCCGCCATGGACACCGCAAGGAGCAGGATGCGGCGCCATTCCCCCAAATTTGGCATCTGCAAACCAACAATGCCCAAATTCATGGTAACCATTTGATTTCAATCTGTGCAACTAGTTCATTCTTTTTGATTTCTGTACCAATCTTTCTTTATTTATCTATGCAACTAGTTCATTCTTTCCATCTGCAAACCAACAATGCCCAATCCTTCTTTATTGTGACTAGGCCAAGCAAACATTTTTTCTGAATTCTGTACCTAATACATAACCAAGTAGTAGTACTTTCATTGTTGGTGACAAGAGCCATCCAAGGACAAGAGAAATATATGGAAATCTCCACGCATTTTGTAGTCAAAACTTTATCCTGACCAACAGTCCAACACATGTTCAGGATCTATCCGCCAGGTGGTTTTCTAAATATGATTAATCAACAACAGGTCCAAGGAGAAAATTTTCATTTGGTTGGTCACACTATGACCTTCAATCCAATGTCTCCACCACCACCACCAAATGCGTATGGAACAGGAACTTCCCAACCTGTGAAACAAGGCTCTTCAATAAACAATACGGTGCATATTGACATTGACAAAGAGGAAACCAATGAGGCAAAAAGGGGAGGAAAGAAAAGATTTTGGACTCATGACGAGGAAACAAGACTGGTAATCACTGATCACTTTTTTTCTTTTTGTAGGCCAGTGATTGGTACAATACTTGATTTGTTCATCTTTTTTTATTTCGTATTTTGTAGGCCAGTGCTTGGTTGAATGTTTCAAAAGACCCAATTAGGGGTAACGACAAGAAATTTGATACATTTTGGAAAGAAATCACTGAGGAGTTTAACAAGAAAGGGAATGGGAAGCCTAGAAGAGAAATAAACCAATTGAAGATTCACTAGTCACGCCTCAAGTCCTCGATCACTGATTTCAATGACGCTTGGACTCAGATAGCTCAAATGCATACAAGCGGATACTCAGATGACATGTTAGAGGAAGAGGCACAAAAGGTATATGAAACCAGGTTTAGAAAGCGTTTTCAGTTGGTGCATTGGTGGAAGATATTAAAAGAGGAGCCCAAATGGTGTGCACTGTTTGAGGAAAAAGAGAAAGACAAGAATGAGATACTTGATGTTCCAGAAGAACAGTCATGGCCTATTGGTAGAGAAGCAGCAAAGGCTGAGCGCAGTGGAAAGCGCAAGAAGGATAACATTACGGACGTAATTGTCATCATTGGTGACAATATTGAAAAAATTATCAAGGTGCAGCAAGATTGAAAGGTGGAGTGCGAAAATGTTACGGAAGCACAGCTTAAGATATCAAACGCAAATTTGAAGGCAGCAACGGAGGAAAATGAAGCAAGGATGTTTCAAGTTTACAATTCCCTGCTCAATCAAGATACAAGTCACATGTCTGAAGATCAAAAGGCTAACCGAGACAAGGCATTACGTAAGCTTGAGGAAAAGTTGTTTGCTGACTAAGGTATTTTCTCTGTCTTATTGCTGCACTATATATTGTGTGACTTCTCAGTTCATGTATCTTAATGTAGCACTTTATTTTAAGACTTAATGCTGCACTATGCATAGTATCAATGCAGCACTATATATGTGTGAAAACTGCTGCACTATGTATATGAGGTGTAGTCCCGCAGCCTGGCATTATATATCTTTGGCAGTTTCACATCTAGTGCATGCATGGCAGTTTTCACATGTATATGAGGTGTGAAAACTGCTGCATGTGAACTTATATATAGACTCCCGAGCCTTCTCTCTTTTGCTCACACGAAGGCCTCCTCTCTTTCTCATTCTCTTGCCATCTAGTTCTACAGATTGTAGTGCAGAACTTTGAGGTAACTTATGCATCTTTCACATCTCTGCGCCGTCTCTTTTCCTTACCTCTTGTATTCACTATTTTTTTATGTTCTCCAAAGATGTCCGAGGAAAATGACAACCCTGATGGAAGCCAACATCCTCTATCCTCGTTGGATGAATTCCTTGCTGAGGGTCAGATCATAGATGATGTTCTCAATCAAGCTACGGTGCTCATGCAGTCCACCATGGAAAGTCTTCAAAAAGATGCTACAGATCATCGATTCAATCCGAGGAAGCACATCAAGAGGCCACGAGAGGAAGCACATCAAAAACTAGTGAATGATTATTTCTTAGAAAATCCTCTTTATCCTTCCAATATTTTTCGCCGAAGATTTCGTATGTCTAGGCCACTTTTCCTTCGCATTGTTGAGGCATTAGGCCAATGGTCTGATTATTTTACTCAAAGAGTGGATGCCGTTATTCGGCAAGGGCTCAGTCCACTACAAAAATGTACTGCAGCTATTCGACAATTGGCTACTGGTAGTGGTGCAGATGAACTAGATGAGTACTTGAAGATAGGAGAGACTACAACAATGGAGGCGTTGAAGAATTTTGTGAAAGGTGTTAGAGAAGTCTTTGGTGAGAGACACCTGAGGCGCCCCCACTATGGAAGATACTGAACGTCTACTCAAACTTGGTGAGAAACGAGGTTTTCCTGGTATGTTTGGCAGCATTGACTGCATGCATTGGCAATAGGAAAGATGCCCAAATGCATGGAAGGGTCAGTTCACTCGGGGTGATTAGAAAGTGCCGACGCTGATACTTGAGGTCGTGGCATCACATGATCTTTGGATTTGGCATGCGTTCTTTGGAATAGCGGGTTCTAACAATGATATTAATGTTTTGAACCAGTCCACTGTCTTTATCAATGAGCTAAAAGGACAAGCTCCTAGAGTCCAGTACATGGTAAATGGGAATCAACACAACATTGGGTATTTTCTTGCTGATGGAATATACCCTGAATGGGCAGTGTTTGTTAAGTCAATACGACTCCCTATCACTGACAAGGAGAAGTTGTATGCACAGGAACAAGAAGGGGCAAGAAAGGATATCGAGAGAGCCTTTGGTGTATTGCAGCGGCGATTTTGCATCTTAAAACGACCAGCTCGTCTATATGACCGAGCTGTACTCCGTGATGTCGTGCTAGCTTGCATCATACTTCACAATATGATAGTTGAAGATGAGAAGGAACAAGACATTATTGAAGAAAATCTAGATCTAAATGTGCCTCCTAGTTCATCAACGGTTCAAGAACCGGAATTCTCTCCAGATCAGAATGTTCCGTTAGAGAGAGCTTTAGAAAAAGACACTTCTATTCGAGATAAATCGGTTCATCGCCGACTTAAGAATGATTTGGTTGAACATATTTGGAATAAGTTTGGTGGACGTGCACATATATCTAGTACTTGTGACTATCTTATGCATTAAGAATTGTAATCTATTGTAGTTAGTTATAAAGCTTAAGAATTTAACTACTTCATCTGTGATCTGATCCTGCACTGTTTTTTTTGTGAAGCCTGAGAGCTCATGCTGAACATTTTTTTTTTCTTTCTGCAGGCTGAAACCAAGGCTGAAGGCAAATCTGAAACCAAGGCTGAAGGCAATCTAATCCTGCAGTACTAAACGTATGGGGTGCAGAGAAGAACCAGTGAGAGGCCGTGTGCAAGGCTGTTGGCTATCTGAACTTTTTTTTATCTATATATCTTAGTTTACTATCTAAGTTCCAGTCGTATGCTCTAGTTATCTCTGAACAAGGTTGAATGCTGTTGTTCTGTTTGTCTGGCCGTGTGCAAGGCTGAAGGCTATATCTATATTAGTTTATCTGAAGAATGGTATGTTATCTAAACAATGGTGCTTCGTTTATCTGAGGCTGTTCCGTTTATCTGAACAATGGTAATGTTATCTCTGTGTGTTTGTGTCTGTCAATGGCTACACAGTTAATCGGTGCATATGATCCTTCATTCAACAGCAATTAAATGCTTTGCTTAATTTTGGAATTGGTGCAATGAAATCGTTGTACTGTGAAGGCTAGTTTCATTCATTGTTTTATCCCACTAAAGCTGATGTGGCTTTTTGGAAACCGTACAGTGAAACTAAGTATTGAGACTGGCCTAAGATAAATAATAGTTACAAATACAGAAAATCTTCTGTGGGTAGTGCTGTATACAGCTGCTTAATTGTTTAGAAGAGCCGACAGGAAACGCCTTTACAATGGCACTGGCCGGGCGCACGATGGCATGTCTGGAACTGGAAGGCACTCCGATGGATCCTCCAGCGTGTAACACGAAGTGTAAAAACGATGTACTATCACCTACAAACATAATCAAATATAAATATAAATCCATGCATCCCGCTCACCCACTGCCGGGCATGCACACACCATGACATGACACAGTCACACATCATGCATGTCACCAACCGAGGCCACTAATCGCCGCAGCATCGCTGGTGCTCCTATAAGACATGGTGATCATAAACAAAAACAGTTATCACGTCAAAATTGCGCCTCACGCTCAAGCAAAAGCTGAAAGCTAGCCGTACTCAACGGAGTACTCCCTGCTAATGTGGTGACCTCATCTATCACTCGGGTCTTGCGTAGCAAAAGCAGAGACGCCAGACGAACTCGGCCGACAGGAATGAGTGGCGTGATGGCTCCACGGGTGTGTAGTGCGCGGTTGATTCACCGCATCGCAACTTCCCGGACTCGATCAGTAATTAAAGTGACAGTAGCTCCATTTGTCAAAGATTAGATATAGCCATATAGGGCGCCCTGCGCACTTGATATGAGTCGTTTTGCTTTTGCTGAAAATGCAAACGCAACAAAGAGCGTTCCGCCTGTTGAACGACGGCGGTTTCCATCAGTGCTCGGAGGTTCTGGTGGATCGTCTGCTCCTAGGGGTGGATAGGCTCGGGAAGGCCGCGCAGAAGCATTGCCGCAGCAGCGACGTTCTGGTCAGCCCAAGCGAACTGTGGGGGATCGTTTCCTCCGTCCATGATGTTGCGCTGGACCTGACGGGAATGACCCCGGGCGCCGCTCGCCGGGTTACACGCGTGTGGCGTAGCGTGCTGCGCTGAGCGTGCCAGCGCAGGTGGCAGTTGGCTCTACCGCCTTTGTCGCAACTCTTTGTCGTGCTCCTGCGCACGAGCGAGGGCTTCCGCACGAGGGTCCAGAGGGGTGTGAGTCTGTAGAGACTCCGCTACCACCGACAGCTGTCCTGGAGCGCCCGTCATAGCGCACTCCTGGGACAGAGGGTGGCTAGGTGCCACGACGTCACCGATGCTGGAGCCGTCGCTTTCAACCTCGTCATCCACGAGGTCGTGGAAAGAGACAGGAGCATAGCCCGCCATCCCCACGAATTCGGATGTGAGAGGGGGCGGCGGCAGCATCTTTCGGAGCCCCCACGCGAGCGGGGGACACAAGGCCGTAGGGGAACCGGTCAAACGGCGGTCACGGTGGGGACAATGGGGTCCCTCTAGAGAGTCGGCGGAAGATATTAAATAGCGAGTAAAGAACAATATGTACGTTACTCACAGTGGGGTTTGAGCCCAGCGTGGGCTCGGAGCAAAGCACATGTGTCTCATCATTGAGTCGCTGGGTGGCTCGGAGCCGACGGAGGGTGCTCCTCCTCCGACGGGTGCCGGGACAAGTGCCCCCTTGCGGAGGCGAAGCACGCTGAGCTGGTCGGTGATGAAGTCTAGGCTTCCGAAAAGGAAGGTCTGGAACGGATCGAAGACGGGAGGAACCCACATCCCAACAGGCGGAAGCATGGGAAACTCCAGCGAGCCAAAGCGAATCGTATCGCTTGAGCCCATCATGCCAAAGATGGCGAAAAGGTGGGACATTTGATGATCAAAAGCGTGAACGTACGGCGTGCTCTCCACGGACGGCGCCAACTGTCGGTGCGAAAAGTGACCAACAAGTAAATATTTATAGTTTTGTCGTGCGTTGTGATCGGATGTGGCCTAGCACTCAATGACACAGGGTTTATACTGATTCAGACAACGTGCCCTACGTCCAGTTTTAGTCGGTCGATGACTTTATTCCTGAGCCCAGGTGCTCGAAGTTTGTTGTGAGGTTACAAATGAGTTGGAATGAGAAGGAGGTATTAAAGGTCTGGTCAGGCTCTGGACCGAAGGGTCAAGAGTGACGGGAGCTCCTTACGTGCGCTAAGTATTAGAACGTATGCTCTGTGTAGCTTTAGAGTTCTAGAGCCGTGGAGCTATTCGATTGCTCAGAATGTCTAAAGCTTAGCAGAGAGAGAGTCGGAATGATCCTCCTTTGTTGGGAGAGAGCACATCCCCTTTTATAGGTGAAGGAGGTGGCCTTACAAGTGAGAGAGAGAGTGTGTGCTTGTGTTTTACTAAGTCTTATTGCCCACGCTGTCAGGTACAAGACGGCCGTCGGCGCCCACAATACTGTTTATGTCCGACGTGTTTGGCGGGCTTTACTGTGTTCGCTTGGTATGGCAAATGACGGCGCCCACAACACTGTAAGACAAACGCCGGTGCCCACAACACTGTTCAGGTTCTAACATGCCTGGAAGGTTGCAAAGCACCCTTCTGGCATGGCCTGGCGGTACTGTCCTGTAGGTGTGTAGGGTATGGTCCTCGGTATTGTGGTTGACTTGATCGCCTTGCCTTATCTACTCTGCTTGATTCTTGGGTCCTCACCGAGCGGGCATCTCTGATCGGTTGTTCCCAGTTGGCTCCGACCGCGCCGGTCGGAGAAGAGCTGTAAGCAGAGGTTTGGTGTATTCCCTGTCAGAAAAGCGGGTCGGAGTCGGAAGCGAGTGTTGTCCCCTCCTTGTCCAGGCCTTCCGGTCGGAGACTGGATCGTTCTTCCGGCCTGTCGTTAGGTATCTGGGCCGGCCTAGGAGTCGCGAGTTTGTTGTAATGCCGTCTGCTGGGCCGAGCTTTTGCTGGAAAGCGGGCCCATTGGGGACCCTGAGTTTATGAACCCGACAGAATGTTTATTTAGTTTAGTTGAATTTTGCCTTTTGAGTTTGCTGTGTTTGGTAGCTGCACTCTCTCTCTTTCTCTCTCTGTGTGTGTCTTTTTCTTTGTGTGTGTGTTTGGGTGTGGGTTTTTTTAGTTCTCTTCCATGTCCATGTGAGCCATGCTGTAATTAAGAGCTCTAGTTGAACCACCCAAGATATTTTTCTATTCGTTGTGGTGGAATAAACAATATATAAGTTGCTCTGCTTTAAGTAGAATTTGTCATTTATTAGTTGACTTTCATTTGCATTCTCAGACTCTGAGGACAGTTATCATGATTTTGGGCAATTTATTGTGTAGCTGGTCTTTTGTATGACTTAATCTATGTGTTTTTATTATTGTAGTGACTTTGTCACCTCTCATGGGTGTCAAGTTGTTCGCCAATCCCTGGGTGCTTTTAGTGAATCACTGATTGTTGTTGTAGTTCATGATTAGATAATTTTGTTGTTCCTTGGCC
The DNA here is from genome assembly GCF_019320115.1 of Miscanthus floridulus. NCBI lineage: Eukaryota > Viridiplantae > Streptophyta > Magnoliopsida > Poales > Poaceae > Miscanthus > Miscanthus floridulus. Next base: position 92,003,918 of record NC_089597.1, read on the forward strand.
TGGGCATGCTGAAGGGAGCATTATTACTGACTGAACTCAATCCACATAAGGTGACTGGCAAGTAAATTGAGACATGAGTTCAGGAACAATGGCATCATAGAATCTTATATATTTTCTATGTTTTATGACCAAGGTCTAGTTAAGCTCTATGCTTTTGTAGTCACTGTAGCTTCTCAAGGATGCAATATTTGATCCTGAGTGTGCACCTTGTATCCTTTTCAGTAGTTCACAGACTTGTTCAACGTCTATAAGTTTCTTTGACATTATTTTTTTTTTGCCTATGTTTGCTTATCAGTATACGTTATTGTCCCCGGTATTTCTCGTGGGCAGGAACGGCGTTCTTTTCCTTTTTGCAGAGATGCATGAACCACTCATGCTGTCCAAATGCTAAAGCATTTAAGAGAGATGAGGTGAGTGCGTGCATTTTTGTATGAGTGGACCAGTTCATTTGTCATGCCATTTTGCCGTCAGCAAGGCAGATCTGAGCTGTTGGAATACCACTGCAGGACAAGGATGGCCATGTAGTGATAATTGCTCTTACACCTATCAACAAGGACGAAGATGTATCCTATTCTTTCTTGAAATCATTTCGATTAGGCAATCAAGGCGAGAACTTTAGCTATGTATGTTGCACCTATTCTTTTCTTGAAGTTGCTTTTTGCTGCTGATGCAGTAGTTGAAAGTTGTTGCTGCTGCTGGGTGGTTGCTGGTTGAGATACTCAAGGCCAATTGGTGTACAGATTTATGTTCAGGTATGTTCTTTAGGTTTTTTCTGGGATGTCTATTGATGTTTTGACGTATGTTGCTTGGTCCAGTTATTGATGTGGTGATTACTTGATTTTGTGAGGGAGCATTAGAAGGTGGAGTTGACTTTTTTTAGATGTAATTTTCATAGCTATGATGGTCTATTTATTTTGCGTTTTATATGTGATGATTGCTTTCAAGTGTGACGATTTTGGTCGTTCCATGTAGGTTATATGAGTTGTGTTTTTCTTCGGTGTGTGTTATTGTTAACATCTTCAGTGTGTGGACTGCTCTGTTGCTGTCGTTGAGGCATTGGATGTGTGTGTTGTATGACTTCGCTTCTGTTTGTTTGGATGGCATTCCATCTGAGTGCCTTTTGATATGTAGGGATTGCAGGTATCACTATTTTTAGAGTGTTGTCGTTTTCTATATTTTCTCTAGGTTGAATTGAGAAAATTGTTATTCTGATAATCTAATGTCATTTAATTCTGAATGTGTAAGAGTAGATGATTTTTCTCAAGTTTGTAGCATGTCTGATATTAGATGTTTGTTTTAGCCTTTTTGTGTTCACGTTTCGCTAGTTTTTCCTGCTATTTTTCCCTCGTGGTGTATGACTGCTCGTGGCATCTTTTTGATTTTGCTGTTGTTTTCTTGGTGCTTGGTCCGATGAGTAGAGGAAAAACTATGCTTTTGTTTTTTCTTCAACAAAGTCCTAGGAGTGCCTATGCTATTTTTTTATAGGTGGTGATATTTAGTTATCAGCTTTGCTGATCCTATGCAATTGGTAGTCTTACCACTTGTGACCGGAAGGTCCCGGGTTCGAGTCGCGGTCTCCTCGCATTGCACAGGCGAGAGTAAGGCTTGCCACTAACACCCTTCTCCAGACCCTGCACAGAGCGGGGGCTCTCTACACTGGGTACGCCCTTTGCTGATCCTATGCAATTGTTTATTTTGTTCTTTTGGGGTTTCATTAATTTTTAGTTGATGATCATTTGATGGTTCATTTGAGTTTAGCACTCTGCATTTTATGTTTGGACTTCCAATCTTTATCTGCATTTTCAGTGAAGTGAATCTAAATTGACCTTCTGTTCGCACTTGATTGTTTTGGCTGTCATCACATTTGTTGGCCCAACTGATTTGGCTGAAACAGAGTTATCTCTTGAAAGCCATCTGGGATGTGATTCATCTAAAATTTGGTTGAAATGTATTTTTTTTTTCATTTACTTGTTACTGTATTTTTCCTTGTTACTTGAAAGGCTTTATTGTTGTTGTTACTGTATTTTTCCAAGCTAATGTTGGAAGGAGGTGCATCTAGTTTTTCTAAGATGACTGAACATGGTTAGAATCTCTGCAAGTGGGAACTTGCCGGATCTTGCCATACATGCTGCAAGGGGCATCATAGATGGCAACTACCTCAAGGCCTTGCTCGCCAGTGCTCGTTCCTTTCTGGTGCTGGCAGCTCAACCATGTGCATAATTCTGCCTGGAAGGTACAGCTGTTGAGGCTCCTGGGAGGCCATTCGCGATGACCGCAAGGCCTTCAGAAGCTGATCCATGTGTTCTTGTTTTGAAACTGATCTCTGACAGTTGAGTTCTTCAGGAAAGCATGAGGTTGGTTCTCCTGCAGTCGTTGGTTTCTCAGTCTTGTGCTCAGTTCCTCTGGCAGACATCAATGCTGGAATGCCCTTAGTGGGGTTCACCAGAGACTCCAGAACTTGCGTATTGACAGCAACAGATGACCAGCTGGACACTGCAGAGTGCTTCTGCACAGCAGCACGCACATTTGCTGAAAGGTTCAACTCATCCTGAGATGTCACAAGGATTAAGGAAGGAATTCAGTGCATTGCAAATAGAAACATCAAAGAATAAGATATTTCAGAGCACTAGGCCTCCTGTGTTAGTGGCTGCTGTATCTGCATGGACTACTATTCGTTCATGGAGGATAAATACCGATAGTTTGAAAGAGTCAGTGTGCACACTAATATATCGATGGAAAGAGTGATTTGTTAACGGGTTTTGGTTCTTTATCTGTTATGCAAATATGACAGATTTGACTTTATAGCGTCTGCCAGTTTTTCTAGGCAGATGTGTCAGCTTTTGATTTGTCAAAAATTTAACAGATTTTGGGGCGACAAATCTGTAAACAGTTATCTAGTCAGTCAAAAAAAAATCTCCACAAGCCTTCCTTCCGTCAGCACCTTCTCGTCCTTTCGTCTGCAATCTTCTCTCTGCTAGCCTCAGGCAGCTCCGATCTCACACAGCAGGCCACGCAAGTGAGCAGCAAGGTCCCGCCGCCGCCGGGCTGTAGCGGAGAACCTGACGTGTGCGCGGTGAAGAAACGCGCAGCCTCGATTGCCAAAACGATGCGACGCGGGCTCCAGCGGCCTGCGAGGCAAAGCGACGTGCATCCTTGGTCGACAGCACGAGGCGACGCGGGCTCCGACGGCCTGCGCGGCGAAGCCTCGGTCATAACCCGGGCATAACCCACCCCCTCCATTGGGTTTGGAGGTTAGGGAAAAGACCGCATCATTTCCCTATCCCTCACCCTATTCGCTTGATCGCTTCTGTGGCTTATAAGTCGACTAATGCTGTTTTGTTGAAAGAGAAAAATACTATACCATGACTGATAGGCATGCCTGATATGATCTAGCGAACAGAGTGCCTATCTCCATTCCAAAAATCCAAACAATAGATAGGATATTTTGCTCCCTCATTTCCCTGTCCCACCCCACATTTGCCACTATCCAAACGGCACCTACGGGTCTACGGTTCATCAGCCCGTCAGCCGGGGCGCCGCGCCGCGAGTCGTGTGATTTTGACGCTCCGATCCTTTTTGTGTGAGCCCGCCGTTTCTGGTGCGACGACGACCGCGTGTGCATCGCTCAGCTCACAGCTAGCCTTGTCACCAGGTCCGCAAAGATATATTCCTATACGGCACCCGACGACGAACGTGTTTAATTATGATTTGAAGCCAACCATCCGGGTCCAGCTACACTGAGAGAAAACGACGAGGGAATCGACCGGCAACCAGATCGATCGTTCTAGTGTGCATCAGATCATCTCTCACAGTCTGGAACTATAAGGCTTTGTTTAGTTCAAAAACTTTTCCCAAAAGGTGCTACAGTTTCCATCACATCAAATTTTGCGATACGTACATGGAACATTAAATGTAGATGAAAAAAAAAACTAATTACACAGTTTGGTTGAAAATTGCGAGACAAACATTTTGAACCTAATTAGTTCATAATTAAATACTAATTATCAAATAAAAACGAAAGTGCTACAATATCCAAAATCCCAAACTTCACCCCGCTAAACAAGCCCTAGACAGGCCTGCGGGCAGGAATTGCTGCTGCTGTATTCCAGCTACTCGTTCGGCGACGGGTCCCCGCGCGCGTCGCTATGCGAGATGCGCGCAGCGATTCGGAAACGCAGGCCACGCCACACCAGTCCAGCTGGTGCATCTGCATGCGGCCGCTCTGGCGCTCTGCTGCCTACCGTCCAGTGCCAGCCAAGTTCATCGGTCCGCCGCCGATGGAGCGAGACCTACCTCGCCGCGCGCTCTATACAAGTATACAGGACTCAGAAGTTGGTATCTGCATAGTACGCCTCCGATCGACCCACGTCGATCTCGTCCGTCCGATCAAGAGTACCACTACACTCGGAGTAGGAGCGCTGTGTACAAAGTATACTAGTAGCTCGGCTGGAGTGGACACCCGGCCGGCCGGGTAGGTTCAATGAATACACTTTTGACGGACCGTCATGAACACCCTACATCCTGCATTCTATACCCATTATCTAAAACCAATAATGGACGGACCGTCATGAACACCCTGCATCCTGTACCCATTGTCCACCACCACCTCAGCTATGGACACATTGAAATCTTGGAGAACCCTATTGTAGCGGGACCAGTGAGCAGGGTCGCGCAAGGGCATAAGGACATAGTGTGCCCTAGTCTTCCCAGTATCAAACCTCCCCTTTAGTGTGAAATCACCGCCAAACTTTATATTCAAACGGACACAAAGGACGTTGAAGCTAGGAGGTTCATCAAACCATTCCAATTCTTCTTCCATATCCTCAAACATACCATCTTCTCTCCTAACACTTTCTCCATACAAAACTCTAACACAACAATCCATCTGCAAGACCATTTCCAGAAACTTCATAAAATCATCGAAATCATCGTATGTAATATCCATAGTTTAATAACTATACTCGTTATACTAACTATACTTCAATAATTTAATTAACTTTATTAACTATAATAACTATATTAGGGGAGTACCTCGCTGCAGCGGCCGTGCCGTGTCGTGGCCCGAGGGGGTGGCGCGCCGACGTGCGGGCGCGGCGTCCGTGCCGTGCTCGGCGATGGGCTGCCTGGAGAGGGCAGACGCGGCTGGCTCGCTGGCTGGCGCGGGAGCACGCGGGCGCGGCTGTCGGCCTGGCGCGGGCAGAGGCGGGCGCGGCGGCCGGCGTGCTCGCACTACTACAAAATAGACTTGTTGTCCCGGATAGTAACGGCCTTTAGTCCCAGTTACCGTGCCGGGACAACGATCCCGGAACTAAAGGTGGAACCTTCAGTCCCGGGTCATCGAGCCGGGACTAAAGAGGGACCTTACCAACCGGGACTAAAGGTCCTCCAGCCGAGCAAACCTGGCCGCACCCTTTAGTCCCGATTGGTAACCCCAACCGGGACTAAAGGTTCCTTTTTCTTTTTCTTTTTTTTGTTTAATTTGTTTTCAGTTCAGTTACACATATTTGTTTAATATATAATATGTTTTTATGTACGTATTCTACGCTGCTAATATAAATACACGCACGCATATAATTACATCTAATTCTCGTCTCGAGCATTATTATATTCGAATAAAGTATGAAACTATATATATTATAGATATATATGTATATATACAACACTTTCATAATCTTGTTCTCGAAAATAACGATATCAATAAACATTTAATTTACATCATTAGTTCCTTAGATCAAAGTAGAACTCGCCGTTGGGATTTAGCACTTTTTCTAAAAGATATCCTGCTATTGACTCTTGAACTGCTTTCAGATAGTCTTTTTGCATGACCCTTCGTTTCAACCATTCAGTCTTGCATTTGAAATAAAAGGAAAATTATTAATACATGTATATATATATATATATTCATTTACAAATAAATAAAAAATTGATATACGTACTCTGAGGACATCTTCAGGAGTTCTTATGTATGTAGTGATAAATTCACAAACGTAGTATCCACACAAGTTATTACCTGGTTCCTGCCGCAAACACCACTGTACGAGAAGAAGATTATTCTCATCATCTCACACGTAAATTGAAGTACGATATAGTAATTAAACACGTGGGGAAGTATATATAGTACTACTTACTGGTATTTCAACTACATTAAGTGGTGCCTTGGAATCCTTGCGGTGTTGCCGAATAAACTCTTTCCAAACCCTGTGCGACCAATAATGTACGATCGTTAATAAATTATGGCAAAGTCTATTCAATAATAGTTGTGTGCGAGAGATCGAAATTACCCCTGGATAATGTCTATCATATCTTGGTATTGTGCTCGCTCTTTTCTCAATGAGTCCAAGATTACTAACTGACTTGAGTTTAACTCAATGACAATGAGTATCCAGTGAAACCTGCATTGATTTATACACACACGTACATGCATATAAATTGTATTGATATTACATAAAATGTGTAGACTACATTATTATTAACACTTACTCAAAGTTGTACGGGAAAAGTATTGTTGTCTTGTCGTGCTGCTTCACGAAGAACTTCATGATATTCGTCTGTGCTTCAGATACCCAGTGGTCCTTGACAATAATATCGGTTTTGAATACGATATAAGGATCAATGAAGCCAACACTGGTGTCTTGTATTCTTTGGAGCTCTGACATCTGGAATCTGTATATAAATATAAGTTACATGTGAGGATAATTATATACATGTACGCATGGAAGTGAGTTTATTAAATAAAAGTAAGAATCACTTACAAACAAAAGGAGCTAATGATTAATTTGTCCAGAGTGTCCAAGTGGAATAGTTGATGCAATTCGTCGAAATTAATATGTAAGATGTGAAAGCTCTAGTTTAGTTTTGGTTAATTGATGAAACCCTAAGTGCTAACCTAGTTTATCAAGATGATTATGAGATAGGTAGCACTACTCCAAGTGATGAAGCAATGGCGAAGATCATGACAATGGTGATGGCATGGTGATGGTCAAATGCTTAAACTTGGAAAAGAAGAAAGAGAAAAACAAAAGGCTCAAGGCAAAGGTATAAAATATAGGAGCCATTTTGTTTTAGTGATCAAGATACTTAGTGAGTGTGATCACATTTAGGATAGATAGTCATACTATTAAGAGGAGTGAAACTCGTATCGAAATACGGTTATCAAAGTGCCACTAGATGCTCTAACTCATTGCATATGCATTTAGGATCTAGTGGAGTGCTAACACCCTTGAAAATGTTTGTGAAAATATGCTAACACTTGTGCACAAGGTGATACACTTGGTGGTGTTGGCACATCTACAAAGGAGGTGGTGTTTGCAGGGTTGAGATGGGATTCGACGCTTTTGGGAAAATGAAATGCCTATTTTCTATTGCGCCGGATGCAAAATTCTTGGTGGTTGGCACATTTGAACAAGGGTGAAGAAGTTAGAGTTGAAATGGAGTTGGTCGAAATGATGTTGGCGTCGGTCTACTGACCAGACGCTGGGTCACTCAGCGACCGGATGCTGAAAGGCTGCGTCCGGTCGAGCTGTCAGACGGCACAGTGGCTAGGGTTGAGCATCGGACGCTGGTATGTGTCTGGTCAAGGTGGACCAGACGCATCCGGTCGAAGAATTACACCTCGGGGAGCTTACTGGAAACGACCGGACGCTGGGGCTTCAGCGTCCGGTCAGTTTTACCGGAGCGTCCGGTCAGCTTCGTAGCCGTTGGAATCTGATGAACAGTGTTTGAAGCTGGTGACGCGTGACGTCCATTGGGCGACCGGACGCTGAAGGCAAGCGTTCGGTCAGTATGACCGGAGCGTCCGGTCAGAGCGCGTTTTGCCCAGTGAAGGGGTATAACGGCTCTATTTGATGGGGGCTCTATTTATAGCCCCATGGCTGGCTTAAGGGAGAACTCTTGCACATTTTCATTGACATAACAACCTTGTGAGCTTAGCCAAAGTCCTCCCACTCATCTCTATCATTGATTCATCATCTTTGTGAGATTGGGAGAGAATCCAAGTGTATTGCTTGAGTGATTGCATCTAGAGGCACTTGGTATTCGTGTTGCGCTACGGTTTTCGCTTGTTACTCTTGGTGGTTGCCACCACCTAGACGGTTGGAGCAGCGGTGGGGGATCGGCACGAGTTGGTGATTGTTCATGGCCGTCTCCGGTGATTGTGAGGGGAGTTGTACCTTCCCTGGCGGAGCGCCAAAAGGTAACTCTAGTAAATTGCTCGTGTCATTGAGTTACCTCATTTGTGGGTCAGTTCTTGCGGTGTCCAATCATGTGGACGAGGTTTGTGAAACACCTCTTAGCCGCCGAACCACCAAGTGTTGGTCGACACAACGGGGACGTAGCTTGTTGGCAAGCACGTGAACCTCGGGAGAAAATCGATTGTCTCTCTTTCTTTAGTATTCTCTCGGTGATTGGCTATATATTCATCTTGTGATTGGTTCATCCCCTACACGTCGGTATAATCACTCTACTCACTCATTTACATTCTTGCAAACTAGTTGATACAAGCTCTTTAGTGTAATTAGAATTGAGAGCTTGCTTTATTATTTACATTCATCTAGTTGAGCTCTTTAGAGTAGCAAGGTTGAGAGCTCTTAGTGAGTCATTACATAGCAAGTTTGTGTGCCTAAGTATTCATTGCAACTAGAATTGTTGGATAGGTGGCTTGCAACCCTTGTAGAGCTAGAGCAAGTTTGCATTACGCTATTTGTCATACTAATCAAATTGCTCTAGTTGATTTGTAGATTTTTAAATAGGCTATTCACCCCCCCCCTCTAGCCATATTAGGACCTTTCAAGATGTCATCTCCACGGAAGTAATGATGGTCTCTAAATCTGACAAAGATCCACTGCTCACCCCTGCCACACGCCTGCACGTACCACTTGTTGAGCAAGTACATTTACGTACTCAATTCATTAAGAGCCGCAGGGTTGTATAGACTTTTGCCAAATTTATAAGTCTTCCAGGTATCAACTTCCAAGTTCTGGATTGGAGCTTTGCTCGTCACTTGATCCAAGGTTAAACCATTTTGTTCAAAAAAATTATTAAGGTCTTGAACCGACACTTCTCCAGAGTTGTCTGGTCGATAGACTTCTATGTTAGAACCATATTGATTAGCAACAACAAGATTTTGCATTGGTTGCTTCTGTTGTTCGAGCTGTGGGACATCCTTCCCTGATGCTCTTTTCCTTTTCTTATGTGCATCATGTGACTTCACGAGGGAGTGGTCATAGTCTGATAGTGGCGGTGGCTTATGAACTTCAAGCATCTTTTTCTTGTGAGCTTCGACCTTCTGCCTCAGCTGATCTCGTGGTATGTAAAAGTACGACTTCTCCTTAAGCTTCACTTGTCTCTGCTTTTGGATATCTATAAAAAAATCTTTCACTTTTTTGCCTTCTTCAGCTGCTATTTGCTCATCAGTCTTTTCAGGAAGTATTTCTTGAGAAATAACTCTTTTTTTTGGGGTCTTCTTTGCCGCCGGGACCTTAGACGTCTTTATAGTGCGTTGCTGTGGAGGTGGTGGGGGCGGTGTTGGAGACCGGCGTGGAGGCGATGAGGCCGGTGTTGGAGTCCAGCGTGGATGCGTTGGAGATTGTTGTGGAGGCGGTGGGGACGGTGTAGGAGTTGGAGATCATTGTGGAGGCGATGGGGCCAGTGTAAGAGTTGGAGATCGCCATGGGGATGAAGTCGTCTCGCCCCCCGCGACGCTGTGATGAGATGGGGAATGAATGATTGGGCTAGGCTAGGGGGAGACCCTACTACAAAAACAAGTTGTGGTCAATTATTTTTGAAGCCAATATAAAATTAATGGAAAAATAATATTTCATTCACTATCATTCGTACCTAGGGTGAGGTAGGGGAAGCGGTGGCACCCCAGGAATGATGATGAAGCGTTTGTGCCACTGAATAAATGTCTTCTCTGCTTCTCCTAGTGTCTTCTCCCCATCACCGCCTTCAATGTCAAGAGAAACATTGCTGTAACCTTTGAGCACTCTATCGACCGAGATGCTAGCATATCCAGGTTGAATAACTGACCCATGGATTCTTGGTGTCTTCGTTCGGTCTATTGGAGATACAACCCCGGCAGCCACCATGATTGATGCATTATTACCATCTGGAATGTGCAGCTCACATGTTGTTAGAGGCTCGGTAATGTCATCAATAGGGAAGCGCAACCCAGCATCACCTTGAATAACTGGCAGCTCCGTGGAAGCACAACTGCTTTTTATCTGACCAACGGGGCTAATGGTGACTCCCGGCGTCGATTGCATTTGACTCATTGCTAGCTGCACTTGCCTCTTGATCTCCTCCTGCATTCTTGCCTCAAGGGATTTTTCTCGTTCACGTGATTCAAGCAATGCTTGTCGTGACTCATTAACAAATTGCTCCAATACACGAATTCGGTCTGCCTCCTCATCCTTCTTTCTCTAGCGGCTTCTGTAGGTATCCCTGTCTGCTGGGAATGCTTGTAGCCACGGAACCGCCCCATAGCCTCTTGTTCGACCACCGTGTTCGAGATTCTCTAGGGCATATGTCAATTCATCCTTTTCTCTGTTGGGCTTGAAAATACCACTATCAGCTTCTTCCCTAGCACGAGCTAGTCTCTGTGCTGCTCTCTTAATTTTTTGGCCGAAAATTAGTTTGCCAGTGTCTGGGTCTAGGCTTCCCCCATGAGCGTAGAACCAATTCTTCGTGCGTTGAGGCCAGTTCTTCTCTATTGTTTCAGGTATGATTCCCTTGGTAGTAATCTCTGCTTCTAGGTTCTGCCACTTGGGAATAGCACTCCTATAACCATCTGATCCCATGCGATGATGGTATTGCTTCTGTCGGGCATTCTACTGATTCCTCATCACACGTTCCTCACTCTCTTGAGATGTCTTGTATTGTACAAAGTCATCCCAATGGGACTCCAACTTGACAAATGCCTTAGCATTGAAATTCGGCATTTCATTCTTCAAGATAAACTTTTTATACAATGTCTTCTTCCAACTCTGGAACAATGTTGCTATCTTCTTCATTGTCCAATCCCTCACTAGCGCCTTCAAAGCTAGGTTCTTATCACGATCAGATACAAAACTAACATTAGGAGCGGATGTCTTCTGCTTCCATTCACGAGCACTAACTAGGATCATATCCCTTACAGTGAACCCACATTGATTGACATATGTCTGAGCATGTGGTCCCAATGGTTTGCCGGTGTCGGTGTCGAATTCTGATATTATGAAACGGCCCTCTAATGGCTTTTTTGGCCCTCGGACTTTCCTACTCTTGCCGGTGGTTGATGTAGATCCAGAGACCGGCTACATGAGTAGAAACACAACGATTAACAACAAATATACATACTCATGCATCTATAAGAGATGATAGATAATCGAATATACCTCGCTAGTATTTTCTTGCGCGACAATTTGTTGATCTTCAACCACCGGCATATTCAGGATATCATCATAATCAGCAAAGTACTGACTCGTGTCATCCACATTGGTGCCGGCGTTGATAATATTCGCCATTATGTCATCATTCAAGTTATCATCCGGAGCAGCCATTTGTATCTTCAAGATAACACATAGATATATAGAATTACTATGGCACATAACATAAGTACATGTGATAACACATATAGAATTACTAAATCCAATTAAATATAATAACACATAATATTTCATAAGGATAAACAATAATAAGGTATAGGCTTTGGAATCGAATAAAAAACACTTTTGATCCAAAAAACATGGAAATAAGTACATGTATATATACATATAGAATGATATAATTTTCTCTCTCTCTCAACACATAGAATAAGTGCATATGTATATATCTCTAGATATGTATGTGATAACACATAGAATGTCTCTCTAGATACAATTTTCTCTCTCTCTCTCTCAACACATGAAAATAATTAAGTACATGTATATATACACATAGAAATAATTAAGTACATATATATATGTATACATATAGAATCTCTAGATAGAATTAATTACTAAATCTAATTAAACCTAACATATACATAGATAGAATTTTACTAAATCAAAATTAAATCTAACACATATAGAGAGAGATAGAATAATAATTACTAAATATATCAAAAACTATAATAAAAACTATCTAAAAAACTATCTAAATAAAGTAATAATTAAATTTTAATACATTTAAATCTAATTAACATATATCAAAAACTATCTAAAAACTAAGAATAAACTACTAATTAAATTTTAATACATTTAAATCTAACATATATATCAAACACTACCTTAAAAAACTATCTAAAAACTATCTAAAAAGTATCTAAAAAACTATCTAAATAAAACAGGCTATGGATGCATGCATGGCCATGCATGCATGGCGGCTGGGCGTGCTGGCCGGCCACGGGGCCGAGCAGAGCCGCGCGAGGACGACGTACGGCGAAGAATTGACGGCCGCTGGGCGGGGCTTGATGACGACGGCGGCGTGGGCGCGGTAGAGACGACGATCGAGGCCGGGCGGGGGTAGACGATGACCGCGGCGCGCGCGGGTGCCGCAGAGATGACGAGATCGATTCTAGATCGAAAAATAGAAGATGAACCGGTCGATATATATAGGCCGGGACCCTTTAGTCCCGGCTGGTAACACCAACCGGGACTAAAGATCCTTTAGTCCCGGCTGGTAAGCCGAATCGGGACTAAAGGTCCAACCCTTTAGTCCCGGCTCGGCTTACCAGCCGGGACTAAAGGATCTTTAGTCCTGGTTGGTGTTACCAGCCGGGACTAAAGATATTTTTGGGCGGGCAATTCCGCCCACCCTTTAGTCCCGGTTCCTGGCCTGGGCCGGGACTGAAGGCCTGAAATTTTTGCAGCCCGCCAAAGTGTTATTTTTTCATTAAGGATTGCAGATCTTGATGAGCTACTCAAATGAGACACTAAATGACCTCAGATGAAAAATCTCTGAATACCAAGTTTGATCATCTCAACAAGATCTACAATTGTTACATAGCTCATTTTTCCATTTGAGAAAGTTTTATCAAACACTAGTCACAAATCCTTGATTCTCATATAGACTTTCTAAAACTATGTCACACACTTGTGAAATTTGAACTACATTTTGTTCAAACTTTCTCAAATGAAAAATGGCCTATATAAGGATTGTATATCTTGATGAGCTGAACAAACTTGGTATTCAAAACTTTTCAATTGGAGATAATCTAGGGTTTCGAAAACTAGTTTGTAGGCGTCGAAATTTAAAAATCATAAATTTGAACCATCCAAACTATCTCAAATGGAAAGTTGACCAAAACAACAATTGTAGATCGTGATGATTTTAACAAACTTGGTACTCAAAACTTTTCAATTTGAAGTCATTTAGAGTTCAGAATACTAGAGTCAAAGTGTTGTTTTTTTCATTTGACCAAATTTGACTTGGTCAAACTTGCTCAAATGAGACACTAAATGACCTCAGATAAAAAATCTCTGAATACCAAGTTTGATCATCTCAGCAAGATCTATAATTGTTACATAGGTTATTTTTCCATTTGAGAGTTTTATCAAACATTAGTCACAAATCCTTGATTCTCATATAGACTTTCTAAAACTATGTCACACACTTGTGAAATTTGAACTATATTTTGTTCAAACTTTCTCAAATGAAAAAATAGACTATATAAGGATTGTATATCTTGATGATATGAACAAACTTGGTATTCAAAACTTTTCAATTGGAGACAATCTAGGGTTCCGAAAACTAGTATGTAGGCGTCGAAATTTAAAAATCACAAATTTGAACCGTCCAAACTATCTCAAATGGAAAGTTGACCAAAACAACAATTGTAGATCGTGATGATTTTAACAAATTTGGTACTCAAAACTTTTCAATTTGAAGTCATTTAGAGTTCAGAATACTAGAGTCAAAGTGTTGTTTTTTCATTTGACCAAATTTGACTTGGTCAAACTTGCTCAAATGAGACACTAAATGACCTCAGATGAAAAATCTCTGAATACCAAGTTTGATCATCTCAGCAAGATCTATAATTGTTACATAGGTCATTTTTCCATTTGAGAAAGTTTTATCAAACACTAGTCACAAATCCTTGATTCTCATATAGACTTTCTAAAACTATGTCACACACTTGTGAAATTTGAACTACATTTTATTTAAACTTTCTCAAATGAAAAAATGGCCTATATAAGGATTGTATATCTTGATGAGATGAACAAACTTGGTATTCAAAACTTTTCAATTGGAGACAATCTAGGGTTCCGAAAACTAGTTTGTAGGCGTCGAAATTTAAAAATCACAAATTTGAACCGTCCAAACTATCTCAAATGGAAAGTTGACCAAAACAACAATTGTAGATCTTGATGATTTTAACAAACTTGGTACTCAAAACTTTTTAATTTGAAGTCATTTAGAGTTCAGAATACTAGAGTCAAAGTGTTGTTTTTTCATTTGACCAAATTTGACTTGGTCAAACTTGCTCAAATGAGACACTAAATGACCTCAGATGAAAAATCTCTGAATACCAAGTTTGATCATCTCAGCAAAATCTACAATTGTTATATAGCTCATTTTTCCATTTGAGAAAGTTTTATCAAACAGTAGTCACAAATCCTTGATTCTCATATACTTTCTAAAACTATGTCACACACTTGTGAAATTTAAACTACATTTTGTTCAAACTTTCTTAAATGAAAAAATGGCCTATATAAGGATTGTATATCTTGATGAGCTGAACAAACTTGGTATTCAAAACTTTTCAATTGGAGACAATCTAGGGTTCCGAAAACTAGTTTGTAGGCGTCGAAATTTAAAACTTTTCAATACTTGGAAAGTTGACTATCTCAAATGGATTGTAGATCTTGAATGGAAAGTTGACCAAAATAACAATTGTAGATCTTGATGATTTTAACAAACTTGGTACTCAAAACTTTTCAATTTGAAGTCATTTAGAGTTCAGAATACTAGAGTCAAAGTGTTGTTTTTTTCATTTGACCAAATTTGACTTGGTCAAACTTGCTCAAATGAGACACTAAATGACCTCAGATGAAAAATCTCTGAATACCAAGTTTGATCATCTCAGCAAGATCTATAATTGTTACATAGGTTATTTTTCCATTTGAGAGTTTTATCAAACACTAGTCATAAATCCTTGATTCTCATATAGACTTTCTAAAACTATGTCACACACTTGTGAAATTTGAACTACATTTTATTCAAACTTTCTCAAATGAAAAAATGGCCTATATAAGGATTGTATATCTTGATGATATGAACAAACTTGGTATTCAAAACTTTTCAATTGGAGACAATCTAGGGTTCCGAAAACTAGTATGTAGGCGTCGAAATTTAAAAATCACAAATTTGAACCGTCCAAACTATCTCAAATGGAAAGTTGACCAAAACAACAATTGTAGATCGTGATGATTTTAACAAATTTGGTACTCAAAACTTTTCAATTTGAAGTCATTTAGAGTTCAGAATACTAGAGTCAAAGTGTTGTTTTTTCATTTGACCAAATTTGACTTGGTCAAACTTGCTCAAATGAGACACTAAATGACCTCAGATGAAAAATCTTTGAATACCAAGTTTGATCATCTCAGCAAGATCTATAATTGTTACATAGGTCATTTTTCCATTTGAGAAAGTTTTATCAAACA
This sequence comes from Miscanthus floridulus, assembly GCF_019320115.1. Lineage (NCBI taxonomy): Eukaryota > Viridiplantae > Streptophyta > Magnoliopsida > Poales > Poaceae > Miscanthus > Miscanthus floridulus. The sequence continues at coordinate 92,019,538 of NC_089597.1, forward strand.
CTAGTCACAAATCCTTGATTCTCATATAGACTTTCTAAAACTATGTCACACACTTGTGAAATTTGAACTACATTTTATTTAAACTTTCTCAAATGAAAAAATGGCCTATATAAGGATTGTATATCTTGATGAGATGAACAAACTTGGTATTCAAAACTTTTCAATTGGAGACAATCTAGGGTTCCGAAAACTAGTTTGTAGGCGTCGAAATTTAAAAATCACAAATTTGAACCGTCCAAACTATCTCAAATGGAAAGTTGACCAAAACAACAATTGTAGATCTTGATGATTTTAACAAACTTGGTACTCAAAACTTTTTAATTTGAAGTCATTTAGAGTTCAGAATACTAGAGTCAAAGTGTTGTTTTTTCATTTGACCAAATTTGACTTGGTCAAACTTGCTCAAATGAGACACTAAATGACCTCAGATGAAAAATCTCTGAATACCAAGTTTGATCATCTCAGCAAAATCTACAATTGTTATATAGCTCATTTTTCCATTTGAGAAAGTTTTATCAAACAGTAGTCACAAATCCTTGATTCTCATATACTTTCTAAAACTATGTCACACACTTGTGAAATTTAAACTACATTTTGTTCAAACTTTCTTAAATGAAAAAATGGCCTATATAAGGATTGTATATCTTGATGAGCTGAACAAACTTGGTATTCAAAACTTTTCAATTGGAGACAATCTAGGGTTCCGAAAACTAGTTTGTAGGCGTCGAAATTTAAAAATCACAAATTTGAACCGTCCAAACTATCTCAAATGGAAAGTTGACCAAAATAACAATTGTAGATCTTGATGATTTTAACAAACTTGGTACTCAAAACTTTTCAATTTGAAGTCATTTAGAGTTCAGAATACTAGAGTCAAAGTGTTGTTTTTTCATTTGACCAAATTTGACTTGGTCAAACTTGCTCAAATGAGACACTAAATGACCTCAGATGAAAAATCTCTGAGTACCAAGTTTGATCATCTCAGCAAGATCTACAATTGTTACATAGCTCATTTTCCATTTGATAAAGTTTTATCAAACACTAGTCATAAATCCTTGATTCTCATATAGACTTTCTAAAACTATGTCACACACTTGTGAAATTTGAACTACATTTTATTCAAACTTTCTCAAATGAAAAAATGGCCTATATAAGGATTGTATATCTTGATGATATGAACAAACTTGGTATTCAAAACTTTTCAATTGGAGATAATCTAGGATTTGCATCGTTGTATCATGCGGGCACAACAGTGAATTTTTTCTTGACGTATGACCCTTGGTTATGATCTTGTTGTAACCATGGAGTGTCTTCATCATTTAACATGATGCTTGGATCTTTCTTCACTATGAAGGGTGGAATTCGGACATTTCTTTCATAATCTTCTGACATGTCTGACTTGTCTTCAATTCTCACTATATTTATTTTCCTAAAAAGAACTATGTGGCGCTTTGGCTCATTGATCATTGAGTTGATGTCTTCGTTTTTTCCTCTCTTTGATTTTGTAGACATGTCTTTCACATAGAACATCTGACTCACATCGGCAGAAAGGACGAATGGTTCGTCTTTGTACCCAATATTATTGAGGTCCACTGTTGTCATTCCATACTCTTTGTCAACTGTTACCCCTCCTCCGATCAGCTTCACCCATTGGCACTGGAACAAAGAGACTTTAAAATTAGGTGCGTAGTCTAGTTCCCATATATCTTCTATGTGGCCATAATATGTTTGTATATTCCCATTTGGATCTATGCTATCTATGCGAACACCACTATTTTGATTGGTGCTCCTTTTATCTTGGGCAACTGTGTAAAATGTATTCCCATTTATCTCATACCCTTGGTACGTAAGGATATGCCATGATGGTTGCCTAGCCAACAAATACAGTTGCTCATCAATATTGTCATCGCCTTGACATTCTTTTCACAACCAACCACTGAAACTTTCCATGTGCTGACGCCTAATCCAAGCTTCAGTCTTCCCTAGAAACTTGGATCATAAGAACTCCTTATGTATCTCGATGTACGGATGCACCAATGACAAGTTCTGAAGAACTGTGTAGTGTGCTTTATTGAAATAATCGTCTTCCATGCCAATATATGTTTTCTTCCCTAAAGTTCCTTTACCACTGAGTCTCCCCTCGTGTCGCGATTCGAGAACGCCAATCGGGGCAAGGTCAGGAATAAAGTCAACACAGAACTCAATGACCTCCTCTGTTCCATAGACCTGGGCGATGCTTCCTTCAGGCTTAGAACAGACTTTCACATATTTCTTCAAGACTCCCATAAACCTCTCGAAGGGGAACATGTTATGTAAGAACACAGGTCCAAGAATACTAATCTCCTTCACCAAATGAACTAGGAGGTGTGTCATGATATTAAAGAAGGATGGAGGGAACACCAACTCAAAGCTGATAAGACATTGAACCACATCATTCTGTAGAGTAGCTAGTTCCACTGGATTGATTGCCTTCTGAGAAATTGCATTGAGGAATGCACATAGCTTCACGGTGGCTAGACGTACATATGGAGGTAGAATTCCTCTTAAAGCAACTGGAAGCAATTGCGTCATAAGCACGTGGCAGTCGTGGGACTTTAAGTTTAGGAATTTCTTCTCTGGCACATTTATTATACCCTTTATATTGGAGGAGAATCCTGATGGGACCTTGATGCTGCTTAGACATTCGAACATGCTGTCCCTCTCTTCTTTGCTAAGCGTGTAGCTAGTAGGACTTAAGTAATGACGTCCATCATCTGTCTTCTCTGGATGAAGGTTGTCTCGTTCTTTCATGCCCTGCAAGTCCTGCATGCTTCAAGTGAATCCTTTGGCTTCCCGTACACACCCATGAATCCTAACAGGTTCACACAAAGATTCTTTGTCAGGTGTATCACGTCGATTGCATTGCGGACCTCTAGGACTTGTCAATAGGGTAGCTCCCAAAAGATGGACTTCTTCTTCCACATAGGTGCGTGTCCCTTAGCATCTTTGGGAACAGATTCATTGCCTTGTCCCTTTCCAAATACTACTTTCATATCCTTGACCATTGCGAGTACATCTTCTCCGGTTCGGTTATGAGGCTTCTTCCGGTGGTCTAGCTTACCTTTAAAATGCTTACCTTTCTTTCTTACTTGGTGATTCAAAGGAAGGAATCGACGATGGCCAAGGTATATGACCTTTCGACATCTTTTCAAATATATACTGTCAAGGTCATCAAAATAATGTGTGCATGCATTATATCCTTTGTTTGTTTGACTTGAAAGATTACTTAAAGCAGGCCAATCATTGATTGTTACGAACAACATTGCTTGTAGGTCAAAGTGTTCTTGTTTGTACTCATCCTAGACACGTACACCTGGTTTGTTCCATAAAACTAGAAGTTCTTCAACTAATGGCTTCAGATAGACATCAATGTCGTTGCCAGGTTACCTTGGACCTTGGCTGAGGATCGGCATCATAATGAACTTCCGCTTCATGCATAACCATGGAGGAAGGTTGTAGATACATAGAGTATCTGGCCAAGTGCTATGACTAGTGCTCTGCTCCCTAAAAGGATTCATACCATCTGTACTTAAGGCGAACCTTAAGTTTCTAGTCTCATTTGTAAACTTTGGAAATTCTCTATCTATCGCTCTCCACTGGGACCCATCAGCTGGGTGTCTCAGCATATTGTCTACCTTACGGTCTTCTTTATGCCACCGCAACAACTTTGCATGGTCTTTATTTCTGAACAAATGTTTTAAGCGTGGTATTATAGGAGCATACCACATAACCTTGGCAGGGATTTTCTTTCTAGGACGTTGTTCACCCTCGACGTCACCAGGATCATCGCGCCTGATCTTATACCACGCTGCTTTACATACCAGGCATTCATCCAAATTCTCATATTCATTGCCATGGTAGAGGATGCAGTCATTAGGACATGCATGTATCTTCTGGATTTTTAATCCCAAAGGGCAGACAACTTTTTTTGCTTCGTACGTAGTGGTGGGTAATTCATTTGGCTTCGGAAGCATCTTCTTTATGAGGTTCAATAAATTCCTAAATGCCTTGTCAGATATACCATTCTTTGCCTTCCACTGTAGCAATTCCAGTGTTGTACCTAGTTTTTTTGCCCCTCTTCGGCCATCGGGTATAGCAACTTTCTATGATCCTCAAGCATGCGCTCGAACTTAACTTTCTCTTTTTCACTTTCGCATTCTTGTTGTGCATCACGAATGGCATCGTCAAGAGCATCACCGAGATCATCTTCTGCCGCTACCTCTTCTTCATCTCTCCCCATTGTAGTATCATCAAAGGCAACATACTGAGCAATAATGTCATCAATGTCTAAATCTTCTCCTTCACCTTCTTCCATCATGACCCCGCTTTCTCCATGCTTAGTCCAACATATATAGTTTGACATGAAACCTGACTTAAGCAAATGTGAATGAAGATTCATTGAGCTTGAATATTCCTTTAAATTCTTACATATGGTACATGGACAGTACATGAAACCATCCCACTTATTTGCCTCGGCCACACCTAAGAAATAGTGCACGCCCTCAATAAAGTCTTGGGAGCGGCGATCGGCATTATACATCCAATGGCGTGACATAATCTGCATTACACGACAAATTATGAAAACCTTGAACATAATTAAGTATTTTATTACACAACATAGATGACACACACACGGTTGATTAATTAACTAAGCCTGGCTACAACGTAAGCAATCACAACTATCACTAAACAAACTAAAACTACAATGCACTTCAGTAACGTAATTATTTCATGATCGTACGCAACTAAAACAGACAAATCATTCTTCTGTTGAATATCAATAAGCTTCTCCTGCTGGCTCACTGCCTCATCATCAGCAGCCGCTACCTTAAGTGCACCCAAATTTTGCACGTATGTAGCATAATCTTCCTCCCAGTACCAACCATCGCATCCATTGCTCTCCCACTGAAATTAAAGCCAAAAAATATTTAGTCAAAAATATTCAAAAAAAGCAGGTCAATTAGCCATAATTATAAAATGCGTAAAAAACTCACGTCACGATCCGGGCACTTGTAGAAAACACGACCCTTGTTGGGTCCCTGTCTCTTGACTCAGTACTCCATCACAATCTTCTGCTTACACTTGCCGCAGATAATGAGAGAGAGTTCTGGCCTCAGTCGTTTCTCAACCGAACGAGAGGCCGAGGATCCGATACCAGTTGTCATCTACTTTCTATACTTATTTTTGCAAACTAGTGTAAATTTCATATTTTCTAAAATGATATATTTAAACAAAACTAGTACGGATTTCACATGTTTCAATAAATAACCATCCGTACTAGTTGACCTTGCTTACGTGATCATCTCGGCCAGCATTTCTCCACCGGACGGCACCATACTTGGCCAAGGAAGAGCTCCGATTCTACAAGAAAGGGAACACGGTCTTCCACGACCATTGCCGCTCTCCCTCGTAGAATCAAAGTTCCTCCTTGGCGTCCATTACCGCTCGACAGAGAACATGTTGGCCGAGCTGAACACGGTCCATAAGTTCAACTAGTATGGATTTTCTATAATTTTCGAACTATTTACTAAGTTTTTCATTTCATGGAAAATTTAATTCTAAAAAATAAAAGGCATGATTTCTAAGTAGTTCATTTCATGGAAAAAATAATTCTAAGTGACCTGCTCGATATCGGCGAGCTCGCGGACGTTTTGGTTGCCGAGGATAGTAACATTTGTAGATGACATTTGTAGGTCTGAAGTTATCAAATATCCATCAAATTATAGCTCAAAAACATGTTTCAATAAATAACCATCCGTATTAGTTGACCTTGCTTACGTGATCATCTCGGTGAGCATTTCTCCACCGGACGGCACCGTACTTGGCCAAGGAAGAGCTCCGATTCTATGAGAAAGGAAATACGGTCTTCCACGACCGTTGCCGCTCTCCCTCGTAGAATCAAAGCTCCTCCTTGACGTCCATTACCGCTCGGCAGAGAACATGCTCGCCGACCTGAACACGGTCCGCAAGTTCAAATAGTACGAATTTTCTACAATTTTCTAACTATTTTCTAAGTTTTTCATTTCATGAAAAATTTAATTCTAAAAAATAAAAGGCATGATTTCTAAGTATTTCATTTCATAGAAAAAATAATTCTAAGTGACCTGCTCAATATCGGCGAGCTCGCGGGCGTTTAGGTTGCCAAGGATAGTAACATTTGTAGATAACATTTGTAGGTCTGAAGTTATCAAATATCTATCAAATTATAGCTCAAAAACATGTTTCAATAAATAACCATCCATACTAGTTGATCTTGCTTACGTGATCATCTCGGCGAGCATTTCTCCACCGGACGGCACCGTACTTGGCCAAGGAAGAGCTCCGATTCTACGAGAAAGGGAACACGGTCTTCCACGACCGTTGCCGCTCTCTCTCGTAGAATCAAAGCTCCTCCTTGACGTCCGTTACCGCTCGGCAGAGAACATGCTTACCGAGCTAAACACGGTCCGCAAGTTCAACTAGTACGGATTTTCTATAATTTTCTAACAATTTTCTAAGTTTTTCATTTCATAGAAAAATTAATTCTAAGATCACGTAAGCCACCGGGGACGAGGATGGCGCGTGCTCCAGCGAGGACGAGCGAGGCGTGATTTTGATGAACTAATTTAACTTTTATTTATCCAAACATATATGCAAATCATCATGTGATTTTGAGCTAAAAATGACATATAAAATCATAATAAAGTCCAACATATAAAGTTACACATGCATCTACATCGCAAAATGAGATAAGCTACTGATAAAACATAAGAGGATTAAGTTTGTTACCTCCAAAATCGAAGAGCAACACCAATGGAGGGGGAGAGAGCAAGAACAACAGCAAGCTGAAGAACAGAGGCAGTGAGTTTGAATGGAATGGCTCGGGCTTGGAGAGGAAGAAATGAGCTAAATTATAGGCCAGGATAATTAGTCCCGGTTAGGGGGCCAAACCGGGACTAAAGATTAATCTTTATTCCTGGGGCATCACCCAAACCAGGAGTAAAAGCTTTAGTCCCGGTTGGTATTATCAACCGGGACTAAAGGTTACCTTTAGTCCCTGTTGGTAATACCAGCCGGGACTAAAGATCCCTGCCCCGCGGACGACCGTTGGGCAGGGACCTTTAGTCCCGGTTAGTATTACCAACCGGGACTAAAGGGTCCTTTAGTCCCGGGGGTAAAAAATGCCGAGGCTAATGCTAAATTGGGACATCGTTCTAAAGTCTGTTCTCTAGTAGTGTCGGCGGCGGCCTGACGCGGGCGGAGGCGGGCGTGGCCTGCTTCGCGGCGGCTAGGCGCTGCGCTGCTGCGGCTGCTCGGGCACGGGAGGAGGAAGTCCGCGGTGGGAGCTATATTCGGCTCTGCCGCGCCATGGATTAGGGCGCGGCAGTGCCGCGCCAAGATCGGTGGCGCGGCAGAGCCCTACTCCGTCAACGGTCAGCCCTCCTGGTCGCCGCCACGTCAGCCCTCTACCACGCCAACATGCATCCTGTACCCATGTCCACCACCACCTCAGCCATGGGCATATTGGAACCTTGGAGAACTCTATTGTAGCGGGACCAGTGAGCAGGGTCGCGCAAGGGCATAAGGACATAGTGTGCCCTAGTCTTCCCAGTATCAAACCTCCCCTTTAGTGTGAAATCACCGCCAAACTTTATATTCAAACGGACACAAAGGTCGTTGAAGCTAGGAGGTTCATCAAACCATTCCAATTCTTCATCCATATCCTCAAACATACCATCTTCTCTCCTAACACTTCCTCCATACAAAACTCTAACACAACATTCCATCTGCAAGACCATTTCCAGAAACTTCATCAAGTTGTCGAAATCGTCGTACGTAATATCCATAATTTAATAACTATACTCGCTATACTAACTATACTTTAATAATTTAACTAACTTTATTAACTATAATAACTATATTAGGAGAGTACCTCGTTGCAGCGGCCGTGCCGTGCCGTGGCCCAAGGGGGTGGCGTGCCGACGTGCGGGCGCGGCGTCCGTGCCATGCTCGACGATGGGCTACCTGGAGAGGGCGGACGCGGCTGGCTCGCTGGCTGGCGCGGGAGCACGCGGGCGCGGCTGCCGGCCTGTCGCGGGTGGAGGCGGGCGCGGCGGCCGGCGTGCTCGGCGGCGGCCTGGCGCGGGCGGAGGCGGTCGTGGCCTGCTTCATGGCGGCTAGGCGCTGCGCTGCTGCGGCTACTCGGGTACGGGAGGAGGAAGGCCTCGGCGGGAGCTATATTCGGCTCTGCCGCGCCAAGATCGGTGGCACGGTAGAGCCCTGCCCGTCAGCGGTCAGCGCTCCTGGTCGCCGCCACGTCAGCCCTCTGCCGCGCCAGCATGCATGGCGCGGCACAGGCATTTGGCCATGTCTGGGCAATAGGCGCGGCAAAAAATGTTAGTTTAAAAAAAAAATCGGAGGTGTTAGATTTAAAATTATATTAAAAAAGGGTTAAAATTAAAAAAAATCGCCATGCACGCGCTGCTTATTTTCCATCCTTAGGCATCCACGATGTATATGTACCCGTTGGCAGCATGGTTGAATATCCACATCTCACTCGCCGCAAAATAAATCGGCAGCATAGCATCCGTCCAAAGTCTAAAGCCTAAACCCATAGATCATCTGTATAGCTAGACTGGTACTGTTATCGACCCACAGATCGAGCAGTAGCGGAGTTTCCTTTCAACCTTTGTTGATCGTTAATATGTAAAAGGATTTTTATATTTGGAAATTTAGAAATAAATTAGTAAATTCTACATGTCCCACGCTCGTCCTAAAGAATATACAACTATGAATAAGTAGTTTTGTTCGGTCCATAGTCAAAATTGCAATATTCTTAGGATAGAGATAGTATCTCTCTACGTATTCTTAGCCAAACGGGTACCCGTACGGCCATGCCATAGTACCATATTTTACTACTAATATTGTATTATCATAGTGGAGTATACTTCTACTACACTCTGAGAGGCAAAACCAGCTAGCGGTTTCACCACGCGTCCAAACCCGGTGGCGGCTAACCCTCCTGCCAATCTGCACCCGCCCTTCCTCTAATCCTCTCCCTTGTGCACCGTGCGCACGCGGCAGCTGGCTACCACCACAGTCCACAGTCCACAGCGAAACACCCATCTCCCATCATGACCCACCCGCAGCGCCATCACCACGGTCCACCGCCACGGCACACCTGACCTGACGATCTCACATTCTCACCTAGCCTGGAGGCAGGCAGCAGGTAACTCGGCAAAGCAAGCAGGAAGCAGGAAGCGGTTTCTATATATACCTCCCCCTCTCTCCATCATTCGCCATTATTCCATTCATCTCAGAAGCAAGCCAGAGGTTGTTAGGCTTAGTGGATCCACTAGGTGTAGATCAGTTGGTGTACATGCTTCTATTCGGGATAAAACAACTTAGATCGACTAGAAAGAGAACTAGAGAGAGAAAGAAGGGGAGAGAGGTAGAGGCATAGACCATCGGTGGGCTTGGCGGAGGAACTCGCCATGGCGTCAGTGTCGGTGGCGATGAGGCAGTGGCGTCCCGGTGATGGTGTAGACGACGGGCGTGGTGCAAAGGCGGCAGTGAGTCTTCCCGTCGTTGGCAGCGTCCCCTCTCTAGATCGGATTAGGGTTGTGTCGGTGGGGTTTGTGGCGGCACGGTGAACCTCGTACCGAGTGCCTCGGCCCCCACCTCCTTTTATATGGTGCTGTCCGACGGGGGCTCACCAACCATGGTTCGGTTGGGCGCCCCCGATCAGGGCGTAGATCAAGGCCTGACTCGGTCGTTGGACCGAGTCGGGAGGAGATCAACCTAACATTCTTCCCCTTATCTCACTTTTCAACTTGAACTTAAAATACTTTATTTTTTCAATTCCATCATAGATTAGTGCACAAAGCGTGCCTCGTCACAACAGTTAGTACCATTGGATTAACAACTATAATACACTTCTTTATTTTGAAACAGATTCTCAACTAGGCCCTTATTGTCCAGGAATCATAGCCTTTCCCGTAAACCCATGCCGGCTAAGTTCTTTGAACACATTGGACAGTAAACCTTTTGTAAGAGGATCCGCAAGCATTTTCTTTGTACTTATATGCTTGAGACTAATAGAATGACCCCGGACTTTGTCTTTCACAACATAAAACTTTATATCAATGTGTTTGACAGCATCACTTGACTTATTGTTGTGAGCATAACATACTGCTGGCTCATTGTCGCAGTATAACTTGAGTGGCTTATGAATGTCATCGACCACTTTCAACCTGAGCATAAAATTCTTTAGCCAGTTCACCTGCCCTGTGGCCTCATAACATACTACAAACTCGGCATACATCGTGGACGATGCAGTGACGGTTTGCTTGGAACTTTTCCACGATATAGCTCCCCTATGAGAGTAAATACATAACTTGATATGGATTTTCTATCATCTACATCTTCCGCAAAATCTGAATCTGAATACCCTTCTATATGTAGAAAATCAGATCTTCTGTACGTTAGCATGAGACCTTTTGTGCCTTGCAAATAACGCAAAGCTTTCTTTACCATTCTTCAGTGTTCTATTCCTAGATTACTCTGATATCTGCCAAGTATCCCGGTAACAAAAGCTAAGTCACAGCATGTACACACTTGAGCATACAACAAGCTTCCTACAGCTAAAGCATATGGAACCACTTTTATTCGATCGATCTCATATTGGTTCCTGGGACATTGCAACCCAAAACTATCGCACTTGGCTATAGGAGCAGTGAAGGTTTACACGCATGCATACTGTATTTCTTTAGAACCTTTTCTAAGTATGCCTTTTGCGATAATCCTAAAACTCCCTTTCTTCTATCTCAGTGAATCTCTATTCCTAAAACAAACAAAACTTCACCAAGATCTTTCATATCAAAATTTGAGGATAAAAACTTCTTCGTCTTCAGTAGTAGATTAACATCACTACTAGTGAGTAAGTAAATACCACTGTCTAGAGGCTTGTTTTAAGCCATAACTGGATTTCTTCAGGCGGCATCCCATACGTTCTTTTCCTTTTACGACAAAACATTTTTGGTTGTGCCATGTAGACATTCTCATCTAAATCCCCATTAAGGAAAGTCGTCTTTACATCTATCTGATGTAATTCTAAATCACAGTGTGCCATTAGCGCCATTACGATTCTAAAAGAATCCTTGCATGAGACTGGAGAAAATGTCTCATTATAATCTATTCCTTCTCTTTTGCGTAAAGCCTTTCGCCACAAGTCACGCTTTAAATCTTTCCACATTCCTAATGGAGTCATATTTACTTTTGTAGACCCATTTACAGCCTACTGTCTTGACTCTTTTAGGAATTTTTTCTAAGTTCCAAACACCGTTGGTACTCATTGATCTCATTTCATCTTGTATGGCTTCAAGCCACTTCGATGAGTGAGCGCTTCTCACGGCTTCTTCAAACGAGGTGGGATCACCCTTCATTTGAAATTCTTCACATTTATAAACTTCATAGTCATCAAGAATGGCTGATTTTCTGGCTCTTTGAGACCTTCTGGGGCCTTATTAGTTGGCGCTTGTTCCATATGGGGCTATTGTTGCTCTTCCTTAAGTGCGACAACGGATACTGAAGGACAGGTTCCTCATGTTCTTTTATTGTTGCCTCAGGAGAACTAACAACAGGTGCTGTCACTATAGTGTCCTATACTGTTGGTGCAGCAACAACAGGTAGTGAGAAAAATAGCTCCTGAACCATCGGAGTGGGCACGTATATCCGCTTCTCCTCAAGGTTAATTTCTCGCGCTACCATGCTCCCCTGACCATATCATCCTCCAAGAACACAACGTGTCTTGTTTCTACAAACTTCATATGTTTGTCAGGACAGTAGAAATGATAACCTTTTGACTTATCTAGATAGCTAATAAAATGACAACTGATTGTCTTGGAGTCTAGCTTCCCAATGTTTTGGTTAAAGACTTTAGCCTCGGCTAGACAACCCTACACACGTAAGTGATTAAGTGAGGGTTCCCTTTTTGTCCACAACTCATATGGTGTTTTGAGCACCGACTTGCTTGGTACTCGATTGAGAATATGAATGGCGGTTTTTAACGCCTCCATCCACAAATTTATTGGTAAAGCAGAGTACTTATCATACTTCTCACCATATCCATTAAGGTACGGTTGTGTCTTTCAGCTACTCCATTTTGCTGAGGCTCGCCAGGTATAGAGTACTGGGCGACTATGTTGTTTTCCTGTAAGAACTTTGCAAAAGGTCCAGGAACTTGGCCATATGGGGTATGTCGACCGTAGTACTCCCCCCACGGTAGGATCTTACTATCTTAATCTTTAAATTGTGCTAATTTTCTACTTCAATGGAGTCGCGGATCCTAGCGTCGAATGTGCCGAGGCGGTTTAGGGATTGGGCGAGACAGAGTCATGGATCCTGGCGTCGGACATGCCGAAGCATTTTAGGGATTGGGCGAGACGGAGTTGTGGATCCTGGCGTCGGACATGCTGAGGCATTGGGCGTCTTGAGCCCCTGAGCCCCTTTGGGCTTTGGTAGGGGTCGGTTGAGTTTTGTGTGTTACCCTGTCCGTGGTTTCTCACAACCGGAGGGGCTGAGCTAACGTCGCTTGCCTCGATGGCTCGAGTGACGTGCACGGTGAGCTCACTAACGGTCATGTTCGAGTGAAATCCGGGTACGCCGTTTGTGACAGGGTTGGCATAGCCCTCATGTGACATTCCACTGCTCCTTAACCTGCAACCCAGCAGATGCCTAGGTCATTCCGGAGACCGACCCGGGTGGCCCGCTGGCCTCCCCTCGATGGAGATTCTATGGGTTTGGCTGAGGTTAGGATTGAACGAGAAGGTTGAGATGACCCTATGTGCTTCGGGGCAGACTGGGCGAGGGCCGCTCGGGGCTCATCTGCATTTTCTCCCCTAGGTCTGTTTGATGCGAGGTGGCTTCGAGCCCTTCGTGGGCTGCCCTTCGAACCCCGGTCGATCATTGCTCATGTTGAATGAGGCAATTATCGCTTCGTGACGCAAAACAGAGCGTTGTGATGCATTTAACTGAACATGCGATGCCTCGGATGTATAGAATGAATGAATGCATGTATAGATAAATAAATGATTATATAAAGAAATAGTGGGGGCTGGTAATGTTACCTTAATGACTTGAGTTATGGGGTTTGAAGAGCTCCAATCGGAAATGTTCGGCCGGGATTCATGATGGAGTTGGCATGGCCCACATGGGGCATCCCTTTGCCTCTTACCTATCTCTTAGCGTTTGCTTGAGCCGTCTGATTGACTTAGGAAGCCTGATGGTCTGTCCTGGGCAGAGATCCCATAGTCGGGCCTTTCCAAGTCCTACCTAGGAAGGCGGAGGGCCGCCTGCACATGGTGGCCCTTTGTTTCTCACGCCCGGCGTGCGGTAGTGGTGGGCCATACCCAGGCCACGTCTTGTCTAACCAGGCGCCGTACTGTCGGGCAGGGTGCGTCCCATCAGTCAGGGCGCATCCCATCGTTTCCCATCCACATTGAATGGGGGGAAGGGAGAGTTTTTTTGCCCCAATCCTTTGCCCTTCTTCAACTGCTGCATCTCCTCCTTAAATAGGGGAAGGGAGAGGGAAAGGAGAACTCATAGACCTATTCGTGATTTTAGAGCGCAATGTCAAGCCGGAGGTCATCTAGCATAGATGAGGTGGTGCTGGCCACCTTCATCGAGAAGGGGCTGCTTCCGCCCAAGGAGGTGGTGCTAGCTGCCTTCGTCGAGAAGGGGTTTCTTTCGTCGAAGGTGGTGGCGCACTAGAGGGTACTGCACATCATCGGCTTCATCATCGTCTACGAGGCTTTCGTTAGGATGGAGCCGCTCGTGGACTCCTTTCGATGAGCCTTCTCTGAGAGAGCCATGTTAGAGAGGAAGACGCACAGGACTATGCCGGTGGGAGGTTTCGCCCTTGCAGCTACTGAGGTTGGCTAGTTCATAAAGTTTGATGAGACATCCTCCAGCCACGGCGGCCATACCTCAGCATACAATGTCCCTGCCAGGAGCTACCTCAACTACACGAGAAGGTCAGGAGCTCCATGCTCTTCTGCTGAGCATCTATGGGTGAGACGCCCTTGAGGTACCCATTGCGCTCGCCGAAGTCGAGGGAGAGGAACCAGGTGGGGCCCTTGCGGTGGTGGTTATGTCTAGCGGCATGTGTCGTGGCCTCGCCTTCGGCATCAGCCGATGCCGCTGAGCGGCCATGGTAGCATTTGGAGTAGAAGTAGTTAGCAAATATAATTGTTCAGTTTGTGGGGGAACCCCGTGTGAACACTTTTTGTATCAATGAATATATCAGTTCTGCTTTGTGATATAATCACTATCCGTTCCTTTTTTTTTAACCTAGCATAGCTTTGTTTTTATCCTTTCTTTTTCACACCTACCCATTCGTTCCATAGGCTACAACTTTAAGAACCTAGGCATGGCCCGCGAGGCTCGACTGCTCGTAACCATAGGTCGTGGCGGGGTGTGCTCGGTCGGGAGTAAAAACAAAGTCACATAGGGTAATCAAAGGAATGGAATGCCCTTTCGTTCGGGCAAAAAGTTTTTACCATGTGATAGTAAAAAAGAGAGGTAGTATTTAGTATTGTACCCTCATGGAGCCCTCGAGCGACCCGGGCTGAAAGTGTTCAAGCTAGGGTGCTTTACAGGAGAAAGTGTTGAATAAAAGCGGTAAGACTGAATTTAGGGGAAAAATGACGTAGCTGTTCAATGTTCTAAGTGTTGGTGAGAACGTTGCCGTTGTTGTCCTTCAGTCGGTAGGTGCCCGGTCAGATCACCTCTGTCACCGTATAGGGACCTTCCCATGGTGGAGAGAGTTTGTGTTTCTCCTTCGTTGATTGGGTCCTTCGAAGTATGAGATCACCGACTTCGAGGATCCTCCCCCTGATCTTCCTTTTGTGGTACCTGTGGAGAGTTTGCTGGTAGCGAGTGGAGTGGATGATGGTCGTTTCGCGGGCCTCCTCAGGTAGGTCGACTGCGTCTTGCTGAGCCTCCATGGCTCGGTCGCAGTCAAAAACCTTCACTCTTGGGGCACCGTGGTCGAGGTTGGAGGGCAGCACTGCTTTAGCTCCATAGGCTAGGAAGAAGGGTGTGAACCCTGTGGATCGGTTCAGGGTCGTTCTTAGGCTCCAAAGGATCGTTGGGACCTCTACAACCCATCGTCCGGTGTACTTGTTGTGTCGGTCGAAGATGCACGGCTTAAGTCCTTTGAGGACCATGCCGTTGGCACGCTTGACCTGACCGTTAGTACGTGGATGTCCGACCGAGGCCCAATCAATCCTAATGCCGTATCCATCACTGAAGTCCAGGAACTTCTTCCTGGTGAAGTTAGTCCTGTGGTCAATGATGATTCAGTTAGGAACGCTGAACTAGTAGATGATGTCGAGGAAGAATTTGACCACCTCTTCCGAGCGAATGTTGGTGATGGGCTTGGACTCTATCCACTTGGTGAACTTGTCGACTACTATGAGCAGGTGAGTGAAGCCATCCAGGCCCTTTTTGAGGGGTCCTACCATGTTGAGGCCTCAGACCATGAACGCCCAGGTGATGGGGATGGTTTGAAGCTCCTATGCCAGCAAATGAGTTTGCCGAGCATAGAATTGGCATCCCTCACACCTACGGACGACCTCCTCTACATCTCGTAGTGTGGTGGGCCAGTAAAAACCTTGGCGAAAGGCTTTTCCAACCAGCAACCTCAGGGCCATGTGATGTCCGCAGATCCTGGCATGGACCTTGAGGAAGTGCTGCTTCCCCTAGTTGGTAGGGATGCACTTCATGAGCACCCTTGATGGACTCCATTTGTTGAGTTTGTCACCAAGCATGACAAAGGTCTTGGCACATCGAGTGATCTGTTGGGCTTCAGTCCTTTTGGCCAGGAGAACCTCCTCGAGGAGGTAGGAGAGTAGCGGTGCTCGCCAGTCAGTTTGATTGAGTACCAACATGGTGATGTTGGCGAGCGACGTTGTCATGGAGGCACTAGGGTTGGAGCCCCCGAGCGCTGGCTTGGCGTCAGGGTTGGAGCCTCTAGGCATTGGGTTGGTGTTGGGGTGTGTCTAGCTTGGACCTTATAGGATGCGGGCGGACGGCTCATGGAGATTGTTGATGAAGACCCCGCTCGAAGATGGATCCCTCCTAGCAGCCAATTTTGTGAGAAAATTGGCAGCATCGTTGTCCTTTCAGCGGACATGATGCAGCTCGATCCCCTAGAATTTGACCTCTAGCTTATGCACCTCCTAGAGTATGCTGCCATGAGGGGGTTTTTGTAGGACTCCTTCATGACTTGGTCAACGACCAACTCTGAGTCACCGCGGATGTAGAGTCACGTAGCACCGTGCTCGATGGTGATGCGTAGCCCATTGATGAGGGCCTTGTATTCTGTGGTGTTGTTTGAGGCCGAGAAATGGAGGCAGATGCCTAGAAATCCGAGGAGATGAGAACCACTCCAGCCCCTGAGCTAGACACCATTATGGACATGTCAAAGTACATTGTCTAGTGCTTGTGGGTGACGTTCGGGGTTGGTAGTTGGACCTCTATCCATTCGGTGACAAAATCCGTGAGAGCCTGAGATTTAATAGTGCTACGAGGGATATACCTGCTGTTGTGGCCCATGAGTTTGAGTGCCCACTTGGAGATCCATCCCGCGGTGTCGCAGTTGCGGACGATGTCCCCGAGCAGGTATGAAGTGACGACCATGACTTCGTGGTCGGTGAAGTAGTGCAGGAGCTTCTGGATCGCCATCAGCACGGCGTATAGGAGTTTCTGCACCTAGGGGTATCATACATTGGGGTCGGTGAGTACCTCCCCGATGAAGTATATGGGTCGTTGGACCTTAAGGTGGTGTCCTGGCTCCTCCCTTTCGACGACCAGGGCGGCGCTCACCACATGGTTGCTTGCTGCGACATAGAGGAGGAGGGGTTCCCCCCGTTCAGGAGCGACGAGGATTGGGGCCGATGTTAGTGATGCTTTGAGGCTCTCTAGAGCCTGCTAAGCTTCCTCAGTCTAGATGAAGGCGACCGTCTTTTTGAGGAGCTTGTAGAGTGGCATCCCCCGTTCACTGAGCCAGGAGATGAATTGGCTCAGAGCAGCTAGACAGCCGATGAGCCTTTGTACGCCCTTGATGTTGCGTATAGGGCCCATGCTAGAGATGGCCATGATCTTTTTTGGGTTGGCCTCGATGCCGTGCTCGGACACAATGTATCCAAACAGCTTCCCCTTCGGAACCCCAAAAACACATTTCTCAGGATTTAATCTAATGTTGAACCTTTGGAGGTTCACAAATGTTGCAGTCAAGTTTGCGATCAGGTCGCAAGCTTAAGTCATTTTGACCACTATGTCATCAACATAGACAGCGATTGTTGGTTTTGGCCGCTTGGTTTGATCAGGCTGATCGAGCGGGTCGATTTGGTCGGTGAAACATTGCTGCATGCACCTTTGGTAGGTGGTGCTAGCGTTCTTTAGACCAAAAGGCATGGTTACGTAACAGTATGATCCATATGGGGTGATGAACGAGGTTGCGAGTTGATCAGACTCTTTCATCGCAATCTGGTGATAGCCTGAGTAGGCATCCATAAAGGAGAGGATCTCACATCTCGAGGTGGAGTCGACTATCTGGTCTATGCATGGCAAAGGAAAGTGATCCTTTGGACACACTTTGTTGAGGCCAGTATAATCAACGCACATTCTCCATGTCCTGGTCTTCTTTTTAACAAGAACAGGATTAGCAAGCCAGTCAGAGTGGAATACCTCTCTGATGAATCTAGCTGCTAGGAGTTTGGTGATCTCTTCACATATGGCCCTATGCCTCTCATCGTTGAAGCGACACAGGCGCTGCTTGGTGGGCTTCGAGCCCAGGATGAGGCGCAGCACGTGCTCGGTGACCTCCTGCAGTATGCCTGGCATGTCAGAGGCCTTTCATGCGAAGACATCACGATTGGCGCATAGAAAGTCGACAAACTCGCATTCCTATTTGGCCAGGAGCTAGGTCCTGATCCACACCATCTTGGTTGGGTCATTGGGGTCAATCCCCACCGCCTTGGTTTCCTTGAGTGGGCAAAAGGCCATCGAGGAGGGTGGTTTGTTGCAGTCTGGGATTGCTGGGGTCGACGACTCCCTGAGCTGCGAGAGCTCAGATGAGTTGATGACTATGGTGGTGAGCTTGAAATGCTCATGACGAGAAGGTGCTACCCACGGTGATGACGCTGTTCAAACCTGACATCTTTAGCTTGAGGTAGGTGTAGTTGGGGATCGCCATAAATTTGGCGTAGCACGGCCGCCCCAAGATGGCATGGTAGGACCCTAGGAAGTCCACCACTTCAAAGTTGAGAACCTCCGAGCAGAAGTTGGCTCGGTTGCCAAATGTGATGGGCAGGTCGATCTGCCCGAGCAGGTACGCCTACGCTCCTAGGGTTACGCCGTGGAAGGGAGAGCCCATTGGGCGGAGTTCCAACCGAGGGACGTGCATGGCGTCGAGGGTGTTGACGTAGAAGATGTTAATGCCGCTGCCTTCATCCATTAGCACCTTGGTGAGGTGCTTCTTGCGGATGATGGGGTCGATGACGAGCGGGTAGCGTCCTGGTCTGGCGATGTGGGAGGGATGGTCCCTCTGATTGAAGGTGATCAGAGATTCCAACCAGCTAAGGAAGGAGGGGACGCCCGTCTCGGCGGCTCATGCCTCTGTAGCGTGCCTTGTGCTGGCGCTTGGAGCAGATGGTGTTAGATCCCTTGAAGATTATGATGCATTCCTTGGGGTCAGGGAAGCTATCCCCGTCCTTGCCCGCCATGCCTCCTTTCTTGGCTGCCGTCTCTTTGCCATCTCCTTCTTTTGGCCCACCGGCCTGTCATAGGAAATGTTTGAGGAGCTTGTAGTCCTTGTAGAGGTGTTTGATGGGGTAGGCATGGTTGGTGCATGGGCTATCCATGAGTTTGTTGAAGTGGTCAGGCAGGCCCTACTAGGGCTGCTTGCCCTCGCGATCGGCTATGGAGACCAACGTGGTGTTGGCCAAGCGCCAATCCTTTTTGTTGTTCTTGCCCCTCTACGTGGAGGTGCCCTCATCTTGGTCCTCATGCTTGACCTTGCCTTTGTCCTAGGCTCCATTGAAGACCGCTCCAACCGCCTCCTCGTTGGAGGCATGGTTTGTGGCGACGTTGAGCAGGTCACGGGTGGTACGGAGCTTTAGGCAGCCAAGCTTATGGATCAGGGACTCGCAGGTTGTCATAGAGAGGAATGCGCTGATGATGTCCGCGTCGACAACATTAGGGAGGGAGTTGCATCATTGAGAGAACTTGCAGATGTAATCCCATAGGGATTCGCTAGGCTCCTACTGGCAGCTCTTGAGGTCCTAGGAGTTACCAGGGCAGACATACGCCCCCTAGAAATTTTTGACAAAGATCCTCTTGAGGTCTGCCTAGTCATGGATGCTATTGTGTGGGAGGAATTCAAGCCTGTCCTGAACATGTCCTCCACATAGATGGGGAGATATTGATTGATGAAATGGTCATCATCCACCCCTTCGGCTCAGTAGGCGAGCCAGAAATCTTCAAGCCAAATACCAGGGTTCGTCTCCCTAGTGTACTTGGTGATGTTGGAGGGCGATCAGAAGCGCTATGGGAATGGCGCTCTCTGGATAGGCCGACCAAAGGCCCATGGTCCCGGGCCATCTAGGCTAGGACTCTAGCCATCTGGCTATGCGACCATGCCTGGGGCGCGTTTCACTGCTCCCCTCGATGGTTTGGCTGGGGCTCATGTTGGCACCCCTCACCGCCGCCTGATTTACATCACCATTATGCTAAGCCTGATGCCAGTTGCTGATGATGCTGTGAGCATCTTGGTGTGGACCAAGCCATTCATGTACCGATGGTTGGTGTGGAGCAGGCACCAGGTTGGACCATGGTGCAGCTACAGCCTCTTGTGCCGCGCTTGGCAGCTGTGGCAGTGAGCAGATGGAGCGATCCGTTTGGTGCGTCCCCACTCCCCTGGTGGGGAGAGAGTTGTGATGTGGAGCTCTCTACCTCTTGAACAGCGGTGGCTTCCACCATCACCCGGAGGTTCCGGTGGACCGCCATCTCCTGGGGGTCGACGGGCTTGGGAACGCTGCGTAGAAGCATTGTCACAGTGGCAATGTTCTGGCTAGCTTGAGTGAACTATGGGGGATCGTTCCCCCATCCATGATGATGTGCTAGACCTGGTGGGCACATCCTCGGGCACCGTTCGCTGGGTTACGTGCACGAGACGCATCATGATGCGCCGAGTGTGTGGACGCAGGTGGCGGATGGTTCTACCGCCTTTGTCGTAGCTCCTCGTTGTGCGCCTAGGCACATGTGAGGGCATCCACATGAGGGTTTGGAGGGGTGTGAGTCTACAGGGACTCCGCTACCACCGGTGGCCCTCCTAAAGTGTCCGCCATAGCACACTCCTAGGATCAACCGTGGCTAGGTGCCATGTCGCGGATGCAGGAGCCATCGCTTTCAACATCATCATCCATGAGGTCATGGAAATAGGTGTGAGCGTGGCTCGCCATCCCACAAATTTAGATGTTTAAGGGGGCGGCGCCAGCATCCTTTGGAGCCCCCGGGCACACGCATCCATGGGGGACGTGAGGCCATAGGGGAACCGGTCGCATGGCGATCACGGCAGGGACAACGGGGTCCCTCTAGAGAATATGTGAAAGACAGTAAATAGTGAGTAAATAATGGCATGTACATTACTCACAGTGGGGTTTGAGCAGGGCGTTTGCTCAGAATGAAGTGCAAGTGCCTCATCGTTGAAGTCATTATGTGTCCAAGAGCTGATGGAGGGTGCCCCTCTGATGGGCACCGGGATGGGTGCCTCCTTGCGGAGGTGTAGTACACCGAGCCGGTCGATGATGAAGTCCAGGCTTCCTAAGAGGAAGGCCTAGGATGGCTCGAAGATGGGTGGAACCCACATCCCAATAGGTGGGAGTGCTGGAAAATCCAGTGAGCCGAAGCGAGTCGTATCGCTTGAGCCCGCCATGGCAAAGGTGGAGGAAAAGTGGGCCATCCGATGACCGAAAGTGTGAACGTACAACGTCTTCCCCATGGACGGCGCCAACTATCAGTGCAGAAAGTGACCAACACGTAAATATTTGTAGTTTTGTTGTACGTTGTGATCGGATGTGGCCTAGCACTCAATGACATAGGGTTTATATTGGTTCGGGCAATGTGCCCTATGTCTAGTTTGAGTCGGTCGGTGACTTTATTCCTGAGCCTAGGTGCTCGAAGTTTGTTGTGGGGTTACAAATGGAAGGGAGAAAGATGGGGGGTACAAGAGGTCTAGTTGGACTCTGGTCTGAAGGGCCAAGAGTGATAGGAGCTCTGCTATATGCTAAGTGTTTGAGCATGTGCTCGAGGTTTGAACCTAGTGGTTCTCCTATTGTGTGTGTTGTTTGAGTTGTTGTGGACTGATCCCCCTCTTTGGGAGAGAGCGCATCCCCTTTCATAGATGAAGGGGATGGCCTTACAAGTGTGTGTGTGAGAGAGAGTGCACGTATGCTAAGTCTTATTTTCCACGCCGTCGAGTACAAGATGATTGTAGGCGCCCATAACACTGTTAATGTCAGATGCATGTGGGAGATTGCGTCATCTTCTTCTGTCGGTGCCTGCCATACTGTTGATGCCCAGAGGCATGCAAGGGGTTTTACCGTGTTTGTCTGGTATGGGAGTTTGCGGGCGCCCACAACACTGTAGGGCAAATATCGGCGCCCACAACACTGCTTGGTTCTGACATGCCTAGAAGGTTGCAGAGCACTCTTCTAACATGTCCTATCGGTACTGTCCTACAGGTGTGCAGGGTACGGTCCTCGGTATTGCTATTGACTTTGAACGTCCTGCCTTACATGCTTCATCCATTTCCTGGTCCTCACTGAGCGAGCGTCCCCGGTTGGTTGGTCCTAGTCGGCTCTGACTATGCCAGTCAGAGAAGAGCTATAAGCAGAGGTTCGATGTATGCCCAGTCGAAGACGCAGGTTAGAGTCGGAAGCATTGTTTGGCCAGGCCTTCTGGTTGAAGAGGCGGGCTAGAGTCGGAAGCGAGCGTTGTTCCTCCTTAGTGAGGCCTTTCGGTCGAAGATTGGATCACCCTTCTGGCCTATCATTGAGGTGTTTGGGCTGGCCTAGGAGTTTACGCATCGCTCGTAATGTCATTTGTTGGGCCAAGCTTTTTGCTGGGAAGCTGGTCAATGAGGGACCCCGGGTTTATGAACCCGACACTTATGATCTTTCCTTAATTGGATAAATATAGTCATAACAAGAATAATCATCTATGAATGTTATAAATGAATCATAACCATCCACACTTTTCACAGGAAGAGGACCATAGATATCTGTGTGGATTATTTCCAAAATTCCTGTGCTTTGTTTGGCGCCTTTCTTTATTTTCTTAACGTACTTTCCATTAATGCAATCAATGCGTTGTTCTAAATCTGAAAATTCTAATGGCGGAAGAAGTGATTTCTTAATCAATCGTTCTATCCTCTGCCTTGAAATATGGTCTAAATGACAGTGCCATAATTTTAATGATACATCATGAATTCTCTTCTGCTTTTTACTTACATTCATAGACGAGGAGGCATTCTCATTCTTAGTGCTCACAACATTCACATTCTCAAAAAGCGATAACAAATAAAGCTTGTCTTGTCAGAAGGCAAGACCAACACAGTTATTATTAAACACAATCTTACATTGGCCATTACCAAAATGGCAATCATATCCATCATCGTCTAAACGTGAGACACTTATTAAGTTTCTATGCAAAGGAGGTACATAAAGGACATTTGAAAGCTTAAGTACAAAGCCATCATTTAATTCTAATGGGAGTTCTCCAATGGCTTCTACTTAAGCTTTGACTCCATTTGCCACCTTAATGTGTCTTTCTCCTCTTTGTAGGGTCCTCCTTGTATGGAATCCCTATAATGAATTTGCAACATAAATAGTTACACTTGAATTAATCCACCAAGTAGATTTTGCATAACTTAAATACAAGGACTCATCTACAAATGTAATAATATCCTCACCTTTTTTGATCAGGTGCTTTAGAAACTCTGGACAATCTTTCTAGTAGTGTCCAGTCTTGTGGCACCATCTGTAGGTGTCCTTGTCCACTTGAACATAGTTGAATTTCTGATGGTGATCTTTCTGAGGGGTCTTTCCTTGTTGCTTAGAGGAGGAGCTATTGTCCCACTGAGGTTTCCCTTGTGGTTTAGCGTTTTTGTTGTTAAAATTCTTCTTTTTATTTTCCTTCACATGGTTGGCTGAGTCACCATGTGAGCTCTTAAGCCTCTCCTCTTCTTGCACGCACATGGCAATGAGCTTCTCAATGTCCCACTTATCTAGCTGTAAGTTGTAGTTAACAACAAAAGTCTCATACTCTTTGGGCAAAGATGTAAAAACCAAATGAATTAGGAACTCATCCTTGAGGCCCAAGTCCATTGGCTTGAGCTTGGATGCCGTGTTGCTCATCTTCAATATGTGCTCTCTAATCCCTCCAACAGAGTATTTCTCATTGACTAACTTCTTAATAAGAGTGATTGCATAAGCCTTTGAAGAGCCAGTGAACTGACTCTCCACCTTCTTGAGATAATCAATGGCGGTGGTACATTCTGGGATTGAACCCCTTATTGGATCCTCAATGGAGCCCTTAATCACCATCAAACACTTGCGGTTTGAATTATCCCACTTCGCACGATCAAGGTCGTACTTCATTCTCACTTCTGCATGGTCACGCTGTCGAGTAGCAAAAGCTACATCAATCTCATTTGCTTCCCTCACCGGGTCCACTAGCTTAGTGGGACATGGAGAGATAAGTGCTAGATCATTGTCGGATAGCGCAAGTGCTATTTCAAGCTTCTCTCGCCATACGTTATAGTTGCTTCCACTGATATGCAGAATGGACGATATAAACGTCATTGTGTTGTATCCTGAAAACAACATCAGAGATTATGAGAAACATTTAACATAATAATTGTATGCCTTAATTTAACGTTGCTCAAAATTAAAACATACAACATTCTTCTACACTGATTCTACATCACCGTTGAGCAGAAATAAAATTAATGCATAAACTCATAAATAAAAAATTATAATATTGTTATCATCAACGTTGGTCAGAAAATAACAATATCATAATTTAACTTAAACAAAATAACTACTCCTCCAATTTAAATTTTTCTGTTGGTTCCAATTTAATTAGAGGATAATATAATCATAACAACGAAAACATGAAAAATTCTTGAAAAATAATACTTATTCAGAAGCATTTCAAGGTCCTCATCTACTCTCTGAAAATTCTAGCATGTTGGTGCAAAATTGTCAGAGATTGTAACTCATACTATGAATGAAATCATTAAAACTTGCTTCTGAAAAAATAAAACAAGAAGCGAAACTTGACTGTTCATTCGCCATTGTTCATTTTGGTCCGAAGGCCCACAATGGCCCAAAACTGAGCCACACGCGCCGCGCGCGCTGCATTCCCCGCGACCCAGGCCACAACCTAGGCCTGGACTAGGAAAGTCCTTCCCTGCCTGGGTGGAATCTGGCCCGAGCTCTCTTGGTCGTCGATCTCAATCCTGCAGTCATTCGCACACTTTAGCGGCAAAATGCGCCCCACCGTGGACTCCCTTGAAACCCTAACTCACACTCTCTCCCTCCTCTTCTCTCTCTCATGCCGCACAACAGCGAGCAGCAATGGCACGACGATAGTTTGTGATGGCCGAAGAAGGAGTTGGCGCTACCATGGGCCCTCTCGCCTACGCGCACGCTCCCTAGAGGGAGAGCACGCCGCCATCGAGCGGCCCCGTGTCGGCGCCCTAAACTTGCACCCATGTGTCGTTGTCTCAGCGACAAGTGGAGGCTCAGGCCTCGCCTTCCTATGCGATGGCAGTGGCCCACACACTGACGAGGAGTCATCGAGCGGTGGCTCAAGGGCAGGTAAGCCCCATGTCTACTTCTCATCTCTGGTTAGGGTTAGGGTTAGGGTTAGGGTTTTGATCCGAATCAAAATTCATTCATCTCCTTCTAATTTCTTCTTCTTTTCTACCCCAAATCCTAGATGTACGCCCAGGTGAGGTGAACCGATACCATTGTTTGGCTTAGTGGATCGACCATGTGTAGATTAGTGGGTGTACATGCTTCTATTAGGGATAAAACAACCTAGATTGACTAGAAAGAGAACTAGAGAGAGAGAAGGGGAGAGAGGTAGAGGTGCAGACCATCAGTGGGCTTGGTGGAGGAACTCGCCATGGCATCAGTGTAGGTGGCGATGAGGCAGTGGCCTCCTGGTGGTGGTGTAGATGATGGGCATGGTGTAGAGGCGGCGATGAGTCTTCCTATCACTGGCAACACCCCTTCTCTAGATCAGATTAGGGTTGTATTGGTGGGGTTTGTGGCAGCACGGTGAACCTCGTACCGTGTGCCCTAGTCCCCACCTCCTTTTATATGGTGTTGTGCGATAGGGGGCCACCAACCATAGTTCGGTTGGGCACCCCCGGCCAGGGCACGGATCAAGGCCCCGACTCGGTCGTTGGACCGAGTCGGGAGGAGATCAACCTAATAGAGGTTTCTTCGTTGTGCTGCTACACATAAGAGGATGAGGCCGGAGAGTGGTATGATCAAGTGTTGTAGTGAAGCTAATGGCCGGCGTAGGCGAGGCTCTACCGAGCTCATGGAGGACACCGACACCGTACATCTTCCTGGGCCTCACCTTCATGATGGGCATCATTGCGTTGGTGCTGCTCGTGCTCATCTACGTATGCAAGAAGGCATCGTCATAGTTGTCTGACGAGAAGGCAGTGGAGGCAGCGCACATGCTTGTGCCACTGGATCGGGAGCCCAAGTCATCGTCTTCATGCCCGGCGACCACGTGCCATTCTTCCTCGCCAGCGCTAAGCCACTTTGCGGTGATGGCATGGCAGCAATGTAGGTAGGCTACCCCGCGCACGCCAAATGGTGTGGGCATGGCGAACCGAGCTGAGCCACGATGCGTGGCCAATTTTTGTAAATAGATTTTCCCCATTGGCTAGCTTCAGACTTGATGAGACTTTGAAACATGGTAGCTTTTGAAATCTCCTACAACTAAAAAGAACAAAGCGTGGACACTTTTTGGTGCGACATTTGTTTTTGGGTCATCTTTGGTCTGCCCCCCCAGCGATCCCCTCGCTTGCTTTCACCTCACTTCCCTTGTGCGATAGCTGGCCCGACAGAAAGGAAACCGCCCTTCACACGTGCTCCCTCCCTCGCACGGTGTCCCACTCCCAGCGTCGAGGATCCCAGTGAAAGAAGGAAATCAATCACCAAATCCTTCCCATCCCTCGGTGCAGGAATCGGCCACGCCAGATGCACCGCCGCCTCAACGCCGCCTCGATGAACTGCCCCCCGACAACACCAAAACCATCCCCATTTTTTTTCTCTCTCATCATGTGCTCAACCTCAAATCACATCGCCGCCATGGCCTCTCCTAGTTACATCTCCAACCAAGCCCTAGGGCCTTCAGATCTACGTCGAACGAGGAGCTCCAGTGCCTTTGGAGCAGGTGCCAGGGCAACAGCCTCGATGCATGGGCCTTGACGAGGGTCGAGCGTCGCTGCTATGGCCTCAATGAGCAGGTGGCTAGGGGCTGGCACCACCGTCGCCTCGAGACGGGGTGAGCGAGGGGGAGGGCGCAACCGTTGCCTCAACGCATGATGGCCAAGGGTTACACCCACCCTGACTGGCATCCAAGATCAAGCACGGTCACACGGTCCATAGTGGTCCAGCACCTACGACTCCCAACTCCAGGTATGATTCAATGTGGCCGCCTCTTTCCCTGTACTTATTGAGTTTTTGGGTGTTGATTTTGATTCTTGTTGATTATAGTTTTGATGGGTATTTGTTTGTTGTTGCCAAGCTTCATGGACATGTCGGCTAGAAGGTCCTGTGGCAGCGGCAGTGATCGGAATGGCAAAAAATAGAGGATAAGAAGCATTCAGCTGCGGCAAAGAATGTGTCGCTGCTCTCCATGTTTAGGTACGTGGGCCGCCACCTCCATGAATCCATGAGTTTGTGCGTTACTTTAGCAAGTCAGACTACACCAGGTGACTAGGCAAGTGCATGCTTGCATCTTTTGGTCCATATCTAGCAACCAACCAGCATGGAGTTTGTTGTCCTTCCAAATCAAGATTCCCTTTTGCATGTGATGCTTCTCAGTAGCCATGTGAATTATGATTGACATTTCATTACCAAGAATTTAATGTTAGCCACAGGCAGTCACACATTCTGTGTGTGCTACCATATTCTGTATAGCAGCTAATCAATTGACCAGGTTGCTTATGTTACATTTTTTATATTGCTTGATATGCTTTGCCCTGCTACAGATTGCCAGACTTTCCATGCAATGGATAAGAGCTATTCTCTGCTCATAATTAGTGGGAACTTTGCAGATGCATGGATGAGTTTTATCTGTTTTTAGTAGTTTAGCATTAGCAATTAGAACTAAAGACTCATAAACTGAGAAAATTCAGTAGTTAGTACTCTCTCCGTTCCATATTATAAGTAGTTCATGGCTGAGCATTTGCAACACGAAAACAATTCAAACAAATAATGTAATAATAATTTGAGTTTGAATGTGGACAATTAACAAAACCTTGAACTTCAAACCAAATTGTCAAGGGTTCACTCATTAATTCATGACTATAAAGATCTATGTATATATGAAGTGTAAAATATTCTAGACATATATGACTACAATGACAAACTAAGAAAATTTAGTAGTTAGTACTCTCATGCTTCTTGATTGGACATAATTACCTAGAATATGTTCAGTGCCTAAAAGAGAAATTACATAAATTCTTCCTTAATTTCATTTCTCAAATTCACATATGAAATGGTGATGTTTGTCTGTAGAGTACGACATCCAATGGAAGATACACGCCTACAACTCGTATGGTAAGAAAATTTCTTTTGATGGATTTTGCATGTCAATTGCCTTTTTGACCTATGGAGGCATATTAGCATTTACATGATTGCATCTACTTGCGTTGAACCTATAGTATGCGGATAGTTAGATCATTAATGGCAATTAGAATTCAATTGTTTTTTATTTTTGTTTATTCTAAGATTGGCTAATTCTAGTATTTTTCCACCACGGATGAACCAAATTTCATTACACAAAAGTAATGAAATTACAAAAGTTTAACCCGCCAAGTACCGTTTAACCATAGCTAACAATTTTTTGGTCAACTATGATATACTAATCCATATCTTGTAGATTCATGTTCAATCAATGCATACTTGTAAATTAGGCATATCTATGTCTTTCTGATTTGAGTTTGAACATCAGATAGAGGGCACACATGAATTGAGAAGATTTAGTTGTTTTAAGCGGTAGAGTGTTACCGCCTGTGACCGGAAGGTCCCGGGTTTAAGTTGCTATCTCCTCGCATTGCACAGGCGAGGGTAAGGCTTGTCACTGACACCCTTCTTCAGACCCCACACAGAGCAGGAGCTCTCTTCACTAGGTACGCTCTTTTTATTTTCACCAAGTTAACTGTTTTAAGTAATGTCTTATATCTTGCCATCTTGTCCATCTAAATTCGATGTAGGTCACTAAAGGCATGCACTCTCTAAATGTTGTTTTTCTAAACAATATGGTAAGATTACTAGCAAGTTATTCTGCTTCGCCCTTTGCATAGTTGGTTTTATTACGTCAGATTTGTGGATTTTCAGCCTTTTCCTTGGTACCAAATGGCTCTCTTTGTTTTCTCTAGCTGCACCTATGTAACATTCCATTTATGCTTGTGGAGGCTTATCCTGGTAAATATATCTTCTCCCTTGCTACAAAATTAGGAGAATTAAATGGAATGCCTTTGGTTTGCCATCTCTTGAATTGGATGCATCTTTTTGTTAGTAAATTATGTACGGTATGAGAAAGATGAAGCAAAACCTACAAGTTGGTATATTAACTTATAAGAAAAGGATAGGAATATAAAACACTTTTGCTGAATCCTGCAGTGTGCAATGCCAGCGTTGATATGCAATTCCATATCCATGTGAGATATATTTTGTCTTAAAACAATTCGATCATATGTATTCAGTTTGAGTTGTTATTTTGTTCTAATTTCTGAATACATTGCATATTCATTGTTTGGTGTTGGTCATGTATATATACGTCACTTTTTGAAACAAAAATTAGTTTTTCCCCAACGTTAGTCTCCATCATCTGTGTTGTTGGGCTAGGTACAACATAATTTGCTAAGCTTCAATTACACAACCAAATCAAATATGTTGTTGCCATCTTGAGCACATCAAGGTTTTTAGAATCATGTGATCTGCCATCTTGTGCCAGTGACTCAGGTAACTCAGTTTGTGCAAGAATCACCAATATGTGGTCCTTGTTTGCTTTGCCTCTTGTGCCAGTGATTCAAGTCTTGATATGTGCCAACTCAAATGTCTTGAATGTCAGAGCTTATATGTTTGTGCACAAAATAGAAGCTCCTAACAAAGAAGAAATCCATAGCATGTGCACTACTTGATTATTTATTGTGTGAAAACTAGAAACCCTGAAAGGTTTTGATTATTTATATTTGAGTTTTTGATAGTGCTCCAGACCATAGATGTGCTTTTGTTAATGAATCTGAATGACAACTCATTTTGTTTCTGATGAAGGTGGTTGATGGTTCTCTTTCCATGGAGATTGTTGAAGAAAAACTGAGAGAACTAGCTACGAGCAGCATCCTGGAGTGCCAAGGGAACCAACTTACTATTCTTAGGCCTTTTTTGGATGCGCATGTATTCATCTCAATCCACATGGGTTGAAATAGATTAGAGTGGAATTGAACTAAATTCTATTCTATTCCACTCTAACACACGTGGATTAAGATGGATACACATGCATCCAAACAAGATCTTAACTAGTGAAGTGTTGCAATCGTACAAAGAAATGGCGCTCACAGGTTATTGTGTGATCTACTGTGGTCAGCATGGAATTAAGCATCTTGAAGCACTTGCCTTTGCCATTTGCCATATCAGTGTCCTATGCGCAATGGATTTCTATGATTTTTTTATTTCGACGTGTGTGTTATAACATTTTTTAAACCTCCTTGAAGTTTATTATCTATCGGTGTCCTGGTTGTTTAATGTGAAACATGTGAGACTGCAAAAACATTGAGATTTTAGATTTCATGTATCTGCAAATGCTGTTGGGTGAACAAACATTGGAAAAGGCATGAACAAACAGTACCACCTGAAATTTGGATTTTCTATGAAAATGATTTCAGGCACGAGGAATGAAAGCAAAACTTTACTCCCCATGCTATTTAACAAAAGGAAGCACACATGTCCATGCTGAAACTTAACAAGCCGAGTGGGCATGATATGGTTCTCGGCAACTCAGGCATGTTCGCTTGAACTTATCAGCCGGCTTATCAGCTACAATCAATAGTATTTTTTCTCTCACAACAAATCCGCTTCAGCCGGCTTTAATACCAGCCGAACAGGCCACCATTGCCTTATCTGCTGTGCTCCACGCGTGGCTGCCGTCGTCCTCATCCGCTGCCACCATCGTTCCCGTCACCCGATAGGATCTTGTGCCGTGATCACCATCGCGGGCGGTCCTCGCCATCATTGCCCACGCCTTTGACGTCCTCCATCTTCTTCACCAGCTGATCCATCCACTGTCGGCTATCGCGGGAGGGACTAGAGGACCTCGTGGTGGCGTGGCTTGTGGTGGCTGTACACTACGTGATACAGTAGTTTTGTTGAGTGTCAGGGGCACTCGGCAAAGGCCCAAAAACACTCGGCAGATGCTTTGCTGAGTGTAACACTCGACATAGAACACATAACATTAATTTGTTGGCAAATAGTTTGCCGAGTGTCAATAAACACTCGACAAAAATAAACTCCCGGCAAAAAAATGGTGACGGGATTTTGCCGAGTGCACGACGGAAAAACACTTGGCAAAGTTTCTCAAGGTTGCCGAGTGTCAAGACGAAAACACTCGGCAAAATTTCTCAACTTTGCCGAGTGTCAAGACCAAAACACTCGGCAAAGTTTCTAAACTTTGCCGAGTGTCATGCTCAAAACACTCGGTCGACAACCGTGCAACGAACAGATTTATGGCCACATTGCCGAGTGTCCATTATAATACACTCGACAAAGAAGGTTCCCAGATAACAGAAAACGGTCTCTTCGCCGAGTGTTTTGCCTTGACACTCAGCAACTCCTCTCTTTGTCGAGTGTAACACTCGGCAAAGAGACCAAGACCCCCTTTTTTACTAATCTATCACATATAACGGACCCCTCTCAATTCACTAAAAACCATGACAATTCATAATAAAATATCATCACAAGCATAATTATATGTCACAGGTAAATAAACCATCATCATAATTCACAATAAACCATCATCACAAGTCACAATAAACCATCATCACAATTTACAATAAACCATCATCACAAGTCACAACTAAGTCACAATAAGCCACAAATGTAAATACAATCACTGCGGAGGCCCTTGGAACCTCTGGGACAAATCCGGGTCTTGAGACTGATTATTTGATGCCGCCGATTGATTCTACACAAAAGAGAAGTATTCAAAATAGTGTTAGCTTCCTTTTTAACAGTGTTAGACTTCATATTGCAAAGTGAATTTCAGTATCGAAAGGTGTGCATCTACAGCATACTGTAATTGTAATCACAACATTCAACACTAATGCAACACTCAAATTCGTGCTATGCACACAGCATGCTACTTGCATGTTAAAAATAAGGGAATTAGCAAGCATCGACATATCTATGTGCTGCTGCCAGTTGCAACATGGTGTTAAGCACACAGCAGGCTATGTGCTGCTGCTAGTTGCAACATGGTGTTAAGCACAGCTTGTTAATTTCGAGCAATTTATATAAAAAAACAAATCTACTTGCATCCACCAGCGAGTAGCTAGCTAGCTGGTCCATGAAAAGCAGTAAAATACTTGCAGATTTATATCAAGAAAATCAGTAAAATACTTGCAGATGTAATGCAGTAGCTAGCTGGTCCACCATCGAGTAGCTAGCTAGCTGGTCCATGAAAAGCAGTAAAATACTAGCTGGTCCATGAAAAGCAATTTATATAAAAAAACAAATCTACTTGCAGACACAATGAGCTATATCAGCAGTAAATGTTTCATATGACGCTAAGTGCATACTGAAGAAATACATGCTTGTGAAGCTTACAGTCATGCATATAACGTAAATGTTTGTTGTGGTTGGTTTCTGTTCATCTTTCTAGTAAGAAGTCATTATTTTCCGGTTCTTTTATTTATATATGATCCCCGAAATACAGTTTACTTTAGCATTATGTATTGATATGAAGTTTCAAGAACTGAAATTTTTGCATGTGATGAAAACAACAGGCTGCAAGTATAAGGTGTCAAATGACTCACAGGAGTAGTTGTGGGTGGCTGAGGTGAAGGAAATAGCATTGGTGGCGGTGGCAAAGGTTGACCCATACTCGATGCAAAATTCTGCATGTATTGAAACATTTGGTCCATCCTCAACCGATTTTCTTCCTCCATCCTCTGCCGCTCGGCCTCTATCCTCTGCTGAATCCTCTCCTCCATCATCACCTCCATCTCCCCCTGTTGCTTCGTTTTTGCTTCCACCCGGGCCTATAACATTTCATCCTAATGTTACAATGCAAAGCTAAAGTACGTAACAATCAACGAACGATGAATAAAACTGAAATAACCTAGAGAGTCTCCATCTGGAACTATGTAGCGGTTGGCCGTGGGCATATCGCCGGGCTCAAGCTCATGCTCCTTGCTCGGATCTGGGAGAGAGTGGGTGTAGAGGCCGTGTCGAGTGATGATGAAGAGGATCAAGTGCAAGTGCTCTCCAACTCAATTGTGCAAGATGATACAACTCAAGCAAGCTCTCATGATAATGAACAAGATCAAGTGGCTAGTACATCATCTCAACCTAATGATCAAGCAAGTGCAAGCAATTAAGTTTCAATCCTCCAACCAACCAATATTGCAAGGGATCATCCATTGGACACTATCATTGGTGATATTTCTAGAGGTGTACAAACAAGATCAAGATTGGCATCATTTTATGAGCATTTCTCATTTGTATCATCTATTGAACCAAAGAAGATAGATGAAACATTGAAGGATGTTGATTGGGTGAATGCTATGCATGAAGAATTGAATAACTTCACAAGAAATCAAGTATGGGAATTAGTAGAGAGACCAAAGGGACACAATGTGATTGGAACCAAATGGGTCTTTAGAAACAAGCAAGATCAAGATGGGATAGTAGTAAGGGGCAAAGCAAGATTGGTAGCTCAAGGCTATACACAAGTTGAAGGTCTTGACTTTGGAGAAACATATGCCCCGGTTGCTAGATTGGAAGCAATTAGAATCTTGCTAGCCTATGCTTGTGTCCACAACATCAAGCTCTATCAAATGGATGTTAAGAGTGCATTTCTCAATGGTTACATCAATGAAGAAGTATATGTTGAGCAACCTCCTAGTTTTGAAGATGACAAGAAGCCCAACCATGTGTACAAGTTGAACAAAGCATTGTATGGTTTGAAGTAAGCACCTATAGCATGGTATGAGAGATTGAGGGACTTCCTACTCTCTAAAGGGTTCATGATGGGCAAGGTTGACACCACTCTTTTCATCAAGAAGATTGGAAAAGATTTATTTGTGATGCAAATCTATGTTGATGACATCATATTTGGATCAACAAATCAAGACTTTTGTGATGAGTTTAGAAAGATGATGGCTAATGAGTTTGAGATATCCATGATTGGAGAGTTAATTTACTTCCTTGGTCTTCAAATCAAGCAATTGAAGAATGGTACATTTGTGAGTCAAGGCAAGTATACCAAGGACATGATCAAGAAGTTTGGCATGAGTGATAGCAAAGTCATTAGTACACCAATGGGAACAAATGGCAACTTGGATAGTGATGCAAGTGGAAATATGGTGGATCAAAAATTGTATCGGTCTATGATTGGAAGCCTACTCTATGTGACCGCATCAAGACCGGATGTCATGTTTAGTGTATGCATGTGTGCAAGATTTCAAGCCTCACTAAGAGAAAGTCATTTGAAGGCTACAAAAAGAATATTGATGTACTTAAAGCATACACCAAATGTTGGTTTGTGGTATCCCAAAGGAGCAAAGTTTGAGCTAGTTGGTTACTCTGACTCAGATTATACGGGATGCAAGGTTGAAAGGAAGAGCACCTTAGGCACATGTCAATTGTTGGGAAGATCACTTGTTTCATGGTCATCAAAGAAGCAAAATAGTGTTGCATTATCAACCGCCAAAGCCGAATACATATCCGCCGGTAGTTGTTGTGCACAAATACTTTGGATGAAGGCCACTTTGAGTGATTTTGGAATCAAGTTCCAGAAAGTGCTATTGCTATGTGACAATGAGAGTGCAATCAAGTTGACCAACAATCCAGTTCAACATGCAAGAACAAAGAACACTGATGTCCGCCACCATTTGATAAGAGATCACCAACAAAAATGGAACATTTGTATTGAGAGTGTAGGCACCGAAGATCAACTTGCCAATATATTCACCAAGCCATTGGATGAGAAAAGGTTTTGCAAGCTAAGGAATGAGTTGAACATATTGGATTTCTCAAATATGTGTTGATGCACCTCCACTCATATGACATGCCTCTCCTTCGAGCAATCCAAGGTAAAAGTTGATTGGCATGGCATACATCCTTGCTAAGGACTTGTTTAGTGCATCTAGACATCTTTCACATTTAAATAGGCTCATTCATGAAAATCAAAAGAATTTGATGATTATATGGTACCACTATTGCTTCTATGCTTATTTTGATCTAGTGGTAGCATATGACATGTTTGTGGGCTTGTAAACCTAGTGTTTAATCTAGAAAATGAGCTCTAAGTGTTTAACTCAACATGGTACAAGATAACCCTTATTTGGAGGTGTGAAGAAGCTTATCCTTGGATCAAACTGAATTCAATGTCTTTGGCAAATGATCTAGATTGAACTAAATTTGGAAATATGATCCTCACACTATTGATTGACATTGATAATCTCTACCTATCTAAATTTTGAACCTTTGTGGTTATTGATGACAAAGGGGGAGAAAAACAAAGATATTAGTACATGGGAAGAAAAACAATGATATTCGTGTACTAAGATAGTGAAAAGACAACAAAGGAAATGAATCAATTAAAATTTTGAGCACACAAGTAGGGGGAGCAAGAATTTGACATAGGGGGAGGAATATAACAAAGGAAATGGATCAATTAAAATTTTGAGCACACAAGTAGGAGGAGCAAGCTCATGAACTTGTATGGTGCATTTGAATGTGCATTTCATATGTTTGCTTGCATGGCACAAGTTTTAAATTTCAATATCCATGCTTGTGTGGTGTATGCTAGTTGTAGGTTTGAATGTTAAAATAAAAAACTAGCATGCATAGGATATCTAATGATTTCATTTCTAAGTATTTCCAAGTGGTATAAAGCTAACCATGGTGCTAAGGATGGTATAATAGTGCACTCCGATTGGTATCATGCTTCAAAGGTCCATTTTTATACCTTAGCATCATTTGGTAGACATTGTCTCCTATATTTCCTATCTAAGTATATGTGCAAGCTACAATCCAAACTCTTAGCACATATGTAGGGGGAGCAATTACTACCATTTAGAGTTTATGAAACTTGTCCATATCCTTTACACATGGTAAATATGCTTGGACAAGCAACATGGATTCGATTGAATTTTAATTCATATCTTTGTGAAAGGGTTGTCATCAATTACCAAAAAGGGGGAGATTGAAAGCTCTAGTTTGGTTTTGGTGAATTGATGAAACCCTAAGTGCTAACCTAGATTATCAAGTGATCATGAGATAGGTAGCACATTCCAAGTGGTGAAGCAAATGAAGATCATGACATGATGATGGTGATGCCATAGTGATGATCAAGTGCTTGGACATGAAAAGAAGAGAAAAACAAAGGGCTCAAGGCAAAGGTATAAATGGTAGGAGCTATTTTGTTTTGGTGATCAAGACACTTAGAGAGTGTGATCATATTTAGGTTCGATAGCCATACTATTAAGAGGGGTGAAACTCGTATCAAAATCCGGTTATGAAAGTGCCACTAGATGCTCTAACTCATTGCATATGCATTTAGGATCTAGTGGAGTGCTAACACCCTTGAAAATATTTGGGAAAATATGCTAACACATGTGCACAAGGTGATACACTTAGTGGTTGGCACATTTAAGCAAGGGTTAGGAACTTCACCGGCGGAGTGTCCACCCGTAGAGTGTGAACAGTCCAATGGTGCCACCGGCACCCTAGACAGAAAAGATGGAGGCCACTGTAAGTGACCGGACGCTGGTCTCTGAAGGACCGGCGTGTTTGGTCAGTAGCAGCAGAAAAAGCATAGCGTTGGTCATCGTCCGGACGCTGGTGTAGAAATGACCGTATGCTGGCTGGCTGTGTCCGGTCACACTGACATGGTCGTGCATAGAGGAGTCGCCGAGTGACCGGACACTGGGTGTGTCCGATCGAGCATGATCGGACGCGTCCGGTCGTGAAAAGTCGTCTCTGGATGCTTACTGGAAATGACCGAACACTGGGGGTTCAGCGTCCGGTCACTTTGAGCTGCAGCGTTCAATCGTCATATGACCGTTGGGATCGGGCATTCAGTAATTGAAGAGAGGGACATGTGGCACGCATCACGTGACCGAACATTGAGGTCCAACGTCCGGTCAATATGACCGGAGTGTCCGGTGACCCCACGTTGTGCCCAGTGAAGGGGTACAACGACTCTATTTCGTGAGGGCTTCTATTTAAGCCCCATGACCGGCTCAAGCTCACTCTCTTGGCCATTTGCATTGACATAGCAACCTTGTGAGCTTAGCCAAAGCCCTCCCACTTATCTCCATCATTGATTCATCATCTTTGTGAGATTGGAAGAGAATCCAAGTGCATTGCTTGAGTGTTTGCATCTAGAGGCACTTGGTGTTCATGTTTCGCTGTGGGATTCGCTTGTTACTCTTGGTGGTTGCCACCACCTAGATGGCTTGGAGCAGTGAGGATCGTCGAGCGGAGGGTGGTGATTGTCTCCGGCTCCGATCACGGTGATTGTGAGGGGTTCCTGACCTTTCCCCGGCGGAGAGGCAAAAGGTACTCTAGTGGATTGCTCGTGGCTTGTGTGATCCTCATCTTGTATTGGTTGTGCGGCACCCTATTGAGGGTTTGGCATGTGAAGCCAATTAGCGCGTGAACCTCCAAGTGAGTGAATCACCACAATGAGGAGTAGCTTGCCGGCTAGCAAGTGAACCTCGGTAAAAAATCATTGTGTTCATCATTTGATTCCGAGGTGATTGGTATTCATTCTTATGTTTGATTGGCTCCTTCCTTGACACAGCGGTATAAACAAATTGCTCACTCTCTTTACTTTACCACAAACTAGTTGTCAAACTCTTTAGTGTAGCTATTTGTGAGAGCTTGTTTGTTTGGTTAGTGTGGCTCTTTAGTTAGCCTTTGAGAGCACATTAACTTAGTGTAGTGACATAGCTTTTGTGTGGATAGAAACTATATAAACTAGAATTGTGGTAGGTGGCTTGATTTTAGTAGGCTAGCGCAACACTTGCATCGCCTCATAATTATCTAACTGGTTTGTTAAGTGTTGTTGTAGAAATTCTTAATAGGCTATTCACCCCCCTCTAGCCATTAGGACCTTTCACCGGGTCAGGTTCATTGTTCTTGCCTCTTCTTTTTTAACCTTCATCCCTCTGTGTTGAGCATAGTAGTCAATGATGTCCTAGACGCGTGCCTCATAGTGCATATCCTTCACGAGCTTCTTGGCGGCTTCTTTAGAGATGGAGGCCGCCTTGGCCTCGTACCCCTCCTGGCATCTATAGAAGTCCTGCATATAGATGCGATGTATATAGTCATTACTTCAAGAATGTCCAGTGAATGTGATGTATTGAGTAATGTAGTGTGAGGAATACTTACCCACAGTTCGCCCTTCACCCACTCCGCCTTGTTGGGGAATACCCTACCATCACGATCAGCGGCGTCGAGGGCGGTGACGTAGTGGTCCCACATGTAGGCCAGCTGTAGCTCTTTGTGGAACTACACTAAGACAGGGAAGTGTAGCCTACACAAAAGGCCAAGGATGCCATTGACCTTGCGGTTGTGATCACCCCCACTGACCTTAATCCAACCCCTGCCCAAGTGATTAAGATAAATTATTAGTTTCCATTGTAATTTTCAACATATCAAATGAAAAATTATTGAGAACATCTAAAGTTACTTACTTTTTCCTAGAGGGTCGAATCATTGGGCCTCTCTCAAGAGGTATCGGTCGCCTCGGGAGGGTCAAGGGACCTCGCAACTAGACCTAGGAACCCACTGCCTCCTCCACCTACTCCTACTCCTGCTCCTCTTGTACCTCCTCCTCATCACTAGAGGCGTGCGCGGAAGGTACCTCCTCCTCGTCACCTGAGGCGTGGGTGGAAGGTACCTCCTCAGACGACGACGAGGGAGCTACAGGTGATGGGGGCCTCGCCCCTTTACCCTTCCCTCCACCCTTGCCTCGACCCCTCCCTGAAGCTGATCCTAAAGCTGACCCTGAAGCACCGATCTTTTTGTAAAGCGCCGCGATCTTCCTCGTACCGCCCACCATTGTTCAATCACCTATAGTTAAAAAAGAGTAAACCAATCAGCACAGATAAACAAAACATACTTAGAAAGATATGATAAATAATAAATAAATTAGTATGACTCATACATGTATTAGAAATAATCATCATGATCGGGATTAGCTAGATCATAAGTCTCATCATTACTATCACGCGTGTCGATATAATCATCATGATCGGGAATGTCATCATCACTGTCATTGCCTAAATGTAACCGCTGAAGTAATTCTAAGTCCTTCACATTCTGAACCTCGTCTCCAGCGTCCTTGTCAGCAACCCTTTCATTGTCTACTTCCATTCCGATCGCTTTGGTTAAGTCTATCTTAAAACTCCCTTCGAGCCCATCTTCTTGGAAGAACTCTCTATCATATGTGTTGGGTCTATGTTGTAATCTTCATTGTTTGGTATAGGTAGTTTACCATGTGGTGATACCTTGTACACAACATCCCAACCCTTAAGACGATCGTCGGTTTGGCATAGGTATGAGAGATAATAAACTTGCATGGCCTGTTGAGCCACAATATAGACATCGTCTCCTAGTAAGACGGATGATTGTCGAATTTTGACTAGCCCAAGATTAGGGGTCCGTCTCACTACTGATGGATCAAACCAATGGCATTTGAATATGGCTGGATTAAGAGGTTTGTAACCATGAAACATGAGTTCGTATATTTCTTCAATTCTTCTATAGTACTCGACCCCATCAAAGCCTAGCGTAAAAACTCTGGTATTATGGTTCTTCGATTGGGCCGACTCTGCTCATGGCTTGTTGTGTGAAAGCGATAGCCATTCATGTCATAATCGGTAAATGACTTGACCCTATAGGCACAACCATCGGCAACCTGTCTCAACTCAGCACTCACAAACGCATTAGTTTGACCGTACAAGTTCAAGCAGGGTGGCTCATTATGTTATTTGCATGTACGAACAACTTGTAATGTCAAACTAAGTATGAGCTAAATTAAACTGTACCTTATGTTTGAACCAAGAAATGAAATCGGGCATTCCATTTCTTGCACCCTCTCTAAGAAGGGTCTCAGCTTCCTACGGGGTAGGTTCCCTTGATTCACGCCAGAATTGACGATGAAATTCCCTATACCAACGAGAAACATAGGAGTTGGACACAGAATAGTGACTACTTGAGAACAAGTTTGTTGAGAACTTACAGCATGTAAGGCTCCACTTCGGATACGTTGGTCAACACATACAACATGATAGTGCGCCACTCTTCATGTTTCAAGGTCTTGTGGGTCGCACCACTTGCACTTTCGAGTTTCCCTCAAAAAAATGCTAAGGCTCGATTTATCTTCACCGGCATTATAACGAGGGGGTGGATTATGCACGCTAGGAAGATTGTTAGCATAGTATTTTGTTGTGAAGTTTGACACCTCCTCCAAAATATATGCCTCTGCAATGGATGCTTCAATTTTGCATTTATTTTTACATTTAGTTCGTAGAACCTTTTGACATCTCCCAATTGAATAGCACCAATGGCCCTATAGAAGCCCCCCATTCGTGCTTCATATGGGAGGTGCAGAATCATATGCTGCATCGGATTGAAGAAGCCGGGTGGAAAAATCTTCTCCAACTTACAGAGCAATACATGCACCATTCTTTCCATTTCTGCAACCACGGTACGAGATAACTCCTTGGCACATAGCTGGTGGAAGAAATTGCTCAACTCCACTAGCACCTACCAGACATGCTCAAGGACATAGCCTCAAACCATCACCGGAAGTAGGCGCGAAAGCCATATGTGGTAATCATGACTCTTGAGCCCGTTGATTCGCATAGTAGCTAAGTTCACTCCCCTCTTCAGATTCGCTGCATACCCATCAGGGAACATTAACGTTTGGAACCATTCTAGTACCTCCCTCCTTTGGGCCCTCGTTAGGACAAAATCGGCCTTAGGCTTTCTACACGACTTGCCAACTCTAGGAGGCACCATGTTTAGCTTTGGTCTGTCGCATAACCTCACTTGATCCACTCTAGCCTTAACATTATCCTTTGTCTTATTAGGAATGTCCATGATTGTACCAAAAATTGCCTCAGCGATATTCTTTTTAGTGTGCATTACATCAATGTTTTGTGGAAGAAGAAGATCTTCAAAATAGGGGAGGTTCCACAAGCACAACTTCTAAGTCTAGGCATGTTGCTCGCCATATCCCACAAAACCACCTTCTTGTTTATTGACCTCGAGAGCATCTAACTAAGCACGAACCATGGCTCCTGTCATCATCTACGATGCAGGGTCTTTAACTATGACATCTTTCATAAAGTTCTTGATGTCTAGTCTGAATGGATGGTCAGGAGGGAGGAATTATCGATGTTTGTCGAACAAAGAATACTTGCCACCCTTCATCAACCAAATGAACATCAGAGAAGCCTTGCATACTGGGCATGGGAACCTCCCATGAACACACCAGTAGTAGAAAATCCCATATGCCGGCAAGTCATGCAGGGAGTACTGGTACCAAACATGCATCTTGAAGTTTGTCTTTGTAGCTCGATCATATGTCCATACCCCTTTCTCCCAAGCACGGACCAAATCATCAATCAGAGGCTCCATGTACACACTCATATTATTCTCTAGGTGTTCTGGAATTATCAACGACAAGAATATGTTCTGTCGTTCAAAGAGGACGCCAGGGGGGAGATTGAGGGGGATAACAAACATGGGCCAACAGGTGTATGGGGCAGCTACTATTCCATAAGGATTGAACCCATCTGTTGCCTGTGCAACACGTACATTACGAGCCTCTAGAGCTTTCTTACGATGAATCTCATCAAACCTTGTCTAGGCTTCACCATCGGATGGGTGTACCATCTTCTCAGGATTGTATCGACGCCAATTTATGTGTCATGTCATCTGTTTCATGGATTCCTCAGTCATGTAAAGCCGTTGAATTCTCAATATGAAAGGAAGGTACCGTAGGATC
Source organism: Miscanthus floridulus (assembly GCF_019320115.1). Classification (NCBI taxonomy): domain Eukaryota; kingdom Viridiplantae; phylum Streptophyta; class Magnoliopsida; order Poales; family Poaceae; genus Miscanthus; species Miscanthus floridulus. Next base: position 92,061,184 of record NC_089597.1, read on the forward strand.
TTCACAGGGATTGTGAGCTGCATCTTCTGACCATCACCAGAGTCTACATCTAGGAACCTAGATGATTTGCACTTCACACAGTACTTTTCTTCCACATACTCTTTTCTAAATAAGATACACCCCTTTAGACAAGCATGTATCTACTCGTATGGCATCTTAAGTGCATGAATGAGTTTCAGTGCCTCATACAGGCTCTTTGGCAAGATGTGACCATCCGAGAGCATGCTACCAACAACTGTGAGCATAACATCAAAGGCGTCTTAACTCAAGCTAAACTAGGACTTCATGGACATTAGGCGTGCAATGGCATCTAGTTGAGATACCATGGATACCCGTGAAGGGGTTGTTGTGCCGCAGACAACATATCGTAATACGCCTTTGCCGTAGCCTCTGGTTCCTCCTCCCTACGTCCTTCATCGAAGTGTGCTTCATGATAGTCATTTAACATGTCTCCTACCCTGGCATCCCCATCATATTCCTTGATGCATTGTCTTATGACCTCATCTCTCCCACGATTGGCTTCACCATGGTAGATCCACCTGGTATAGTTTGCCATAAATCTATTCTTGCAAAGATGTTTACCCATGACCAGCTTGGTTTGCCGATGCGTGTTTGCACATTTGCTGCAGGGACACCAAGTGACACTAGCTCCTTTAACCCTTACAAATGCTCATTCCAAGAAAGCATCAGTCTTGTCAATCCATTCTTCGGTCAATGAAGTCTGACTAAAGCGGCCCATGTATATCCACTCACGGTCATCCATCCTCTAGCATATCAGCGAGTAATATAAAAAATCACGTTGCATCTACACATTCCTATACTATCTAATAGGTGAAGATAGGTCCTAATCCCACCCGAGGATGTATAGATGGGGTTAGTTTCCATCTTTACTCCTATTCGAGACACAATTTTGGCAGCACCTCCCCGCTGTTCTCCAAATACACATCCTGGAAGGGAGATTGTGTATCCGGAGAACAACAGGAAGATGCTGTCAAAACTCTATCACGGATCAGAGTAAAGCATGGAAACTAACCGCATCTACACATCCTCGGGCTATCCATAAAACGTGGACAATTTGAAATAGATATGGTTATAGATATGCAAAGATCTGCATATTTCTAACCGTATCTCTTTCAAACGGGAGACACCTAGCTAGGTTACGTGATATACGAACATGACATGGAAAGAAGGGTCTTGTATGCCTCACCTTGCTGTCCTGCAATGTGATGAGTCGAGGACGTTGCAATAGCCTCTCCTGCAATAAAAGGAACATATTAGTGTCAAATCTAAATTTTGGCAGCACCTCCCCTGCACGAGGAGGCTTCCAAAACCTGCAACAAATACAATGGCACGATGGCTGACAACCACATCCACACCAAACAAACAGCACGATGGCTGACAACCACATGCACATCTTATACCTTGCAAAAACATGGCAACTCAAATTTGTGGGGCGATAGGAGGGCAAGGTGGAACCAGGCGGTAGGGCAGGGTAGGGAGCGGCGGCAAAAGCCTGCAAGTTGAGAGACGCATATAGTCAGTGCATGTTTAGATTGCTAACATTTGCATGTGCACTATATGTTACAACTACATGGTAGGTTGTGGCTCAATTTTAGAATAATAAGCATTTGAACATGATATAGCTAATAAATCAGTATTATGGTGACATATAGACACTTGAAACACCTAACTATATTTATCGGCTAGAGGCATCCTCACTTAATAGTAGAAGTGCTTAGACTAAGCAGGAGCTTAGTAGCTACTTATCACATGTTCACTCTTTAACAATTTTTCTATACATGCAGTGTATTATTGTTCATGGCAGTGTAACCAAAGCAAGAATATAAGATAGTTATAAGTCCAAGAACAAGAGATAGGGAGACATGATGCCAAAAATGAAGACAACTTTTACTGGGATGCATTTCGAGTTGCTATGCCGTCTGGACAAGATCTGTCCGAACTACACAAGCTTGATTGGCCAAACAGTATTCCTCAACAATGTTTTGAGACACTAGTGGCACTAGTCTTCTGAAGATGAAGAAGGATCAGATGCTGCTTCTGATGATGATGAAGATGAGGAAGAATCTGATGAAGAGGATGAGGAACTACCTAGGTGGTGACCAAACGAGCACTGGTCACTTTTCAAAACATATTTAATCTCTGTAAAATGGTGGGTATTGAAGTACTAGGTTTAATCTAAAGCAAGCTTTACTCAAACTTAGCTATTGGAAAATTTTGTCAAGATAAATTAGTCCAATAAAAAGATAAACGGCAAAACTTAAAATGTTTACAAAGTTTAAATCAGTGTAAAATAGAATAGTGGTACTATAAGCAAATACAGAATGTAATTTTCTAAACTGTGGCAGCATACTATCAAAAAGGAAAATGGAACCAAAGACAAACAAGCAATCAAGAAACATCTCAACAAACAAACATAAATCAATATTAGATATGAAAATCAATATCAGATATCAGAATCACATGAAATCAAGAAACGCTTCTGATGCATATAATCTTTCATAAGCTTGTGTCCAGCTTCTTCAAAATCAACACTGGACATAATAGTCAAATATATTGTTCTTCTAAGATTCACAAGATTCGTCTCTGTTCTATCCCTTATCTCCAAATAGTTATGGAAGCGAAGGAATGCAGTTATCTTTAGAAATGAGAGGTCTTCACTACATCAACTTCCTACTTTAGATTTTGGGAAAATTATATGGAGCATTTAGAAAATCTTACCGGGGCGGGCGGCGCTGGTGGCGGGACGCGCCGGGGCGGGCGGCGTCGGTGGCGGGGCAGGGCACCGAGGGCGGGCGGTGCTGGGGTGGGATGCGCTGGGGCGGGGCGGGGCACAGAGGGCGGGCGGCATTGGGGGTGGGACGCGCATTGTGCGGGGCGGGGCGCCGAGGGCGGGTGGCGCTGGGGGCAGGACGCGCCGGGGGTGGGCGGCGCCATGGGCGGGGCGGGGTGCTGAGGGCGGGCGGCGCTGGGGGCGGGACGCGCCGGGGCGGGCGGCGCTGGGGGCGGGGCAGCGATGCCGCGCCAGTGGCGGGGCGGGGAGGTGATGGGGGGTGGCGGCGTGTGTGTGAAGGGTGTGTTGTGTGCGCGAGGGTGAGGACCGGGGGTGCAGGCTGTAGGGGTCATATGAAGGGATATGCCGAGTGCCAAGATCTAGGGCACTCAGCATTATTTTATTTTATTTTCATTACAGCCCGATACTGTGTAGTGGGTCCGGTAGACGAAGTTGCCGAGTGTCCCCTATATGACACTCGGCAACTATTCTTTTCGCCGAGTGTTAGGTAAAAACACTCGGCAAAATAAATTGATATTTCATGCTCCCCCATCCTCCTTCTTTATAGCGTGTTCTACTAAATTTGTTACGATGTAATTTCAAAATACCTTATCAAATTCACTCAGCAATGCATATTTGATTTTTCTACGAATATTAATCGATTATTTCATGCAATTATAGCTCAAATTTAATTTATATCAATTAAAATTCTATAATTGTAGTTAATAAATTAAAATTATCAAACGGATCCAAAAAAATTACCAAAATTTGATGTGAACCAATCAATGTTGTTTATTGCTTATACAAAAACTTTTGAAGTCAAACGTCAATTCAATCGTTTCTTTGACTTCAAATCTTACCGGATCCTTCTCAACGCTACGATTTTTCTTCGGAGATGCTTCGGTTTGTAAAGGTCGTATGTGACAAATTGTGCGAAACCTTCTCAATTTTTTTCCACAGTCTCCACGCATGATATCATGAGATTTTGACAAATCTCATGATTTTCAGACTTCGTTTGCTTTTTTTAGAATTTAAAAACCATTCGGCCACACGTTCGTGATCGTGTTTCCTGAACAAAATGTTCAAAAATTCTTTTTATTTCCCGAGTAAGGCCCCAAAGTGGACTCAATAACATGAATATGTTTTCTTCACTCAATTTATTCCATTATTTGAATCACTTGTAGTTCAAATTTGACTTAAACCAAAAAATTCCTCTAAATGCAATAAATTAATTAAATATAGTAAACAGATCGAGAAATTTGCCAAATTTTAACATGTAGTACCACATGTTGTATGTGGAGAGTAGAAAATATTTGGAGGGCAAGAGAGGAAAAAATTATTATTTTGTCGAGTGCCAATAAAAAACACTCGGCAACATTATTTTGCCGAGTGTAAAAAACAACACTCGGCAAAAATATTAGTTTGCTGAGTGTCAATAAAAAACACTCGGCAAACCTTGGCTTTGTCGAGTGTCTCTAACGGACACTCGGCAAAGTTATAACGGCAGGGCGGCACACCCAACGGCCCTCACATGGCCACCGCACGCCCAGCACACGTGCATCTACTTTGCCGAGTGTCCGTATTTGCCGAGTGCTTCGTTGTAGTTTGCCGAGTGTTTTTTATTAGACACTAGGTAAAATTGGATTTTGTCGAGTGCTGTAGGTTTGCCGAGTGTTGCATTAAAAACACTCGGTAAATCGTATGTTTGCCGAGTGTCCGATGAAATGCACTTGGTAAACCATTAGGCACTCGGCAATTCTACTGTTTCCTGTAGTGATAGATTTCAGGGTCAACCGGGCAAGTGATATATGGGCACTCCGTGACCGTGTTAAATTTATAAACTTTGCTTTTTGGATTAAATGTCACTTTAACGTTGGTACTTAATTTTTATAGTATTTTTATCTTATCGTGCGATCCGTGTATTTTTAGTATAAAATATTGGCTATTTCATAGCAACGTATGGGCACGCTACCTGGTCAACGAAAAAGAAGTTTGGTTTTTGGTTTGGTTTGTTTCGGCAAAAGCTCCCGGCGGCTTCCATAGACGCGTCCGGCCTTTTGTTTGGCTGCGTGTTCAGTACTCTACGTTCCCGGCGGCTTCCATAGACGCGTCCGGCCTTTTGGTTTGGCTGCGTGTTCAGTACTCTACGTCCTTCGGTTGGGAACTTGGGATCCAATCGATTTGTGCTTATAATTTTGTACGATCTTTTGTGCTGCATCGACCTTGCTTTGTTCGTCCATTAACGGTACGAGATCATATACGACACACACGCCGTCAGCGACGAGGAGCCTCGGCGGTAGGTGTTTGCTGTTGCTCTCGACTCAGACTACTGAGCGGCACAAACATGGCGTATATGAACCGAGGACACCATCGCCTTATATGATGGGGCGCAAGCTTTTCGTGACACTCGATCTGACGATGACGAGCGACAGTCTCAGGCTGATCAACATCTGATCCGTCGTGCGTCGCCATCTGTGTACGCAAAGCCGAATAATAACCGATCAAGCCCAGTACAACCTGCCATTGTAGCATATACAGTGTCGGCCGGCACTACCAGAGACGGCTTCTTTGCCGAATATGTCAGACTTTATCGAGTGCTTTTTATCGGACACTCGGCAAATGGACTATTTACCGAGTGCCAGAGAGAAAGCACTCGGCAAACAACTGGCACTCGGCAAAGAGGTGGTTTGTCGAGTGCCGAGCACTCGGCAAACAATAACACTCGGCAAAGGGGCTATTTACCGAGTGTCGGGCACTCGGCAAACCAGAACACTCGGCAAAGGGCCGCCGCCGTTAACGGCCGGCAGCCGCCGTTAACTCTTTGCCGAGTGTCTTCTCCTAACACTCGGCAAAGTGGTGATTTGCCGAGTGTCATTTTTTGATATTCGGCAAACCATAATTTTTTTTCACTTTTGACCTTCAAATTTTTCTGCAATCCTCATACAATACCTGGTACTCCATGTTCCAATGTGACAAAGTGGTGATTTGCCGAGTGCCACAGGCCAGGCACTCGGCAAAGGTCGTCTGTTTGTCGAGTGTCTTGATAGGACACTTGGCAAATAGGCTACCTTTGCTGAGTGTTTTGCCGGTGGCACTCGGCACAGTGGCCACCTTTGCCGAGTGTCCTGAGCCAACGGCGCTCGGTAAAGTGGCGACCTTTGCCAAGTGCTTGACCTTGACACTCGGCAAAGCCGCCGTCACCGTGGCGCTCGCCGTCACGGCGATTTTTCTTTGCCGATTGTCAGATTAGCACTCGGCATAGGCTTTGCCGAGTGTCCGATAAAGTGCACTCGACAAAGAGGTCTTTGCCGATAAACTATTTACCGAGCGCCCTTTGCCGAGTGTGGCTTTGCCAAGTATATATCGGCCTTTGCCGAGTGCCTGAGGCACTCGGCAAAGAAGTTGAATCCGGTAGTGCGGCCGGCCGGCCGGTCTATTCACTGCAACGCAGTTTTTCTATTCCTCGGTTCCAAATTACAAGTTTATTTGTTTTTTCCATGTATACTTCTTAGCGTTTGCTATATACATATATTGCCATATATTGATAGCATATATTTAAGTTCATAACAAAAGCTATATACTTAAACAAGTCAAAATGATTATAGTAATTTGGAATGGAGTCTTTTTTTTTTTTGCCAACGGTGTATATAGGGTGTTGCCGGGCATTATTTTTTTTATAGAAAATGAAAGTATTCCTGGTCTTGGTAAAATTACACAGTCAACTTATAAAGAACAAATAAAAGAGAGAGAGAGAGAGTAGGACACCCAGACCAAAAAAAAAAACCGAAGTCTATTATCTATTATTGGTGATGTTCAAAGCTACAATGTCCAGTGCTCTACTTGTTAAGGCTAAATAGACATTCCTTATTACATGAAGATGTCTGTTTAGCCGTAATAAGGAATGCCTTTTTATAACAATCTTAAAAGTCTCTGGCTAAACATACATTTCTTTTGATTGTCGCTTGGCTAGACCTGTGTCGAATTCCTTGCTAATTGCTTTTAATCTTCAACCACCTAATGGGACGGCTCCTATGTTTGGTGCTTGGAGAAGGAGTTTTGCTCCAAGTTTGAGGGATCTGATCATATAGTGGGGCTAGGAGCAATTTGGTGGGTTTTGTGGTTGAATAGAAATGATGCAGTGTTCAACAAAAAATGTTCTAATTCTTGCTTGCAGGTAATCTTCAGAAAAATTTACTGGACCAGGCATTGGTCACTGTTGTCTAAAGAGGAAGCGACAAGAGCATTAAAGGATGGGTGCATGCGCTTGGAAATACTGATGTTACAAGAGTTTGGGAAACTTGGTTGGCGTCATCAAAGAAGGATTGAGGGTTGTGCCTCTTAGTTGTTTGGTTTCAATTGATTAGGTTTAGATTGGACAGGTCACGTTTGGTAGTCTTGTTTCATCTTGTTTCTGCTTAGTGGAACTTGGTGTAAGAACCAGCTTTTATGTATCGGACAGTTATACTCATTCACACGTGGATGGGAGAGACAGGAATATTTTTATTCCTTTATCTAAAAAAATGTGAGCCTTGGAGTGCTTGTACAATTGGTAGACGGCAAGAGCGACAAGCTTGCTCATCTCTCTAATCCAGCTCAACCAATAAGCTGATATGGTAGTTGATATGCCTGTTGTTGTACTTGCTCTGTCTCTGCAGTTTCTAGTTTTTGGTTGTTTATGTTTTTCTATTTCTCTTTTGAAATGAAATCAGTGAAACAAAGTTAATTTGGTTTTGGTTTTGGTCTTTTGAGATACGGCGATGGCGGCCTCGGTTCATGACGCCATGTTTGTGCCGCTCAGTCAGGCCGGGCGCACTTTTGGAGAAATTTTCGATCGATTTTCTTGCGCTAATGAACTGCTAGATTTATCAGATGAATCACTACTGGAGGGCCCGGCCGTCAGTCTGACTCGGATCGGAGGAAACACCTACCGGCTGCCGCCGAGGCTCGTCGTCGCTGTGACTACGTGTGTGCCGTGTCATCTCGTACCGTCAATGGACGAACAAAGAATGGTCGATGCAGCACAAAAGATCGTACAGAATTGGGAGCCAAATCGATTGGATCCAACTGAACACGCGCAGCCAAACCAGAAAAAAACGCCGTATGCGTTTGTTGAAGATGGAAACTATGGAAGCTTTTGCGCAACCAAAACTAAACTTTGTTTCAGTGATTTCATTTCAAAAGCCGCCGCCTCCCATGGAAACGAGAGAAAAAGAAAATACTATCGACAAAATTGCCCCCGCGTCGCGCTCGGTTCGCCACGCGCGCGCGCGGGCTAGCCTACACTACTGCCGCCGTGCCGTCACCGCCGAGCGGCTTGACGCTGGCGAGGAAGGACGGCGCGTGGTCGCCGGGCATGAAGACGACGACCTTGGGCTCCCGGTCCACCGCCGCCGCCTTCTCGTCGGACGACGATGCTGACGCCTTCTTGCGCGTGCAGATGAGCACGAGCAGCGCCACCGCGATGACGCCCATCATGAAGGCGAGGCCCAGGAAGACGTACGGGGTCGGCGTCTTCCATAGGCTCGGTGGTCCGCCGCCGCCGCCGCCCATTAGCTTCACCGAAATACCCCCACCTCTCTCCGGCCTCATCTTCTCTCCCTTCTTCTTCTTCTTCTTTTATGTCTAGCAGCACAATGAAGAAACCTCTAGCTATCGGCTTGCTTCTGAGATCTTGGGTGGAATAATGGCGACTGGTGGAAGAGAGAGGGGTGGTATATATAGCGGCTGGGGCCTGCTTGCTTTGCCGAGTAGCCCCAGCCCCCAGGCAGCCCCAGGCCAGGTGAGATCGTCGTCAGGTGGTGTGGACTGTGGTGATGGCGCTGCGGGTGGGTCATCATGGCCTCATGGGTCATCATTAGCAGGAGGTTTAGCCGCCACCGGGTTTGGACGGAAGAAGGTGAAACCGCTAGGCGCTAGCAGGTTTTGCCTCTCGAGACTGGTGGCCTGGTGGGCCAACGGCCACCACTACCAGGGGGAGAAAGCTGGGTGCTGTATGCGCCTCCACGCACCAGCTGCGTGATGTGAAAAACTGAAAACGTAGATATATATTCTAGCCTTCTAGGGAATGCATGGATGGTATAGTATCCTAGTATCCCGGCCTTCGTTCAAGATTAAAAACATTCCTGGAATCCGGATAGATGTATGCATTTTTTTTTTTTTTGGTTTGTTTAGATACATATCAAAAAATGCACTTACTTTGGTACAGATGGTTTACGCGTGAGAGCGTAGTACAAGTATACCCCCACAATGATTATATTATATTATATTATATGTTAGTAATATGGTACTATGGTATGGCCGTACGGGTGTGTGTAACTAAGAATATAGAGAGAGATACTATCTCTACCCTAAAAATATAGCAATTCTGTTTAGGGACTGGACAAAAAGTACATAATTATTCAATCGTAGCTGTGTATTGTTTTCACGACGTGGCACATATGAAGTTTATTGATTTATTTCTAAATTTTGAAATATGAAAATCCTTTGTTACTAAAAGTATAGTTGTAACGATGGCACAACATAAAAAATTGTATTATCAATCTATATGAACTTTTATATATTAACAATCAACAAAGGTTGAAACAAAACTCTACTGGGTCGGTAACAGTAACAGTCTAGCTATATATATAGTACAGATGGTCTATGGGTTTAGACGACTTTGGACTTTGGACGTACGGATGCCATGCTACAGATTTGTTTTTGCGGTGAGATGCGGATATTCGACTATGCTGCCAACGGGTAGAGTATAATGATGGTTTAGATCGTGGGCGCATCGCATATAGGGATGGAGAAATAATAAATAACCAGATCGTGCATGTCAAGAGTGTATTCATTGAACCTAGCCGGCCGGCCGGGTGTCCACTCCAGCCGAGCTACTAGTATACTTTGTACACAGCGCTCCTACCCTCCGAGTGTAGTGGTACTCTTGATCGGACGGACGAGATCGACGTGGGTCGATCGGAGGCGTACTATGCAGATACCAACTCCTGAGTCCTGTATACTTGTATAGAGCGCGCGGCGAGGAAGGTCTCGCTCCATCGGCGGCGGGCCGATGAACTTGGCTGGCACTGGCCGGTAGGCAGCAGGGCGCCAGAGCGGCCGCATGCAGATGCAGCAGCTGGACTGGTGTGGCGTGGCCTGCGTTTCCGAGTCGCTGCGCGCATCTCGCATTCAATACGGCCGCAGACGCGGGGATGAGTCAGCGACGCGCGCGGGGACCCGTCGCCGAACGAGTAGCTGGAATACAGCAGCAGCAATTCCTGCCCGCAGGCCTGTTTATAGTTCCAGGCTGTGAGAGATGATCTGATTGCACACCAGAACGATCGATCTGGTTGCCGGCCGATTCCCTCGTCGGTGTAGCTGGACCCGGATGGATATGATGGCTTCAAATCATAATTAAACACGTTCGTCGTCGGGTGCCGTATAGTTATATATCTTTGCGGACCTGGTGACAAGGCTAGCTGTGAGCTGAGCGATGCACACGCGGTCGTTGTCGCACCAGAAACACGCAAGCAAGCAGCAGAGAGCTACTCTAGCGGCGGGCTCACAACAAAAAGGATCGGAGCGTCAAAATCACACGACTCGCGTGCGCGCATACATATCGGTCGTGCTAATATAATACGTCGCGCGGCGCGGCGCACCGGCTGAGGCGTAGACCCGTTGTGGTAGTGATTTTGCCCGTAGTGCGCCGTTGCATTGCCCGGCCGCCCAGGTCACAAGTGGAAACGAAACCACCTAGAGCGATCCAATCCGATCCGGCCACGCCATTCCGATCCTTCCACACGCAGCCTGTTGAGAAAGAGTCAAAGAGGAACAAGTTAAAGCAGACTGAATTAAGGTGTGTCATCAGCCACTCAGCTGCGTGGTAAGTCACTCCGAAGAATTCGTCCATTGGTGGCGCGGCGGCGGTTCCGCCGGTGGTGGCCCAGCGTAAAAGCTACTAGTGGCATGGCTTTGTTAAAAGTTAACCCGAAATTATTATGATTAACTAGTTGAGCGAATGAGCGTAAGTTAATCATCCTGGAAGTAAGCTAGAGCATGCCAAGATGCCCCGAGTACGTTCAACCCCCAAAGCGTAGTAACGAATGTTTGCTCATCAAGTTCCATCTTCCACACGGTGGTGTAATTCTTTGCTCTCCTCGCTCATTATTCTGCAATCCCGCAAGGCAACTCACGATGCTCCATCAGTGGGCCAGTGGCGTTGTTTAATTCAGAACGTTCCTATTTGCAGAATGCCTCTTTTTGTTGTTGTTGTTGTTTGGAAAGAAACAAGCTTTCGCAGAATCATGTTCGTTAATTAATTGTTTGGCAAAACGCACGCCAGGCACGCTTCAGCTTGTTTATGTCAAGAAGAGAAGTTGTAGCACCCATAAATCATCATGCCAACAGTATACGTACGTCTTCTCCTACAAGACGTCTGAGTTCATATATCTCAACTCGTCCCCTCGATGGGAAACTGGGAAATGTTATTTTTTTGTGCGAAAGGGAAAATGAATTAACCATATCTACTTCAGCTTGTGAGCATAAATATAACCAATAATATTGTTAGCCTTGAAAGATTGTGGTGTTTGTTCAAAGCATCAAGTGCTACATATTGATCCAATTATTCACCATAAAGTTGTCAGTTAATATACAATGACAATAAACCAAATGCATGATGAAGAATGTCAAACCAAAGGAATGACCAAGATCGAGCTCAATTGGCTGCATGCCTTTACTAGGAAAATCCAAATCCCTGCACATTCCACCGACGAATACAGAATCATTTTGAATCAAGCATTCCATGCATGTGGACACACTACTGCAATATGTTCCTGCATGCCCAGGGTGGCCAGTTCAGTTCCCCTCGCTAGCTCTTTGTTGCGTTTGCATTTTCGGTGAAAGCAAAACCCTGCCCAGCGCCCTATATGGCTAGATGCCTATATCTAATTCTAATGTTTTTGACAAATGGAGGGACCGTCGCTTTAATTGCCGATCGAGTCCAGCCGGGTCGTTGCGATGCGGTGAATCGACCGGGCACTACACATGTACGTATACACACCAGCACCAGTGGAGCCATCACGCCACGAACTCCTGTCGGTCTCGTGTTCGGCTGGCGTCTCTGTTTTTGCTACGCAAGACCGGAATGATGATAGACGAGGTCAACACATTAGCAGGGGGTACTCCATTGAGTACGGCTAGCTTTCAGCTTTCGCTTGATCGTGAGGCGCAATTTTAATTTGACGTGATAAATTCTCCCCTAGAAAGCCCGTAGGGCTCCTCCAGAGAACCACTGTCCACGTCACTCCCATTTCTGTCCTCCGTCCAATCTTCCAATCGACGGCCAAGATCGTTCGAAGCGGATTCCCGCCTGCAGCCACTTCTCCTGCTTCTGGTTAGCTATTCTCGCTTCTCCCCTGCTTCTTCCGCATCTCGTTAGAATCCAGAGAATCAAATATATACAGGAGCTTCCGCTTCTCCTTCTTCTCACCCCCTCCTCTCTCTCTCTCTCTTCGCTCTCTCTCCCTCGCTCTTTCTCCCGACGCGGCCACGGGCGACAGCCGCGAGCGGCGCGCCGCGGTGGCAGCGGCCATGCTCCTCCTCCTCCTCCTCCCTCCCTCCCTCCCTCCCTCTCCTGCCTCTCATCTCCGTTTCTCCCTCCCCTTCCTCTCTCTCTCCCCCCCTCGATGCGCCCCCTGATGCGGCAGCGGGCGGCGCGGCCGGCTCCCCGCGTGCGTGCGGCCGGCCCGAGATGGCACGCCGGTGCCTCCGCCGCTCCCTCCCCCACCCTCGTGTGCTCTCCCTTTCTCTCTCCCGACGACCGCGGCCACGTCTGCTACGAGGAAACCCTAGGTGCCAGTCTTCATCTCTTCCTCTCTCTCCCTCTACCTCAGGCACGGGCGGCGCGGTGGCGTGACCTCCCTCTCCCTCTTCCCATGTCGCGTCGCAACGACCACACCCCCGCGGGCGCCGCGCATCGGCGCGGCCAGCCTCTGGTGGTGGGCGCAGCCACGCCCAAGAACTTCACAAATGCAGCAATGAACTCAAGCAGGACAGCAGGCCTTTTGTAGAAAAAGAAAATGTATACAGATGAACAAGATGACGTGCTGCCTGCAGGTCGTCCTCGTCTCCTTATTTACAGTGTCCTATTTTTGGCTCAACATGCAGCCTGTTCGTTTTGGCTGAATTAGCTTATAAGCCATGGCTAAAAGTACTGCTGGCTGGTTTGGTGTGAGAGAAAAACACTGTTCAAGCCGTGGATTATAAGCCAGATATGAGCGAATAAGCCGAAACGAACAGGCCGATGGTTTATTTGATTTCTTACGTGCTTATACTTATTTGTAGTGTCTCTCATTTTTGGCCGAACATGGTTTATTTGGTGTCTATTTCGCAACTTTTAAAAATATATTCAACTACTGTTGCAGGTACCAATGGAATTCTAAAATCATCAGGTCCACAAAGCGAGTTTTTATGTAACCTATTGGTTGTGTGGCTTTTAGAACCCGCCTATTTATGTGGACACATATGGTATTTTTATTTTTTTATGTTAATGAATACTATCTACCCTGAAATATAATTAAGGTTCTAAACATTCAAAATTTCTCTGAAATTATAAGGGTCTCTAACTAAATTAACCCCAACCCAATTCAAAAAAGCAGCATTATATTTACATATGTACCTACCATTTAAAGTTTGTAATCTAAGGGTGGGTTTGGATGTGTGAATCATTTCTGTTTCTCATGCATACGAAATGGCAAAATCGGTGCCAAACACACCAGTAGCGAATCAATTCATTCTCTATACGAACCAAATGGTGCAAGAGAGGGGACTTAATGGCCCCAAGACGGGGGGGGGGGGGTTTATTTAAATTGGGGCACCAAAAAATTTATCTCAATTAACAAACCTTAGTGTAGTGCGCCTTTCATAGGAGACCCTTATTAGGGCAGCACGCGCGCGTGAGAGAGGGGGCGGCGGTGGTAGGGCAGTAGCAGCAGTGATCCTCAGGGAGGGAGGGAGAGAGAGAGAGAGAGAAGGGAATTAATCCCTAACCTTTTAAGCCTTTCGTTAACATATGCTCTCCCTATATACAGGGGTCTTTGATGATGAGTCCTAATGGGTTTGGACCTTTTTAACTAGAGTTATCTTCCCTTACAGTTGCTTCTAATCTAATTCTATAACAGCTAGATCTAGGCCCTCTTTATTAAATTAACCCGCAACTATGTCGTAGCATATTCTCCCACTACACTTATTACCAACCATGATATCTCTCCCTACCTAGAGAATCAGCTCGTCCTCAAGCTGAGAGATGAAAACAGTTGTCTGATAAGGTCTACCTCCTCCCAGATGATTCTACCACCGATTGGTCCTTCCATTTGATAAGTACCTTCATATTGCCTCTATGAAGCCATACTTTGATGGCTTGTTCCAAGTTCTAGTACAATTGTTCCATCACGCATTGTAGGTTGTGATGGCTGGTGTTATTGGTGGGGTCTGAGAGACCAAGTTGAGAAGTGCCTTAGTCTCATCCATTCGTGATGAATGATTGACACATTAATTGAGAGGTTTGAGGCTTTCTCAGTTGAGTTCATATTCAAATGTGCTTGACTATGCTAATGGCTAACCGGAATTGTCGTGTCGTGTTGTGTTGAGTGTGTCATGCAAAATGTCTCTTGTCTTGTGAATGTGTAGGTGTTGGGTGCGCCAATACGATCAACGGTGATGGAGAAGGTCAAGTGCGGAGTCCGTGTGCGATGGACCGAGAGCGGTGAAGGGCAGACGAGAAGACTTTGACTGAGGGACCAGAGACCATAGAACAGACCGTGTGCAGCTCACATTTGGCACATGAAGATCAAGAGTGTCACGACCCAATCATGACATGGTCATTTTCATAACCATCATAAGCATTTTAATTTCAATTTGGAAAACTGCATATGCATAAAACTATACTTTCTAGGCTCAGTTGTATTATGGTGGACCTGTCGGTGCACTCCCGGACCGTCCACCACAACATGTCCACAGACTTAGCAATTTTCACCAAGTCAGTGTCCCCGCGGACCATCTTGTGCACTCTCGAACCGTTTGCCACATCACTTCATGCACAGAGGTGAGCTGTCCTGACTAGAGCTCCGCTGGCCCCACCTGTCATCACAGGTGTCTTCACTTCGTAGGAAAAGGTCACCAGCAGTGGCACACACTTGCTCTTTCACTCTCTCACACTCTTCCAACTCCTATTCTCTCTCTAGTTCATCACTTCATCTCTCTAGCCACCACCAAGAGCAAGAAGAGAAGGGGAAAAAGGATTGGAGCTTGTCACCAGCAAAAAAGATAATGGAGATCAAGTGAAAAAGGAGTCCATAAGTGATGGGGATTAAGAAGGAGGAGCCTTCTCTCCCTAGCGAGTCCTATACTTGTTGTTGTTGGTTCTGCTTCTTCCTCTCCTACTTCCGAACCCAATCTCCCATGAATAGAGGTTGTAGAAATCTTGGGCATCTTTAATAAAATTAAAATCAAGGCCAACAAATGGCATAAAAATGGGCTATCCCAGGTAGTCAATAGACGTTCTCGATGCATGCATAACAGTACTTTCTTCCATGGGAGCCTACCTTGCCTCTGGTCCATGTTTCCCCCTCTTCCTGCAATTTTTAAAGGAATACAACTGACAAACACTACTACATCAGGCCAATTTTCAGCTCGTAACCCCCATCGTAGCCGATTTTCGGCCTCGACAGTAAAGGGTCGACGGTGATAGTCGAAGTCATCACGGCCAGCTAATAACAACTGACTGTGAAGGACCTGAACACCGTTGCATTGGTCAATGATCCGCCTATGTTGAGGCTAACATCACCGTCGTTTGGGCATATTAACCATATATTTCTCTGACCTATGTTATAAATGTCATTTTACCTTTTCTGAGCTTAAGTTTGGATCATGGGGATTAAGGAACACCAAGCATGCTACTTTTACTATAGAACCCTTTTTCTAGCTCTCTAATTCTTTGTTTTTTTCCAAAATGCAGGAGACCTGTGCTTCATTATATTAAGATGAAAGAGGGGGTAAAGAACCCTGGTACAACACATACACATACACCCTTAAGTCTTAAGACACATTCGCGTCGATAAAGAAAGAAAAGTGACCCTACACCTACAACAAATCAACTAACATCCTAGGTGGGGGCTGTCAAGTGGGATAGCCCATGAGCCCCTGCCATTGTCCACCGCCAACGCTCATTGCCGGTCAACTTTAAGGTTTCAGCTATGTTAGGATTTGCTCCATAAAAAATGCACATGTTGTGATGATTCCAAATTGCCCACGCTTTACAATTTTCCAACTTTTGAAAAATGCCATTACAATTCACCTTATTAGAGATTTGCCATTATAATTCTTCTCCTCCTGCACCCATGCCCTGTTCTACATATGCCACGTCACTAGGCCCACTTGTAGGTCCTATATTTGTGTATTGCTCTGTATTGCCCATGGTTATGTTGATAAGGCAAGTGAAGTTGCCTCCCCTGTTCTTCTCTGCCTTTCCCCATTCTGTCCGACGCGTTTGCACAGGCTCACACCATTGGCACCGTCGCCCGCCTGCCCTTGCCACCCTCCCCCGTCAGCCCTTGCTGCGACGCAGTGCAGGCCGCCGCCGCCTGCCTGCCAGTGGGACGATGAGTGGTAGCAAGTTCAGGGGCGCGGCTGAATGCTGGCTCTAGCTCGACAGGCACATGACCATCCAGAGCCCGCCCTTATCTTAGCTCTTGGACTTGCCAGATTGTCTGCGTCCAACTAGGTTTAGATCACAAGCAAACAGCAGGGATACCTTTGGCCAAACCTTCGTCAAGTGCCCGAACAACATCAAAGTAAGTCAATTTGTGTTCAATTTTGATTTCTTGGATGGATTTCATGCGGCTAGGGTTTCATGAATGTAGGGTGACCCAACAACATCTGGCATCATCATGTCTAAGGCGCAGTATGATCCATACTGTACGCAACCCAGAGCAGCACCCAAATCGGTCGAAGAAGGCGATCCATTTCAGTTCAGGAGATGGTGGACATGGCTCTATCGACCAGATTTTGGTCTTGTAGCAAGAATTGGATGAAATAAGCTAAAAGTTGAGAGTGCTATGACTTCTCTTTGGGAGCTGAAGGTGGAAGTACAGAAGGTGAAGAAGGAATATGTTGTCATAGCAGCAGTATGTGTAGGTGTAGCTCTTGGTTGTCTTATGACCAACATTTGGAAGTAGTGAAATTAGTTGGTCTATAGGTGTACCATTTGGAAGCATTCCTTGTCGAGCTTTCGTTGGTCTTAGCTGTTGTATGGCATCGGTGTTTGTAATGGAATTCAATCCTTGTGAAGTAGTCCTTTTGTGCCATTTAGAAGTAAAAAACTAAAATGTATGTTGTCATGGCTACTGTATGCAAATGGAATTCAGTTATGTTAATGGAATTCAGTTTGAAAAATCAGTTTGTTTAAGAATATTGTAACACTGAAACTAAAATTGTACATGTATATTACTGACAATAGCATTGGTTCAAAAACTATACATTAATATTGTACATGTATATTACTGACAATAGCAATTGTACATGAATATTGAAAGACTAGAACTGTACAAGATTAAAATATTGACAATAGCATCATTGAAACTGACAATAGCAATTTATGAGAACAGCATTACTTCACAGAATGGTTTCAGCTTGTTCAAGTTTACAAGCATTACAGGCATCCAGAAAATATATCATTACAGGCCATCTAGTTCATAGGTCCTCACAGCCACCTAAACTCCACATCCAGAACCATTACAAAAGAAGCTTAGAGACCCTACATCAAGTTCACAGTGCATGGGCCATCGTAGGCACCCAAATTCCACATCCAGAAACTCCATTATATTACAAAAGTTTACAAAATAGCTTGAAATGCAGCATTAGCTTCACTGTCCCTCAACAAGTATGTCCTTGAGGCTTCTGACAACCTTTGCTGGAGGAGCAGTGTTGATATTTCTTAACGCAAACAGAAATAATCCACAAGCGCACGAAATTATCGTTGTAGTACTTCACCCGAAAGTATTTAGGGTAATCGTATTTTCCACAGAGAACGGAGGTACCCTTCTAGCTAATTCATCCAAGGACAACACAAGGGTAGAGTTGATAGGGGTTGAGATGGATTCCTATGGTTTAAAGTCCAAGGATAGATAAACTCTACTATTACTCACTTGCTTCAGGGCACCGGTGAATACCCGGTCTGCCAAGAATTGCCAGCCTGTAGCTCTACGTTGAACCCGGATGTGGGGGATTACAAGGGACGGACTAGGGCGGTCACCACCTACCGCCTACCCCTCAACCATGGAGTACGAGGCAAATGAAGGTAGCTCTAGCCTAGACACCATGTATATGCTTTCGACTACTACTCTAGCGTGCTAGCAAGGGTTATCCATCTTTATCAGGGCCCTTCTACTAGAGCATCCACCACCGGGATGGACGACAAACCCACAAACAAGAGTAAAGCTTAACTAAACAAAAGACTTTATACTATAAGAACCACAAACACTCACTTAGCGGGAAAACCTATTGAAGTAAAGATGCTCATCGAGGTATAAGTTGGGGAGACACCGACAAGTCCGGTGCTTCCCCGAGCTCTCTCTCACATCTCTCCCTTACAACTCTAGCTAGCTACTAGGGCCTTTGCCCTTTGGAGTGTTGCTCTAACTCAAGTGATGTGTGCTCTTCTTCCTGGTAATGTTGTTGTTTATTAGAGGGGACTCTACTCTTCTATTTATACAGGGAGTAAGGCAGTGAGGAGGCTATCTTTGGTGCGAAATCCTAGTCTCCACCTGCCTCTGCATGGCTTCATGCCACCGCTAGAAGAATGGGCGGCAGAGCGGCGCCTGTAGGGGGTCGGCCACCCCCTGGGGTCGACCGACCCTTGACCTAAACCCTCTGACAACCGCCTTCAGCGTGGTGGTCTACTGAGTGGATGTGGACTGCTCCTTGGGTGGTCTTTTGCCTAGATAACTTGAGTTGATGGGACCTTTCCATTTATTCTTTAGCGCATGTCTGCTTTACGCTTCGTCATAAAGCGCCTCCTTGGTGTATTTTCCATGTATTTGTGTCTATGCCCTGCAAAATAATAATCTCCAATACATGTGGAACTTGGTTAATGGTAAATGCATATATGTTTTAAGATTGCTTAGCCATCGGTATTTGTTTTGTTGTATTTCCTGTCTACTTTAGGTATATTTCTTATGCTATTCTGATATGTCCTCCTGCAATTGGTCAAACACCAAAACTTATGGAAATTGTTAGTTCTAAAGCCCTATGTCTAAGTTTGGTGTCCATATTGGTTCATTTTATGTGATAGTTGATGGTTAATAAAAGGATTTAAGGACCACCAACAAGCTCTCCCACACTTAGCCCTTTGCTCGTCCTCGAGCAAAGCTTAGAGATAAAGGTAATCATGAGCATAACATCCTAAGATATATGGCTTACATGAAAGTTATTCCAACACATTCTTTATACAAGGTGGGATTTGTGACGTTAGCTAACATGTTTTCTTGGGTTGTTGAAAAGCGGAACAGTTCTCGAAACAAAGTCATCTTCTCAATTTCACATCATAGCGACTTGGAGTTTTGGAGTTTTTCTCAAGAAAAAGCATAGTTCACTTTATACTCCTCAAATGGCACTCTCAAATCATTCAATTGTGTATAAATCCTTACCAAGGCATATCAATGTTTTGCCTTCTCCTACTTCTAAAAAGGTTTATGTGGAGCTTTAGGTAGGGATAAACAATATAGCATACTTGTATTGTATATGTTGTTAAGTCAAATCGAGGATCCAAGGAGAGAAGTGTCATACTCTTAGATCAAGATGTGTAATTGTGTGGAAAAATAGTGAACTATACTCCTTTTGTAGATATGATCTCTCTCTATAACCCTATTATTTTGAAACATGGCTATCCTTCTTTCTTCTTTTTTTCAATACATGAGCCTTCATGTGCTCATCATTTTTTTCTTTTGTACTTGGACCTTCATGTGTCCATATTTTTTAAGCCCTTTTTTCATAGCCCATGTTTCTTCTTCTAAACCACATATTTAGGGAGAGATCATTATCTTTTTAGAACGTGGAGTATTTCCCTAACAAACATATTTTTGTCTACCCCCAGTGTAGGAGTAGAATTTTTAGTGGATCTTGATGGAAGCATGTTTTTGCATACTCCCAGTGTAGGAGCAGCATGTATATGTGGGTGTACATGATCTTGATCTTGGGAGCATGATAATTCTCTCAACAAGGGTCAACAAGACTTGACCAAACTCAACACAACAACAAGCAGCTTATGTAGAAGGCGAAACTTTGCAAGATGTCATATTTGGCTTTGGTAGGAATTTGCTCACCAATTGAGGAGTAAGTGATACTATGGTTTTATAACATTTTTATTAAAATAAATTCTCCAAGTACTTTGAATGGAAACGGTAGGATTTCTAAGTCAGAACTATATCATACCTTACAACAACTTAGTCAACATGATTGTCCTATTAGAATATTTTACCACAAGCATAAGTGTATGTATATGGAACAAACTTTATGCAGGTTTCTATCTTGGAGATGGTATGAACATGTCACTTTTGGAATTCTGAACGAAGTGTGGTTTATAAATTTGCATGGAGATGGAGCGACATTTGTTTTGCATTTTTAATTTGTTCAATTTTAAATTTCAAAATTTTTAGAGAGTTTGAGGGTAGCAGTTGCACAAACCACCATTGAAGAGAAGGAGTTGAGTCAGAGGTGACTTGGCTAATCCAAAAGTTCAGCCAATCTTCTCTTGAGCCATTTGTCCTATCCTTCTGCATGTTGGATCAGTCAATGTTTGTGCAACTGTGATGGTGCGAGATCTCGAATGTGTACATGTCAGTGCCTAAGAGATCTCTCCTACACTTATTCTTGTACCTGTTTATTTAAACAAAAAGAAACAAAGGTGGAAACAAACAAGGGCTCTACCGATTTGAATATTGGGGAGCCTAAATTATTATTATTATTATTTTATATACTTTTTTTGTGTTCACCTAACTTTTTATCTTTTAACTCAAGCAAGGCTAAAGTAAGTTTGCAAAACAAAATATATCCTTGATTTAGTCTCCATATTAGATTACTTTCCATTTGTTTATGAAAATGATAACTCAAGGTTCATTAATCAAGATTAAACACCATGTCTAATTTTGATTAAAGAAGGCTATTTTAACCTAAGCACCATGCTTAATTTAAAAAGCCTATGGATGTACTCATGAATACACCCAAACCAGAGCATACTACATAAACAAAGGAAGCATGAATTTGTTATGAGCAAGTTAATTCTTATGGAGACAAATATGAGTAAAGGAGTTCGTGAACTTTTATTTACCTTTGCATACCTGAGTATATTTACCAGCAGCATATGTGGATGAAAGCTATGGGACAGCTGCAGCGGTTACATATGGCCCAACTCAGGCAGGCCATAAGGCTAGATCACACACACAACTAGTGTATATGGACCAGGGGCCTTAGTGGTAGCGAAGGTCTAGAAGAGAGGAATCCTCCTTCTCTTTTTATTTATATATCATTTTTTCTTCTCTCTCTCTCTCTCTCTCTCTCTCTCTCTTCTTCATAATATTTTTTAGCTCTCTTTTTTAGCAAGGTAGAGCTAACATCATTCATTTTTTTAAAGCAGGATTGTCTTTGGTATGTATGGAACTTAGGACTCTCACCATCCTCCCCCACACTTGGACTTTTGTGTAAAAGTCATGTGTGTAGAGTCAGGGCCTTCTCTTGAGTGTGTTCCATCACCAAAGGGCATCACGGCGTTTAGTTGTTGCAGCTCTCATGTTTTCTAGCATCGTATTCCCCATGTTCTTCTTAGTCTCAACTTGAAATGGTTAGTGACAAGAATACCCAAAGGTGTATACTAACTTGATAACATGTTCTTGCTTTTATTGACAAGAAAGTTTTTTTTAATCATTATTATTATGTATATATTTTTTGTGATAATCCGAGGTATCTCCCGAATAATGCTTTATTTCTGGTCATAAGCTCGCTCGTGGGAACTTCATCTTGCAGCTAACAATGGTGGTGTAGTTCCCAACTTCACCACTAAGCATTTAGCATTTTCGTTCAAGCTGCAAGGTTAGTACCATAGTGCATCCACGAGATTTATAATATTTGTGATAAACATATGCATCCAGAACCATCCTCTTAAAAAATTTGTAGACGAGGATCAAGAGGTGGTTGTGACCCTCGTAGAAACACGTGATGCTAAGTGAAATGATCTCTGGATACTTTGAAATTGAGCATGAAATGTGAGGGGTCTCAAAAGTAAAACTTTCATGCTCATTTGTGGAATCCCTCCTTTTGGACTCCAGAGTTGGTGTTTCATGAATGTCCATGGCACAGGGAATTTTTGTTCTCAAGGGATGCATCGATTGAATCTAGTCCACTATTGAAATGTCCTAATGGCTAGAGGGGTGAACAGTCTATTGAAAATTTCTACAACAACACTTAGCAAAGATGTTAGACAAATATGAGGTGAAGCGAATGTTGGTTTAGCCTACTAAAAATGCAAGCCACCTATGTAGCACCTAGTTTTAAGGATAAAACCAAATACACACCATATGTGAGCCCAGGAAGTCAAATCTCACATATAGCAACAAATAAGGGTAATATCATAAGACAATGCTTAATATATAATGTACTTTGATTAAAGGATATAACCTTAGACAACAAACAGCAGTAGGATAACTCTAATCTTCGGGTGTAGTCACCAACACCACAGGGACAACTAACTGGTTGATCACAACTGACAGGTTATTTCCAAAGTATTGAAAAGTAAAGCAAGCATAAGTATATGTCATACTCAACAAATATAACATGGGGTTCATGAGGCTCAAAAGGTTGACACTGGTTTAACTGCATTAGCTTTTAGTGAGTCATCTTTTAGCAATTTGAGTAGCAACAAGTTTATCACAAGCCCATGTAAACACATGATCAGGTAAACATGAATAATGAATAGCATCAACAATTAATTAATAGTGATTATCTATTCCATAAGGGTTCCAAGGCCACTCATGACTGTGAGCATGGCTGATATACCAGTTTTACACTCTGCAGAGGTTGTATACTTTCGTAGTGAGTCGTGGTACCCATGTGCCCGAGTTTATAACTCCCAAAACACTTTCAATGTGAGCTGGCAGGGGTCACTATAAAGTCTTTCAAAGGTTCATCTAACAGGTTAGGACCGCTAGGATTCCAATTGGCAAACAGATGTAGAGCTCCCCTTCCAAATGGTGCATTCCGCAGTAGGCTATACACATAAGCACAGAGGCTGCACTATACCTGATTCGGCAAGCCCCTTTTGCGCCATAAAGGTAACCACTAACAAGCAAGAAAAGGTCCTCATACTTGACTAAAGCCAGAGCCATGTGGCCCTCATAGTTGTACTGTAAGTCTCAGATGCTCACTTACAGATAAGTCCTTAAGGAGAGGAATAACTGCCATAAAGTCCTTCTGATATCCAAGAGAAACTCCTGTGCATAGGTATGGACAGGTAATCTAAACTTCCTCGTGGGATGAAAAATAGCTAGTGCAATAAAACAACTATAACTCTCATTACAGTTAATCCAGTGAAGCTGTAGTTTATACTATTGGAAATCTTATAAAATTCCCTACAACTTTCATGTAGAACACTTTGCCAGATTCTATAGTTAAGGTAGTCGAACATAGTGCACAACAGAACTGTTCTAGGTTTCAGACAGCGCAGTTGCATCGTCTTGTGATTTTCATAACTCCCAAACCATAATAGCTATGAGGGAAGTTCTTGTGGTCATAGAAAGATATTGAACTGTACTATTCTCCAAATTTTCCCCTGATTTTTGGTCTTCCTAAAAACAGAGATATAAGCTAATGATGATAGGTTGCTCTGAAAGTCAGGATATAGAAAACAGGGGATAACCAAAATCTAACTATTTATTTCATTAATCCTTATACCTTAGGCCTATGAACTAAATGAAATTGTGGTCAAACCCAACAAGATCATTGCACTCATTACAAAGATCCAAACCAAGCATAAGCACTAAGACAAACCAACCAAGCACTAAAGGTTCACAAGGCACACAGACTCAACTAGACTCGACTTTCGCTACTAGCAGTTTTTATTACATAAAGGGGCACAAACTCCTACTCCTTAACCAAGGTGTGGCTGCAAGGGCATCTAGGGTAGCATCTCTTACATGACAGTGAAGGGTGACACATCCTCCACTTTGTTGATCTTGGGTAGTCTGGCATGACTCCTTCATTCAGTCATTCTAATCAAGGGCTTCTTTCAGGGTTGGGCAGTCACTAACACTTACTGGTGGCAATCTTGTAATGATCTGACTCTGGCCACTTCCATGGTGTAACTATGGATTCCTTTGTGGGCAAAATTTAGCATAATGTCCTCTTGTTGGCAACGACAACACACGATCTTATCTAGAACCTCATGGTGTCATGTTTTATAGAATTGTTACTTGGTATGTCATTAGCTTGCTGACTCTGAAGGTTCATCTTTGTTTGACTAATTTGCTTCTTGGCTCGCATGGTCTTTTGGGGCTAAAACTCCTTATAGGTGATCGTCCACCCATCTATGTAGACCTCATATGAAGTAGTTTTAGATTGAGAAACTTCCTGGCCCTTCAAGGTCTAGATTTATCAGGACAAGGGATTAGAGCTAGATGTGACAATGTAGTAGAACTCAATTGTTGATTGTTTCCCACTAGTGGCTCTAGTGAGATCGCATTTCTCTTCTTGTCCACATTGACCTCAAAATTCGGATTCACCTTGACTTTCCCCTTATTGGACTTGTTTTGAAGATAGGGGAAACCATAATGCTTACAACAATGACATTGATCTTGAATTCTAAGCCCCATACCACTAACACCTTTAGGGGATTTCATATCCTTCCAAGCTTCTGCTACTTGTCTCTTCACTAGTCCCTTTGGTATTTTGGTTTGACCTTGTGGCAAGCACTATTGAGAACTCCCATGTTGAGTCATTCCTTTTAGTACTTATTTTTGCATAGCTAAAAGCTTATCCTTGTCGAATGTAGTCAAGGACAACGTAGCTTTGTCCTCCTGGCCTCTTGCTGGTGGTCTCCTCATTATGATCCGTCTATTTAGACGAAGAAAGAGGATTTAGAATAGAGACAAAGTTTTATAATAGAATAGGGACCAAAGTGAGCATAACATTTAGAAAATAACAAAGTCAGAGAGGGAAGCAAGAAGTAAGCATAGATGAAAGCATGCTAAATGTCCAGTTGTAACTAGGCTTGCATCCTATAGTCAGTATTGCTCTGATACCACTTTATAGCACCCGATTTTAAGGATAAAACTAGATACACACCATATATGAGCCTAGGAAGTTAAATCTCACATATAGCTACAAATAAGGGTTATATAATAAGACAATGCTTAATATATAACATACTTTGATTAAAGGATATAACCTTAGACAACAAGCAACGGTAGGACAACTCTGATCTTCAAGTGTAGTCACCAACACCACAAGGACAACTGACTAGGTTGATCACAAGCCTAACTCCTCTAGACTCTAGCAATTTGGTACCCGATCTGACATTTTTTCAAAGTATTGAAAAGTAAAGCAAGTGTAAGTACATGTCGTACTCAACAAATATAACATGGGGTTCATGAGGCTCAAAAGGTTGACACTAGTTTAACTGCATTAGCTTTTAGTGAGTCATCTTTTAGCAATTTGAGTACCAACAAGTTTATCACAAGCCCATGTAAACACATGATCAGGTAAACTTGAATAATGAATAGCATAAACAATTAATTAATAGTTATCATCTATTCATAAGGGTTCCAAGGCCGCTCGTGACCGTGAGCACGGCTGATATACCAGTTTTACACTCTACAGAGATTGTACACTTTCATAGTGAGTCATGGTAGCCATATGCCTGGGTTTATAACTCCCAAAACACTTCTAATGTGGGCAGGTAGGGGGTCACTATGAAGTCTTTCAAAGGTTCATCTAACAGGTTAGGACCACTAGGATTCCAATTGGCAAATAGATGTAGAGCTCCCCTTCCAAATGGCACATTCCGCACAGGCTATACACATAAGGACAGAGGCCGCACTATACCTGATTCGGCAAGCCCCTTTTTCACCATGAAGGTAACCACTAACAAGCTAGAAAAGGTCATCATACTTGACTCAAGCCAGAGCCATGTGGCGCTCTCAATTGTGCTGTAAGTCCCGGATGATCACTTATAGATAAGTTCTTAAGGAGAGGAATCTAAAGCATTTAGAAAGTAGCTAAATACTCCAACCCCCTTTTATCAGGTTGCTAAAAAATTATCTTTTAGAGTTTATTGCATATACCATTAGTCAAGTTACTCGATCATGGTTCCGTTGAGCACTAGCATAGCTACCCAATGCATATCTCATAGGTGACAAGGTATAAGTTCAATTCTAGAAAATCCTTAATTATAGCAAGGAGACACATGCATATGAATTAAGTGTATTAAAGTTGATAGGAAAACAAGGATGGCCCCATGCTATAATTGCCTTAAACTTAGATCCTTCTTCTAGTCTAAAGCTTCAAAGGAACTCCTTCTTGATCACCACATAAAGCTCACCGACTAGGCAATATCATAAAGCACCACACAAGCATCCGAACAGACATTCATAACAGACAAATATGACTAAATTAGATCAGTACACCAATCAATAAAAAGGTTTGAAAACTAATCTACACATTGCTACGAGCACACAGACGCAAAAAAGCACTCTAATCGGAGCTACGATGAAAAACAAAAAACTACTGAAAGATTATTTGATAGATGAAAAGAAAACTATAGGCTTTGTTTATTTTAAATAAATCAGGTATAAGATAGTTTAGAAAAATAGCTGGATTGAATTAGGTCAAATTATATTTGATTTGGAAAACCAAAATAAAACAAATCTTATTTTATTATTTAGAAAAGATCGAGGTGGAAAACCTAAATTGCTTAATGGGAAACTAATTGCATATAGGTTGCTCAGATTAATATTTTATTTGAAAGTGCAGAACATGCCAAACAACATTACTAACACAGTAGATCATATCATTATGAATCTAACGCAACTTGAACAGGTCAAAACGGAGCAAAAACACAGAAGTTATGGCATAAAGAAGGTAGTGGCAAAATTGTAATTAACTAGAACTTATTTTCGAATTAAAACCAATCCAAAATAAGATTTTAAAACAGACCAAGGACTTTGGGTTGATTTTGTAAAAGTCATGGGTCTCTTTAGCAAAACTGAGCAACAGAAAGGTATGTTCTAATTTGTATCATTGATCGCGGATCGGACGATCGAGATTAGAAGTGAGAGAGAGGGTGGGTGCGGACGGACGGAACAGTACCCCAACGGCGGCTGTCATGGCTAGGAAGCTTGGACCTCATCGGCATTCATCCAAGTGATGATTTCAGGCATCATTGGCCAAACCAAGGGCATGGAAAGAAAGAGGGCGATGGCGAACTCAGCAGTGGGGTTGAAAAGGGGCACAAGGGCATAGAGGCGGCGTGAGGCTCGACCCGGTGGCTCAGGTGTTTCAGTTGCAGCTCTAGTGAGCTTGTAGCAACAGAGAGAGAGGGAGAGGAAAAGCGTGGTACCGATCACTTCCTTACCCTGCAGGGAAGCTCGGTGAGGTGTTTTCATTGGCAGAGAGGCGTTCCACGGCAGCTATTATGGCAGCGGGCGAGCTCGGCACCTCGGCAAGATCCAACGCGACGGCTGTAACACCCTCAGTGTTACACTCTAAATCATTTACTAAAACATGTTATGAGCATCATGTTTATGTGTTAATGCATGTGATAAAGTGTGTAGATCAATTTCTTGTAACTTAAAATGATCAATAAAATGTTAAACGAAAGTTGATTCAATAGTTCAGGTATATCAAGTAGGGTTTAAAACCAATTTTTATTAAGCAAAAATGATAGAACATGTATGTGACACTTAAATGAAGTTTGAAATATGAACTTTTAGATGATAATGAAATACTTGGTATTGAAAAAGAATATTGCTAAGTAATATTTTTAGTAGCTTAGAAATGCAATCTAAATTAAGATTAGCTCAAACACTTAGAAAATTTCTAAGCTTGTGGACAGCTAGACGCTGCTATGTTTAGCAATTTATTTGGAGAGATTGGGTTGAAGACTGGTGTAGTGCTATGATTCAATTTAGTAGTTCCATCTTGAGTGTAGTGAAGCCGGTTTAGGTTTAGGAGCAACAGTTTGGTCATGATCAGGGCTTTAAAATTCGTGCGAGTCACATGTCTCGGGTTGGTTGGCGCAATGTGTGTGGTCACAACGCAGCCTCCCCATGCCATGCGCATGGTCAGGTCTCGTGCGGTCACCCTATGCCACCACGCTAGATCAGTCGGGCCACCTAGGCTTGGCCGAGGCTGGCCGTAGCAAGCCATTGCCCCCGCGCCCTGCTGCCCTACCTCGCGCTACTGCCATTGGCGCTGCCATGGCCATGCTATGCTACTATCGCATCATCATACTGGTGACTAGCCTCATGTCGTGATGCTACCACTACCGTCGCATCATCGTCGTGTCCACACCTATCCGCTGTAACCCAGCGCCGCTACCGGCCCAGTTCATGGCCGCCGCTGCCGTGCGCACGTGGCCAAGCTGATGTCTCCATGTCATTTAAGGCACTGCGGCCACGTGGGCCACGCCAGTCGGACGTGCGCATGCCTTGTCTGTAGCACCTATGTGAGGGTGTCCTGATCGCACCGCTCGCATCCCGTCTAAGCTAGGACGAGCTAAGCCCACCTACCGCGCCTCGTCTCTCTCTCTCTCTCTTGCTGCCGCCATTGAGCCACGCCATTAAATTCATCAGGGAAAGATCACCTCAAGTTGATTCGTCACATTGTTGGCTCCATGACATAGCTGCCTAGCCACCTGTCCCTACCCCGCCTTGAATGGAGCCCGGTCGAGCTCCAATTTTGGAGTTTCTTCTATCACCGTGCTGATAAAGCCACGTCCAGCTGCGGGTGAGGGTAGCTCTCCCATCATTCCTCTTGAGCCAATTCACCTACACCACTAGCATCGCCTTGACTCCCTCTCCACCTTGTATGCCTTAGTCGAACCAGCTACCTGCCTCCCCTTCAATGTTGACATGATCAGTGCCACCATGGTGCGCTAGCCGCATGGCTCGGACCGCACGTGGCCAGCCTTCCTCCATCATCTTCCACCCCAACTATCACCTCGGCCTGGTCCATGGTAGCCTCCTAATGCTCACGCGCTAATCAATTAGGCCTATAGCTAACCTAGCCCACCAGAACAGTGGCGCCACCATCGTGGATGGCCGCGCGTCGCTGCAGCCTTCCCCAGCCAGTCGTGTCACCCTGCACTGCCGCTTAGCATAGCCGCTCAGGTCAAAGATGGTGATTGACCCATTAGGTGGGCCCGCGTAGGTCCTAGGTGGTCGGCGTAGGCACTCAGTACCGCCGCTCACCGCAACGCCATGCACTGAGTCACCGAGGGTGCGCGCAGGTGAATTAGGGAAAGGCCAAGAGGTTAAGTGAGAAGTTATGAGAGAGGGGGAAA
Source organism: Miscanthus floridulus (assembly GCF_019320115.1). NCBI lineage: Eukaryota > Viridiplantae > Streptophyta > Magnoliopsida > Poales > Poaceae > Miscanthus > Miscanthus floridulus. The sequence continues at coordinate 92,090,556 of NC_089597.1, forward strand.
TAGTGTTAGTAGTTAGTTGTAATTCAGGAGAAGTGCGAGGTCTATTTTGCAAAAACATCAGCATGCGCGGGGTTTCCCCATTGCGGGCCATCTCCGCGTGGGCTAGCGCCATGTGGGCCGCACCATGGGCCGTCGCGCGCGCTGTGTCGTGTGGGCCGCGCAGGAGAATTCATTTTTCTTTTTCATAAGGAATTAGAAATAGTTTTCTGATATAATTTTTGAGCTAATCTTTGGTAAATCATATAAAATCATGTAGGTGTCTAAAAATTATGAAATAAATTTTGTTAAGTTTCTAAAATTACGCTCTATCTATTAGTGTACTTAGTTCATATATTTGCATGTTGATACCAGGAGCTATTAAATCATTTGAAAATGTTTAATATTGTTAGGAGAATTATTGTAGGAATTTTTATGGTAAATTGGTGATAGCTTTAGCCCTAAAAATTTTATAGCAAGCATCGTGGTATTATTATGTGTTCACTGTAATTTTTGTAGCTTTAGAATAGACAAAACATAAGGGTAGTTAAATGCTCTTGGTTTTAAATATACATTAAATCATTAGTAGAAATAAAGATATATCCTTCATTTGTAAAGCTAGGTGTTTGTTAGTTGAACCCAACACTTTGCTTGGTAAAGATTATAGTTAGCTTAGTGCCTGAGTCATTAGAGCTAGCTTAGTAGCTTAGTATGTGTATTCTTATTTTAAGAGATGCTATTGCATAAATGCTAAGTGTTGCATCATCATCGCATGCATGTAGAGAATGACTTGGTGGAGTTCATGACCACCAGAGAGTAGGAGTATGAAGAGGTGATCGAGGAGTATGAGAAGGAGGTCCTCATATAGGAGGAAGCCTCGGAGCCATCGATGACTGACATAGCTGACAATCCGCCTGCCCAAGGCAAGCCCTGGTGCATAACCCTTGTTTTGAATAATCACTGGATATATATATGTGATGTGCATTTACGTTACATGATTTATGTTGAAACTACATGCATAGATAAACCTACCTATGAGTCCTACTAGCATAGTTCGAGTAGCTGCTATGCTTAGGCTATCGATAGCGTGAGTAACCTACCGTTACTCACAACTAGGTGATTATTATTATTACTCTCATGATAAAATGGTGAAAGGAAGTGGAGATCAGATATGGATATGTACGGGTATTGGTGGGTGTAATAGATTGTGTCCCACGGCCAACGGGGCATAGCTTGGTTACACTATTTTCCCTATCTTTATCGGTTAAGGACCATCCGTTGCTGTAGATGGTAGTCAGGTCATAGACTTATTATCCTGAGCACATACTTGCTTATGGGAGCAGGAAATCTCGTTGCTCTCTTATCATGGGTTCTGGCTCTTTTTGGACCAACTGATTGAAGGCAGGGGATGGTGGAGGTCTAAGAACAACACTTGAGTCCAGGGACTCAGGAGTGGGGCTTGGAGTCCAAGTTTGGACAGGGACCTAGGACCCCTTGACTAGGAGAGTGGTGGGTTTGTCTTGCTTGTGCCTAGGGGTACAAGCAGGGCATGTGTTTCGAGGGTACCCAGCTGGGATACATTGGTTCACAAATCACCTGTGTGATATGGTACGACTTTGCTATGGTCTAGAACCATAGTAAGAACTAGGAAGATGAAAGGGGATGAATGGATCTGATTGCTCAACTCTTGCTTGAAAGTAGAACAGGTGCTTACATAGAATGGTTAGCTAATGAACTAATCATGACTACTAATAAAACACATACATAAGGATTCACTACTAGTAACGCTTTTCACAAAAAGGAAACCTAGCAAACCATAAAGCATATCATATCCTTTGGAGTTAGGAAATTATTCTCACTAGTCGGGTAAGTCATGTGAGTACATTATGTACTCAGGGTTTATTTACAACCATTGCAGGTGTAGCTTGAGGAGTGGTTGTTGTGTGGAGGATTTTTCTAGTGGATACAGATGGATCCTTGTATCTTATCATTAGATGTTTATTTCAATTCCAATATTTATATTCTATACTCTGAACTTGGTATTGTAATAATGTATTTCTGAGAACTCTCGTTGTATGAAATGGACTAAGTATTGTAAACCCATTCTCATTATTGGATTCTGGGTGTAAAATGTGGATTGTTTAAGTTCTCCCTTGGGGTGTGCTCGATGGAACTGTCTGATGTGGCCAACTTTCGGGGGGCTTAGTGTCTAGCGAAAGACGAGTGCCTCCGAAGGTGGGTTATTTTGGGTGGTTCTACCATAGTGGTGGCACGAAGCTAGGGCTAGGACGGCTGCACTTGGGTTTGGGATGGAGGCGGCAGGGTCACAGGGCTCAACTTATATAGGGGCTCGATGTAGAGAGCACACCAAATCCCAAAGAATCGAGCGGCGATGGTGGTTTCCTATCCTAGGATGGAGTCTTGCTAGGCTACGATGGAGGTAGGGGATGACACCGATAGGTGGGTCCCACTAGTCAGTGAAGCAAGAAGGCGGGGCTAGGGTGTCAGCAAGGGAGAGTGAGGGAGGTGCTCCACGCGGGCAGGCCTGGATGGGAGCTGGGCCTCAGGGTGGAGTAGGCCTGCATGGCTTGGACCAAAGCGCGAACTAGGCCTCCGGGCAGGCGAGGAGGGAGGGTAGCGCTCATGGATACTCTAGCTAGGATGCAGGGTTGGGCCTCCTATGGGAAAGAGAGGTCAGCATGCCTAAAGAGAAGGAGAGGGAGTTGCATTTTCTTTTCTTTTTTGAATTTCCAAAGCCATTTTCAAAAGCATTTTAAATCCTTTTGAGTTTTAGTCAAAACCACTCAACTCCAAGAATCAAATGCTGCAGCATGAATGCACAACCATGATGCTACATCCTATGATGAATTTTAATTTAATAAATTTTTTATTTTCCTATGTTCTCATGAGCACAAAAATATATAATTAAACCATTTTAAGCCTATTTCAAAAGAAGCAAATTTTATGGTGTTACAATTCTACCCCCCCCCCTTAAGATGAATCTTGTCCTCAAGATTCAGAAGCTGGTGATCCTAAGAGGAGGATACTCCACTTTTGAATCTTTGTCTCTTCCTCGAGTTGTTCTCTCTCCTTAGTAACATTTCCGTTCTACTTTCCTACCCCGATAACCTTACTCCAAGTACTTTCTCAAGTATTTCCAAGATTTGACACATACTTCAAACAACTCTCAGGTGACTCCAAACACTAGGACACTTTTCCTTTTTAGTCCATTCTATCAAATCTCTTTCTTCATATGTTCACCTTCCAACGGAAGCCTTCTTACTTTCTTGGTCCACAGTAGATTCTATCACCAACTTCAAAACATTAATGATTATTTTCCAGTTAAGTTGCTCGAACCTTGAATACAATTCTTAGTCCTTGGTGTCACCCGAATCTTCTTAGCATAACTCTCCTTTGCTAAGGGCATCAGCCACAACTTTGCTTCTCAAAGTGATAGCAGTTTTCCAAGTCATAAAACCTTGATTGCTTCAATCCAACAATGATGTCACAAGCTCAAAACCATCTTAGTGAAGATGTCCTTTAGATTCTTGTGATCCACCTAGATGTCACTTTTTGTGCCCAAGTAGATAGTACCTCCATGCTCCACCATGGATAACTCTAGATCATACTGTTAGATGTTCCATCTCATGCTTTCTTACATAAACCTCTACTTTTTCTTCTTGCATAAGGACACATCCCACACCTTGACAGGGTGCATCATAGTGGATATAAAGCTCTTGTCCTGATCTGGCCAAGCTAATACATAGGTTTTACTTCAACCTCTTTTTTTACTCCCTCAAATAACTACCTGAGGTCTCTTGATCTGAACTTAAAACCTTCTCTAGTAACACTATCAATATCTTGACAATCTTGGATAAACCTCCCTTGAACCTCTAACCAAACCTCATTATTAAAAACTCTGAGTTTCTCTCACATCTTTGAGTGGGTTCCAATCACATCACTAACTTTCTTGATACCTTTTCTCCCTACTTCCACTATTTATAAAATAACATATCCATGTAGAGAACTCACTTGTCAGGCTTGGCGTCACATTGAGGTTTTTGGAGCCAACGCAGAACCAACTATAGATGTCCAATATCTTCTCCCTATGTCATCATCACCAACTCATCCTCGGTATGGTGAAGATTGAACTCACAACCGATGATAGCTTGAACCGAAGATCAATCTTGATGAAAACATGATCTCCTTGCAGATGATCCAAATTATCAATCCTGAGCAAAGGACACTAGCGTTTGAGAGTGACTTCTCAACCATGGGGGTTAACCGATACTTCCAAGTGAAGAACTAGAACATACAAAACCTTCTTTACTTTGGCTACCCCCCTTAAGAAGAATTAAACTAGGGGACACCAAAGTAACTTGCATCTCCTTCTAGACATGATAACTGCCATAAAGTCCTTCTGATATCCAAGAGAAACATGTGCATAGGTATGAACAGGTAATCTAAAATTCCTCGCGGGATGAAAAACAGCAGTGCAATAAAACAACTATAACTCTCATTCCGTTAATCCAATGAAGCTGTAGTTTATACCATTGGAAATCTTATAAAATTCCCTACAACTTTCATGTAGAAGCACTTTGCCAGATTCTATAGTTAAGGTAGTCGAACACAGTGCACAACAGAACTGTTCTAGGTTTCAGACAGCGCAGTTGCATCATCTTGTGATTTTCATAACTCCCAAACCATAATAGCTATGAGGGCAGTTCTTGTGGTCACAGAAAGATATTGAAGTGTACTATTCTCTAAAATTTTTCCCTAATTTTTGGTCATCTAAAAACAGTGATATAAGCTGATGATGATAGGTTGCTCCGAAAGACAGGATATTGAAAATAGGGGATAACCAAAATCTAACTATTTATTTCATTAATCCTTATACCTTAGGCCTATGAACTAAATGAAATTGTGGTCAAACCCAACAAGATCATTGCACTCATTACAAAGATCCAAACCAAGCATAAGCACTAAGACAAACCAACCAAGCACTAAAGGTTCGCAAGGCACACAGACTCAACTAGACTCGACTTTTGCTACTAGCGTTTTTATTACATAAAGGGGCACAAACTCCTACTCCTTAACCAAGGTGTGGCTGCAAGGGCATCTAGGGTAGCATCTCTTACATGACAGTGAGGGTGACACATCCTCCACTTTGTTGATCTTGGGTAGTCTGGCATGACTCCTTCATTCATCATTCTCATCAAGGGCTTCTTTCGGGTTGGGCATCACTAACACTTACTGGTGGCAATCTTGTAATGATCTGACTCTGGCCACTTCCATGGTGTAACTATGGATTCCTTTGTGGGCAAAATTTAGCATAATGTCCATTCTTGTTGGCAACGATAACACACGATCTTATCTAGAACCTCATGGTGTCATGTTTTATAGAATTGTTACTTGGTATGTCGTTAGCTTGCTGACTCTGAAGGTTCATCTTTGTTTGACTAATTTGCTTCTTGGCTTGCTTGGTCTTTTGGGGCTAAAACTCCTTATAGGTGATAGTCCACCCATCTATGCAGACCTCATATGAAGTAGTTTTAGCTTGAGAAACTTCTTGCCCTTGCAAGGTCTGGATTTATCGCATAAGGGATTAGAGCTAGATGTGACAATGTAGTAGAACTCAATTGCTGATTGTTTCCCACTAGTGGCTCCAGTGAGATCGTGTTTCTCTTCTTGTCCACATTGAACCTCAAAATTCAGATTCACCTTGACTTTCCCCTTATTGGACTTGTTTTGAAGATAGGGAAAACCATAATGCTTACAACAACGACATTGATCTTGAATTCTAAGCCCCTTACCGCTAACACCTTTAGGGGAGTTCATATCCTTCCAAGCTTCTGCTACTTGTCTCTTCACTAGTCCCTTTGGTATATTGGTTTGACCTTGTGGCAAGCACTATTGAGAACTCCCATGTTGAGTCATTCCTTTTAGTACTTGTTTTTGCATAGCTAAAAGCTTATCCTTGTCGAATGTAGTCAAGGACAACGTAGCTTTGTCCTCCTGACCTCTTACCGGTGTTCTCCTCATTATGATCCGTCTATTTAGACGAAGAAAGAGGATTTAGAATATAGACAAAGTTTTATAATAGAACAGGGACCAAAGTGAGCATAACATTTAGAAAATAACAAGGTCAGAGAGGGAAGCAAGAAGTAAGCATAGATGAGAGCATGCTAAACGTCCAGTTGTAACTAGGCTTGCATCCTATAGTCAGCATTGCTCTGATACCACTTTGTAGCACCTGGTTTTAAGGATAAAACTAGATACACACCATATATGAGTCCATAAAGTCAAATCTCACATATAGCTACAAATAAGGGTAATATCATAAGGCAATGCTTAATATATAACATACTTTGATTAAAGGATATAACCTTAGACAACAAGCAGCGGTAGGACAACTCCAATCTTCAAGTGTAGTCACCAACACCACAAGGGACAACTGACTGGTTGATTATAAGCCTAAGTCCTCTAGACTCTAGCAATTTGGTACCCATCCAAGATTTTTCCAAAGTATTGAAAAGTAAAACAAGTGTAAGTACATGTCGTACTCAATAAATATAACATGGGGTTTATGAGGCTCAAAAGGTTGACACTGGTTTAACTGTATTAGCTTTTAGTGAGTCATCTTTTAGCAATTTGAGTAGCAACAAGTTTATCACAAGCCCATGTAAACACATGATCAGGTAAACTTGAATAATGAATAGCATAAACAATTAATTAATAGTTATCATCTATTTCATAAGGGTTCCAAGGCCACTCGTGACCGTGAAGCACGGCTGATATACTAGTTTTACACTCTGCAGAGGTTGTACACTTTCACTAGTGAGTCATGGTACCCATATGCCCGGGATTTATAACTCCCAAAACACTTCCAATGTAAGCAGGCCAGGGGTCACTATGAAGTCTTTCAAAGGTTCATCTAACAGGTTAGGACCGCTAGGATTCCAATTAGCAAACAGATGTAGAGCTCCCCTTCCAAATGGCGCATTCCACGCAGGCTATACACATAAGGACAGAGGCCGCACTATACCTGATTCATCAAGCCCCTTTTGCGCCATGAAGGTAACCACTAACAAGGTAGAAAAGGTCCTCATACTTGACTAGAGCCAGAGCCATGTGGCCCTCACAGTTGTATTGTAAGTCATGGATGCTCACTTACAGATAAGTCCTTAAGGAGAGGAATATGAAGCATTTAGAAAGTAGCTAAATACTCCAACCCCCTTTTATCAAGTGGCTAAAAAGTCATCTTTTAGAGTTTATTGCATATACCATTAGTCAAGTTACACTGATTATGGTTCCATTGAGCACTAGCATAGCTACCCAATTCATATCCCATAGCTGACAAGGTATAAGTTCAATTCTAGGAAATCCTTAATTATAGCAAGGAGACACATGCATTTGAATTAAGTGTATTAATGTTGATAGGAAAACAAGGATGGTCCCATGCCATACTTGCCTTAAACTTAGATCCTTCTTCTAGTCCAAAGCTTCAAAGGAACTTGATCACCACGTAAAGCTCACCGACTAGGCAATATCATAAAGCACCACACAAGCATCCGAATAGACATGCATAACAGACAAATATGACTAAATTAGATTAGTACACCAATCAATAAAAAAGTTTGAAAACTAATCTACACATTTCTACGAGCACACAGACGCGAAAAGCTCTCTAATCGGGCTACGATGAAAAAGAAACAACTACCGAAAGATTATTTGATAGATGAAAAGAAAAATATAGGCTTTGTTTATTTTAAATAAATCAGGTATAAGATAGTTCAAAAAAATAGCTGGATTGAATTAGGTCAAATTATATTTGATTTAGAAAACCAAAATAAAACTAATCTTATTTTATTATTTAGAAAAGATCGAGGTGGAAAACCTAAATTGTTTAATGGGAAACTAATTGCATATAGATTGCTCAGATTAATGTTTTATTTGAAAGTGCAAAACATGCCAAACAACGTTACTAACACATAGATCATATCGTTATGAATCTAACGTAACTTGAACGGGTCAAAATGGAGCTAAAACACAGAAGTTATGGCGTAAAGAAGGTAGTGGCAAAACTATAATTAACTAGAACTTATTTTTGAATTAAAACAAATCCAAAATAAGATTTTAAAATAGACTAGGGACTTTGGGTTGATTTTGTAAAAGTCATGGGTCTCTTTAGCAAAACGAGCAACGAAAAGGTATGTTCTAATCTGTATCAGTTGATCAGCGGATCGGACGGACCGAGATTAGAAGTGAGAGAGAGGATGGGTGCGGACGGTCAAAACAGTAGCCCGATGGCGGCGCCATGGCCGGGAAGCTTGGACCTCACCGACGTTCATCCAAGTGACGATTTCGGGCACCATTGGCCAAACCAAGGGCATGAAAAGGAAGAGTGGGCGACGACGAACTCGACTGTGGGGTTGAAAAGGGGAGCAAGGGCATAGAGGCGGCGCGAGGCTCGACCCGATGGCTCGGGTGTTTCAGTTGCAGCTCCGGTGAGCTCATAGCAATAGAGAGAGAGGAGAGGAAAAGCACGGTACCAGGTTGCTTCCTTACCCTGCAGCGAAGCTCAATGAGGTGCGTTCCACGGCAGCTATTACGACGGCGGGTGAGCTCGGCACCTCGGCGAGATCCAATGTGGTGGCAGGCGCAAAGCTAGGGCTAGGATGGCTACGCTAGGGTTCGGGATGGAGGCAGCGGGGTCACAGGGCTCAACTTATATATGGGCTTGGCATAGAGAGGATGCCAAATCTCGAAGAATCGGGCGGCGATGGCGGTTTCCTATGCTAGGATGGAGTCCTGCTAGGCTACGGATGGAGGTAGGGGATGACATCGATAGGTGGGTCCCACCAGTCAGTGAGGCAAGAAGGCGGGGCTAGGGTGTTAGCGAGGGAGAGCGAGGGAGGCGCTCCATGCAGGCGGGCCTCAGGGTGGAGCAGGCCTACGTGGCTTGGGCCGAAGCGCAAGCTAGGGCCTTCGGGCAGGCGAGGAGGGAGGGCAGTGCTCGCGGCTACTTGGCTGGGCTGTGGGGTTGGGTTGCCTATGGGAAAGAGAGGCCAGCAGGCCTAAAGACAAGGAGAGGGAGTTGCATTTTCTTTTCTTTTTTTCGAATTTCCAAAGAGATTTTCAAAAGCATTTTAAATCATTTTGAATTTTAGTCAAAACCACTCATCTCCAATAATCAAATGCAGCAGCATGAATGCACAACCATGATGCTACATCCTATGATGAATTTTAATTTAATAAAAAAATTTATTTCCCTATGTTCTCATGAGCACAAAAATATATAATTAAACCATTTTAAGCCTATTTCAAAAGAAGCAAATTTTAGGGTGTTACAACCTATCACAATTCTAGTATCTATAGTCTCTATCCACACAAAGGCTATGTCACTACACTAAGTTAGTGAGCTCTCAAAGACTAAATAAAGAGCCTCACTAATCACTAGACCCGACACAAGCTAGCTCTCAAAACTAATTACTTTAAAGAGCTTAGCTGCACTAAGAATGTAATACAAGAGAGGTGATGATGTTTATACCAAAGTGTCGAGGAGTGTGCCAATCACAAGATGATGGACCCAATCAATCACAATCAATGAAATCCTCGGACAATGATGACATATAATTTTTTATCGAGGTTCACTTGCTTGCCGGCAAGCTAGTCCTCATTGTGGTGATTCGCTCACCTGGAGGTTCACACACTAATTGGCATCACACGCCAAACCCTCAACTGGGTGCCGAACAACCAACACAAGATGAGGATCACACAAAGCCACAAGCAATCCACTAGAGTACCTTTTGGCTCTCCACTGGGGAAAGGTCAAGAACCCCTCACAATCACCACGATCAGAGCTAGAGATAAGCACCTTCCTCCGCTCAACGATCCTCGCTACTCCAAGTTGTCTTGGTGGTGACAACCACCAAGAGTAACAAGTGAATCCCGCAGTGAAACACGAACACCAAGTGCCTCTAGATGCTATCACTCAAGCAATGCACTTGGATTCACTCCCAATCTCACAAAGATGATGAATCAATGGTGGAGATGAGTGGTAGGGCTTTGCCTAAGCACACAAGGTTGCTATGTCAATGCAAATGGCCCAAAGAGTGAGCTTGAGCCAGCCATGAGGCTTAAATAGAAGCCCCTACAAAATAGAGCCATTGGGCTCCTCACTGCTGCCTGTCACGTGCTGACCAGACGCACCGATCAAAATGATCGGATGCACACCTCAGCGTCCTGTCACCTAACATCGTCCACATGTCCCCACATTTCAATGTTGATTGCCTAATCTTAATGGCTAGTTAGCCTCACGCCATGTGTTAAGTCGCAACCGGACGCGCTCGAGAGCAACCCGACTCACCAGTGCCACGTCAGGTGCTCACAGCACCGCGCACCTCCAACTGATGATCGGATGCACCGATCAGCTCGGCCTCCCAGCGTTAGGTCATTTCCAGAGAGTTCCCTAAGCGGCAAAATAGCAACCTGACACATCAGGTCCATCATGACCGGACGCGCCGCTGTGTCTGCTTGCCCTTCTCCTCTCTGCTCGCTGTTATGTCAGCGTATGTTAGTTGTGACCGAACGTAGGCCCTACGCATCTGGTCACAATCACTATGCTAAGTCCGGTCATAGGCCAGACACCCCTGAGCGCGCCTCCTTTGTTTATAATTGATCGGACGCTGGAACCCTGAGTTCGGTCACTTTGAACTCAGCGTCCGGTTACTGTTTGATAGTGAAAAACACCTCCTTCACTTCACCAACTTCTCCACCCTTGCTCAAATATGCAAACCACCAAGTGTTTCACCTTGTGCACGTGTGTTAGCATATTTTCACAAACATTTTTAAGGGTGTTAGCACTCCACTAGATCTAAATGCATATGCAATGAGTTAGAACATCTAGTGGCACTATGATAACCGCATTTCAATACGAGTTTCTCCCCTCTTTAATAGTACGGCTATCAATCCTAAATGTGATCACACTCGCTAAGTGTCTCGATCACTAAACCAAAAAGCCCCTATGGAATTTCACCTTTGCCTTGAGCTTTTTTATTTTTCTCTCTCTTCTTTTCCAAGTCCAAGCACTTGATCATCATGTCCACACCATCATCACATCATGATCTTCACCATTGCTTCACCACTTGGAATAGTGCTACCTATCTCATAATCACTTTGATGAATTAGGTTAGCACTTAGGGTTTCATCAATTTACCAAAATGAAACTAGAGCTTTCAATCTCCCCCTTTTTAGTAATTGATGACAACCCTTTCACAAAGATATGAATTGAAATTCATTTGAATCCATGTTGCTTGCCCAAGGATATTTACAATGTGTAAAAGGATATGGACAAGTTTCATGAATCCCAAATGGTAGCATTAGCTCCCCCTGCATATGTGCTAAGAGTTTTGATTGAAGCTTGCACATATGCATGGATTGGAATTTGGGAGGGCAATGTCTACCAAATGATGCCAAGGTATAAGACATGGACCTTTGAAGCATGATACCAATAGAATTGCACCAATATACCATCCTTAGCACCATTAGTAACTAGACATACACAAAAAACTAGAATACCCCATGAGATCAACATTAGAAGCAAGGGTCTAGTTTTTCACAATACAAACACAAGTATAGTTACTCAACCTATGCATGCTAGTTTTTCATTTCATCATTCAACCCTACAACTAGCATACACCACACAAACATGGAATTTTAAATTAAAAACTTGTGCCATGCAAGCAAACATATGAAATGCACATTCAAATGCAACATTCAAGTTCATGAGCTTGCTCCCCCTACTTGTGTGCTCAAATTTTAATTGATCCCCTTACTTTGTCATATCTCCCCCTATGTCAAAGTTCTTCCCCTTAGTGATTACTTCTTCCCCTATCTCTTGTATCTTTGTTTCTCTCCCCCTTTGTCATCAATGACCACAAAGGTTCAAATTTTAGATAGGTTAAGATTATCAAAGTCAATCAATGGGGTGAGGATCATTTTTATAAATTTGATCCAATCTAGAACACTTGTCAAAGATATTTAACTCGGTTTGATCCAAGGACAAGCTTCTTCACACCTCCAAATAAGAGTTATCGTGTACCATGTTGAGTTAAACACTTATAGCTCATTTTCTAGATCAAACACTAGGTTCACAAGCCCACAAACATGTCATATGCTACCACTAGATCAAGCCAAGCATAGAAGCACTAGTGGTACCATACAAGCATCAAATTCATTTTAATTTCGTGAAAGAGCCTATAAGACGTGAGGAATGATTAGATGCAATAAACATGTCCTTAGTAAGGAATGTATGCCATGCCAACCAACTTTTACCTTGGTTGCTCGAAGGAGAGACATGTCATATAAGTGGGGGGTGCATCAACACATATTTGAGAAATCCAATATGTTCAACTCATTCCTTAGCTTGCAAAACCTTTTCTCATCCAATGGCTTGGTGAATATGTCAGCAAGTTGATCTTTGATGCCTACACTCTCAATGCAAATGTCCACTTTTTGTTGATGATCTCTAATGAAATGGTGGTGGGCATCAATGTACTTTGCTCTTGCATGTTGAACCGGATTGTTGGTGAGTATGATTGCACTCTCATTGTTACATAGCAATGGCACTTTCTTGAACTTGATTCCAAAGTCATTCAATGTGACCTTCATCCAAAGAATTTGTGCATAACAACTACCTGGTGGATATGTATTCGGCTTCGGTGGTTGATAATGCAACACTATTTTGCTTCTTTGATGACCTAAAACAAGTGATCTTCCCAATAGTTGACATGTGCCCGAGGTGCTCTTTCTTTCAACCTTGTATCCCGCATAATCCAAGTCGGAGTAACCAACTAGCTCAAACTTTGCTCCTTTGGGATACCACAAACCAACATTTTGTGTATGCTTCAAGTACCCCAATATTCTCTTTGTAGCCTTCAAATGACTTTCTCTTGGTGAGGACTTGGAATCTTGTACACACTAAACATGACATCCTGGCCTTGATGTAGTCACATAGAGTAGGCTTCCAATCATAGACCGATGCAACTTTTGATCCATCATGTTGCCATTTGCATCACTATCCAAATTGCCATTTGTTTCCATTGGTGTACTAATGACTTTGCTATCACTTCATGCCTAAACTTCTTGAGCATGTCCTTTGATATACTTGCCTTGACTCACAAATGTACCATTCTTCAATTACTAGATTTGAAGACCAAGGAAGTAACTCAACTCTCCAATCATGGACATCTCGAACTCAATAGCCATCATCTTGCCAAACTCTTCACAAAAGTCTTGATTGGTTGATCTAAATATGATGTCATCAACATAGATTTGCAACATAAATAAGTCTTTGCCAATCTTCTTGGTGAAAAGAGTGGTGTCAACCTTGACCATTATGAACCCTTTAGAGAGTAGGAAATCTCTCAACCTCTCATACCATGCTCTAGGTGCTTGCTTCAAGCCATACAATGCCTTCTTCAATTTGTACACATGGTTGGGCTTCTTGTCATCTTCAAAACTGAGAGGTTGCTCAACATAAACTTCTTCATTGATGTAGCCATTGAGAAATGCACTCTTGACATCCATTTTAAAGAGATTGATGTTGTGGGCACAAGCATAGGCTAGCAAGATTCTAACTACTTCTAATCTAGCAACTGGGGCATATGTTTCTCCAAAGTCAAGACCTTCAACTTGAGTGTAACCTTGTGCTACCAATCTTGCTTTGTTTCTTACTACTATCCTATCTTGATCTTGCTTGTCTCTATAGACCCATTTGGTTCTAATCACATTGTGTCCCTTTGGTCTCTCTACTAATTCCCATACTTGATTTCTTGTGAAGTTGTTTAATTCTTGATGCATTGCATTCACCCTAATCAACATACTTCAATGCTTCATCTATCTTCTTTGGTTCAATGAATGACACAAATGAGAAGTATTCACAAAATAATGCTAATCTTGATCTTGTTTGTACACCTCTAGAAATATCTCCTAATTATAGTGTCCTAATGAATGATCTCTTGCAATATGAGTTGGTTGGAATATTGGAACATTGCTTGCACTTGCTTGATTATTAGGTTGAGATGATGTACTAGCCACTTGTTGATCTTGCACATTATCATGAGAGCCACTTGAACTTGCTTGATTAGTGTCAACTTGCACATTTGAGTTAGAGAGCACTTGCACTTGATCATCCTCTTCATCAATCATTTGCCTAGGCCTCAATTCACCAACATCCATGTTCTTCATGGCATTTAAAAGTTGAATGCCTCTAACTTCTTCTAAGTTCTCATATTTATCTTGGGAACCCTTGGTTTCATCAAATTCAACATCATGAACTTCCTCAAGAGTACCACTTGCCAAGTTCCAAACTCTATATGCTTTGCTTGTAGTGGAGTATCCAAGTAAGAATCCCTCATCACATTTCTTGTCAAACTTGCTCAATCTAGTGCATTTCTTCTAGATATAGCATTTGCAACCAAAGACCCAAAAATATGCAATATTGGGCTTTCTACCATTCAAGAGCTCATATGGTGTCTTCTCTTTCAAGGGGTGACAATATAAGTGGTTGCTACAATAGTAAGCCATGTTGATAGCTTCAGCCCAAAAAGATTGACTCACATTGTACTCACTCAACATTGATCTTGCCTATGTCAATCAAGGTTCTATTCTTCCTCTCAACAAGGTCATTTGATTGTGGAGTGTACTTGGCCAAAAATTGATGTCTAATTCCAAATTCATCACATAACTCATCAATTCTAGTGTTCTTGAACTCACTACCATTATCACTTCTAACTCTCTTGATGGTTGTTTCAAACTCATTATGAATGCCCTTGACAAATAATTTGAATGTTACAAACACATCACTCTTGTCTACTAGAAAGAATACCCAAGTGTATCTTGTATACTCATCCATTATCGCAAAGCCATATTTGTTTCCACTGATGCTAGTGTATTGTGTTGGCTCAAACAAATCCATGTGCAATAACTCAAATGCTTTGCTAGTGCTCATCATGCTTTTCTTATGATGGGTGTTTCCAACTTGTTTGCTGGCTTGACAAGAGCTACAAAGCTTATCCTTTTCAAACACAACATCTTTCAAGCCTATAACCAAGTCATGCTTAACCAATCTATTCAATTATTTCATTCCAACATGACCAAGCCTTCTATGTCATAACCAACCCATGCTAGACTTAGTGAACAAGCATGTTGATAATTGAGCTTCACTAGCATTGAAATCAACTAAGTATAGATTCTCATATCTAAAGCCTTTGAAGATCAAGTTAGAGCCATCTACACTTATGATCTCTACATCGTCTACCCCAAATATGCATTTGAATCCAAGATCACACAATTGAGCCATGGATAGCAAATTGAAGTTCAAGCTCTCAACTAGCAACACATTAGAAATGCTCATGTCATTGGATATTGCAATCTTACCAAGCCCTTTGACCTTTCCTTTGCTATTGTCACCAAATGTGATACTATCATAACCATCATTGCCATTGGTATTGATTGAGTTGAACATTCTTGCATCACTGGTCATGTGTTGAGTGCACCCTAATATCAAGAACCTAATACCTTCCTTTGGCTTTGTAATTGACCTACAAAAGAAGATTAATTCTTTTTAGGTACCCTAAACTTGCTTGGGTCCTTGAAGGTTAGTTACTAAGCTCTTTGGCACCCAAATGGCTTTCTTCTTTGACCCCATCCATGGTGCACCAATGAACTTAGCCTTCACACCATTAGTACCCCTGGTAAGCACATAGAAAGAATCAAGCTTAATTAAGGATACATTGGCTTAAGACTTCTTGTTCATGCACTTTTGCTCTACATGACCAACTTGCTTGCAACTACTGTAAAACTAACCATTGTTCTTCACAAAACTAGTCTTGTTAGGAGCAAAGGCCGCATTATCTTTCTTGAGAGTATAGCCCAATCCCTATTTGTAGAGAGAGGCTCTTTAGCTACCCAAGCACATAAGCAAGCGGTTCTCACCACCATAGGCTTTGCCTAAGGCACGAGTGAGCTCATTAACATCCTTCTTGAGGGTCTCATTCTCAACCATTAGTGAGGCATCACAAGTGAAACCATCACTACTAGATGAGGTAGAAGTGGAAATGCTACAAGAAGGGTTAGTAGGAGCAACAATGATAGGCTTATAGAAAGATTTCGTCAATTCTATCACATGTTAAGCCTTTGTCACATGTTACAACATGCTCCTTCTCATTTTGCTCATCAAGTAGAGAGGAATGAGCTTTTTCAAGCTTCTTGTGAGCCTTGCCAAGTTTCTCATGGGCTTCCTCTAGCCTCTCATGAGATGCATTGAAGCTCATCAAAGGCTTGCTTATGGGCTTTTAGTTCCTTTCATAAGTCTTTGCATTCTCTTCTCTTAATATCAAAATGTTCTTTAGCATCTTCTAACATGTCAATTAGTTTATCTTTAGTGGGTTCATCATCATTGTCACTTTCACTTTCACTTTCATTATCATGTTCCTCATCAGCATCCATCATCACAAGTTTGTACCTTAGTGGCCTTAGCCATAAAGCATGATGGAGTGTCGAAGAGAGAAGGCTTCTCATTGATAGCAATGCTTACAAGAGCCTTCTTCTTGGTGGTCTTGTCATCATCACTATCATCATCATCACTTGAGGAAGCATCACTATCCCAAGTGACCACATATGAACCACCCTTCTTCTTCTTGAAGGTCATCTTGACCTTCTTCTCTTTCTTTTCCTTCTTATTCTTCTTCTTGCTCTTCTTGATATCAGTCATCATTGTCGCTATTGTATGGGCATTGAGCAACAAGATGATCCTTGCTTTCACACTTGAAGCACCTTCTTGACTCTTCCTTGTTCTTAGATGAAGACTTCTTTCTTCTAGCATGATAGCCCTTCTTCACCATGAACTTGCCAAATCTCTTCACAAAGAGAGCCATCTTCTCATCATCCATCTCATCAAAGCTCAACTCTTCATCTTCACTTGATGATTCTTGTTTAGCCTTGCCCTTGGATGGTGTGGCCTTGAATGCCACACTCTTCTTCTTGTCATCCTTCTTCTCCTTTTCTTCCTTCCCATCATCATCCCTATATGTGTCATCGGTCATCACATCTCCCAACACTTGGTTTAGGTGTCATGGTGTCCAAACCACTCCTCGCTAGAATAGTGACCAATGTGCCAAATCTTGATGGTAGGCATCTTAAGAACTTACGAGAGAAGTCCTTGTCCTTTACTTCTTCTCCAAGTGCTTTGAGATCATTGATAAGCACTTGAAGCCTATGGAACATCTCTAGCATACTCTCATCCTCCTTCATCTTGAAGCTTGCAAACTTCTCCTTGAGAATATATGCCTTTGCACCCTTCATGGCTTGAGTGCCCTCAAAGGATACCTCCAACTTCTTTCATGCCTCATGAGTCATCTCAATATTCTTGATTTTCTCAAATGTTCTCTCATCCAAAGCATCATGAATGGCACTAAGAGTAATGTCATTGTTTTGGAGCAATACTTCTTCGGCGACGGTGGGAGCCTCCTCATTGGCAATCTCAATCTTGGTCTCCACCACCTTCCAAACCTTTCTATTGATTGACTTGATATATATTGTCATCTTAGCCTTCCAATAGGGATAGTTGGAGCCATCAAATTGGGGTGGCTTCTTCATGTTGTTGATTTGAGCCATTTTGACACCGAAGGTTGTTAAGCTTCAAATCAAGGTGATCATGGCTCCGATACCACTTGAAAGGTCCTAATAGCTAAAGGGGGGGTGAATAGCATATTGAAAATTTCTACAACAACACTTAGCAAAGATGTTAGACAAATATGAGGCGAAGCAAATGTTGCTTTAGCCTACTAAAAATGCAAACCACCCATCTCAATTCTAGTATCTATAGTCTCTATCCACACAAAGGCTATGTCACTACACCAATTTAGTGAGCTCTCAAAGACTAACTAAAGTGCCTCACTAATCACTAGACTCGACACAAGCTAGCTCTCAAAACTAATTACTCTAAAGAGCTTAGCTACACTAAGAATGTAATACAAGAGAGGTGATGATGTTTATACCGACGTGTCGAGGAGTGTGCCAATGACAAGATGATGGAGCCAATCAGTCATAATCAATGAAATCCTCAGACAATGATGACACATGATTTTTTACCGAGGTTCACTTGCTTGCCGGCAAGCTAGTCCTTGTTGTGGCGATTCACTCACTTGGAGGTTCACGCGCTAATTGGCATCACACGCCAAACCTACAACTATGTGCCGCACAACCAATATAAGATGAGGATCACATAAGCCACAAGCAATCACTAGAGTACCTTTTGGCTCTCTGCTAGGGAAAGGTCAAGAACCCCTCACAATCACCATGATCGGAGCTAGAGATAAGCACCTTCCTCCGCTCAACGATCCTCACTACTCCAAGCTATCTAGGTGGCGGCAACCACCAAGAGTAACAAGTGAATCCTATAGTGAAACATGAACACCAAGTGCCTCTAGATGCTATCACTCAAGCAATGCACTTGGATTCACTCCCAATCTCACAAAGATGATGAATCAATGGTGGAGATGAGTGGTAGGGCTTTGCCTAAGCTCACAAGGTTGCTATGTCAATGCAAATGGCCCAAAGAGTGAGCTTGAGCCATCCATGGGGCTTAAATAGAAGCCCCACGAAATAGAGCCGTTGGGCTCCTCACTGCTACCTGTCATGCGCTGACCGGACATGCCGATCAAAATGATTGGATGCACGCCCCAGCGTCCTGGTCACCTAACATCATCCACGTGTCCCCGCATTTCAACATTGATCGCCTGATCTCAATGGCTAGTTAGCCTCGTGCCATATGTTAAGTTGTAACCAGACGTGCTTGAGAGCAACCTAACTCACCATCGCCAGCATCAGGTGCTCATAGCATCCCGCGTCTCCAACTGATGATCAAACACACTGATCAGCTCAGCCTCCCAGTGTTAGGTCATTTCTAGAGAGTTCCCTGCATGGCAAAACAGCGACCTAACACGTCAAGGTCCACCATAGCTAGACAGTGCCGCTGTATCCGCTCCTCCTTCTCCTCTCTACACATCGTTACGTCAGCGTACTTCAGTTGTGACCAGACGCAGGCCCTGCACGTCTGGTCACAATCACTGTGCTGAGTTCGGTCACAGGCCAAACACCCCTGAGCGCGCCTCCTTCGTTTATAATTGACCAGACGCTGGAACCCTGAGTCCGGTCACTTCGAACTCAGCATCTGGTTACTATTTGATAGTGAAGAACACCTCCTTGACTTCACCAACTTCTCCACCCTTGCTCAAATGTGCCAACCACCAATTGTTTCATCTTGTGCATGTGTGTTAGCATATTTTAACAAACATTTTAAGGGTGTTAGCACTCCACTAGATCTAAATGCATATGCAATGAGTTAGAACATCTAGTAGCACTTTGATAGCTGCATTTTGATATGAGTTTCACCCCTCTTAATAGTACAAGCTATCAATCCTAAATGTGATCACACTCGCTAAGTATCTCGATCACTAAACCAAAAAGCTCCTATGGAATTTCACCTTTGCCTTGAGCTTTTTTGTTTTTCTCTTTCTTCTTTTCCAAGTCTAAGCACTTGATCATCATGTCCACACCATCATCACATCATGATCTTCACCATTGCTCCACCACTTAGAATAGTGCTACCTATCTCATAATCACTTTGATGAACTAGGTTAGCACTTAGGGTTTCATCAATTTACCAAAACCAAACTAGAGCTTTCAACTATTGAAAACGATGTTTGGATGGCCAGAGGGACATGTCTTAAGTTTGAGCGAGGGTGATGGAGAAGTGAATAGGGTTACAAATTTTATCTCCTCGAATGGGTTATGATTAGGGAAGTTGCTTCGCCATCAGGATTTCTAGGTGAGGGATAGGAGTGGTGGAAGCAGTTGTTCCCAACTTTTCATCAAGGCTCCCATGGGAAGGTTTTTCTTGGAAAAGTTTTTCTAGAGGGTATCCTATGAGCAAATCAAATTTGAGGATGGCAAAGATGTGGAAATCTAAGTGAACATCAGTTTTGTTAATTTCAATTGGCACAGCCCTAACAATCCCACTACACTCAAAGATAAGTCCTAATGGACTTTTGAAAAGTCTATTGGCTAGGACTAGTGGCATGTTACTCAAGAGGTTTTGTGCTAGGAATTCTGAGATGATACTAGTCTTGACTATGGGGTTGTACAGAGCTTCTACATTTGTTCCCCTTAACTGAGCAAGGCATGGTCATCGAAGGTGAAAGAATTCGAATTGCTTTGGAAGAACATTTCACGTCGATCAACCATTCCTTTGATGGTTCTACTTTAGGAAAAACTTTCTCAGAAGGACGTGTAAGCTTTTCCTGCCCAACATATTTCGAGGTGTTGTCACAATCCTCAAATTCAATAGGGAACTCCGAAGGGTGAATTAATCTTTCCTTCGGTGTTCATGGTTCGGGTGAGGATTCATGAGTCGAATCTAAAGATGCTAAAGGTTTGGATACAACTGGTGAGGACTCCTCAATACTCGATGTAACTTTTGCCTAGAGAGATTTAGTTCTTATGACGGAAGAAGAGTATTTGTCTATGAAGTGCTCAAGGAATTCTACTTGTCCCGACATAGTTTTGTGTGTAAAACAACCTCTGATAGTCACGTCTAGGCATAGGTTAGCATCCATGTCAATACCCAAGCAAAAGAATCACAGCAATATGTTGTCAGGTAAAGACAAGTCTAGGCCATGCGTGTATTAATGCTAAAAACCTGGCCCAGACTGCACCTATAGACTCCTTCTTATACTGCTCGAAATCGAGGATCGCCCTTGGTAGAGAGTCGATACAGGAACATAGAAAAGAATTCAAGACAAAATTTGTCTTTAAGTTCATCCCAGTACCCATTTATACTTTCTATGGTGTGTGTGTGTACCATTGCTCCACCTTCCCTATGAGAGAGAAGGGAAACAATTTTCACCTTAGAGTTTCTTGTGTCATGCTTGAGATGCTCAAGCACGAACACATCTCCTCGAACTAATGCAAGTGATGGCAAGGGTTATCATTACATGCCCTGAGAAGGGTTGTGCCCGAAACCATGGCTTTTAAACTAGGGTGGAGTTCATAGCCAGATGATAATGGTTTTAAAACTGGTGATGGCTCAACGAACTCCACCTTCGAAATGGAAGGGTTTAGAATTTGGGTTGGCTTCATGATAAAAATATAAAAGAAACTATTTTTGTTTTTATAAAAAAAAGAAAAGATAAAAGATATGAGGATGAACTAAGTTCAAAGAAAATAGCAACCGTTCCCCGACAATGACGCCAAAAATGCTTGTTGGTATTTCTTAAACGTAAACAGAAATAATCGGCAAGCGCATGGAATTACCGTTGTAGCACTTCACCCGGAAGTATTCAGGGTATCGTATTTTTCATAGGGAATGGAGGTACTCTTCTAGCTAATTCATCCAAGGACAACACAAGGGTAGAGTTGGTAGAGGTTGAGATGGATTCCTATGGTTTAGAGTCCAAGGATAGATAAACTCTACTATTACTCACTTGCTTTGGGAACCGGTGAATACCTGGTCTGCCAAGAATTGCTGGCCTGTAGCTCTACATCAAACCCCAATGTGGGGGATTACAAGGGATGGACAGGGCTATCACCACCTACTGCCTACCCCTCAACCAGTGGAGTATGAGACAAACGAAGGTAGCCTCTAGCCTAGACACCACGTCTATGCTTTTGACTACTACTCTAGCATGCTAGCAAGGGTTATCCATCTTTATCAGGGCCCTTCTACTAGAGCATCCACCATGGGGATGGACGACAAACCCGCAAACAAGTAAGAGTAAAGCTTAACTAAACAAAAGACTTTATACTATAAGAACCACGAACACTCACTTAGCAGGAAAACCCGTTGAAGTAAAGATGCTCGTCGAGGTACAAGTTAGGGAGACACCGACAAGTCTGGTGCTTCCCCTAGCTCTCCCTTACATCTCTTCCTTAAAACTCTAGCTAGCTACTAGGGCCTAAGCCCTTTAGAGTGTAGCTCTAACTCAAGTGAGGTGTGCTCTTCTTCCTTGTAGTGTTATTTTTTAAAAGGGACTCTACCCCTCTATTTATACAGGGAGTAGGGTGGTGAGGAGGCTATCTTTGGTGCCAAATCCTAGTCTCCACTACCTCTGCATGGCTTCATGCCACCGCTAGAAGAAAGGGGCGGCAGAGCAGTGCCTGTGGGCGGTCGGCCACCCCCTGGGGTCGGCCAACCCTTGACCGAACCCTCTCACCACCGCCTTCAGTGGTGGACTACTGAGTGGATGTGGGCTGCTCCTTGGGTGGTCTTTCACCCAGATAACTTGAGTTGATGGGCCTTTCCATTTATTCTTTGTGCATGTCTACTTTACGCTTTGTCGAAAAGTGCCTCCTTGGTGTATTTTCCATGTATTTGTGTTTATATCCTACAAAATAATAATCTCCAAATACATGTGGAACTTGGTCAATGGTAAATGTATGTGTTTTAAGATTGCTTAGCCACCAGTGTTTGTTTTGTTGTATTTCGTGTCTACTTTGGGTACATTTCTTCTGCTATTCCGATATGTCCTCCTACAATTGGTCAAACACCAAAACTTATGAAAATTGTTAGTTCTAAAGCCCTATGTCTAAGTTTGGTGTCCATATTGGTTTATTTTATGTGATAGTTGGCGGTTAATAAAAGGATTTAAGGACCGCCAACAAGTAGCTACATCCTTCTTCTGCTTCTTCTTCGATCAGGGGTGTTTTTTTTTCTTCTTAGGAGTTTTCTTCTTCGTTGCTGCCTTCTTTTTCTTCCCCTTGGATGGTCTAGCATCATCAGCTGTGCAATCTATCCTCTTCCTATACATGCATTTTCTAGTAAATAATAGTAAATCATTTGAAGTAAAGGTAACCACAATTCAACTAAAACACATATAATAGTAAATAATTCAAAGTAAAGATAACCTTTTCTTTGTTGTAGCACTTTCACCACCTCTCCAAGCATCTCAAGCTTGCATGTCTTGGAGAAGTGTCCAAAACCTTCACACCGTTTGCATCTCACTTTCTTTTTGTTGGCATTTTTCTCTAGACAACCCCTTTGCCTTTGCACCTTTGGCCGACCTGGTGCTCTTCCCAGCAAAGGTGGGTAAACATTGAACCCAAGATTAACGTCTGTCCACTAGGACCTATCTGTCATTGGTTAAACTCTGCCTTCGTATGCAGCTCTAAACTGTGCAACTAAGTAATACTCATGCACAAAGCCCCTACTGCTTTATCTAATCCTTTACAAGCATCTGAACATAAGACTAGTCCTGGTGGGTCTCCTATGACTTTATGCAAATTCTCAAGGAACCACTTCCAGTTATCCTCAGTCTCTAAGTCAAATACAGCAAATGCTATATGGTACAACTAGTTATGCCCATCAACACTTGTTGCTGAAGCCAACTGTCTAGTGTACTTTCCATTCCAAAAAGATGCATCTACTCCTATGAAGGGTCTACAACCAGCTGGGAATCCATCTACGCATGGCTTCAAAGCAATAAAAACCCTCTTGAACCTATTCTTATTACCAATCTTCTCTAACTCTATTTCCACAAGACTTCCATGTGAACTTTGTTCAAGTTGAGTAGCCCAATTAAAAAGAAGTTGGAAGCTTTCCTCATACTTACCACGAATTTGATCCAAGGCTACTTTCAAACCAGACCACGCTTTTGAGTACTTTAGCTTTATACCAAAGTCACCCTCCAATTTGTTTTTTTGCATCCTTTGCTCCCTTTGTTGGGTTCTTCTTAACCCAATCTCCAAGCCTATCAGCACACAGCCCTGAGTAGCCATTTTCCCTTCTGTAAGCTTAGTAGTAGGACAATTGTGCTCTATAGGAAGTGCTTTGATCTACAGAAAGACAGATAGACATGTCATTTATTTCCAAATATGTGATGTTTTCTTGTCAAAAATGGTGGAAGCACGAATTCTCCAAGAGGGCAAGCCCTCAGCAGCATACTTTGCTATGAATCTTGTCTTGTCTGTCTTGTAACCAACAGCAAACTCAAATCCAATCTTCACTGCATAGTGCCTTATTACTTTCCTAAATGCAATGATATCAGAAAACAACTCCCCCTTCACTATTTTAGGATTCTTAGGATCATGCAGTACATGGACCTCCAACGGGTCAGCGTCATCCACCTCTGCCTCAACATGGACAAAATCATCAGATGGTGTAGTAGAAGCATAAGTGTTAGCATTGTCAGTTGGCTATGCAAACTGAGGAGTAGGTGGCACTGTATCATACATGCCCTCATCATCAACTCCCACATATTCTTTGGCATTATCAAACATATTAGGCTCCCTATCTGACTCTAATTCATGCACTAGCCTTTGGATTTTTAGGAGCAGCACTAGTGGGTTGTTTAGGCATGTTAACAACTGGCTCTAACTGAACATCTGCATTAGTAGGAGAAACCCCACATAGAGGCACTAGTACATCAAACTCAAGTTCCACACAAACTACCCTATCAAATACACCTACTACAATCTGGCAATTCATCTCCTCCTTATACATTTCAAACAAATCAACCATCTGTATCTCATCAACCAATCTGGCAAAGTCCTTCAATCTTTTGTCATAGAACCAAACAGTGGATGTCTAGTCATTGCTCAAATTCAATTCAGTTGCTAGACTTTTCAACAGCAAGTCAAGTTGTAGGGTCGAGATGGCGGACTAGAGGGGGTGAATAGTCCTTTCTAAAATCTAATCGCGCCGGCTAACCGAAACAAATGCGGAATGAAAACTATCGGTCTAGCCAAGACTACACCCCTCTATCTAAGTTCACAAGCATCTTATAAAGATCCTAATTGGGCAACAAAGGTGCCGGGCTAGCTAGAGCTCACCTAACAATTCTAGCTTGCAAGGTCACACAAACCTATGCAACTAGTATTTCAAACAACCGGGGGAGCTCTACATAATCTAGTAAGCAAAAGCACAAAGTCACCTAAGCTCACTAGCAATGCTCAATAACAAGGCTACACAAGCCAAATTAGAAAGCACGAAATACTTAGTTACACAAACTAAGAAATGTGACTAACAAGGTTACTAAAACCAAATTAGCAATGCAAGGAAGCTACTCCTATGCAACACAAGCAAGAGGGTAACTAGCAAGCTACATAAGCAAACTAATTACAAGAGCAACTACACAAGCACAATGTAAATGAAAGAAATTGCAAGCTTATGTAAAGGGGATGCAAACCAATGGAAAGACAAGGATGACACTAGCGATTTTATCCTGAGGTTCACATGCTTGCCAACATGCTAGTCCCCATTGTGTCTACCGCTCACTTGGTGGTTCAACGGCTAATTGGCATCACCCGCCAAGCCTGCATGTTGGGCACCGCAAAACCAACCCTAAAAGTGAGGGTAGCTCAATGACACGCTCTACTAGAGTTGCTCTTCATGATCCCCATGGGGTGAGCACAATCCCCCACACAAATCCTCCTCCAGAGCATCGCATAATCTTCTCGCAGTGCATCAACATAGTCACAAGCCACCAAGCCAGTCTAGGAGGTGGCAACCTCCAAGAGTAACAAGCACCACTAGCTTGTAACTCGATCACCTAGTGCCACTTGATGCAACCTCATGATGCAATCACACTAGAATCGCTCACTCACTTGATCGGATGAACACTATCAAGCTCAAGTGAGTTAGAGGGCTCCCAAGCACCACCACACAAGCCACCAAGGCTAGGCAAAGGCTCCTATTTATACCCCCATGAGCAAATAGAGCCATTGCCCCTTCATTGGGCTCACTAAGCACTGACCAGATGTGTCCAATAGGGTGACGGCTAACTTGCTCATGTGCTGAACACTGACTTGACTAGACGCACAAGTCCATGATCAGACGCACCCACGTGGAGTTCTATCACCTATGTGCCACCTTGCTCAGCACTGAGACTGGATGCACCACAACATGACCTGACACTCAGCCAGCTAGAGTCTGATCGATTCCAGTAAGGGTCCAGAGATGAAAAATGATGACCAGACGCATCTAGTACACCCTGACCAGATGCGCCCCTACGTTCGATCATCTCTGGATCAATCTCCACTGTGCCACATCACCACGACCTAATGCATGAATAGTGATTGCTCAGCCTTCGGTCACCACCTCGAACCAGAGTCTGGTTACGCACCTCAGCTAATGACGAATAGGGCTAAATACCGGACGTGTCCAATCGCAATTCCTGGACGTGTCCAGTCATGTCTACAGTCACCTACCCGAGTCTGGCACACCGGACGCAGTCCGGTTTCTGTGTTGGACGCGTCTGGTTATCCCATGACAAGCACGATCAACTCCTTTTCTTCACCAACTTCAACTCCTTTGCAAATGTGCCAACACCACCAAGTGCAAGTGTGTTAGCATTTCACAAACTTTTTTCCAAAGGAGTTACCCACTCAACTTGCCATGCCACTCGATCCTAGCAATGATGCAAAGTTAGATCAGCTTGAGTGGCACTAGATGACCGATATGCAAATAAGTTTGCCCCTCTTAATAGTACGGCCATCTATCCTAAACCCAGGTCATAAACTTCTCTATACACCTATGACCGGTGAAATGAAATGTCCCTAGGTTATACCTTTGCCTTGCGCATTCCACTCCATCTCCTCAAATGTTGATGCAACACATGCACCAACCAATCACAAATGGATATGATCCACTTCATATCATCACGTGACCATATTGGTTCATCGATCTTGACCTTGCTTGCTCTTCATTGTTGCCTTGGTCCATCAGGCGCCAAGTCCACGACTTGCCCTTCACTCTTGCAACCGGTCCATCAAGCCAAGTCTTGTCTTGATCTTCTCCACCTTAGTCACATGACTCCATGTCATGTCTCATATGCAATGAGCTCCTTCATCACATATGTGAGACTTGCAACAAATCCAAGCCATCTTCACTATCATGGCATGAGTTGCTCACACAAGTATACCTATGGATTAATCACCTGTGTATCTCACATTAAACACAACTAGTCCACCTAGGTTGTCACTCAATTACCAAAACTAAACAAGGACCTTTCACAAGTGTCATGGACCCATATTCCACATCCCACTTAATGACATGGCCTTTTGTGTATGATTTCCTACCAGACGAGTCTTTCGAAGCGAAACCTTCAACTTTAACCTCTAGCGTAAACATCTCATCCCTACCATGTAGTAAATCAAACCCCAAATCAAAGTGTATATATGCACAATACATCAAAATTACCAAGCAAACGTACCCTAATCCCCAACTTTGATGACCAAACAGAGACAAATTAGGAGGAAAGGGTACCTGCTTCCTCCGTCCTCCATCGCCGCCGCACTAGTACGACTGAGGAGGCACGAATGACCCTGATGTCACCATCAGGGTGCCTCCATCAACGCAGATACAAATTTACTAGCTAGGTGGTTCGAAACACTGACAGTTGGCACGCTAGGTAGGGGCTTTTTACGTGTCTTGACATCCACATCAGGCCTCAGATGGCTAGTCATGGCGTCAGCTGGGTCCCGGGGAGCACACGTGTGCTTTAGGATCCTAGACTTCATCATCACGATGAAGGGAGAGTTGGAGCAGGCTCTCGCAGCCGTCCAGCCTCTCCACTCCACCAGCCTCGATGCGATCATCAAGGCGCTTGAGGAGTTGCAGCTGCATGTGCAGGAGGCCCATGTCCCTAGGAGAGACTGGCTCCTCAGCTTTGACTATGGGAGGCTCGAGCACCAACTCGATGCCTTCCTAGGACCCCGACCATCCAGAGAGGAGCTACGCTGCCTTACTTTCTCCTTTGCCAATGCCATGATGCAACTCGCCGAAGGGGAACCGCTCTCCCCAGAACACCTCACCTAGGGTGCCCCAAAAGCATTCCTGTTAGGTCTACGCAATGTTGTGGGGACCGTTGTCCACCTCATGGCATAGCGCATGCAACCATCCCCTATGAACGACAAGTTCGTGGGGATGACCGAATACATCGCAGAATCTTTCCATGACGTTCTTGAGGGAGATTTAGAGTTGTTCTCTGACTCTGACTCCAGCAAGGGGATCCATCACCCCTTGCGAGAATGTTTTGTGGTAGGTACCCTTGAGGGACGCATCAAAAGAGTCCATGAGGGAGGGGCTACCCCACCAAATGACCTCAACAATGAGGTCAAGGAAGATGTAGGGGCCCTTCCTCGCATGTGGGTGGAACAGCTAATGGCGCGGCACCAAGAGCTCAAGGATGCAAGACTCCAACTCGAGTAGGAGCGCGTAGAGCTCGAGCGAGAGATCGAGTGCCACAGAGATAGTGGGCGTGCATACACCATGGACCGCAACGTAAACTGGAGGATCATCGAGGATGATGGAGCCCTCCCACACTTTGCCTGGGCAAGCCAGAACATCGCTGCCATGGCGGCCTTGCTCCGAGGGCTCTCGGAGCCCTACCTTACTTTCTCCTTTGCCAATGCCATGATGCAACTCATCGAAGGGGAACCGCTCTCCCCTGGAACACCTCACCTAGGGTGCCCCAAAAGCATTCTCGTTAGGTCTATGCAATGTTGTGGGGACCATTGGCCACCTCGTGGCATAGCACATGCACCCATCCCCTATGAACGACGAGTTTGTGGGGATGACTGAATACATCGCAGAATCTTTCCATGATGTTCTCGCGGGAGATTCAGAGTCGTTCTCTGACTCTGACTCTAGCAAGGGGATCCATCACCCCTTGCGAGAATGTTTTGTGGTAGGTACCCTCGAGGGATGTGTCGAAAGCATCCACGAGGGAGGGGCTACCCCACCAAATGACCTCAATAATGAGGTCAAGGAAGATGTAGGGGCCCTTCCTCGCATGTGGGTGGAACAGCTAATGGCGTGGCACCAAGAGCTCGAGGATGCAAGACTCCAACTCGAGTAGGAGCGCGTAGAGCTCGAGCGAGAGATCAAGTACCATAGAGACGGTGGGCGTGCGTACACCATGGACCACAACGTAAACTAGAGGATCGTCGAGGATGATGGAGCCCTCCCACACTTCACCCGGGCAAGCCAAAACATCGCTGCCATGGTGGCCTTGCTCCGAGGGCTCCTGAAGCCCACAACACTCGAGGATCATCAGAGCCCATCGCGAGATCCACACACTGCTCAAGCGCGTGGTGGTGCAGCAGGTGGAGAGCTCACTGTCACGGTGATGCAAGCTCAACGCTAGTCAACGCGTGCCCTCAGGATGACATGTTAGGGATGTGTCTGTCCACCAGGCGCCGCACCGCAGCCCTGGTGCATGAGCATCTTGGCCTCCACCATGATGCACGTAACACCCTGGATGACCGTAGGCTGTGGATGAAGCGACAGAGAGAGAGGAAGTTGGCCATGGCTACCACCCTCATCACGGTGGATGCTATGATAGTGGTGAGGACCAGAGCCCGAGCCTCGACCTATCGGGAACTCAAGCCTTCGGCCAACACATCCTCAACGCCGCCTTCCCACCATGGTACCGACCACCGACCAACATCCCAAAATACTCTGGGGAAACGAACCCTGGACTATGGCTTGAGGATTACTGGCTTGCTTCCCAAGCCGGTGGAGCGGATAGTGACAGTTTCATTATCTGCAACCTCCCATTGTTCCTGGCTGATTCGGCGCGAACATGGTTGGAGCACCTTTCGCCCAACTAGATTCAAAGTTGGGTGGACCTAAAGGAGATTTTCATGGGAAACTTCTAGGGCACCTACATGCATCCTAGGAACCCATTGGATCTCAAAAACTACCGACAAAAGTATAAGGAAACTCTTCATGAGTACATCTGGTGCTTCTCCTAGCAGTGCAACGAGCTGCCCGATGCTGACGTTATAGGAGCCTTCCTGTCCGGGACCACCTGTGAGTCCCTAGTTCTCAAGCTAGGATGCAAGTGCCCATGAACCAATAAGGAGCTCCTCGACATCGCCACCAGCCATGCCACGGGCGAGGAGGCAGTCAGAGCAATTTTAGACCGTCCCAAGGGCAAGGCGAAGTAGGACAAGGCCACCGGCGAAGGTGCCTCCAACCGCCCCAACAAGAAGAAGAACAAGCAGCGACGTGAGGGCTCACTCATGGCCACTGCCGACCACAAGGGGGGTTGGTAGCCCGTCGAGGGTACCCTAGACCACTTCAAGATGTTGTTCAATGGGCCATGCCCGAACCATGCCTTTCCCATCAAGCACCTATACAAAGACTATGCCCTCATAAAGCGGTTCCTGTCCGGTGACTCCAATGAGGGGGAGCTTAGGAAGGAGCTCGGCTAAGTACCAGCAGGCGTTGTGCTGGTACCACAGCCATTGGGTGTAGGGTTGGGCCTTCAACATCAGGGACTTAGTACTCTGCCTCATCCAGAGCAACAAAAACCGTCACAAGCTCTCTCCGTCGTGGGAGGCACCATACATCGTCACAGAAGTGCTCTGACCCTGGCACCTACAAGCTCAAGACCATCGACAGCAAGGTCTTCGTCAATGCATGGAACATCGAGCAGCTATGTCCTTTTTACCCTTAGCATATGCATGTACCCATGAAAGCTAAGAACTGTGTTTCTGAAATACAAAAATGCTTTCTTTTTCGCTATCTCATCCTCGATCCTTAGTGACACCCGACCCTAGCAACGGCATGGGGCCAGGCCTCACTCAGGAGCTAATAAGAGCATACCTATTTAGAAACAATTGTTGTGCCTGACCCCTTCTCATGTTAAGATCTAAAAGCAAGAGCTGTGGAAATGAACACTGAGTAAAGTTGGTCGAACTACAAGGAACCTACGCCGTAGTAGCTACGGCGTTCATGCTCACCAGCGTGATCAGGGTTCTTTCACCTGCACCTTAAGCTTTATGGCCTTAACAATGGAAAAAGGGTCAGAATGCAGTAACCTTTTTATAACACAAAAGAACTAAAACTTGTTCATTTATTATAAGACCACCACTTCGTTTATCTAACTAACTAATTTTTCTAGGGGACAATCTTATCCTCTATCTTGGTAGATAAGTCATGTGCCAGAGGGGCCACCTCATTCTTGATGTCCTCCGGCTCGGTGTTGGAGTAGCTGAGCACGAAGCCTTGGCTCATCATGCATGCTACCTCTAGCCGCTCCCTCGAAGGATGCACCGAATGACGGTTTGCCCGATAGATGGGCCGAGAACCGCCATAGGTAAGGAGGGATACGGAGCCTTTAGAGTGGGGCTCCCATGGCCCATTTAGGCCTAGGAGTTCAAAGGTTGGCCCACCGATGGGTTCACAACTGCTCAGAGGCGCCTTTAGAGTGAGGGGTGGAAAGGGATGGGCCCGCTAGTGGCCAATACCCAGGTGCACGAGCGCCACAGACATCCTGGCCCATGTTCGAGTCTTGGTCGGTTCACAGTCCATGGTTTTTCCTCAAAGAAAGGTAGTGAGCCCTTGGGACCGGTCGAACGGACCCAAGAACTATATGGATTGGCCACCAAAAAACTAGAGTCGGTCACCAGCTGACCCATGCCGGGCCCCCATGAATAGGAAGTTGGGGCCCCACTCAGACTAGCCCATTAACAGCTCACCAAGCACCATGATTCATTCATCAAGGAAAACATGGCACGGGTCAGCCCCTTTGTTTTATTGAAAAAATGCTTGAGGGAGGCGATCACAAGACGAGCTGATCCCTCGACCGGACCCCTGCTACATGTGGGGCTCAAGGGAAGTTGGACTCATAAGGAGATTGAATACGCGGTCGCATGATGATGGTGGATCGATTGGATCCTAGGGAGGGATCAAAATCAAGAGAAATCTTTTCTGGTCCACCAAATCCTACAGCTACATGTTCCCAAGGAATCTGATCATGACATAAGGGAATTGCAACACTACCAAGACACCTCACGGGCTACAAAGGGACACCGAGGCCCTCAAAGTCCTCCCGCTAGAAAAAACCCTCTAAAGAAGTATTTTACTCCTTCGTAGGCTCAGGGGCTACTATCGGTATCGATATTAGGGATACCCGGAGGAAGGAAGTTAATGGCCATGAATGTTAATTCGCCCAGAGGGTCCAAGACATATTTAAGGTCTCGCCCAACTCAGAGGGCGTGGGCTCCGTCTTGACCGACCCTGAAGGGACGGTTTCTGCCTTGCTAGACCCCTCGGGCATGGCCCCGGGTCACCCAACCCCGAGGGTACAAGAGCCATCTTGCCCGACCCTGATGGCACGGGCTCTGTCTCGCTCGACCCCTCGAGCACGGGCTCCATCTCACCCGACCCCTCGGGCGTGGGCTCCGTCTCGCCAGAACCCTCGGGTGCGGGTTCCGTCTCTCTCGATGGGATCCATACCACCTCCAACCACTATGGGTCTAAGAGTACAACCCCAGGGTCAAACTTCTGACACCGGGAGGGAAGCGGGCACGTCTTGACCTGACTCGTGGTCATGACGAACCATACCTGGGGGCTCACATCCCTAATAGTGTCGGGCATGCTGGTGCTGTGCTGCCTAATCCCCATATGGCTTCTGACAGGAGCAGTGTTTTCCTAAACGCTAAACGGTAAACAGTCGGTCACCTACCGTTTAGCTATTATTAGGGCAAAACGTCCCATTAAACGGGCTAAATGGCCAATTAAACAGGGTAAACGGGCGATTAAACGGAAACGGCGAACCACCATGTAGCGTTTACACAGTGTTTAAACGGGCTAAACGACCGTTTAGGCGAACAGTGGACAGGAGTACCTATTGATCACGTCGTCCGCCGAGACGGGATGGGACGCCATGACCAGCTGATGACGTCGAGGCATGGCACCAATGATGAACAGGGCCGCGACGTGGAGCCATCTCTGTCATCATCTATAGGACCGGCGGGACACACATAAAGGAGATGAAGGACACCGCGACCCTAGAGGCCTTCTTCTCCCTCGCTTTTCTCCTTTTCTCTCTCTTTCTCTCTCTGTAACTTGCACCTTCCCTTCACCTATAAAAGGGGAGGCACGAGCATAGGGCTGAAGGAGCTAAGCAAGACTCAACTCCGTTCGATCTTTTCACCAGAGACTTGGGACCTTCTCCCTCTCTCACCCGTTTATAACTTCTACTACAAACTAGTGAGCAGCAGACTGGACGTAGGGACATTCTGTCCAAACCAGTATAAATCCTTGTGTCCTCCGAGCACACCATCCGGGCCAGATGCGCAGATATAAATTTACTAGCCGGTGGTTCGAAACACCGACAAACGTATGTTCAATGAAGATAAACAGCTGACGAAAGCTCAAAAGCCATTTGAGAGATGTATTAGCGAAGGTGAATCATAGGAACCTTGTACTCTCTCATTGTTCTCCCACCTAGCTATACCTTACTAAGTTATCCTTGAGTTACTTGCACTTGCTTCATCACCCTTCCTATTCAATATTTGATTACCCATGTACACTATTTATTTGGTGCTACGTTGTGGTGAACATTAAGATCTTTTATTAATTATCATTCTCTACTTGAGCATAAGAAATACCAACAATAGCTTATATGCAGGATGGTACTCCCAGCACAGAGATACAAATAACTATTTTACTGACGGTACTTGTTGGGTTGGCAATGTCTTTATGATGATATTAAGGGGCTCGTTGGATGAGAGCCTAGGCCAGGCAACTCACGCTAGGCAGCACACCTGGCCTAGGCATCCAAGATCCAACGATTGCGTGTGCCAGGCAGCTCTGCGCAGCTATGAACCAAACAGGCCCTAAGAAACCATGGCAATAGATTCATTACATGCTACACTTAGTATAGAAATGTGCTTGAACCGATAGTTGTAATGAGCATATTGTTTTGATTTCATGTCAACACTTGAAATATATTTAATGTTCATGCATTGTGAAGACAGATCTAGGTACAAATAGAATGTTACAAATTTCTTGCTCAAAGTCACGGTACACCACACATTCAAAACTAAATTATCATGGTATTATTTTTCCCCGTTGTAACCGCATGGGCATAATTCTAGTGTATATATATACACACACATATCTAAAGGATCTTCCAAGGGACATGCCCCTCTACCAATGGCAACTACTAATGATGTTATTGACCTGCTAATTGATCACTAGGAAATATTATTTCTAACATTTTTTTATACTAGCAAACATGCCCGTGCGTTGCAACAGGAGAACAATTTATTGCATTGTCGGTGGCATGAGTGTGGCTGCACGGTAGAGCTGTATGTCGGCACAGTAGCCACGGTAGCATGCATGCCTAGTGTCACCGCGCACGGCCAGGCAACCTATGACAGCGGTGCACCGACCATCGAGAAGACATGGGCTAGCATTGCGTAATGGTCGCGATTGAGCGAGCACACAATCCTTACAGTGCCTTGATCGACCGAGATGAGCGACGTGCATGAGAGACTTAATTGTGCCATCAGCGCACCCGACGACACAATAGTTGGAGGTCAGCCTTAGGTAGCAGTAGTTGGATGGTCAATCGACAGCTCCACTATCGGTATTCCCAACAAGAAGTCCTCATAATTTCAATGTGTCATCTGTCTTGCCTCATTGTTATTGTTCTCCTGCACCCACTTAGGGGCTCCAATTTTTATAGGGCCATAGTTCTACGACAATCCATTGCGCATGTGCTAATGAGATTCTAGAGGTGCAATGGGTTAGGACCTTGGAGAGGGAGTAGAACAAAGCTACTTCTACGACCGACACAAAGACGAAACTGATGACAAACACATGGATTAGGAAGCGAACACATGAATATAACTCGACCTAGTGGTTTAGTTTTAGATATAGAAGCATAAGTAAGAAATCAAAATGAGAGGCACTTGAAAAGTGTTTATTTAGTGCTCAATTAGAGATTATTCGGTGTCTTTTCTCCCTCTCTCTTTCACAACTGCTCACATAGGTCATATATATATATATATATATATATATATATATATATATATATATATATATATATATATATATATATATATATATATATATATATATATATATATATATATATATAGGGAGAGGCTATTCAGTAGCCGGCTACAAAATAAGTTATTCTGTAGCCACCTCCATTTACTATAATTTTATATACTAATTTACCATAATGTCAATACATATTTACGATAGTTGGGTTACTATAACACATGGGGATATTTACCATAACATTATATTAAACCACTTAGTAAGAAGTTACTATAATCTCGTAAATTAACATAGTAATTATCATAACTCAAAGTGGCTACAGAATAAGTTATTCTGTAGCCAGCTACAGGATAGTAGTTCTATATATATATATATATATATATATCATTGGGAATGCGAGAATCATTTTACATCGATTGATCTATCTCGATCGCTTACACTGTTCATTAGGAATACATGGGACAATCATTTTTGCATCCATCGATCTATCTCGCTCGTTCTACTCTTAACACGTTATCAGACGCGCACGCTCTCCACTGACGCCGAGAGAAGGGAAACAGAAGAAGTTCGCCAGGGGACTCGCCGGAGAGTTGGGTGGCGTCGCTGTTGAAGGACTCGCCGGAGACAAGATCACCGGCGTCGCTGTATCCCCTGCACGCACGCTGTTCTTTCCTGAAAAAAAAAAGGCCGGTAAGTGTTCCCTGGAGAAGTTGCAGTTCCGACCACCGTCAACAGAGGGACGAAATCGAGAAGCAGAATGCTACGCTCGTCTGCTATGCTCCTCCACCCTTCGTCCATGGGCCATGGCCGGCCGCCTGGCCGGTGCACACGTTCTTAGGCGATCTCTTTGGACAACGCCGTTAAGAAGGACGAATAGAAAACAAGATCGGCCTTGGAGATTTAACGGTAACACAAGTCACAGAAGAAGAGGCAAACCTGCTTGCTTCTACAAGAAATTGATCTCCAAATATATGAATAGAAGGTACGAACTTGTTGAATGTGTTCGTCGTTGATTACCTTTCTGTTGGCACTGTACGTAGTTCTCGCGACTGTGTGCCTGCGCCCTTTCCACGCGATGGTCGCAAACCGATCCACGCTACGACGAGGTTGCTGTGGCTCAGAGCGACGGCGATGGTCGGAGCTCGCCACGACGCCACGGCGGTTGCCGCTCCTGTGCCTGATGGCCCGTCGTTGGTGGCACCCTCCCACACCCACGGACGCGGCCCCCGCGCTGGCGCCTCGCGCGTGGCGGCTAGCGGCTCCCTGCGCCGGCGGCTGGCCACCCCGCGCGGCGTCCTCGGCCCGGCGCTCGAGGCCTCACGCAGCACACACAGGTGGCGACGGTATCCATGGCCGAGTTTGGCGCAGGTTGCAGCGGCGTCCGCGGCTCGGCGCTGGCGGCCGGATCCACGGTGGCGGCGTGGCCTTCCGTCGGAGCAGAGTCGGTCGTGCCGCTTCGACTCGAAGCACAGGCGACTGCGCCCCTTCGGCCCGGAGCAGAGGCGGCTGCGCCCCTTCGACTCGGAGCAGGCGGCTGCGCTCGCTCGGCTCCGACCTGGCAGCGGCGCCCCTCCGACTGGAAACAGCGGCGGCGTTGGTGTCACGCCATGAGTCCGTGACCCGTGAGTGACCCGTGAGTATCATCCATATTACATTTGGTTTTATATTTATGTCCGGATTCAGATTCGAATACGGATAGTCTTAACTATATCGGATAGGATACGATTGGATATCGATATTATAAATATGTGATTTGAGTATTCGAATACGGATACGATATCGGATGTTGGATATCTGGACTCGGATATGGACAGATCTCAACCCCTCTAAATGGATTCGGTTTCAAATACAGTCGGAAAATATCCATACCATTTTCAGAACCGTCCGTGGGAGGGGATGGTAAGGGATAAGATTGTGCCCTTTTGCACCTGAACCCTTCTGTTTTTCTCTGAATTATATGCTAAGCCTATTGGATTATTACTGTATTCTTATTTTATGTTTAGCCTCAATACATCACTTCAATATATTGCATTTATATATATCCTATAAATGGTCGTTTTAGACCTCGTATCTAAATAAATTATGGTGCAATTATTTACCTAGTGTAAATATATAATTTTGAGGCATATCAATTCTCATAAATTGCATCATGATATCATATTGCAGATGAATTTACTATATTAATGTTTGGACATGTTGTCTGTGTCTAAGATCTTCTGTTCTGTTTTAGTCATGGACTCTGACAGTATCAGTATGGTAGAGTTTTACTCCTATACATTGTTTTGTTTTTAGACCAGAAAATTATTCATGCCTAAACATACATAGTTTGTCGATTTTGATCTTTAGCAATTAATTCTAATTGCAACAAAATTGATCATCTTAATTAATTGATAGTTAATTAAGGTTGGAAGAATTTAGGCTCATATGAGTCAAATCTGGAAAAGCAAAATGGCAGCTAAACCATTTTTGCTAGTAAGGTTAACATAGGAAGTGGATTTTGCTTTGATTCTACGGGATTTTACATAAATTATACCACTACACAACTATAGCACTATATGCTTAGTAAATTTAGTACAGTAGCATGTTTATTCCTGTACTTGGTTACCCTTGTTAATTTGATAATTTTTCTATAAATTGCATTTGAACAATGGTAAATCCTTGTAATTAAGATTTTCTTAATTAATGATGGATTAAATGCAAAATCATTCAATGCATATTTTAGATATATTCGGGATTATAACACAAGTGATGGAGTCCTAGGCACTTGCTGCGCTTAATTCATCTTGAATTATTCGGTCTAGAGACCATGCCTATGGCAGCGATTATTCGCCCATTACTGAGAGGTCTACATCATGTTTATTTTAAACTTGATGATTACATATATTATGTTGCCCCAAATAAGTATTTTAGAAATATGAGAATAGTACACTTTTATGGTGACTACCATCATTCATTATTAAAGGTTGTACACAGGTGGTAGAGTTTTAGGCATTGGCTGCGGTATATTATACGAATATATCAGCCCAGAGACCGTGCCTATAGCAGCAATTTATTTGCCTACTACTGAGAGATCTACTTTATGTTTCAGAGAGATTATCTACAATGTGTGTGCCAACATTAATAATGATTGTTCGTGACAGTCTACATATCTTGTGATTACCTCTAATTGCTTGTGAGATTTACAGTTTTGTTTGACAACCTCCAACTATCCAAAACAAAGTGACAAGATATAGAACCCCCTAAACTTTGTATTGGATACAACATCACCATAGTGGTTTTTAATTTACCTTAGGTGTAAATTAATTGAATCAATGGTCTGTCACATGTTGTGGATATTAACTTTAGAGGACTCTGATGAACTCGCTCTTGATGGTATCAATATCCCACATGGACAATGGACATTGACATTGGTTTTATCCGATAGACTTATGGAAGCATTTAATGAACCTCAATTAGGGGTTGCTTTCATTATAGATCAAAGGAAATGGTGCCTTATTGTTGCTAAGGTACTACATCCATCAAGATCATCGATAAGATTACCTTGTGGAAAAAATACACATTGTTCGTGGCTCACTCTTTAGGAGTTTTATGAACAATAAATAAATAAACTCATATAGCTTGAGGCTAATCATGAGTGGATCATGTCTCTAGTTTTTCAAACTATTAAAGACTATGATCATATTGTTCATACAATTTGCTTCCACTAGTAAAAGCAAAAGGCCTAATGTGCAATATGAGTGATGGCAACGTGAACCCAAGAATGACAAAGAGTAATGTGTTTAGCATAGCGCTAAACAATGTCGTACTCTTAAATTTGTAGTTGATCTATATCAACATTATATAAGGGATGAAATAGGAGCTACAGAAATAAGATATGAAGGGTGCTTCAATCTTAAAATCTGAAGCTACATAGGAGGTTGATTGTTTATGTTGGATCTTATAGGATCATATAGCAACACTTCTCTTTTTCTCGTAAAGAGAACATCACATAGATGGATAACAAGATCATCGAATATACTTCGAATGATTTGTTTTTGAGATTTGGTATAATCTCACTGGTCCTGTTGATAATATATGATAATGCCCATCAAAGATGTTGTAATACTTGTGTTGTCAATGCATAACTATTGTGGGTATCATATCGATGTATTTAATACTCAGTAATATTTATGGATTTCTATATATTAGACGAGAATCTCATTAAACTCTTGTCATATATAGATTTTATGGGAATCATTCTAATATGGAATGATATGTACCTAGTGGACATATGTACCACAAACACTATAATTAGGGAAGCAAAATGTTTCTGGATCTTATGACAAGAAGAGGAAATATTTTGGCCATCGCTGATGCGATGCAATGATCGTTTGACCTACTTTGCCACTATCATTCTTCCTTAGATACTGAGTTAGCAATTAAGGATATTTAATTATGTCCTAACTCAACTCGTATCTTACTAAATTATAGAGATATTCAAATGTGTTTTCGTATGAAAACACAAAAAGACAACATTGGATATGACATATAAATAATAAGATAAGTCTCATTTTGGTTGTATTTTGCATACAACCATCCCCGTACAACATACTGCGTATAAGATAATTTTTCATACCGTTGATGTATTTTGGATTTGGAATGAACAACTTGGCCATCATATGGGATGAGGTGAAAAATTATTGGTGATTCTTTTGGTCATGATTTTCCCCAAAGTGTGGAAACGATAAGTGCCACAGGAAAAATAGATTTTAAGACCCTCTTATCTTAAAATCAGATTGAGTGTCTTAGATTCATTGATCATATTCAAAGAGAATATGTATGGATCCGATACAAAGATTGTATGGACAGTTCAGGTATTTTATGGTTGTGAAGATACATATATAAGATGATCTGAAGTATGTGAAGTATCCACACTCGTCCATGCATTTGGTAAATAATGGCTCATGGTGTGAGCTCATTATTCTGAACACTACTGAATTTTTATGCCAACAATGACGATTGTTTGGTATAACAAAAGTTTAGTTACATATCCAAATGGATAAACGAAAATTTATGAGTATGACAAGGTCATAGCAGGGCCATCGTTAATTACTAAATTGCTATTTGCCAACTTCGTGTTGGGGTCAGGTAGATTTACACACTCCTGATTTGAGATTAACTGCATATATGCATTTAGTACGTGGGAATCCAAAAAAATTCCTATTTACATAAGATTGAGTACGTTGTATACATACCAATCTCATCACCATAGCATACATTAACGAGTACACATAAGAAACTAGGGGATCAATGTGAAATTTCAATCTTCGTCGATTGTTAAGTATTTAGATCCCTTATGGAGGATCTATTTATGACCCGCATGCTGGTTTTATTTTGATAATGAGCATTTCTAGGCATTAGGGGGAGATTTGATGTACCATATATAATGCTAGGAAATTATTTAGAATGCATCAGACTATTTCAAGCTCAGGATCACATACTAAATGAACTAAATTTTGAGTTCAAAGAATCATTGATTTGCATAATATTGCAAATAAACTGTCAAATGCATTTACTGGTTACTAAGGTATCTTTTAAACCTATTAATCTTTTGCAAGTATATGCCTGAAAGAGTAGTGGTACCAAGTGAAACCACTCAACTCCCAATTATAAAATAAGAAGGGGAGAAGTATGGCCATAAAACAGGATTATTCATGCCAAGCAATAGCAGGTTTTCCTTCTAAGATAGTAAATGCAGGTCAACCTATGGTTGGTGACACCTTGTGGGTAAATATTAATTGTTACCCAGTGGATGGATGTCATCCACAAACCTAGCTCAGAGGTGCACCTAAATACTGATGTTGGGATATCGAAAAGCCTTGACTCTTATTTTGGGAAGTCACGATGAGTCATTTAGGGTACTTTGAGTTTTGATAACAGGAGAATTATATCATAGAAAGGCTACATGTGTCGACACGTACTTCTCTGAATAAACTGTATACAACATTCCAAGTCATCCAGTCAATAAGACCATGGCAGAGTGCTTTGCTCACTCTTACTAAAACTTATTGAGTTATGTAATACATGCAGAGATAGTCTTACTCACCAGAAAAGAGGTGTTTTTGGCTATGATGCCAACACCTCATGGTACCTTTACTGTGGGTACAAAAGTGTTTTCATCCTAGAATGGATTGAGAACAATGTGGTGGTGAGATCAAAGCAAGACTAGTAACACAAGGGGTTTATGCAAAGCCCATGCATTGATTTTCAATGTAAATTATTCTCTATAGTAAGTTATAAATTTCTGATACTATCTTTTGATTGGCAGTACAAAAGCATCTATCTTTGTAGTTGATAAATGGTAGATGTAGTGATCACATATATTTATATGATCACTTGATTTGGTGTATTGGTGAAGCTTCCAAGAAGGAGTTCACATACCCAACCCTCATATACAAAATCACAACATATATTATGTATAGCTTAAGTCAATATATGGCTTAAAGCAGTTAAGTCAAATTTGGTACAATTGAGTTTGTGTGTACTCCCTAAACTGAAGGGATACAAGATTGATTACACGTGGTGTTCATTTTGAAGTCTTTGATTAGATTTCATAGTGTTATATGATAATCAATAATCTTGACATCATTAGTGATGAACACATATTAATAGCACGTTGTAATCTAAAGACGAAGTTTGAGATGGAAGATATGGACTAAACCAAAACTTTATTTTGTGTTTATGATCCAAGCATCTTCTCTCAGGATTTTGTATAAAAGCTATCTATATCCAGATCATATTGAGTGATTCAATATGAAGGTATCCTATGGTTGTTCTACCTCATGATAGAGGAAGATTGTTTTATGCCATAGTGACTGAGATGAGATATTAGGACATGTGGTCCATTTATTTCTATGCTATGTATGCGCTAATAAATCTTGCAAAAGTTTTTGGCCGAATATTATTATTTTTGCAATGATTTGCTATCTAGTAGCAGCGCTACTCCTACCAAATGTTGGTGGATTGAAGTTAAGAATATCTTTTGATATCTCAAATAGCTTGGTGTAATCCATGATCCGATTATGTGGATATAATAATTCTGGTTATCTATAAGATCCCCAAATTCTAGATCATTGAAACAGGCTTTACATAAATATAGAAAGACCATTTTTTATAGTCTTTGAATAGATATTTAATGGTCAATTCCATTAATCATTCTAACATAGTATTGTACAAGGCTTCATATGAATGTGAATGGCTTGACAGAATGATATATCACATACTGAAGTTATGTGGTGTTGATTCTATTGAAGATAATGCTACTTGTGTTGTGTAGATGGAGACAAGATATACTTAATTCAATATTTTTGCACTAAGATGGTTCTGTTTCATAGGTAATATGGGCATATAAACATTTGTAAACTAAGTCTTGTGATAATCTTGTAGAGATATTCACAAAGTCTATCATACTCCACATTTCGTATGTGTTGAGTGCATTTGTATGAATTTACTTCAAGGTTTGCTAGTATCAGGGGAGAGTCTCTCTGATTAATAACTTGTTGCAAGCATCATATTGCACTCTTTTTTTGTATGAGTTTTTCTCTTTAGGTTTCTCATATAAAGTTTTTAATGATGCAATATCAACACAAGATTATGTTATATCATCTATTTTTCCCCACAGGGATTTTTGGAGGGTGATACTATGACATATAATGCATTGCACTCTTTTCTTTATGTGAGTTTTCCATTTATGATTTCTCATATAAAGTTTTTGATGAGGCAATGTCAACACAAAGGTATATGCTATATCATCTAGTTTTCCCCACCGGGGTTTTTGAAAGATGATATTTGAAGCATATTGACCCTATGGTCAAGGTGTTTTTAGACTTAGGCTTTGGATTTATCTCAAATGGTCTAATAACATTGGTGATTGTATATCATGGTGTTTCTCCTTATTTTTTTCACTGGGTTTTAAGGAGTTTTGCCTGGTATACCGATATTACTTTGGTTTTTCCCATAGGAGTTTCCAAAGATTTATAAAGATGCATAATAGATGAACAGTAAAGACTACAAGGAGCTAATTGATCAAGGGGGAGTGTTGAGAATTATTATTTAGTGCTCAATTAGGGATTATTCCAAGGGGTGTCTTTTCACTCCCTCTCTTCTCTTTCACACTTGTAACCACCCACATGGGCCATATATATATGTACACACTGTTCATTGGGAATACGACGAAGAATCATTTTGCATCGATCGATCTATCTCGCTCTCTCTACTCTTAATAGAAAGAAAACACAAAAACCATGGAAAAAACAGGGAAAAACTTGGAGCAGGCGAAAACTTTGGGTGAGAAAAAAGGAAACAAAAAAGCACGAAAAAACAGTTGACGGAAAAAAATATGAACAAAAAATAGAAAAACAAAAAAAGATGGATGGAAATAAAAAACAGAACCATGTGAAAAACAGAAACATAAAAGCGTAGATATATAGATACGACAAAAAAATCTATACTAAAAATATGATATTATATGTTTACTATGTATCCTAGTTAATAGGAGTGTAACAAAACTGGTTTGTTATTTTTGTGAGTATTCTATGATTTTCTATTATTTTTAGAATTCTCATATAGTTTAATAAAATAAAAGAAAACAAAAAAGAAAGAAAAGGGCTACTGTGCGGCTGGGCCACGGGCTTCAGCCCAGCCCATAGCGTAGCGTAGCACAACCAGGAAAAAACACGGACACCCTGCTGCCTGCCGGACACCGAATAGATACGAATAAGGAGCGGACATAAAAATACGAAAAGAAACGGACAGGAAAAAAACGGGACTTCTAAATATCTTCGGAGAGATTGCTGTTTGTATTTTCTTCCAGTTTTTTTATGGTCCAGATGTTGCTAAGATTCGTGCTCACCTAAATAATAATTCCCCTTTTTGTTGTCAGTTTGTGGGCCCATCTAAGTTTTGTGTTTGTCGCTCCCTTATCCCGCTGCTTTCCGTATTAAAAAAATTAGGTTATTTAGATTCATGTCATTATATTTTTTGATGTTTGGAGAAACATCATTACTATTTGTCTATTTTAAAGCATGCCATTATAATTTTTTGTTTCCCATAAATATGCCACAGAATACGTATGGACACGACCTGGCCCCAGCTGCAGGCGTATACGAAGACGTATACTTCATCGTAGCCTCTCTCCCCTGTCACTGACACGCGGCCCCACATGTCATCTTCTTCTTCCTTCTCTCCTCATCTTTCCTTGATGAGCGTGTCAATGGCGATGGCGAGAAGCAGCAGCAGCAGCACGCGGGTGAGTGGAGCTCGCAGCCTGGGCGACGTGCGGAGGACGCGGCGCACGGAGCTCGCGGCCAGCGCAGAGCGGACGAACTAGGCGGCGCATGGAGCACGCGGCCGGGCTTGCGAGCGTGAGGGCGAGCTGCTTGCAGTGGGCGTCCGAGCGCCCGAGCAGGGAGCAGGGACGCTGGTGGCGAGGCGTGAGCGGTCGCGGGCCATGTCTGCCGACGTCTGGGAGAGGCCTGGCCGGAGCTACCGCCGGCCATGGCGTCGGTGCGGGGGTTCGGGCTCGTGAGCGCGAGGGAGAGCTACTGCAGCGGGTGTCGAGCTTGCGAGCGGGAGCAGCAGGCACCGGCGGAGAGGCGCGAGCGACCACGGGCCATGGTTGCCAGGCGTCGAGGAGAGGCCTAGCCAGGAGCTCCCTCCTGCCATGCCATCGCGGGAGGCTAGGCGCGCGAGCGGCTACAATGAGCGGTCAGGCTCATGAGCAGGAGCAGGCGACGCCGGCAGCTAGGCACGAGGGGCCGCGGGCCATGGCGTCGGTGCGGGAGGTCGGGCTCGCGAGTGCGAGCGGCTGCTGCGGGCGGGTTGGCTCGCGAGCAGGAGCGACGCGCCAGCATCGAGGCACGAGCAATGTTTTTCTAAACGGTAAACGGTCTTTACACGGTCGCCCTTCGTTTAG
The DNA here is from genome assembly GCF_019320115.1 of Miscanthus floridulus. Classification (NCBI taxonomy): domain Eukaryota; kingdom Viridiplantae; phylum Streptophyta; class Magnoliopsida; order Poales; family Poaceae; genus Miscanthus; species Miscanthus floridulus. The sequence goes on from NC_089597.1 coordinate 92,135,351, forward strand.
TGTTTAGGCTATTTACACGGTGTTTAAACGAAGTTAAATGGTCTAAACGTTTTTGTATTTTTAAAAAAAAATACATATAATTATATATGTGCATATAAAAAATCAAGTATTCTAGCATTTATACATATTTATCCGAGTAAAAATCAATTATTTTGGTATGTATATATATTTATGCATGTGAAAAAATCAAATATAGATATTTATGCATGTAACATATCAAGTGTACACTTTTATAAATATAATAAACTTAAGTATATAAATTTATCCATACAAAACTAAACTAGATTTACCTCGTGTTCGCCTAAACGGCCGTTTAAACAGCTGTTTAGCATGTTTAATGCTGTTTATCTCTGTTCCATTTTAGCCGTTTTTTTTCGTTTTTTACCGTTTAAACGGTCAACCGTTTAATTTCCGTTTACCCTCTAAACAAAACAATTTACCACCGTTTACCGTTTACTAGCCGTTTAAACGACTATTTAATCCGTTTAGGCGAACACCGGACGCGAGCCGCCCAGGCCACGAGCTCCGCTCGGCCACGTGCTACTGCTGCTCGGCCGTCGACGCGCTCAGCAAGGGAAGATGAGGAGAGGAAGAAAAAGAAGATAACATGTGTGGCCCGCGTGTCAGTGACGGTGGAGAGAGGCTACGATGAAGTATATGTCTTCGTATATGCTAGCTGGGCCTGGCCGTGTTCATACGTATTCTATGGCATATTTGTGAGAAAAAAAAATTGTAACGACATGTTTCAAAATAGACGAATAGTAATGACGTTTTTTTTTAACATCGAAAATTATAATGGTACAAATTAAATAACAAAAAAAAATTATACCTCTCCTTCATTTCAGTTTCGTGTTGTGTGAGTTGACGACGGTGGCCGTGGCCTTGCCGCCGGCGGGGGCGACGGTGCGTGTGGCCTTGCCAGCGGCGGCGGCCGCCGCGTTGTCTACGGTGGCCGCAGTGTTGTCTTCGGCGGGGCGGCTTTGTCGGAGGAGGCAGCGGGGACGGCGGTGTTGTTCGGGGCGGCGGCGGCGGCGTCTTTCTCGGATCCGGCGGCAGCAGCGACGTTCCTCATGGTACTTTATGTTCTCTTGTGTTTTGATTTGATTTGTATTGTGGTTGCGTCAGTCGCGGCGTTGATAGTGGGCTTGGCCGGGGCAAGCTCGCCGGCAAGGCGGCGAGGCGCTCCGCAACCTCCGCCCGTTGAGTTTCGATCCCTGGTTCGGATGTGAATCCGCAACCTCCGCAAGCTGCCTCTGAACTGTAGATGCAACAGCCCATGTGAATCGCGAGAGAAGGAAGAAAGTTTTTGCAGCTTCTTCCCCTTGTTTGTCTCTCCGATCCTCTCCCCCACTCACCCAGCATGTATGCACATCACAGCTTCCATCACCAATCACTATGGATGGATCCACCCAATAGCTTCCACGACATGGCTGCATGTGACTGTTTTGATGCTGTATGTTATTTGACAATCCAGATGCATTTTCTTCCTGCAAAAATGTTAAATAAGAAGATATTAGTTGTAGTAGAAGTTCTTTCTCATATTTGTTAAAAAAATTATCACCTATTCCTGTATTGTATTTGATATTGAAGATTGAAAATTCGTTGTTCTTGGCGACGGATTTTTCCTCAATACATCAGTTAACCTTGCTCCCTGTTTTTTTAAAAAAAATGTAATTCTGTTAGTCCATATAAATTGTTGTATCTTACATGCAGTTTTCAAAGAAGAAAGTGCTACAAACATTCGAAGTCCTGACCATGCTGGTATCTCTACTCATTTAAGCTTATTATTATTTTTTGCAAATTTCCTAATTCCTAGATCTAATTTTGGTGGAACAGTAAATGTAGTTAGTTAGATAATATGTGTTTTGCTCTGCGAAACGGAAAGGAGATTGCTTATATGCAGATCTATGTCTATTTCAAATATGTACAACTAATCACAGAGCACATTAACACCCTGATGCGTACATAGTGGATCAGTTGTATTACTAAAATGACACTTATCAATTATTAAAATATCATTAGCTTCTTTTTATTTTAATCTGGACTTCATGTTTTTTTTTGTTATGTGTGGATGTCCCTCGCACATTTCTGTGCTTTTAGCCGTTTTTGTTAAATTCCGACCTAGTGTGTGTGGTTTCTAGCTTTGGTGTGAGTGTGATTGTGTTTTCTGGTTTGTTTGTTTGTGTGTCTGTGTCTCTCTCCCTCTGTTTGTGTGTGTTTTTGTGGGCCCTTTTCTTTTTATTTTTCTCTTTATTTAGTTTAGTTTTTTTGTACATTTGTATGCTAGCTTTGTGGTCTCTGTGTGAGTGTGACTGTGTGTGGGTGCTAGCTTTGGTGTGTGTGTGTGTGTCTGATTTGTGCACTTCAGATGGCTGTGCTTGAAACCACAGTTTAGCAGGGCACCTCTCATGGGTGTCAAGTTGTTCGCTAATCCCTGGGTGCTTTAGTGAATCACTGATTGTTGTTGTAGTTCACGATTAGAGAATTTGTTGTCCCTTGGCCTAGGCTTGCTGAAGGGAGCATTATTACTGACTGAACTGAATCCGCATAAGGTGACTGGCAAGTAGATTGAGAAAATCTATAGACAAGCTCACCTAAGGTGCTTAATCTGCTAGCAGTTTTGCAGCTAGTAAATGCAAATCATATATTGCTGTGTTGTACCTATACTGTCACACACTCAAACTTTCCTATAATTTGTGATTTAGAAAGGGCTAATTTTTAAATTTTAATGTGAAATCACCCATAGAGCACTGTGCTGTGCCTATGTTGCCTCACTTTCCTCTGCACTGGGATAGGTAATCAGGTATCTTCATCTCTTTAATTGACCTATCTGTGTACTATTTTCTGCAGACCTGTTCTCGAAGTTTGAAGATGATAAAGAGAAATTGTTTGTGCAGTATGAACTGCAGAGTAAGCAGTATGTAGCTAGTTTCTTCAGTTTTATTTTATGAGTTTGCTGCTCTGACATGCTGCCTTTTAACAGGGAAGAAGGAGAAGGCTACTCTATATAAACTTGAGAAAACATTTTCAGTGAAGTTAGGACTCTGATTATGTGTGCATAGCAAACTCTAATTATGTGTTATAATTTCTGTTCGCCTTGAATTGTCCTGCATATTTCTGTTTTTGTTGTCTTTCCTCTTGTCTATTTCTCTGTTTCCTTAATTCTTAAATATTGAGGTTTTGGGTGTTTTGACAGTCTATATATGTTTTGTGTCCTCCAATCGTTGGACCTTTGTCTCACTCTATATTTCTTAATAGGTTGCACAAAGAGAAGCGATCCTCGTATGCTCCTGAATCTAGCGTGAGGTACGATGGGGTTTACAGAATTGACAAGTGCTGGAGGAAGATTGGTATTCAGGTAACTTAGTTCTCCTGTATACATTACATATTGCAGATGTAGCTATACTTTCATAATATGCAGCTACTTATTAGCTGACAAAGTGAATAAGCATGTGGAAATGTATTTACTCTTCTGTGTTTTTTTGCCACAGGGTAAGTTCAAGGTCTGCAGGTATCTCTTTTGTACGCTGTGACAATGAACTAGCTCCTTGGACCAGGTTAGACAAAACACTTCGCCTCATCACTACTAGACTAGGCCCTGATCTTAAGGAAAAAAAGTGTGAGTCTTCCTGCTGACATCTATGCTCTGATTTTTAGTGATGATCACGGTGACCGTCCAAGACCCTTGCCAAAGATAAAGGAGCTGCAAGGTGCAACTGATATAACAGAGAGGAAAGGGCGTCCTTCATGGGATTATGATGTATGTACATCTGTTTCTTCTTTCTGTGTTACTGTACTGTGTTATGGATGGTTTGTATTCATTGTGATAGGAGAAAGATGGCTGGAAATGGATGGTGCCTCCGCCAGTCAGCAAGAAGTCTGTTCTCTCTCGGGCTCCTGAGACCGACTAGCAAATCCGGAGAGCAACAAAGCGTGCTCGTTTGTCTGTTGCTGAAAGGCCGCTTAAAGGTTCTTGCTCTTCTGTTTGATTTATTATTTATTTCTTAGGTGGCGTTTGGATGCACCATGGGTTTGTGATATGGACTGGTACTATGATATGAAAAGGTGGGTTTTGAGAAGGATAGCATCTCGTCCTTTTCCAATGTTCTGCACTGAGTGTTTGGATTGGGCACAATCTTTAATAATAAAGATGGTCCTCATTAAGTCAAAAAGAAAATTCAAGTAAGTTTAAGTATGACCACAGCAAAAGAAATCTCGTTGGAAAAATCTGAAGATTCTCTTCATGACATATCTGACGCTTTCTTCAACCTGGTACTGCAAAGAATTGCTCCAAAGAAGCATACAGGAAAGGTTACCATGCTTTGATGATTTTCTCCTGGCTTTTGTAATGTTGATGCCTGTGTTTGGATCCCTGTTCTTGGTGACCCAATTGGATGCAGTGAACATGCATATCTTGATGCCTGTGTTTTGAATATTGTAATGTTTTTGTTCTATTAGTAATTTGTACCAAAATTAGATGCATATCTATGCAAAAAGCAAATCTCAGATGAAGGTGCTTTTGGGTGGACTGGTTTTGATGGTTTACCTACGTTGCATCTTGTTCTTTTGCTTCTGATCTGGGTGTTAATTTCAAGTTTGGTCTTGCTTTTGCTTTGGTCCTCATCGTCTTTCTTTTGACTGCTACGGCGCCGCCGCCGCGGCCATCTATGTTGCCGCGGTTTTTGTTCTGTTACACGGCGCCGTGTTTTTTTTTTCTTTTCTTCTCGGTCAAGTATGTTTTCTCTGTGTTTTTCGTTCGGCTGTGAATTTGCCACGCAACTTTTCAGGAAGTGGAAGATAACTAACATAAAGATCTTCCAGATATGTGACGCACAGGTGTTTTTTTTAATTTTCTTTGCTTTGCTGTATCATGTGACGTGGCAAATTTTGATTTGTTGAAAAAGTGGAAGATAACAAACAGAATAATCTTCCACAAGATGTGTAGTCAGTCCCAAAAATAATATCTATTTATTATTAGGGATACATATACGTAGCTGCCCAATCGATGGTCGTCAGAAGACACCCTGCCGGTCGGACCGGAAATTTCCGTGGGTTGGGTGGGTGCTTCGGCTGCCTACGGACCTCTCCACGCGAGCAGCGCGGAGCCCGACCCATCACATGCGGTGGGCCGTGCGTACGACCTCCACGGACGCACGAAACCCACCGGCCCTGTATAAGGCACGATTATGGGGAAATCCGATTACGTTGCGTGCAGCCAGCCCTGCGGAGTGCGGAACTGCGGACTGCTTCTGACGTGCGGGGCCCCGCACCCGAGCCCTAGATCGGAAGCCGCACTCGGGTCTCGGGCACGCGACCGCCTAATCCCCGAGCCAGACCAGCGGCGGCCGGAACCGGGAGCCCCGTCGCCGGCCACGCCCCACCGCTGGCGCGCGTCGAGCGCCGTCTCGTCGTCGTTGAGCCTCCGCTTGGCGCCCACCTCCTCTTCCGCTGCCTGGAGTCCTCCCCTCGCGCCGCCGACACCGGCGGGTAGGATCCCCGCGCCCTCGACCCGCAGATCCGGCCGCGGCCCAGGTAATCGAAGCGCCTGCTCTTTGGGAGTCAAATGCTTACTGGGGTTGGTTCATGACTTCTCTCCTTGAATTCGGCTTGATTAATCCGAGTCGGCCACACGGATCCGTACTCTACTGAAAACCAGAACGAAGGATTAGGTTTTTCTGTGCTCGCTTATAGGCTGCTTGCTTTCTCAAAGTAATGTATCATGGTACACTGAACGCCTCCTCTCTGTGATTGAGAAAAGGAGCAGCAAGTTCACTTCTTCACATGGACGTTGTATGTGTTTTTAGTACTTCATCCTGGATTGATATGTTTAAAATGCACATGAATCAGAATATTGCTAGTATTCCCACACCAGTTAATTTCAAGTTTGATTGTGGAAGAGGTAACCAATTAGTAGTTTTGTCATTCGTTCCGCTCACTAGGGCGTGATTGGTTCTGGTTTATAGGTAACCAGGCTGGCATGTAGCAGCTAGGCTCTCGCCTATCTCAGCATGTAGGAGCACCTTGTTTGGCTTACGTTACCATCCATACCATCTCATCGCACTTGATTGGTGGGTCTCTGCATGTAGGAGCACCTTGTTTGGCTTACGTTACCGTCCATACCATCTCATCGCAGAACTTGATTGGGTGGTCTCTCCATACTCGCTCCATGCATGCGCCAAAGAGAGCAGTGGACGCGTGACGTGCACTGCATGAGCTAGGCTCGCCAGAAACAAAATCCGATTTCATTTCTCGGGCCGATTTGCACCCACAAATCCTGGCCCACATGGACGTCCGGCCAACCAAACATCTACCTCCTGCATGCTGCATCCAACCAGCCTGGTCGGACCACGTGCGGGAAACCAATCATGCCCTAGACATCTAGTCATTTCCATAGGAGCAGTACCTTCTGTTTGCGCATTAAATCCTATATTTCTACAACTATTTGCGAAGCTGAACTCCTGATGTTTAGGTTGTTATTAAACATTGCGTTTAATCATTGGAGATGTTTGTTACCTACGCACATGGAGTGTCTAAAAGAAATCGGCGTAATTCTTGAACTTGTTGTCTCTTTGTAGGAAGGAGACACTTATGGCGAAGGGACAAATATTAGCTGTTCTTCAAATAGGTGGAGAATTCACCACCGATGAAGATGGACACATGTCATATTCTGGTGGAGAGGCACATGCTATGCATGTCCAAAGTGACTGGACTTTTAGTGCATTTAAGCAAGAGATATCGTCGACACTTAACAATCTGAAGCTTGACCAGTTTGCATTCAAGTATTTCCTTCCAAAGAATGATAAAACTTTGATCTCTATTTCCAATGACAAGGACCTACGACGCATGGTTGAATTCCATGCAGAGTCAGATTCAACATACATTTATGTCATGAAGAAAGCTGACAACAGGTACTTGTCTACTGTCCTAATTTCTTGTGGCCGCATTAGTAAATTGCAGAATGACATGAGGCAATTTTTTCAGGTCAAAGAGCATTCTTGCTGTCTCGGCCACTCCCACAGATGCCTTTGCCATTGCCCCAACAACTCAGGATGGGTCTAAGAGACAAAAGGTTTGTGCAAGTTGGAAGAATGTGATAACTGGAGTTGGCCAAGTGTTTGAAGGACCTAAGGATTTCCGTGATGCCTTGCATAAGTATGCCATTGCACATAGGTTCCATTATAGATTTATCAAGAACGATTCATCTCGTGTGACTGCTGAGTGTACTGATGAAGGTTGCCCATGGCGAATACATGCTTCTAAGTCCCCTGCAAAGAAAGAATTTATGATCAAGAAAATATCTGAAAGCCACACCTGTGAATCAGAAACAGCCAAAAGTAATCGGTTGGCTTCTCAGCGATGGGTTGCTAGTGTCATAAAAGAAAAGTTGCGTGATAGTCCAAACTACAGACCAAGAGATATTGCAAATGATCTTCAACGAGAGTATGGACTATGCCTGAACTATTCACAGGCTTGGCGTGGAAGATCAATTGCTCAGAAGGAACTTTATAGTACACACGAAGAGGCATGCAGTCAGCTGCCTTGGTTTTGTCAAAGGATTGTAGGGACAAACCCTGGAAGTGTGGCAACTGTAGTGGCCTTGGAAGATTCAAAGTTTCGTTTCTTTGTTGCATTCCATGCGTCACTCCATGGTTTTGAGCATGGGTGCAGGCCGCTACTTTTGCTTGAAGCGATAACTGCAAAGCCCAATAAGCATTGGAAGCTACTGGCTGCTGCTTCAGTTGATGGTGAAGGTGATGTGTTCCCAGTTGCTTTTGGTGTTGTGGATGATGAGTCGCATGAAAATTGGCATTGGTTTCTCGAGCAACTAAAATCTTCACTTGGGACATCTCGGACCATCACATTCATATCGAATGGAGAACATGGACTTTGGGATGTAGTATCTTCGGTTTTCCAAGAGAGTCATCATGGCTACTGTGTGGAGTCTCTTATTGAAGAATTTAAGACACAACTGGATGATGCATGGACTGAGGAACTAAAAGATTCCATGGTTGAGCATCTTAAGAAGGCCATATATTCATGCACAGCTGATGAGTTCAATCAGTATATTGAGCTCATCAAAAGTGAATCTGACAAGCTTGCTGATTGGCTCTTGGAGATCAAACCTGAGCAGTGGTCAGATGCTTTTTTTAAGGGATCACGTCATGGGCAGTATTCTTGTAATATTTTTGGCACTGTGTCTGAGTGGATTCCCACGAGATATGAGCTTTCAGTTGTGCAATTGGTTGACACGATAAGGTGCAAGCTGATGGAGATGATGTACACACGCAGGGAATCTTCCAATGCATGGACTGAGGTATTAACACCGGCAGCCAATCAGAAACTTCAGGAAGAGGTGAACAAAGCCCACACCCTCAATGTCCTTCCAGCAGAAAACGATGAAAATGGCAATGTGTTTAAGGTCTGTGATGACTCAATTAATGTTGTCAACCTTGACACATGGGAATGCACCTGCCAAAGGTGGCATATTTCTGGGCTGCCGTGCATGCATGCAATTGCCGTATTGGACCGCACCGGGCAATATGCATATGACTACTGTGTGAAGTACTTCACAACAGGATGCTACCGCTTGACCTATTCCTTGTCAATAAATCCCATACCTGATGTTGTTGTGCCGCCTACATTAATCGACGCAGCTCAGAGCCCAGTAACATACCCATGCCCACTGCGAACCCGGCGTCGGGTTGGCCGGCCAAAAGAGAAGCCTGCTGATCCTCGCATTGCAATCAAGAGGGCAGTGCGCTGCAGCAGGTGCAAGGGTTATGGCCACAACAAGGCAACCTGCAAAGTTCCTATCAGCACATAGTATTTACTCATCGAATCAGTTGTGCAATGTACATTAAGGTGGAGAGTTCGTGTTATTCTCTGCAATGTTAGTGCTGATGTTTCTTTTGATAGTGTGTGATACATGCTAGGGTTGATCTTAGCTTGGCTGGCCAAAAGAGAAGCCCGCTGATCCTCACATTGCAATCAAGGGGCCAGTGTGCTGCAGCTGGTGCAAGGGTTATGGCCACAACAAGGCAACCAAGTTCCTAGTATTTACTCATCGGATCAGTTCTGCAATGTACATCAAGGTGGAGAGTTGTTCGTGTTATTCTCTAAGATGCTAGTTCTGATGTTTCGTTGGATAGTCTGTGATACATGCTAGGGTTGATCTTAGCTCTGAATTGATCTGTATTTTCACCATTGCTTAGACTAACTGTATTCAGTTTGTGAGTAAAACACTGTAGCTAACGCTTGGGAAAGCCTTGGAGGATCTGTGTCGTATACTCGTGTTGCGATCCAATTTGCTCATTTTCTTTTCCGTTGTGGCTGCTGTTTGGCTTCCTCACCATCTCAGCAAGACTAAAATTAGCTATTCTCATTCCTTGGAGCGCTACTTATTTTGTTTGCCATTCATCAACGTCCAGACATCCCACTGGTTCTTTCAGGATATAGTTTCTTATTGCCAGAGCACTGAACATTGACCCCTGTTCTTTTGGCATTGTACATTCTGCTTTTTTGGCATGTTTGCTGCGCTATGCTTGTCATACTTAGGGACTGTTTAGATGCATTTGTCATGGTAAAAGATTTGTCTCTAATCATTTGCTGCTAATCTTTAGCCATTTAGACTTTAGCCTGAGGTGTTTAGATCCATTGCAAATGTTTAGCAATATGGCCCCGTTCGGCTTATCCCATATTTGGTTTGATTGGCTTCTTTTTTCAGCCGGAACAGTGTTTTTCTCTCACAACATTTCAGCCAGAACAGTGTTTTTCAGTCAATTTCAGTCAAGATTCAGCAAGCCGAACGGGGCCTATCAAAAGAAGATTGATTTGCCCTCATTTAATGACTAATTTGCTTCATTAATTGTCAGTCATGCATGTTGCGTGCTGGGCTTGTTGCTGCTGGCGCCTAGCTTGAAAGCATCTAGGCCCCTAGTTGGATTTCGGTGATTAATGTCAATACAAGATTACTATGACTAACGTGTGTTTTGCAGAGGCAATTAAGTTAGGTCATTGTAATAGAGATCGATTAGGCAATCGAGGTTGTCATGCCCCTACGATGGATATCGTTTCGGTTTTCAAAGGACGCACGACAAGGTTAAGGATAACTAGTTCTAAGTGTCAATTGGAGTTGGAGAGACACTTAGAGTAGTTTAGGATTTTGTTTTTTCTTTGGCCGTACTATGAAGGGGGGTATGAACGGGTAGCTTGACTTAGTTGAGTCTAGTGAGTTAGGTGTGGTGCACACTTGTTGAAACTAGCTCGAGGCAGCTCCTATGAATGCCTAAGATCCTTTGGAGCAAACTTCATTCATATATGTTCGAAAGTTGGAAGTGAATGGAGGGTCAAACACTGACCGGACGCTGGCTCCGGTGCGACCGGACGCTGGCCGCAGGGTCCGGTCAGTTCGTTTGACTGAGGTGGTCAAGTCTGTTGTGACCGGACGCTGGAAGGTTGTGTGATCGGACGCTGAGGGCTAGCGTCCGGTCGACTCCAGTAAGGGTCCAGACTTGGAAAAGAGTGACCGGACGCGTCCGGTCAGTGTGACCGGACCCCGTGTATCCAGCGTCCGGTCGTTTACAGTAAGCATCCAAGAGCGACCGGACGCGTCCGGTCGGTACTGACCGGACCCTGGCAGCGTCCGGTCATCACTTGAAAACTGGTTCGCGGGTTGAACTGACCGGAGCGTCCGGTCATCACGACCGGAGCGTCCGGTCACCCCGCAGAAGCTCATAACGGTTAGTTTTTCAGGCTGCCTTATAAATAGAAGCTCCACTCGTGAGTGGAGTAACTTTTGCTCATTCCAACAGCTGAGAAACACGTTTGTGAGTGCCAAGAAGAGCAAGGTCCTAGTGAGGTGTTTGTGATTTGAGAATCCAAGAGAGTAGCCTCACTAGCAAATCAAGAGTAGCAAAGTGTGCATCCATCTTCTCATTAGGCTTCGCGTGGTCAAGTGAGAGTTCGTGCTTGTTACTCTTGGTGATCGCCATCACCTAGACGGCTTGGTGGTGATTGGGAGTTTGGTGTTCACCCGGCGGAGCTTGTGGGTGACCCAACTCAAGTTGTGAGCGGCTTTGGGTGATTCGCCGCGACGGAGTGTCGAAGAATCAACCCGTAAAGAGCACTTGATCCTTGCGCGGATCAAGGGGGAGCTACACCCTTGCGCGGGTGCTCCAACGAGGACTAGTGGAGAGTGGCGACTCTTCGATACCTCGGCAAAACATCGCCGCGTTCCTTTCTCTCCCTATTTACTTTGAGCACTTACTTTGAGTATTTACTTTGAGCAATTCAATACTTGTTTTACATCCATAGAATTGCTTGCTTGAGTAAGGTTGGAACATAGGTGGTGAGTTCGTTGTGCATTAGTTTGATAGAAACACTTTTCTAGGCACAAGGGGTTAATTGGGCTATCCGTAGGATTTGTTTATTGCAAGAGAATTTCGAATTAGCCCAATTCACCCCCCCTCTTGGGCATCTTGATCCTTTCAATTGGTATCAGAGCCTCGTGCTCACGTTTTTAAGCTTAATCGCTTAGAGCAAGATGTCTCACGGGGATGGACCTCCTCCTATCTTTGAGGGAGATGATTTTCCATATTGGAAAATCCGCATGGAGGCATACTTAGAAGCTCTAGATGTTGGAATTCTTAGAGCCGCCTCTCAAGGGTTCCCCGCACCTAGGAATGCCGCACAACTTCAAGGCGATGAAGTAAATTATGAGAAATGGAATGCAAAGGCTCGCAACACCATTTTTAGAGGCCTTTGCAAAGAGGTGTTCAATCGTGTAAGGAACCACAAAGACGCCCATGCTCTATGGTCGGACGTTTGTGCGCTCCATGAGGGAACCAAGAGTGAGCGTGAGGAACGCTATCATCTTGTGATTAAAAAGCTAAATTCTTTTGAGATGTTTTCCAAAGAAAGTGCTAATGAGATGTATTCTCGATTAAATGTTCTTGTAGAGGAAGTCAATGGGCTTGGACTTACTCAAATGTCACCATCCGATGTTGTGAGAAAAATCTTGAGTGTCCTCCCCATTGATAAATATGGGCACATTGTGACCGTGCTACATCAAGGTGATCTTTCCACCGCTACACCGACACAAATCTTGGGAAAGATCAATGCTCATGAGATGTACATGCATATCACACCACAAGATGGCTCATCCTCTACAAAGAAGAAAGAGAAGGACTTAGCATTCAAAGCTAGCCAAGACAAGGGCAAAGCAAAACTTGAGTATGAGAGCTCAAGTGATGAAGATGATGAAGAAAGTCTTGCCCTCATGGTGAAGAAGACCACCAAGATGCTAAAAAGGCTAAATAAGAGTGGCATCAAGTTTGATGGCAAGAAGAAGTTCTTCACAAGCTCAAGAAGAAAGCCAATCTCCGAGATGGATTGCTACAATTGTGGCGAACTTGGCCATCTAGCTCATCAATGCACAAAGCCCAAGAAAGACAAGTTCAAGAACAAGGGCAAGAAAGATGATTCAAGTGATGAAGATGAAAAGAAGAAGAACAAGCCATACAAGAAGAGAGATGGCAAAAAGAGGGACTTCTACAAGAAGAAGAAGAGTGGCAAGGCCTACATTGTCGGTGATTGGCTCACGGACATTGATTCATCAAGTGGATCATCCGATGATGAGAGTGACGATGAAAAGGTGGCCGCCATTGCTATTGATCTTGCATCTTCACCGCCACCATCGCCATCATCCTCTACACACCTATGCCTTATGGCGAAAGGTGAACGCAAGGTAACTAAGAGTGATGATAGTAGTGATGATGAACATGCTAGTGATGATAGTGATAGCGATGATGATGACTCACCTACATATGATGATCTTGTCAAAATACTAAGAAAATATACTAAGATCATTAGAAAGAGTAGAGCCACAAATGAAAAACTTGATGCTAAAAATGATTCACTCTTAGCTAAGTGTGATACATTAGAAAAGGCTAATGATGAGCTCAAAGAAACAAATGATTCTATATCATCCAAACTCAAGGAGCTCAAATCTTCTAAGAAAGAGCTTAAAGATAAAAATGATAAACTTGAGTGGGTGCACAATGAGCTTGTCACTAGTCACCATAAGCTAAAAGATGAATATACAACTCTAAAGATCAATTATGATACCCTTATTATTGCACAAGAATTCTTACCAAATGAGCCACATGATGCTACTAACCATGTTGTTAAGATTGATATAGCTACCTCATGTGATGATTTAATTGATGAAAGCATTGAGCATGGATCTAGTAGCAAGGGCAAGCAAGTGGTTGAGTGCAATGACTATGATGAGTTTGTCAAGCTCAAGAGTGACAATGAGAAGCTCATGAAAGATCTTGAAGAAATAAAAAGTCACAACACCATTGTGCTAGAAACTCTTGATCATGACAAAGAGGTGATCCTTGAGAATGAGAAGCTAAAAGAAGAAATCAAGAAACTCAAGGAGGAAAAGAACAATGATATTCTCAAAGAAGAGAACAAGAAGCTCAAGATGGAGAAAGAGCATCTCAAGGTGGGATTGAGCAAGTTTGCTAGAGGCAAGCATCTCCAAAGTGAGCTACTCATGAATACCGTCATGAAGATGGATAGAAGTGGCATTGGATACATGGCAAGTATAGAGAAGAAGAAGGCTCAAGCTCAACACCAACAATCAAAGCCAAAGCCAAAGCCAAAGAGATGTTTTGAGTGTGGACAAGAAGGCCACTTTGCTCATGAGTGTCAAACTCCACCACCACAACCCTTGCCCAAGCATGCTAGACCCTTTGCTTTCAATGCTCACTACATGCTTAGAAAAGATTCGAGTGGAAAGATGAAAGTCATGTTCTTAGGTCCCCCCAACAAGAGTAGGCCTAAGAAAATTTGGGTGGCTAAGTCACTTGTTGAGAAGGTGAAGGGCCCTCAACAAGCTTGGATCCCTAAAGCTTGAATCTCTTGTGTGTAGGTGAACTACAAGACCGGTGGAAGTCATTGGGTTATTGATAGTGGTTGCACTCAACATATGACCGGTGATCCACGTATGTTCACCTCACTAGATGAAGAGGTAGATGGACAAGAGAAAATAACATTTGGAGATAATTCTAAGGGCAAGGTCAAAGGATTGGGCAAAGTGGCAATATCAAATGATCATTCCATCTCCAATGTGCTCTATGTTGCTTCATTGAGCTTCAACTTGCTATCTGTTGGGCAATTGTGTGATCTTGGCTTTCAATGCTTATTCACCAAGAAGGAGGTTGTTGTATCCAAGGTAGATGACAATCAAGTGATATTTAATGGATTTAGATACAACAATTTATATCTAGTTGACTTCACCTCCGAAGATGCAAACTTGAAGACTTGCCTATTCACCAAAACAACACTTGGGTGGCTATGGCATAGAAGACTTGCTCATGTTGGGATGAGCTCACTCAAGAAGCTTATGAAGAATGATTTGGTGAGAGGGTTGAAGGATGTGAAGTTTGAGAAGGACAAGCTTTGTAGTGCATGTCAAGCCGGCAAGCAAGTTGCAAACACTCATCCAACCAAAGCTTTCATGTCAACCACAAGAGTGCTAGAACTCCTACACATGGATTTATTTGGACCAACAACATACAAGAGTTTGGGAGGAAATCTCTATTGTCTTGTGATTGTGGATGACTATTCAAGATATACATGGGTGTTCTTCCTTCATGACAAATCCGAAGTTGCATCTTGTTTCAAGAAGTTTGCCAAGAGAGCTCAAAATGAATTTGAAGTGAAGCTCAAGAAGATAAGAAGTGACAATGGCAAAGAGTTTGACAACACAAACATAGAAGCTTATTGTGATGAAGTTGGAATCAAACATGAAGTCTCCACAACCTATACTCCTCAACAAAATGGTGTAGTTGAGAGGAAGAACCGGACTTTGATCACTCTTGCAAGAACAATGCTAGATGAGTACAACACTCCCGAAGCTCTATGGGCGGAAGCAATCAACACCGCATGTTATGCATCCAACCGCCTATTTCTTCAAAAGTTCCTTGTCAAGACACCATATGAGTTGCTCAATGGGAAGAAGCCGGACGTCTCTTTCTTTAGGGTGTTTGGTTGCAAGTGCTACATCTACAAGAAGCGGCAACACCTAGGGAAGTTTTAAAGGCGTTGTGATATAGGTTTTCTTGTTGGTTACTCATTAAAGTCCAAAGCATATAGAGTATTTAATCATGCCACCGGCTTGGTTGAAGAAACATATGATGTGGAATTTGATGAATCTAACGGCTCCCAAGGAGCACATGAGAATCTTGATGATGTAGGTGATGAACCATTGAGGGAGGCTATGAAGAATATTCCGGTGGGAGACATCAAGCCAAAAGATGATGAAGATGATGTACAAGTCATTAATCAACCCTCTTCATCAAATGTACCACAAGATGGTGAAAAAGTTGGGAGAGTAGAAAATGAAGATACTCATATCTCCCATGAACAAATGGCGGTACAAGCACAAGATGTTGATGCTCCACAACCTCCTCCTCAAGTGGTCAATAGAAGAAATACACCTCTCCTACAAGATCATCCACAAGATCTCATCATAGGGAGTCCAACAAAGGGGGTGATGACTCGATCTCAAAAACTTACTTCATTTATTGCTCATCACTCCTTTGTCTCTTGCTATGAGCCTACCAAGGTAGAAGATGCTCTTAAAGATCCGGATTGGATCAATGCCATGCATGAAGAGTTGAACAACTTCACTCGCAATGAAGTTTGGAATCTTGAAGAGCGACCAAAAGATGCAAGAGTCATTGGAACAAAGTGGGTGTTCCGCAACAAGCAAGATGATCAAGGTGTTGTTGTGAGGAACAAGGCAAGACTAGTGGCAAAGGGGTTCTCTCAAGTTGAAGGTTTAGATTTTGGAGAAACCTTTGCACCGGTTGCAAGATTAGAAGCCATCCGTATCCTTCTTGCATATGCATCACATCATGAAATGAAACTATATCAAATGGATGTGAAAAGTGCATTCTTAAATGGCTTTATTAATGAACTAGTCTATGTTGATCAACCTCCCGGGTTTGAAGACCCTAGATATCCTAATCATGTTTATAGGTTGTCCAAGGCACTATATGGGCTTAAGCAAGCCCCAAGAGCTTGGTATGAGCGCCTTCGGGATTTCCTTATTGAGAAGGGCTTCATCATTGGGAAGGTCGACACCACACTATTCACCAAGAAGCTTGATGGGCATATCTTCATTTGTCAAGTATATGTTGATGATATCATCTTTGGATCATCAAATGAAGACTCATGCAAAGAATTTGGTGAATTGATGTCTAAGGAGTTCGAGATGTCAATGATTGGTGAGCTTACATTCTTTCTTGGTTTTCAAGTCAAGCAAATGAAAGAAGGCATCTTCATCTCTCAAGAGAAATACACAAAAGATCTTCTCAAGAGATTCAAGATGGATGAATGTAAGCCAATCAAGACCCCAATGCCTACTAATGGACATCTCGACCTAGATGAGGGAGGTAACTCGGTTGATCAAACTCTCTACCGTTCTATGATTGGTAGCTTGTTATATTTAACCGCATCTAGGCCCGACATCATGTTTAGTGTGTGTATGTGTGCTAGATTTCAAGCTAGTCCTAAGGAAACACATTTAATTGCCGTAAAAAGAATCTTTAGGTATCTTAAGCACACACCAAGCATTGGCCTTTGGTATCCCAAAGGAGCTTTATTTGAATTACTTGGCTATTCCGATTCGGACTACACCGGATGCAAAGTTGATAGAAAGAGCACATCCGGAGGGTGCCATTTGCTTGGTAGATCACTTGTGTCTTGGTCCTCCAAGAAACAAAATAGTATGGCTTTGTCCACCGCCGAAGCGGAATACATTGCCGCGGGTGCTTGTTGTGCACAAATATTATACATGAAACAAACTTTACTAGACTATGGAGTAGTTCTAGAGAAAGTACCTCTTTTGTGCGACAATGAAAGTGCGGTAAAACTTGCAAATAATCCGGTTCAACACTCTCGCACCAAGCATATAGATATCCGCCATCACTTTCTAAGAGATCATGCGGCTAAAAATGATATATCACTAGAAGGTGTAAGATCCGAAGATCAATTAGCGGATATCTTCACTAAACCGCTAGATGAAGCTACATTTTGTAGATTGCGGAACGAGCTCAATGTACTTGATTTTAGTAACTTCACAAAAAATTGAGCTTGTGTTGTCCCTTGCATTCATTGTAAAATACAACATGTTTAATTTGTGGCAATGCATATAGGTCTTGTCTAACATGGTTAAGATAACCGCCGAAAAGCGTGTGAAGAAGCTTAACCTTGGATCAAACTTGACAAGCAACTAGATTTACTTACAAGTATTACATATGCATGAATGTTGTTTTGTCATTTTGTTCCATTTGCCCTCTTGTTGCCTATTTTCTTAAAAAGAATTATAGCCTAAGGCATAATATTTTGAAAAATATGAGGGTTTGAGAGAGGTCACTCACATCAGTCCCAATTGGTGTTTATTTGGATCTTATTCAAGTTGGGACTTGATTGGGAACAGGTAGCGCGAAGGCATGTTGAAGAATTGCTGGAAAAGGTGCACCGGACGCTGCACCGGACGCTGCTGTCCAGCGTCCGGTCAGTTCACAGAAGGTGAACTGCTGTTGAAGGAGTGACCGGACGCTGCGTCTGTGCGTCCGGTCAGAAAGGGTCCAGCGTCCGGGCGATGAAGAAAGGGCGAGCTGTACTGACCGGACCCTGCCTGCGTCCGGTCATGGACCACCGGACGCGTCCGGTCGCGATTCCAGAGGATTTGGACCTCTCTGGAATCGACCGGACGCTGGGTGGTAGCGTCCGGTCGCTACCACCGGAGCGTCTGGTCAGTGGATCTCGCGCGTCTTAAGGACTCTTTTCCCGTTTCCTTCTTTGTCGCGTGTTGGGGGTTATATATCCGGATCTCCTTTTCTTCTTTGACCTCAGCCCGAGCCGCCGCCGTGCCCTAGCCCACGCGCCACCAAGCCACGCCGCCGCTGCCTCACCGAACCCGCCGCAGCCTGCCTTGCCGCACCGTTGCGCCGCCGTCACCTCGCGCCCCACCTACGCCCGCGCCTCTGTACGCCTGTCTAGCCGCGCCGTCGTGTCTTCGCCTCGCCGCGCCTCCACGCTCGCCCCCCCCCGCTCGCCAGTCGCGCTCCAGCCGAACCACCGCGCCAGCTCGCCTCTGCTGCACCTCGCCGGTCACCTCGGGCCCAAGCTCGCTGCCCAATCATTGCCCAGGGCTATCCTCCCATTGATTGGTATGGAAATCTTTGTGTTTCAATCTTGATCTCAAAATTGTGACCTAGATCAAATTCTAATCGCACTGATTCCCCATTGCATTCAGGGCATTTGACCTAACCCTAGCCGGTTCCGAGATCCCCCGCGTGACAACTTACCTCTTCTCGGTTCGCGGTTCGTCAGGTAGAAAGCCATATGATTCAATTTCGCATCTACATTGCTTTCTCTATTAGGATTTCGCATCTATTAGATATATGGTATTTATTTGTATATCCATCTATTCTATCGTGTAGCGAGTCGGTCCCGTTGTGTTTCGTCTGGCAGTTGGCAGTAAACTCGGAGCCAAGCTCGCGAGTAAGGATCGAGGCCAAGCCTCGAAAGCAGCAGTTTGACAGTTGATCTTCATCAGCGACAGTTCACCATCTTGTCAGTTCAGATGGCTCGCACCAAGAATGTTGGTGGTGGTCCAGGTGATGATGATCGGAGGCCCCCGCCTCGTCAGCCAGCCGGATCCAAAGGCAAGTCAACCAAGCAAGTAACATCCAAGAAGCGGAAGTACCCCGACGCAGAGACAGCAAGAGCAGCAGCTGTTGCAGAGGCCGCAGAGCGTGCCGAGAGAGGTGGTACCCGCAGCGGAGTTGTCATTGCAGATCAGCCAGTTTCACCCGCAGTCAGAGCTGCGATTGAGGAGGCTGAGCGTCGTCATGGTAGTCCAGCTGGGACTGCCACGTTGGCAGGACGACGGGTTGCCATTGAGGAGGGTCTGTCAGCACAGGAGCAGCCCCCACCAGCAGAGCCTCAGCCAGCCCAGGAGACTCAGGAGAGTCAGGAGACCGAGCCGGCACCTCAGCTACGCCGCTCGAGTCGTACCAGTGCTGCAGTTCCACCGAGGCCAGTTACACGGCGCAGGGGTTCACGTCCCCCGCCCAGACCAGAGGGTCCGCCTCTAGTGGTACACCTCGACTTGAGGGCCGCTACAGCCAGGCAGGTTCAGCAGCTGCGGTTTGTTGAGTTTGAGATCTGGTTTCCTCCGAGGAGGGATGAGAGAGCAGCTGAGGGGTTCTACACGCCACTGCATGAGGATTTCTACAATGCATATCTTAACAGTGGGGCAGTGTTCAGATCACAGAGGGTCTGTCAGATAGAGTCCATTGTGGCAGCAGCCAGAGAGGGCATTCGGCAATACTTGTCATATTTGCCAGGACTGTCAGATCTGATTGGACGGACAGGGATATATGTACCTTCTTGGGTCCGTCAGTTTTATGCCTCGCTCTATGTTGATCCTCATCACAGATTCATTCACTTTGCTTTCAACGGCAAAGACCACAGAGTGACTAGTGGCAGAGCCAGGGAGATACTGAGACTACAGGAGCAGCCTGTAAAGATGCATGAGGTTTGCTATGGACAGCAGGGACCTCCCAGGCGTCCCCATGGAGGGTTGGTACCCCCTACAGACTTAGTGCGGCATTGCTTCAAGGAGCCGTTTGGTGAGGGGTCGAGCAGGAACCCCAGTGACTTGACTCCTACAGCGAGGATACTAGAGGCCATCATCAGGAGGACACTGCTTCCCAGGTTGGGATACAGGGAGGGCCTGACTCGCTTACAGCTCTGGCTTCTCAATGCCATCATGCAGATGACAGTGTTTGACATCTGGGACCTCCTTCTTTCTGAGATGGAGGATACTATAGCTGAGGGATTCAAGGGTCGCAGGCAGCTTCCCTATGCTCACTGGATCACCTTCCTCATTCGTAGAGTTGTGATGGATAAGCCCCCTAGCATGATGGATGAGTATACAGGTGCCACCACAGAGTTCCTAGCTTACAACCTGTCACAGCGGATCAGACACGCCACTCCTCAGGCACCCAGTCAGCCTAGCCGTCGCCCCGACGTGCCAGAGTCTGCAGCTCAGCAGGATGAGATCATCAGAGGGATTGCAGCTACTGAGGAGGAGGAGCTAGAGGCATAGCAGGAGGTGAGCGAGTACAGTGATAGCTCCGATGACGACTACCAGCCTATACCTCAGATGCCTCCACGCAGACACGATGCAGAGGCCGGTAGCTCTAGTTCTGCTCCACCTGCTCCACAGACAGACCCCGCTCTCATTGCTATTCTTGAGCGGATGCAGCAGGATTAGACACGACAGGCACAGGAGACAGCTGCCAACTTCGCACAGTTTCAGGCTCGTTAGGACGAGTTCCAGCGGCAGCAGCAGCTCCTTCAGCACCAGCAGTTACTTATGCAGCAGCAGCTCATGGGATTCATGCAGCATGTAGTGACAGCTATTGGGGTCCCAATGCCACAGCCTTCGCCCCAGCTTGCACAGCCTCCTACCACTTCGACGACTCCAGCAGTACAGCCCATCGGGCTTCAGAGTCAGGGACAGCCTCCAGTTCAGTTCACGTCACCTCCAGTACAGGTGTCCCAGTGGTTAGCCTCACCGGGTGTTGCCCCGCAGTTCATGCCTTTTCAGATGGGCTTTACACCAGAGCAGTCTTCCTCGCTGTTCGTGCCTGAGTCGTCAGTCTCCAGGAGTCTTGGAGCATCATTCAGCGAGTTGACCGGCATGCCTACTCCGCCTCACATGCATACTGCCGGTCCATCTACAGCAGCTCCAGCTATCATGACTACTCAGAGGCTCCCCTCGTCTGTCGCCTCGTCAGATCCTACGACAGACTTACTTGCAGCGTCACAGGCAGCACTAGCCCCAGCTCAGACCCAGACCGCTTCAGCGACACTTCCTGTTTCAGAGGGTCAGTCAGTTCAGAGCTCAGGATCAGATGATGATGCTGCCCAGTTCCATCTTGCTCCACATACTTCAGCGCCCGACTCGTCCGCTGCAGCCCCGCCGTCCGACCCTTAGGTTTTGGTGTTTGACGACAAAGGGGGAGAGGGTTTGAGTATGTAGACTCAGGGGGAGCGAGTTTTAGGGGGGCTAGTTATCTAGTATTAGCTTATTATATACATTTGGAGTTTCATTTGTGTGATACACTATTACTTATGCATTCGTGTGTTTACTTTCATGCATACTATTATATATATGTGATAGTGCTATCTACGTGATTGTGATATTTGACATGTGTGATTTCTACTTTGCTTTATTTATATGTCATATCACTTGAGTAATGCTCATTTGCCCTTTGCTTCCGCGGTTATACTTCGAAGCAAATGAGCTTTGTATTTAGTACTCATGCTTAATTCATATCCTTTGAGTACATTGTGTTGGCTTAGGTCATATAAGCTTGACTAACTCTTTTGTTCTTATTGACAAAAGCTTATATGAACCAAGCCCGTCAAAAACCTCACTCCATAACATACTCGAGGTGGTATTGTCATCAATCACCAAAAAGGGGGAGATTGAAAGCATCTAGGCCCCTAGTTGGATTTCGGTGATTAATGTCAATACAAGATTACTATGACTAACGTGTGTTTTGCAGAGGCAATTAAGTTAGGTCATTGTAATAGAGATCGATTGGGCAATCGAGGTTGTCATGCCCCTACGATGGATATCGTTTCGGTTTTCAAAGGACGCACGACAAGGTTAAGGATAACTAGTTCTAAGTGTCAATTGGAGTTGGAGAGACACTTAGAGTAGTTTAGGACTTTGTTTTTCCTTTGGCCGTACTATGAAGGGGGGTATGAACGGGTAGCTTGACTTAGTTGAGTCTAGTGAGTTAGGTGTGGTGCACACTTGTTGAAACTAGCTCGAGGCAGCTCCTATGAATGCCTAAGATCCTTTGGAGCAAACTTCATTCACATATGTTCGAAAGTTGGAAGTGAATGGAGGGTCAAACACTGACCGGACGCTGGCTCCAGTGCGACCGGACGCTGGCCGCAGGGTCCGGTCAGTTCGTTTGACTGAGGTGGTCAAGTCTGTTGTGACCGGATGCTGGAAGGTTGTGTGATCGGACGCTGAGGGCTAGCGTCCGGTCGACTCTAGTAAGGGTCCAGACTTGGAAAAGAGTGACCGGACGCGTCCGGTCAGTGTGACCGGACCCCGTGTATCCAGCGTCCGGTCGTTTACAGTAAGCATCCAAGAGCGACCGGACGCGTCCGGTCGGTACTGACCGGACCCTGGCAGCGTCCGGTCATCACTTGAAAACTGGTTCGCGGGTTGAACTGACCGGAGCGTCCGGTCATCACGACCGGAGCGTCCGGTCACCCCGCAGAAGCTCATAACGGTTAGTTTTTTCAGGCTGCCTTATAAATAGAAGCTCCACTCGTGAGTGGAGTAACTTTTGCTCATTCCAACAGCTGAGAAACACGTTTGTGAGTGCCAAGAAGAGCAAGGTCCTAATGAGGTGTTTGTGATTTGAGAATCCAAGAGAGTAGCCTCACTAGCAAATCAAGAGTAGCAAAGTGTGCATCCATCTTCTCATTAGGCTTCGCGTGGTCAAGTGAGAGTTCGTGCTTGTTACTCTTGGTGATCGCCATCACCTAGACGGCTTGGTGGTGATTGGGAGTTTGGTGTTCACCCGGCGGAGCTTGTGGGTGACCCAACTCAAGTTGTGAGCGGCTTTGGGTGATTCGCCGTGACGGAGTGTCGAAGAATCAACCCGTAAAGAGCACTTGATCCTTGCGCGGATCAAGGGGGAGCTACACCCTTGCGCGGGTGCTCCAACGAGGACTAGTGGAGAGTGGCGACTCTTCGATACCTCGGCAAAACATCGCCGCGTTCCTTTCTCTCCCTATTTACTTTGAGCACTTACTTTGAGTATTTACTTTGAGCAATTCAATACTTGTTTTACATCCATAGAATTGCTTGCTTGAGTAAGGTTGGAACATAGGTGGTGAGTTCGTTGTGCATTAGTTTGATAGAAACACTTTTCTAGGCACAAGGGGTTAATTGGGCTATCCATAGGATTTGTTTATTGCAAGAGAATTTCGAATTAGCCCAATTCACCCCCCCTCTTGGGCATCTTGATCCTTTCATAGCTGTTGCACGCCGGTGGTGCTGCTCGCCGAGCTGTTGCACGCCGGTGCTGCTGCTCGCCGGGCTAAAGCGTGCCATGCCGTTTCCAAACAATCAAATATTATATTTTATTGCACAATTATTCAATAGTTCAAGTACACAATTCAATCGTCCTCAATCATAGAAATCAATCACACGTTGCAATTCAAGTACACAATACAAATTGTCATGATCTATTTAACAAACCAATGGCTATTTGGTCATGGAAACCATTCATGTACGCAGAATCATCCCTTGCCAGCTGCTGGCGAGCACGTGGTTGAGAGGTCGATGTCTTAGGTGGAACATAATTCTCATCACGATCACAATGATCAAAGTCCTTATCCACTATTCCACTCGTTCGATTGAAGTTATGGAGTGCCATGCATGCTACGATTATTTGGCTTTGCTTATGAGGTGCATAACTCGGCATATGCAACAGAATCCTCCACTTTATTTTTAAAACTTCAAATAACCTCTCGATGACATTTCTAAGAGATGAATGAGCGAAGTTGAAGATCTTTTTTTTACCTTGTGGCTTCGGGCCTTCTCGATACTTCGGCAGATGGTACTTGGTTCCCTTGTAGGGCGCAAGATAACCCGGACGGTTCGGGTAGCCAGAGTCCACCAGGTAATATTTTCCTACACAATGGAACATTTTTGTAAGTTTCAACTAGTTTGACTAGAAGCTACAATTGAAACATTGGAAGTTGTTTACCTATTGGTGGATGTGGAAACATGTCGCCGTATTTGGTCATAGCATCAATGAACACTCTCATGTCATGTACAGAATTGGGCCATCCAGCAAGAACAAATGTGAACCTTAAGTCGAAGTCACAAACAACCAGCACATTCTGTGTTGTTATGCCCTTGCGGCACATGTGTTGAACCACCTTATCAGTTGGCACCACTCATGGTATGTGAGTGCCATCTAGTGCTCCTATACAATTGTTGAAGAAGAGATGAAACCTAGGATTCCTCAATCTAGGATAAATTGTTCTAAATTCTGGCTTAATTGTGTCTGCAGCTAGCTTAACCACACATTGCAAAACTTTCTCGAAGTTGTTGTGAACTGTGCCTAGTGACCTCTCAAATCTATCCTCAGCTTGCCTAACTGATTGTGGTGCTCCCAGCATCCAGACGAACATGCCTAAAGCCTCCATAGAGATACTCTTTGTACTTGATTTGAGGCCATATGACTCTACAAATAGATTATGAAGTTGATGAAACATAGTTGGGCTCATTCTAAACATGTTGTAGCATCTATTTCTATCTCCTAGAGTCCTCTCTACCCATTGCAATCCAGTTAGAAGTGGTTTTCTTCTCTTAGCCCTATTGCAATATTTGTCATAGTGATCAGCAAACAAAAGCATACCGTCCAGAAATTCTTTGTCATCATCCTCAACAAGAAGTATGAAGATTTCCTCGTCACTTGACTCATCTGAATTATTCCCATCCCTTATTGAACTACCATCCTGGCACATAAATGCATCACAAACTCAGTTATATATTACTGTTAAAATGACAAACAGGCTCACATCACAATCATAATTCAAAGTCATCACACAGTACAACATCACATTCATAACAGATAAACATAGTTCAAATAACACACTTAGTGCAATGACAAACATAGTTCAAATGACATACTTCGTGCAATGACAGACATAGTTCAAATGACAGGCTAAGTTCAAATGACAGACTGAAATTAAGATAACAGGATCTAGATCAGGTTGTTGACCCTAGCATAGTGCTGAATGAAGGCCAGCCTTCCTTCTGCTGAAGATATTCCAATGAAGAACTTTATACTGTTTACTTCATTGTAGATCTTGTGTACAGCAAACCACGCCGGGTTTGTCTCAGATACCCCGTACTCTTTAGCCAACTGCTGCACTAGCCTAATCTTTTCACGGTTGGCTTCCTCCTTTTGTTGCTTCGCACTCAACTGTTGCTTCAAGTACTCATTCCTCTCAGCTTGAATCTTAGCGTTGTTGGTCATGTACTTGTTCATGGCCCTAATTGCTAGGCTCTTCTTGCGCGGACTAGAGCCAGTAGTGCTTGTGCTGCTTGCTCTCTTGTGGCTACTGCTGCTAACTAGAGTCTGCACATCAAGGTCGTCAGGTGCATCCTCCTCTTCCTCATCCATAGTGACACTTTCTCCAGCAACAAATGAGGTTGAGCCACCATCAACAGCTACATCATGGAACATTTGTCCCAAATCATCCAAGTACTCTAGCCACCCCCACTTGCATTTCTTCCATTCTGAGTGGCCCTGCACAACTTATCATAGTGAGCAAGTGATCAACTAACTAGTTGTCAAACAGCAAACAAGCAGTTTGGCAAGTACCTTAGTGTTGGCTTCCCACCATTCATCAGTGGCATCAATAGTGCCATCATCTCTATGGCCTAAGCCAGTGTCATTATGCAGTCTTCTTATGAATTGCCATAGTCCCTTTAGTTGCCTAATCCTGTTGGCGGCCTGCTTAATGTCATGGACCAAACTGGTTGCTGCATGATACCTTAGTAGAACCTTCCTATACCCTATCTTCGTCATTGTTCCTTTGATGTAGTTACCCTTGCTAATTTGGTCAACCCACAAATTACATAATAATTTGTTATTTGGTTCTGACCAATTTGCCTTGTTTGTTCTAGCCTAATCCATGCATAACAAGAATACGTACATACATTATGAACATGGCAAAATCAAACAACAAGTATATTTTTTAGGATTTGAGAATGTATCGGGCCTTGAGCGTTCGATGGATAGATCTCTTTGATCTCGTCATCTACAGCGACATCCTGGGGGTTGATGTTGAAGTTGTCTTCTGCAACAGCACTCATCGAGGCTTCTCGACGTCCACTATGGCTCCTCGATTCGGCAGGCACGAAGGAGATAGATCCATGCATGCCACGAACATCGGCATTGATAGGAGGCAAGGGAGGGCCACGGTCACCATCAGAGGATGATGACACGGCGCGATTAGCCATGGCACCTCCTCCACCACAAGCGAGAGCAGCGTTCGGAGCTAGGGTTCGCTTGGAGGAAGAGAGCGAGAGCGGCGGGGGGTGGGTGTGGGGGAATGGATAAGGGTACCAAGCGGGGTGGGTGGGTACAGGGGTAGTGGGCGTCCAACTCGCGCCCCCAGGCGTTTTAGCCCAGTTTTGGGCCTCTTGAGTAGCAAATGGCAAATGTTTAGCATTCCTGGATTTGCTCTTTTTTGCTCCACCTGTTTAGATCCATTTGCCCAAAACATGGGCTAAAAGTGCTGGGTAAAAGTTTTGCCAAATGAAATAAATAGGGTTGAAAAAGCATTATAGCATAGAGCATACAATCCAAGATGGTGAGCTATTGTGCATTCGCATTGGCATTTTATCCGGTTAATGTTTTGTGTCATTTTAGCATATCTGAGTCACATCAAAAACATATTCTTATTTGCTTAGGAATGTCGATATGGGACCCACGGGATACACCACAAGGAAGAGAGGAGATCTAGTTTGATTAGGATTCCTCCCATGCAATCCTAGCAGTAATACTATCCTGTAATCCTACTAGGACTCTACATTGTAAACCGACTAGGACTCTGGCCTCCTGACTATATAAAGGAGGGCAGAGTTCCTGGAGAACAGATAACACAACACAACACTTGACAATCAATCCAACGTAAAGGCTAACGCCGACTGGACGTAGGGCTATTACTCGATCACGGTCGAGGGCCCGAACCAGGATAAATCGATTATCTCTTGCATTTACCATTGAGTTCTGCATACGCTAAAGCCTGAACAAACTGCCCTAGGTACCCCCGTGGTAGGCTATCGGTGGTGAAACATCGACAGCTGGTGCGCCAGGTAGAGGCTTTCAGCGAATTTGCATCCGAGAGCTCGACAGATCTTGACAACATGATCTTCTCGATAGGATCAACCTTCATCTTCGGTTCATGGATCTGCGAGGTAGGAGACAATGGCAAGCTCCAAGGCCGTCTCCTCAAAGATTCAGATCACCATGAAGACCTTTCTATTTTGGCGACTACGACAGATCAACTCGCCGGAAGATTCGTGCAGCTCGTGATGTCCGATCCAACTCAGATTTCGTGGCTTTGCGCATCCCACTCAAACTCAGGCTCTGCATCTGAGATGGAGACTTACTATCAAGGATTCAACTCGGAGAACATTCAGAGTTCTCTCGAGAATAATCCAAGTTCTTTTCTGGTGGGGCTCCAGAACGCGGCATCAACCTATCAAGAATTCAACTCGGAAAGCAATCAGAGTTCTTTCGAGAATAGTCCGAGTTCTTTTCCGACAGGGCTCCAGAACGCAGCCTCGGCCTATCAAGAATACAACTCGAAGTACATTCAGAGTTCCCTCAAGAAGTCGGGTCATGGTACGACTACGTCAAGCTGTCCGAGCCAGGGGTAAGCCGGTTGTCCGGCTGCATCCCAAGCCAGAAGCAAGCCAGTTGTCTTACTACTCGTCATAGTTTTCGACTACTTTGGCTACGGTGACCAACTACTCAACAACTCACGTCCAAGTACTCACAAGCTGATGCTTGGGGGCTACAACCACTGGGGTCTCCTAAGCGCAAAATGTCAGGATCACGTGCTGATTCTACCACGTGGCCGTCAATCAAGCTAAGTCATGGTTTAATATTTTTTCAAATATTCTTTAATCATCATATATCTCTGGATATTATCCATATGCCTCCGCAGCTCTACTATAGTTGATTTACCTGGGTTGCTGAGGCCTTAATCCGTGAAGCCTACTCACCGAAAAGGGAACTATTTTCTGGACCACATCATCAAATAAGGAGCTCGCCCATCGCTGGCTGCCTTACTTGGCCACTACTTCATTGGTGATTTGGAAATTCTAAGGTGGGGGTGATATGGGGTCTCCGGTGAGGGGACTGCCCACCCGAAGCCTTTTGACAGATTATCTAGGTTGCCTTACTCAGATCGGATCATGGTCGAACAAGAAGATTTTGCGTCAGCAAGATGAGCACGAATATAAGGATGCACGTGCATATTTATATGTACTTTCATTACTCAAGCGAAACAAAGGAAGAGGCATGACATACAGCAGCATGCAAGGAGACATCAAGCACGCAAGCTAATTATGAAAAGTACTTAGTGGCGCAACTGTGTTGACTTGCAATGGTATATGGATAGCCTACTGCAGTTCGCGGGTTACTTGGATACACCCTTGAGAATGTCTACAAGATCCTACATATCCTTAGAAGAGGTTTTCAGTTCTTTGAACAACTCAGATTTAGTCGAGTTCATTCAAGACATTATGCACCGCTTCGGCATGCACAATCAAATCATCACAAATTTGGGCTCTCCCTTCACAGCTACAGAATTCCAAAATTGGGCACAGGATTGCGGCTTCAACATAGATCACACATCAGTCGTACATCTAGAAGCTAACAGACAGGTAGAAAGGGCTAATGGACTCATACTAGCCAGATTAAAACCAAGATTGTATGAAGAACTAGTGGACTATAGATCCAAATGGATTGAAGAATTATCCAAAGTAGTATGGGGGCTACGAACTCAAATAAGCAGAGCCACCAGATACTCACCTTTCTTCCTAGTTTACAGATCAGAAGCCGTAAGTCAAAGTAAACGCTACCCTTCAATCAACCAGATACCTCCAAGGTTTAAGACGCCACTACAACAAGAATACCCAGCCTTGATCACTCCAAATTAGAGACCTAGTACTAAGAAGAATACAAAAAACTGACGGACGCTATAAACTACTTAGTCCATGGGAAGGTCCTTTTATTGTCACAAAAGTCACCGGACCAGGCACGTACAAGTTGATAACTGAAGATGGAAAAGAAGTCAATAATACATGGCACATCAGCCAACTAAGAAGATTCTACGCATGAAAACAACTCAAGGAAGAATATATGTACAAGCCACAAGAGATAAACGTTCATGATCAATAAAGATGGTGTTCCTCGCCAACATATCTTATTATGACTTTTCCTAAGTTGTTTTCACTAAACACACCGGCCGAGAGCAAAAGAGCTAAAAAGATGCTTGAGCCCGCCGATGAGGATAGCTAATAAGCTAACACCCGAACCAAAAAGCAAAATAGCTAAAATTATGCCTGAGCATACTAGCCGAGAGCAAAAGAGCTAAAAAGATGCTTGAGCCCGCCGATGAGGGTAGCTAATAAGCCAACACCCGAACCAAAAAGCAAAATAGCTGAAATTATGCCTGAGCATACTAGTTGAGAGCAAAAGAGCTGAAAAGATGCTTGAGCCCGCCGATGAGGGTAGCTAATAAGCTAACACCCGAACCAAAAAGCAAAATGGCTAAAATTATGCCTGAGCATACCGGCCAAGAGCAAAAGAGCTGAAAAGATGCTTGAGCCCACCGATGAGGGTAACTAATAAGCTAACACCCGAACCAAAAAGCAAAATGGCTGAAATTATGCCTGAGCATACCGGCCGAGAGCAAAAGAGCTGAAAAGATGCTTGAGCCCACCGATGAGGGTAGCTAATAAGCTAACACCCAAACCAAAAAGCAAAATGGCTAAAATTATGCCTGAGCATACCGGCCAAGAGCAAAAGAGCTGAAAAGATGCTTGAGCCCGCCGATGAGGGTAGCTAATAAGCTAATACCCGAACCAAAAAGCAAAATGGCTGAAATTATGCCTGAGCCTACCGACCGAGAGCAAAAAAGCTGAAAAGATGCTTGAGCCCGCCGATGAGGGTAGCTGATAAGCTAACACCCAAACCAAAGAGAAAAATGGCTGAAATTATACCTGAGCCTACCGACCAAGAAAAAAAGCTGAAAAGATGCTTGAGCCCACCGATGAGGGTAGGTGATAAGCTAACACTCAAACCGATCATGAGTTGTTTTCACAACCAGGGAAAGAGCCAGATGCTGGCCACACCCCGAGTTAAGCAAAAAGCTGAAAACTTGCTTGAGCTCACCGGACGAAAGCAAAGAAACTGAAGATGCTTGAGATCACCGGTCCTAAGTCTTTTCAATACTGACAAGAACAAAAAGGCAAAGATCTACATACCCCGAGTTGTTTACATGGCGCAGATGAAAGCTAGACAAGCACTCGACAAATCAAGAAACTTTGTCAAGCCAACGATCTACATACCCTGAGTTGTTTACATGGCGCAGATGAAAGCCACACAGACACTCGACAAATCAAGGGACTCTGACAAGACAACGATCTACATACCCCGAGTTGTTTACACGGCATAGATAAAAGCCAAATAAGCACTCGACAAGTCAAGGCTCAGATGAAAGCCAGACAAGCACTCGACAAATCAAGAAACTTTGTCAAGCCAATGATCTACATACCCTGAGTTGTTTACATGGCGTAGATGAAAGCCACACAAACACTCGACAAATCAAGGGACTCTGACAAGACAATGATCTACATACCCCGAGTTGTTTACACGGCGCAGATAAAAGCCAAATAAGCACTTGACAAGTCAAGGCTCAGATAAAAGCCATACAAACGCTCGACCTATCAAGGAATTATCCTACAATGGATGAAAGAACACGACCACTCTAAACTGTGGATGCACGCCACGCCCAAAAACGACTACTCAGAAAAAATTCTGATCACTTGGACAACTCATTTGAAGAATAAACAAGGCAAAGACATCTGAAAGCATCTAGGCCCCTAGTTGGATTTCGGTGATTAATGTCAATACAAGATTACTATGACTAACGTGTGTTTTGTAGAGGCAATTAAGTTAGGTCATGGTAATGGAGATCGATTGGGCAATCAAGATTGTCATGCCCCTACGATGGAAATCGTTTCGGTTTTTAAAGGATGGACGACAAGGTTAAGGATAACTAGTTCTAAGTGTCGATTAGAGTTGGAGAGACACTTAGAGTAGTTTAGGACTTTGTTTTTCCTTTGGTCGTACTATTAAGAGGGGTATGAACGGGTAGCTTGACCTAGTTCAGTCTAGTGAGTTAGGTGTGGTGCACACTTGTTAAAACTAGCTCTAGGTAGCTCCTATGAATGCCTAAGATCCTTTGGAGCAAACTTCATTCACATATGTTCGAAAGTTGGAAGTGAATGGAGGGTCAAACACTGACCGGACGCTGGCTCCGGTGCGACCGGACGCTGGCCGTAGGGTCCGGTCAGTTCATTTGACCATGAAGAACAAGTCTGGTGTGACCGGACGCTGGAAGGTCATGTGACCGGACGCTGAGGGCTAGCGTCCGGTTGACTCCAGTAAGGGTCCAGACTTGGAAAAGAGTGACCGAACGCGTCCGGTCAGTGGTGACCGGACCCTAAGTATCCAGCGTCCGGTCATTTACAGTAAGCATCCAAGAGCGATCGGACACGTCCGGTTGGTACTGACCGGACCCTGACAGCGTCCGATCATCACTTGAAAACTATTCGTGGGTTGAACTGACCGGAGCGTCCGGTCAAAACGATCGGAGCGTCCGGTCATCCCGCAGAAGCTCATAACGGTTCGTTTTTCAGGCTGCCTTATAAATAGAAGCTCCACTCATGAGTGGAGTAACTTTTGCTCATTCCAACAACTGAGAAACACGTTTGTGAGTGCCAAGAAGAGCAAGGTCCTAGTGAGGTGTTTGTGATTTGAGAATCCAAGAGAGTAGCCTCACTAGCAAATCAAGAGTAGCAAAGTGTGCATCCATCTTCTCATTAGGCTTCGCGTGGTCAAGTGAGAGTTTGTGCTTGTTACTCTTGGTGATCGCCATCACCTAGACGGCTTGGTGGTGATTGGGAGTTCGGTGTTCACCCAGCGGAGCTTGTGGGTGACCCAACTCAAGTTGTGAGCGGCTTTGGGTGATTCGCCATGATGGAGTGTCGAAGAATCAACTCATAGAGAGCACTTGATCCTTGCGTGGATCAAGGGGGAGCTACACCCTTGCGCGGGTGCTCCAACGAGGACTAGTGGGGAGTGGCGACTCTCCGATACCTCGGCAAAACATCGCCGCGTTCCTTTCTCTCTCTATTTACTTTGAGCACTTACTTTGAGTATTTACGTTGAGCAATTCAATACTTGTTTTACATCCATAGAATTGCTTGCTAAAGTAAGTTTGGAACATAGGTTGTGAGGTTGTTGTGCATTAGTTTGATATAAACACTTTTCTAGGCACAAGGGGTTAATTGGGCTATCCGTAGGATTTGATTATTGAAAGAGAATTTAGAATTAGCCCAATTCACCCCCCCTCTTGGGCATCTTGATCCTTTCAATTGGTATCAGAGCCTCGTGCTCACGTTTTTAAGCTTAATCGCTTAGAGCAAGATGTCTCGCGGGGATGGACCTCCTCCTATCTTTGAGGGAGATGATTTTCCATATTGGAAAATCCGCATGAAAGCATACTTAGAAGCTCTAGACGTTGGAATACTTAGAGCCACCTCTCAAGGGTTCCCAACACCTAAGAATGCCGCACAACTTCAAGGCGATGAAGTGAACTATGAAAAATAGAATGCCAAGGCTCGCAACACAATCTTTAGAGGCCTTTGCAAAAATGTGTTCAATCGTGTAAGGAACCACAAAGACGCCCATGCACTATGGTCGGACGTTTGTGCGCTCCATGAGGGAACCAAGAGTGAGCACGAGGAACGCTATCATCTTGTAATTAAAAAGCTAAATTCTTTTGAGATGTTTCCCAAAGAAAGTGCTAATGAGATGTATTCTCGATTAAATGTTCTTGTAGAGGAAGTCAATGGGCTTGGACTTACTCAAATGTCACCATCCGACGTTGTGAGAAAAATCTTGAGTGTCCTCCCCATTGACAAATATGGGCACATTGTGACCGTGCTACATCAAGGTGATCTTTCCGCCGCTACACCGACACAAATCTTGGGAAAGATCAATGCTCATGAGATGTACATGCACATCACACCACAAGATGGCTCATCCTCTACAAAGAAGAAAGAGAAGGACTTAGCATTCAAAGCTAGCCAAGACAAGGGCAAAGCAAGACTTGAGTATGAGAGCTCAAGTGATGAAGATGATGAAGAAAGCCTTGCCCTCATGGTGAAGAAGACCACCAAGATGCTAAAAAGGCTAAACAAGAGTGGCATCAAGTTTGATGGCAAAAAGAAGAAGTTCTTCACTAGCTCAAGAAGAAAGCCAATCTCCAAGATGGATTGCTACAATTGTGGCGAACTTGGCCACCTAGCTCATCAATGCACAAAGCCCAAGAAAGACAAGTTCAAGAACAAGGGCAAGAAAGATGATTCAAGCGATGAAGATGAAAAGAAAAAGAACAAGCCCTACAAGAAGAGAGAAGGCAAAAAGAAGGAGTTCTACAAGAAGAAGAAGAGTGGCAAGGCCTATATTGTCGGTGATTGGCTCACGGACATTGATTCATCAAGTGGATCATCCGATGATGATAGTGACGATGAAAAGGTGGCCGCCATTGCAATCGATCTTGCATCTTCACCGCCATCATCGCCATCATCCTCTACACACCTATGCCTTATGGCCAAAGGTGAACGCAAGGTAACTAAGAGTGATGATAGTAGTGATGATGAACATGCTAGCGATAATGATAGCGATAGCGATGATGATGACTCACCTACATATGATGATCTTGTCAAAATACTAAGAAAATATACTAAGATCATTAGAAAGAGTAGAGCTATAAATGAAAAACTTGATGCTAAAAATGATTCACTCTTAGCTAAGTGTGATACATTAGAAAAGGCTAATGATGAGCTCAAAGAAACAAATGATTCTATATCATCCAAACTCAAGGAGCTCAAATCTTCTAAGAAAGAGCTTAAAGATAAAAATGATAAACTTGAGTGGGTGCACAATGAGCTTATCACTAGTCACAATAAGCTAAAAGATGAATATACAACTCTAAAGATCAATTATGATACCCTTATTATTGCACAAGAATTCTTACCAAATGAGCCACATGATGCTACTAACCATGTTGTTAAGATTGATATAGCTACCTCATGTGATGATTTAATTGATGAAAGCATTGAGCATGGATCTAGTAGCAAGGGCAAGCAAGTGGTTGAGTGCAATGACTATGATGAGTATGTCAAGCTCAAGAGTGACAATGAGAAGCTCATGAAAGATCTTAAAGAGATGAAAAGTCACAACACCATTGTGTTAGAAACTCTTGATCATGACAAAGAGTTGATCCTTGAGAATGAGAAGCTCAAAGAAGAAAACAAGAAACTCAAGGAAGAGAAGAACAATGATATTCTCAAGGAAGAGAACAAGAAGCTCAAAATAGAGAAAGAGCATCTCAAGGTGGGATTGAGCAAGTTTGCTAGAGGCAAGCATCTCCAAAGTGAGCTACTCATGAATACCGTCATGAAGATGGATAGAAGTGGCATTGGATATATGGCAAGTGTAGAGAAGAAGAAGGCTCAAGCTCAACACCAACAATCAAAGCCAAAGCCAAAGCCAAAGAGATGTTTTGAGTGTGGACAAAAAGGCCACTTTGCTCATGAGTGTCAAACTCCACCACCACAATCCTTGCCCAAGCATGCTAGACCTTTTGCTTTCAATGCTCACTACATGCTTAGAAAAGATTCGAGTGGAAAGATGAAAGTCATGTTCTTAGGTCCCCCCAACAAGAGTAGGCCTAAGAAAATTTGGGTGGCTAAGTCACTTGTTGAGAAGGTGAAGGGCCCTCAACAAGTTTGGATCCCTAAAGCTTGAATCTCTTGTGTGTAGGTGAACTACAAGACCGGTGGAAGTTATTGGGTTATTGATAGTGGTTGCACTCAACATATGACTGGTGATCCTCGTATGTTCACCTCACTAGATGAAGAGGTAGATGGACAAGAGAAAATAATATTTGGAGATAATTCAAAGGGCAAGGTCAAAGGATTGGGCAAAGTGGCAATATCAAATGATCATTCCATCTCCAATGTGCTCTATGTTGCTTCATTGAGTTTCAACTTGCTATCCGTTGGACAATTGTGTGATCTTGGCTTCCAATGCTTGTTCATCGAGAAGGAGGTGGTTGTATCTAAGGTAGATAACAATCAAGTGATATTCAATGGATTTAGATACAACAACTTATATCTAGTTGACTTTACCTCCGAAGATGCAAACTTAAAGACTTGCCTATTCACCAAAACAACACTTGGGTGGCTATGGCATAGAAGACTTGCTCATGTTGGGATGAGCTCACTCAAGAAGCTTATGAAGAATGATTTGGTGAGAGGATTGAAGGATGTGAAATTTGAGAAGGACAAGCTTTGTAGTGCATGTCAAGCCGGCAAGCAAGTTGCAAACACTCATCCAACCAAAGCTTTCATGTCAACCACAAGAGTGCTAGAACTCCTACACATGGATTTATTTGGACCAACAACATACAAGAGTTTGGGAGGAAATCTCTATTGTCTTGTGATTGTGGATGACTATTCAAGGTATATATGGGTGTTCTTCCTTCATGACAAATCCGAAGTTGCATCTTGTTTCAAGAAGTTTGCCAAGAGAGCTCAAAATGAATTTGAAGTGAAGCTCAAGAAGATAAGAAGTGACAATGGCAAAGAGTTTGACAACACAAATATTGAATCATATTGTGATGAAGTTGGAATCAAACATGAAGTCTCCGCAACCTATACTCCTCAACAAAATGGTGTAGTTGAGAGGAAGAACCAGACTTTGATCACCCTTGCAAGGACAATGCTAGATGAGTACAACACCCCCGAAGCTCTATAGGCGGAAGCAATCAACACCGCATGTTATGCATCCAACCGCCTATTTCTTCAAAAGTTCCTTGTCAAGACACCGTACGAGTTGCTCAATGGGAAGAAGCCAGACGTCTCCTTCTTTAGGGTGTTTGGTTGCAAGTGCTACATCTACAAGAAGCAGCAACACCTAGGGAAGTTTCAAAGACGTTGTGATATAGGTTTTCTTGTTGGCTACTCATTGAAGTCCAAAGCATATAGAATATTTAATCATGCCACCAGCTTGGTTGAAGAAACATATGATGTGGAATTTGATGAATCTAACGGCTCCCAAGGAGCACATGAGAATCTTGATGATGTAGGTGATGAACCATTGAGGGAGGCTATGAAGAATATTCCGGTGGGAGACATCAAGCCAAAAGATGATGAAGATGATGTACAAATTATTAACCAACCTTCTTCATCAAGTGTACCACAAGATGGTGAAAAAGATGGGAGAGTAGAAAATGAAGATACTCATATCTCCCATGAGCAAATGGTGGTACAAGCACAAGATGTTGATGCTCCACAACCTCCTTCTCAAGTGGTCAATAGAAGAAATACACCTCTCCTACAAGATCATCCACAAGATCTCATCATAGGGAGTCCAACAAAGGGGGTGATGACTCGATCTCAAAAACTTACTTCATTTATTGCTCATCACTCTTTTGTCTCTTGCTATGAGCCTACCAAGGTAGAAGAAGCTCTTAAAGATCCGGATTGGATCAATGCCATGCATGAAGAGTTGAACAACTTCACTCGCAATGAAGTTTGGAATCTTGAAGAGCGACCAAAAGGTGCAAGAGTCATTGGAACAAAGTGGGTGTTCCGCAACAAGCAAGATGATCAAGGTGTTGTTGTGAGGAACAAGGCAAGACTAGTTGCAAAGGGGTTCTCTTAAGTTGAAGGTTTAGATTTTGGAGAAACCTTTGCACCGGTTGCAAGATTGGAAGCCATCCATATCCTTCTTGCATATGCATCACATCATGAAATGAAACTATATCAAATGGATGTGAAAAGTGGATTCTTAAATGGCTTTATTAATGAACTAGTCTATGTTGATCAACCTCCCGGGTTTGAAGACCCTAGATATCCTAATCATGTTTATAGGTTGTCCAAGGCACTATATGGGCTTAAGCAAGCCCCAAGAGCTTGGTATGAGCGCCTTCGGGATTTCCTTATTAAGAAGGGCTTCACCATTGGGAAGGTCGACACCACACTATTCACCAAGAAGCTTGATGGGCATATCTTCATTTGTCAAGTATATGTTGATGATATCATCTTTGGATCATCAAATAAAGACTCATGCAAAGAATTTGGTGAATTGATGTCTAAGGAGTTCGAGATGTCAATGATTGGTGAGCTTACATTCTTTCTTGGTTTTCAAGTCAAGCAAATGAAAGAAGACATCTTCATCTCTCAAGAGAAATACACAAAAGATCTTCTCAAGAGATTCAAGATGGATGAATGTAAGCCAATGAAGACCCCAATGCCTACCAATGGACATCTCGACCTAGATGAGGGAGGTAACTCAATTGATCAAACTCTCTACCGTTCTATGATTGGTAGCTTGTTATATTTAACCGCATCTAGGCCCGACATTATGTTTAGTGTGTGTATGTGTGCTAGATTTCAAGTTAGTCCTAAGGAAACACATTTAATTGCCATAAAAAGAATCCTTAGGTATCTTAAGCACACACCAAGCATTGGCCTTTGGTATCCCAAAGGAGCTTTATTTGAATTAATTGGCTATTCCGATTCGGGCTATGCCAGATGCAAAGTTGATAGAAAGAGCACATCCGGAGGGTGCCATTTGCTTGGTAGATCACTTGTGTCTTGGTCCTCCAAGAAACAAAATAGTGTGGCTTTGTCCACCACCGAAGCAGAATACATTGCCGCGGGTGCTTGTTGTGTACAAATATTATACATGAAACAAACTTTACTAGACTATGGAGTAGTTCTAGAGAAAGTACCTCTTTTGTGCGACAATGAAAGTGCGGTAAAACTTGCAAATAATCCGGTTCAACACTCTCGCACCAAGCATATAGATATCCGCCATCACTTTCTAAGAGATCATGT
This sequence comes from Miscanthus floridulus, assembly GCF_019320115.1. Lineage (NCBI taxonomy): Eukaryota > Viridiplantae > Streptophyta > Magnoliopsida > Poales > Poaceae > Miscanthus > Miscanthus floridulus. The sequence continues at coordinate 92,173,272 of NC_089597.1, forward strand.
AGCTAAAAATGATATATCACTAGAAGGTGTAAGATCCAAAGATCAATTAGCGGATATCTTTACTAAACCGCTAGATGAGGCTACATTTTATAGATTGCGGAATGAGCTCAATGTACTTGATTTTAGTAACTTCACAAAAAATTGAGCTTGTGTTGTCCCTTGCATTCATTGTAATATACAACATGTTTAATTTGTGGCAATGCACATAGGGCTTGTCTAACATGGTTAAGATAACCGCCGAAAAGCGTGTGAAGAAGCTTAACCTTGGATCAAACTTGACAAGCAACTAGATTTACTTACAAGAATTGCATATGCATGAATGTTGTTTTGTCGTTTTGTTCCATTTGCCCTCTTGTTGCCTATTTTCTTAAAAAGAATTATAGCCCAAGGCAAAATATTTTGAAAAATATGAGGGTTTGAGAGAGGTCACTCACATCAGTCCCAATTGGTGTTTATTTGGATCTTATTCAAGTTGGGATTTGATTGGGAACAGGCAGCGCGAAGGAAGGTTGAAGGTTTGCTAGAAAAGGTGCACTGGACGCTGCACCGGACGCTGCTGTCCAGCGTCCGGTCAGTTCACAGGAGGTGAACTGCTACTGAAGGAGTGACCAGACGCTGCATCTGTGCGTCCGATCAGGAAGGGTTCAGCGTCCGGTCGATCGGAGGAAGACCAAGTTGTACTGACCGGACCCTGCCTGCGTCCGGTCATGGACCACCGGACGCGTCCGGTCCTGATTCCAGAGGATTTGGACCTCTCTGGAATCGACCGGACACTGGGTGGTAGCGTCTGGTCGCTACCACCGGAGCGTCCGGTCAGTGGATCTCGCGCGACTTCAGGACTCTTTTCTCCGTTTCCTTTTCTGTCGCGTTTTGGGGATATTTAACCGTACCACCGCAAGCCATACCCCTGTTCGACCTCATCCCGCCGTGACCTAGCCCAAACCGCCGCCAAGCCACGCCGCCACAGCCTAGCCGCGCGCCACCGCAACCCTGCACCGGTCACCTCGCGCCCGCGCCGCCGTGCCCTCGCAGCTCGCGCGCCACCGCGCCAACGCCGGCCCCTCGCTAGCCGCGCGCCGCCGTACCACACCAGCGCCGCCGCGACACTGCGCCCGAGCTTTCTTGCGCGCCACCGTGCCTCTACAGCACCGTGCCGGCTTCCTCGCGCCCAAGCTCGCCGCTCCGCCGTTGCCAAGGCTGCCGGTCTTCACGCCGAGTGCCCTAGCCCTACCATCCCCTTGATTGGTAAGGCAAGTTTTATTTTTCAATCTTGATCTCCACAATTGTGACCTAGATCAAATTTTCAATGCACTGATTCCCCATTGCATTTAGGGCTGTTGACCTAACCCTAGCCGATTTCGAGATCCCCCGCGTGACATCTTATCTCTTCTCGGATCGCTGGTCGTCAGGTAGAAAGCCACTCGATTCAAGTTCGCATCTACATTGCTTTCTCTATTAGGATTTCGCATCTATTAGACATATGGTATTTATTTGTATATCCATCTATTCTATCGTGCAGCGAGTCGGTTCCGTTGTGTTTCGTCTGGCAGTTGGCAGTCAACTCGGAGCCAAGCTCACGAGTAAGGATCGAGGCCAAGCCTCGAAAGTGGCAGTTTGACAGTTGATCTTCATCAGCGACAGTTCACTATCTTGTCAGTTCAGATGGCTCGCACCAAGAACGTTGGTGGTGGCCCAGGTGATGACGATCAGAGGCCCCCACCAGCAGAGCCTTAGCTAGCCCAGGAGACTTAGGAGGGTCAGGAGACCGAGCCGACACCTTAGCTACGCCGCTCGAGTCATACCAGTGTTGCAGTTCCACCGAGGCTAGTTACACAGCGCGGGGGTTCACGCCCTCCGCCCAGACCTCAGGGTCCGCCTCCAGTGGTTCACCTCGACTTGAGGGCCGCTACAGCCAGGCAGGTTCAGCAGCTACGGTTTGTTGAGTTTGAGGTCTGGTTTCCTCCGAGGAGGGATGAGAGAGCAGCTGAGGGTTTCTACACGCCACTGCAGGAGGATTTCTACAATGCATATCTTAACAGTGGGGCAGTGTTCAGATCTCAGAGGGTCTGTCAGATAGAGTCTATTGTGGCAGCAGCCGGAGAGAGCATTCGGCCATACTTGTCATATTTGCTAGGACTGACAGATTTGATTGGACGGACGGCCATATATGTACCATCTTGGGTCCGTCAGTTTTATGCTTCACTCTACATCGATCCACATCACAGATTCATTCACTTTGCCTTCAAAGGCAAAGACTACAGAGTGACGAGTGGCAGAGCTAGAGAGATACTGAGGCTACAGCAGCAGCCTATTAAGATGCATGAGGTTTGCTATGGTCAGCAGGAGCCTCCCAGGCGTCCTCATGGAGGGCAAGTGCCCCCTATAGATTTAGTGCGGCATTGCTTTAAGGAGTCTTTTGGTGAGGGGTCGAGCAGGAACCCCAGTGACTTGACTCCTACAGCGAGGGTACTAGAGGCCATCATCAGGAGGACACTGCTTCCCAGGTTGGGATACAGGGAGGGCCTGACTCGCCTATAGCTCTGGCTTCTCAATGCCATCATGCAGAGGACAGTATTTGATATCTGGGACCTCCTTCTTTCAGAGATGGAGGATACTATAGCTGAGGGGTTCAAGGGTCGCAGGTAGCTTCCCTATGCTCACTGGATCACGTTCCTCATCCGTAGAGTAGTGCTTGATAAGCCCCCTGGCATGATGGATGAGTATACAGGTGCTACCATAGAGTTCCCAGCTTACAACCTGTCATAGAGGATCAGACACACCACTCCTCAGGCACCTAGTTAGCCTAGCCGTCGTCCCGATGTGCCAGAGTCCGTAGCTCAGCAGGATGAGATCATCAGAGGGATTGCAGCCACTGAGGAGGAGCTAGATGCACAGTAGGAGGTGAGCGAGTATAGTGATAGCTCTGACGACGACTACCAGCCTATACCTCAGATGCCTCCACGTAGACACGATGTAGAGGCAGGTAGCTCCAATTCTGCACCACCTGCTCCGCAGACAGACCCCGCTCTCATAGCTATTCTTGAGCGGATGTAGCAGGATCAGACACGACAGGCACAGAAGACAGCTGCCAACTTCGCACAATTTTAGGCTCGTCAGGACGAGTTTTAGCGGCAGCAGCAGCAGCTCCTTCAGCACTAGCAGTTACTTATGCAGCAGCAGCTCATGGGATTCATGCAGCATGTAGTGACAGCCATTGGGATCCCACTGCCATAGACTTCGCCCCAGCTTGCACAGCCTCCTACCACTTCGACGACTCCAGCAGTACAGCCCATCGGGCTCTAGAGTCAGGGACAGCCTCCAGCTCAGTTTACTTCACCTCATGTATAGGTGTCCTAGTGGTTAGCCTCACCTAGTGTAGCCCTGCAGTTCACTCCTTATCACACAGGTTTCTCACCAGAGTAGTCTTCCTCGCTATTCGTGCCTAAGACGTGAGTCTCCAGGAGTCTTGGAGCATCATTCAGCGAGTTGACCGGCATGCCTACTCCACCTCACATGCATACTACCGGTCCGTCTACAGCAGCTCCAGCTATCATGACTACTCAGAGGCTCCCCTCGTCTGTCGCCTTGTCAGATCCTACGACAGACATACTTGCAGCTTCACAGGCAGCACCAGCCCCAGCTCAGACCCAGACCACTTCAGCGACACTTCCTGCCTCAGAGGGTCAGTCAGTTCAGAGCTCAGGGTCAGATGATGATGGCGCCCAGTTCCATCTTGCTCCATGTACTTCAGTGCCCGACTTGTCCGCTGCTACCCCGCCGTCCGACCCTTAGGTTTTGGTGTTTGACGCCAAAGGGGGAGAGGGTTTGAGTATATAGACTTAGGGGGAGCGAGTTTCAGGGGGAGCTAGTTATCTAGTATGAGCGAGTTTCAGGCGAGTTTTAGGGGGAGCTAGTTATCGAGTATTAGCTTATTATATACATTTGGAGTTTTATTTGTGTGATACACTATTACTTATGCATTTGTGAGTTTACTTTTATGCATACTATTATATATATGTGATAGTGCCATCTACGTGGTTGTGATATTTGACATGTGTGATTTCTACTTTGCATTATCTATATGTCATATCACTTGTGTAATGCTCATTTGCTTTTGCTTCCGCGTTTACACTTTGAAGCAAATGAGCTTTGTTACTTGTACTCATGCGTTATTCATATCCTTTGAGTACATTGTGATGGCTTGGATCATATAAGCTTGCCTAACTCTTGTGTTCTTATTGACAAAAGCTTATATGAATCAAGCCTGTCTAAAAACCTCACTCCATAACATACTCGAGGTGGTATTGTCATCAATCACCAAAAAGAGGGAGATTGAAAGCATCTAGGCCCCTAGTTGGATTTCGGTGATTAATGTTAATACAAGATTACTATGACTAACGTGTGTTTTGCAGAGGCAATTAAGTTAGGTCATGGTAATGGAGATCGATTGGGCAATCAAGGTTGTCATGCCCTACGATGGAAATTGTTTCGATTTTTAAAGGATGGACGACAAGGTTAAGGATAACTAGTTCTAAGTGTCGATTGGAGTTGGAGAGACACTTAGAGTAGTTTAGGACTTTGTTTTTCCTTTGGCCATACTATTAAGGGGGGTATGAACGGGTAGCTTGACCTAGTTGAGTCTAGTGAGTTAGGTGTGGTGCACACTTGTTAAAACTAGCTCTAGGTAGCTCCTATGAATACCTAAGATCCTTTGGAGCAAACTTCATTCACATATGTTCGAAAGTTGAAAGTGAATGGAGGGTCAAACACTGACCGGACGCTGGCTCCGGTGCGACCGGACGCTGGCCGTAGGGTCCGGTCAGTTCATTTGACCATGAAGAACAAGTCTGGTGTGATCGGACGCTGGAAGGTCGTGTGACCGGACGCTGAGGGCTAGCGTCCGGTCAACTCTAGTAAGGGTCTAGACTTGGAAAAGAGTGACCGAACGCATCCGATCAGTGGTGACCGGACCCTGAGTATCCAGCGTTCGGTCGTTTACAGTAAGCATCCAAGAGCGACCGGACGCGTCCGGTCGGTACTGACCGAACCCTGACAGCATCCGTTCATCACTTGAAAACTGTTCGCGGGTTGAACTGACCGGAGCGTCCGGTCAAAATGATCGGAGCGTCCGGTCATCCCGCAGAAGCTCATAACGGTTCATTTTTTAGGCTGCCTTATAAATAGAAGCTCCACTTGTGAGTGGAGTAACTTTTGCTCATTCCAACAGCTGAGAAACACGTTTGTGAGTGCCAAGAAGAGCAAGGTCCTAGCGAGGTGTTTGTGATTTGAGAATCCAAGAGAGTAGCCTCACTAGCAAATCAAGAGTAGCAAAGTGTGCATCCATCTTCTCATTAGGCTTCGCGTGGTCAAGTGAGAGTTCGTGCTTGTTACTCTTGGTGATCGCCATCACCTAGACGGCTTGGTGGTGATCGGGAGTTCGGTGTTCACCCGGCGGAGCTTGTGGGTGACCCAACTCAAGTTGTGAGTGGCTTTGGGTGATTCGCCGTGATGGAGTATCGAAGAATCAACCCGTAGAGAGCACTTAATCCTTGCGCGGATCAAGGGGGAGCTACACCCTTGCGCGGGTGCTCCAACGAGGACTAGTGGAGAGTGGCGACTCTCCGATACCTCGGCAAAACATCGACGCGTTCCTTTCTCTCTCTATTTACTTTGAGCACTTACTTTGAGTATTTACGTTGAGCAATTCAATACTTGTTTTACATCCATAGAATTGCTTGCTAAAGTAAGTTTGGAACATAGGTTGCGAGGTTGTTGTGCATTAGTTTGATATAAACACTTTTCTAGGCACAAGGGGTTAATTGGGCTATCCGTAGGATTTGATTATTGAAAGAGAATTTAGAATTAGCACAATTCACCCCCCCTCTTGGGCATCTTGATCCTTTCAACATCCATGCAAAGAAGACATCAACAAAAAATAAAGAATCTTCCTTCAAAAAGGAGTATAATATCCTATTACAGAGGCTGGCGTACAAAGGTCAATTACATCAAGCATCGTCATCAGGAGAAGAAATATCAATATTAAGATTATCCACAATCCTTCTGGCTAAATCTTCGACCTCAGGCTCCACCTTTTCAACGGCATCCAGATATTCTTGACTCTCGGCTTCCTCCGCAATCTTAGACAAAGGGACCTCCAGAGCAAGAACTCGGACCTGGGCAAGAACATTTCTGGTACATTCAAGATATACAAGAACTACAAAATATGTCTGGGGGCTGCTCTACATCAGAAACTATCATATTCATGACTACGGAGATTTCAGACCACGCAACAAAATGCTCGATGAATCAAAACAGCACACCAGGAGGGTATTTATAGACCAAAGAAGTGGTGCACATAGACCGGAAGCACCAACAGAACAAACCTAACAAAGGACACAGTGAAAAGACAGAATTTAATGAAAGAGGACTCATGCGTGAAGGAACAGTACTCAAGAACAAGCATATTCGAAAGAATATACCAACATTGTACAACTCGTGAATAAATAGCATTTACACTCAACCACCACCATACAACTACATCTGACAACAGCAGACTACCAGAGAATATGTCAAGATCCAGTTCTTTTTGAATAAAAGAACACGGATATATGCTCGGGGGCTGCAACAGGAGAGGTTTTCGGTTCTTTGAACAACTCAGATTCAAGACCCTCCAACTCTTTGTTCCAAATAGCAAGAGGCTCGGGGGCTACACTTAGTGAGTGCAATTTTTCTTCAAAAAAACGCACATCACTCAGAAGAATTCTTCAAGATAGGAGTTTTTAAACAACATAAGATTCAAGACCCTCCAACTTTTTGTTCCAAATAGCAAGAGGCTCGGGGGCTACACTCAGTGAGTGCACTTTTTTCTTCAAAAAAGTGCACATCACCAAAAAGACTTCTTCAAGATAGACCACTTCAAGGCCTCACGACAAAAAGAACCTGGACCGAGCTATATCCGAGTTCTTTTTGATAAAGAACCTGGGTATATGCTCAAGAGCCCTTCAACGAAGAATCAGAGCAATTTCAAGACAAGACCCTCCAGCTCCTTGTCCCAAATAGCAAGAGGCTTAGGGGCTACACCAAGATGGGAGTACTTTTTCTTCAAAAAAAAACACACACCACTCGAAGATCCTAAGAAGCGCTACATGGTTTCACTCAAGAAAGCACTCGGGCGACGCTTGTTCCTGCTCTGCAAGACCTGGAGGAACAAGACAAGGCTTCCGGAGTTCAACCATGAAGTGCTCGGGGGCTTGTCGATGCGGGACCCACGGGATACACCACAAGGAAGAGAGGAGATCTAGTTTGATTAGAATTCCTCCCATGTAATTCTAGTAGTAATACTACCCTGTAATCCTACTAGGACTCTACATTGTAAACCGACTAGGACTCTGGTCTCCTGACTATATAAAAGAGAATGAAGTTTCTAGAGAACAGATAACGCAACACAACACTTGACAATCAATCCAACGTAAAGGCTAACGCCGACTGGACATAGGGTTATTACTCGATCACGGTCGAGGCCCTGAACCAGGATAAATCGACTGTCTCTTGCGTTTACCGTCGAGTTCTGCATACGCTGAAGCCCGAACAAACTGCCCCGGGTACCACCGTGGCAGGCTATCGGTGGTGAAACATAGCAAGAGGCTCGGAGGCTACACTCAGTGAGTGCACTTTTTTCTTCGAAAAAGTGCACGTTACCAAAAAGACTTCTTTAAGATAGACCACTTCAAGGCCTCACGACAAAAAGAACCCGGATCAAGCTATATCCGAGTTCTTTTTTATAAAGAACCCGGATATATGCTCAAGAGCCCTTCGATGAAGAATCAGAGCAATTTCAAGACAAGACCCTCCAGCTCTCTGTCCCAAATAGCAAGAGGCCCGGGGGTTACACCAAGATGGGAGTACTTTTTCTTCAAAAAAGCACACACCACTTGAAGATCCCAAGAAGCGCTACATGGTTTCACTCAAGAAAGCACTCGGGCGACGCTTGTTCCTGCTCGGTAAGACCTGGAGGAACAAGACAAGGCTTTCAGAGTTCAACCATGAAGTGCTCGGGGGCTTATCGATGCGGAACCCACGGGATACACCACAAGGAAGAGAGGAGATCTAGTTTGATTAGGATTCCTCTCATGTAATCCTAGTAGTAATATTATCCTGTAATCGTACTAGGACTCTACATTGTATACCGACTAGGACTCTGGCCTCCTGACTATATAAAGAAGGGCGGAGTTCTTGGAGAACAGATAACGCAACACAACACTTGACAATCAATCCAACGCAAAGGCTAACGCCGACTGGACGTAGGGCTATTACTCGATCACGGTCAAGGGCCCGAACCAGGATAAATCGACTGTCTCTTGCGTTTACCGTCGAGTTCTGCATACGCTGAAGCCTGAACAAACTGCCCCGAGTACCCCCGTGGTAGGCTATCGGTGGTGAAACATCGACAGGGAACTGATACAAAGAGACGTGGTAGATAAATCATAGAGAAGACATGATTAGACAAAAAATTATTTTCAAAAAATTATGCATTAGGAAATATATAAAGTGTTTAGATAATTTGGCGAGTACTCCCTCCGTTCCTAAATAACTGTCGTCGTTGGTGTGCATGCCACGAGTTTGACTCGATTTGTAAAAAATACGTGCAACATTTATATCTCTAAATAAATTTATTAAAAAAACTAGATTCAAAGATCTTTCCAATGATACTAATTATATACCATAAATCTTAATATTTTTAATATATATTTAGTCCAAGTTATTTTTCAGAGATCAAAACGACATATATTCGGGACAGGTATAGACTAGTCTTCCCCGGTGGCCTGGTCCAAAAAAAAACTTATTTTAGGAATGAATCTGTAGCCTCGGTGCTGTCGTCGGGGCCTCGCCGCCTCGGGGACTCCAAGCGTCGCCGCCCGTCTCCTTTTCTTCCTGCAGCCTGCGCGCACTCACGCCGCATCGTATCCGTCCACGGTCCACGCCTCCACGGTCCACCTAGCCGTCCGAGCGAGCATGTCGTCCTCCGTCCACCGCGCGCGGCGCAAGTACGCGGCGGCGCTGCTGTCGCCGTCCTCCCTCCATCACCTGGTAATGAGCCGCTACACCTTCACGAGGTGGCTCCTCGTTTCTTTCACACGCATCGTGCTACATTGCCGCTACTAAGTTGCTGCGTGCCTGATCCATGCAGCGCGTCCCGGGCCAGTTCGCGGCGCAGCTCGGCGGTGAGGAGGGCATGGCCATGGGGGATGGCAGGGCGGTGGTGGTGCTGCTGGTGAGCCGGCTCGGTAAGGTCTGGCGCGCGGAGCTGCGCCGTGCGGGCGGAGGTGGCGGGGGGTCGTCGTGGCAGCTCGGCGGTGCCTGGGCTGAGTTCGCGGCCGCGCACGGGATCGGCGCCGGGTGGAGCGTGGTGTTCAGGCTGGAGCGGCGCGGGGTGGCCACGGTTAGGGCGTTCGACGTGGCCGGCTGCCTATCGCGGTTCTGCACGCCTCACGCTGGTGAACTTCACCGGACATGCTTATATATATTCAAATCGGCAAACTCGTGCTGATTGTTTGAACGATTCTTTCGCATGGCTGCACAGGTGTGACAGCGGTTCATGAGAGTGCTTCACACGGAAGACCTGGAAAAGATGGTGACCAAGCTCTCACGCACCTCTCTAATCTCTATTCACTGAATACATACACCAACTAGCATGCTACCACATGTGTAGTTTATAATGTTCTAATGGAACCTGGAAAATTTGCCATTGAGACCACATGCATCTCCATGTGTATCTAATGTTGATACACATGGGGGCATATGCCATTAAAGATAAAAACAACATTCACCATTCTAATGTAGCTATTTGTGCCACATTGGCCACTGTTTCTTTTGTTTGCCCATTCTTTCAGAAAATTCCTGACTAATTCGTGCAAGAACACCTGACTGGAAGTTGTTCAAACACGCAGAAGGCCATGGTTTTCAGCCCTCTTGGCAAGTTCTGGCGCATGTTGCACTAGACCGTGGTCAGCCGAGGGTGCTACTTGGAGATGGCTGGGCGCAGTTTCTAACCGCTCACAATCTCTCTGAAGGGAACATCCTTCTGTTCCGGTATGAAGATAACATGGTGTTCATAGTTGAGGCGTTCCTGCAGAACGGGTACTCGAAGGAGTATGGAGCAGCAGCTGCAGACATGACTGATGACTTGATAGTGATAGGTCCAAGCACTGTGCCGCAACAAGGTGAGTCAGCACAGTGTACAAGTCTTGAGTGGCTTTAGTTATGAACTGTCACTTATGGTAATGTGACATTATATTGATTGTGCAGGTGATAAAGAGCTTGGTGTTTCACCTGTCAAGAAGAAAAAGAAGACCAGGAATGAGAGTACCCGTGTGGATGTATATCATGGAAAACCAAATCTTTCCCCAATTTCTGCGAAGAAGGCTGTATCGCAGAAGAAACTTGTCTGCACCATGCCTTGTCATTCACTCACAAAGCGGGTTACTGGCTTTGATCTTACGCGCCTATTTGTGAGCACTTATGATTCCTGCAACTGTGTTTAGTTTAATTTTCTGATAAACATACTTGTCAACGAATGAGAAATTAAACCAGTGCAAATCAGTCTCCTTGCTCCACTGAATTTTGCAATTCAGGTCTTTGTACTGAGGATTTTCTCAGTTTAACAAATAAACATGCAAATTTCAATTTCTGTTTTAAAACGCATGCCACATCGACACACAGTAATTTAGTTCATTCTGATTTTTTAGAATACCTTATTCAGGAAAGTGTTTGTGCAATACCTTGGGATAAATGATTATAGTGACCTGAATTAATAGTTTGGACCCATTGCAATATATTTACCTCATTCTGATCTAAAAATGAAAAACACACTTAAAATACATAGTTCTTGACCTTAGCCAAAACGGACTAGTTCAGGTAGTTCATTGAAACCCTTGAATTCGGACTAAGAATTATTGTTTTCAGAAAAGGCAACAAAACCACTACCATCTTACACTTGTTTCAAGCTAGGAAAATGTGTTTTTACAATACACAAAAACACCAAAAGTCCATGCTCTACATCGTAACTCCTACTCTTCATCATATTCGATTAGTGGTACTTGCAAACTCTGTTATTCGCAAAAGCTGTCATCCCCCTATCTGAAGCATTTATGCAAACTGTGGTAATAATGCAGAGTTTGAAAGGGTCCTTTTGCTCTTCGGTTGGTCTTTTGGAAGCATGTGAAATCACACTGAAAACATAGGTGGGCAACACAAGATCTTGGTCTGTATGCTTCAAAAACGCCATCAACTATGGCTACTTAAGTGGACCAGGCTTGAAAAGGTTTTGCAGCGAAAACAACCTAAAAGAAGGCGACTGCTGCACCTTCAGAGTCATCGAAACAACTGTCTGGCATGTCACAATTGTGTCCAGCTAGTAGGAGGCTAGGAGTTAGTCTCAATATTTTGCTTGCCAAGTCCACTTGTGACAGGTCAGTTCTTGGTTAGTTATTTTCATGTGGATGTTAGTCTCTGTTAGTCTGAGAATATAGAACTCAAAGTATGGTAGTCTAAGGAATATTGGGCCACTGAAAGTTTGAAGCATCAGTATATTTATTTATAATGTTGGCAGATTACTTGATGCACACCGGTAGATTTTTAATCTCATTTCTTGACATGTCCACATTCTGCACCTGCTAATGTTAAGTTGGTCACTTATCAGTTGTACATGAATTCTGTTTAAGAAGCAGAATGGAAAATAAGACCCAGATGTTCTGAGGATAAGAACACATGGTACTTGAGAGCTAGTTTTGTGCAGGGAATCGATGCTTAGCACAGCTTTTTTGCTGGTTCAAAGTAAAATCTCTCGTGTGGCTTCAATATGGAAGTGGTTCTTGACCCAATGCAAGCTTTGTCCTCTAATTTTTTCACTAAGGTGATGGAATGACACTCTTTTCAGATGAGCGCGACTGCGCAGGTCTGATAAAACCTACTAGTTCTGATGGTTGCCTCACAGAACAGCTCACCTTTTCTTTTCCTTCTACTTTCTTCAGATTCTTTGGTTTGCAGCTTGGTAAGATCAGCATAAATCTTGTTTAGAACCAACAGTGAAGTTCCTGTCACTTGCCATATGGCAGCATTAAGTTGAAGATTTGGAGTAAAGATTGTGCCACCGAGGAGCTATCTGAACTAGGTGAGAATTAGGTTCTTAAGTTTGGTTCACTGAACAATAAGATAATGCCTATGATGTCAAAATCAAGAACGATAGTTTATTAGCTTCAGGGTGCTTAAATAATTATTAAAAAACAGAATCTTTATTAGGTGAAAAGGTTTGTTAAATCGTACTTGATAACTACCAGAATAACTAGGTTAGTAAAAATTAAGGATTGTTCCAGCAAGACTATAGCATTAACAATGGTTAATCCTCCAGAAACCTGGTGTACTTTTTCAGAGGAAACTGGTACTCCCCAAGTACAGAAAAGGCTCTTGCAGCAACTCTCTTAGCTGTACAACACAGTCTGAAGATGGTTCTCCTCCATCCAATGTTGTCTCAAGTGGTGACCTAATTCTCTATCACCTTTTGTTCCTTCAACAATAGAAAAACAAAAAAGAAGTCGCAGAAGCTGTTTGAAGCTTAGACTTTCATAAAGTGTCCATTTTAAATATGAATTATGGAGACATATATTGTGATATTCTCCTTGAAGTGTACTCTAGACATCTGCTTAATATATTTTTGCTTTTCAGAACTACATAAAAAAAATGGATTCAGTGATTCATAACTGTTTTGCACAAATTTCGCTTGATCTGATCATGAATTATATATGGTATATCTGCATATATACATTATAGTATCTGCATACAATGGTATACACGAAATCTTGTAGATGTCTCACAATTTGTACTGTTGAAAGTGAAAGTGTTTGGGTATATGCCTTGGGAATTTTTTACTCTCTCAGAACGACATCTCCACCATCTCTTGGGCATATTCAGACTCTGTTCATAAAATATGTGGATTGACAGTCAAAGACACAGTAATTTGTAATTGCACGGCACTGGAAAATAAGTGATCCCCAGGACAGTTGATTCGGCACAAAGCGATGATCCTTTTGGGTCATTTTCCAACAAGAGGTCCAATGAATTGTCACAAATCATTGGCTCGTTCTTATCTAACAGGAGGACATTTGCCCTGGGAATATTTGATACCCCTAAAGTTTCTCTCTCGAGAAGCTTGATACCCCTAAAGTGATGATGGCTATATAGAGGGGGAATTTCGAACGTTAATGGAAAGAAAGGATGAGAGCTCAAAGACAAATTCTTGTGATCCCCAAGTTGGATCGAATTTTTTTTGCCGGGAACTCGCATCACATGTTCTTAAGAGTTTGGATGCTGGTGATCCTTGTTGACCATGTTATATTATTATGTGTGTTGATTCAGGTGTAAAAAAATTGCAGTTTAAGTGAAATTAATTAAAATATGTCAAGTCTGATTTGTATATATTGTGATGGATTGAGATAGCAGTCGAACATATGCATGCAGAATGAGATAAATTGAGGCAACACATCAAAAAAATTGCGCTCATCAGAATTCAGAATCTGATTGCCAACTTGCATTGTGATGGCATGGAGGAAATGTCATGGCAGCGTGCACGAGAGGTGACTAATGCAAAGACTGATTGGTCATCTAACGTGACACCGTGATCGGCAGGGAGCCAAGGACATCCTGACATGGTTAGGTTACATTGCTAGGCTGGAACACGGTTCTGGGCTATGAGATACCACTATGCATCAATGCATGAAACAGGGAGAAGTTCACGGGACAAATGTGTTCCTGATCAAACTTTTGTCGGAGAAAATAGCCATCTTCACATTTTATAAATTCTTCAATGGCCGATTTTGCGGCTATAAGAGTTTTAAACGGCGTGGAGGTATATAGCTGTAGAATATGTTCACTTGATTGAAAAGACTATACTATCGAAAACCAAAATGCCACTCCATTTGTGGGCGAAATTGTTTTCTGTAATGCAGCACAGATATTAATTTCAAAATTACTATGAAAAGAAAAGTCAATGGACAAGCATTTTCATTTCATTTTTGTGGAAATATCAAGCCAACCGTAATTAGAAAATAGTTTAGTCATGTGATATATATTATCTGAGCTTTGAGAAATGATCACTTTTGGTCCGTTTTCTTCAGAAGCTATTCAGATATAAATAAAATATTTCAATGAACGGAAACATAAAAGTTGCATAAATATTTTGCAAAATTAATTGCAAACCAAATTTAATAGTAGGAAAGGAAATTAATGATCCAAAGCAACGAATCTCTAGAAATAATGAGAAGCAGAACATCTTTGCGAGTCTCACTTGGAAGAATAATATAAAAATTGTTAAATAAGTTATTACTGATCAACTAGATGTTGTTTTTGGTCACTATGTTAAACTAAGATTCCTGTCTAATTAAATTCCAATTTTTGTCCTTCCACTGTATCCTAAATATTATGTGGAAGGCTGGAAGATGAATACACCACTGGATTGAAACTCATAGACATATGTTTGCACACAAGTTGATTTCTAGTTTCCCTGCAAACTTATTTTATTTTTTCATCTCGAGTGTCATTGGATAGCCAATTAAGAAACCGCTTTATTTTGTTCACTGATGGTAATTGGTGGCCTTAGATTCTATTATGGAATCAAATTTTTTTATTAGTTCAGTTAAACAAACATCATGTTGTGATCGATCTTGGTTTTAGTGGCTCTGCAAACTAAAAATTAGTTCAGTTAAAAACAAACGTCATGTTGTGATCGATCTAGGTTTTAATGATGAAGTTATAGATGATACTATCTGCAAATTAAAACTGAATATAGTTAATTGATTTATCCAGCATATATACAAGTTAAACTGTTGAAGACTAGGCGACTGTAGTTTTTTGTTAATCAGAACAAGTAGCTATAAGCTAGCATTCCTGATGAGGACAAAAAACAGATACAGGTGGAAGCTGGTAGCTAGCCTGGTATACCAATCAACAGCAGGGTTCAAAATTTTGGCGAAATTTCGGCCAAATTTCGCGAAATTCGGTAATTTCGGTGGTGGCCGAAAGAAAAATCCGAAATTTTGTAATACACTAATACATGTGTTATATAACTTTAGACTCAATTTTTTATTGTTTATATTGCATATTTTTGTATTCAATAGATGTGTAGTCATAAATCATACTAATATTTGTTTAGATTTAAATGTTTTTTTTTTAGAAAAAGCATACTTCATGTGTTAGTCTCTAAAAAAAATTCGCCGAAATTTCGGCCGAATTTCGCGAAATTCGGTAGTTTCGGTGTTGGCCGAAATTTTTGTAATACCGAAATTGAAAACCCTGATCAACAGTCCATCTCTTCATATAAGATTGCCAATTTCTTGTTCAGGCCATATCATCCCTTGTTCCTCTCAGATCGTAATAACACTCACAGGCCATCACTGTATAATTAAGTATCCCCTTATTTAGGAGAAAAAAATGACAAAAATAAAATAAAGCAGAAAACTAGGGAAGCATTTCCTTTGGCAAAGTTGGGAGAGAGCAGAATAAATTTGCGCATGAGTTAGCGTTGTGAGAGTCAAAGTGTTCTTTTATTCAGTCTGGGACTTGGTGAGCAGTCTCGTATGTAATGACGACGTTCCTTAATTTTCAACAAAGCTCTCAAAAAGAAAGAAAAAACTAGCTAAGCATTTCATTTTGGAAACCAACTCCTTATATATCCATATATATACATCCATAAGCTCATCCAACATTGCCCTTATATATTTAGGAGGAACAGATGTACACATCCGTACATACATAGTTACAGTTATTTGAGCGTAGATCGATCTATTGACATGCATGGGGCTTAATTATATCAAGCACGTACTAATTAATGGAGAATGAACCAAGTAGAGTAGTAACCAACACCAACTAGCTATCATCAACCGGGGAAGCAGAGAAGCACTAGCTAGAGACTAGAGATTATATTAGCTAGAATAGAGACATCAGCCTGATAGAGATCCAGATAGCTAGACCAAAGCTTTCACATGCATGCATGGTGATCGGCGTGCATGGATGGACACCAGGCCTCCACGAACCTAGGTCGAGGCGGTGGCATGGAACCTGGCGATGAACTCGGACGCCTTCATGTCGACGTCGCGCTCGCTGACGTACCACAGCCCGTCCTCGTCGCTCGGCCGCACCGTCCTGGACGACCGCCGCGGCTGCTCGTACCCCGGCTCGTCGTCGGCGTAGTACCCGCCTCCTGACCCGATGCAACACAGGCTGGCTCCCATTCCGGCGATCGATCACCCGAAGCTTCTTCTTCTTCTTGCCTGACGGCTGTAGACGCTAAGCTTCTCAGAGCACAGACGACAGTTGTCAGGCACTAGCTAGCAGTAAGCTCACTAGGAAACTGCTGCTGCTTGCTTATGTGCTGGGGCAACCGGGTCCTCCCCCAATTTATAGCGGAGGGTGGGCGCACAGCGGGCGGCCAGGATGCCCGGAATCACCTCTGCGGCGGCGTCCGACGGCCGGGATCGATCAGCTCATCGAGCGGGCTACGTGTTGTGCACGTCGGGACGAGACGAGACGACGAATAGACTGCTCTTCTGACGGTCGAGCTTGGGTGCAGATTCTTTCTTCTTCAGACTTCTCCAGCTATAGCTTAGCCGTTGCTGTGAACACTGCAAGGTCTGAACAGTTAGTTGCTCTGCGAACAATGAAGTGTAGTGCTGCTGATGGCGTAATTGGATTTGAGATGTCATGAATATATTATGGTAATAATGGAAGGCAGATAGTATTTGGGCTTCAATTCGATACATTCACACGATCACCTGAAGCTAGCTAGCTAGTCCTGGGTTTAAGGTACGATATAGAGCAATTTTTTAACCTTTTCCGCAATTGAAAAGTTTATGGCGATAAGCCGGCATCTCTCAGAGTCACTAATACGTGCGGTCATTTCAGGGTCATTTTTTATAATTAATTGATGTACGTTGTTCATCAAGAGATTTGGTCTAGCTACTTGTGGTGATCACTATTCACTACCTCATGTCAATTAATCGACAGTACAAGTTGGACGGTAGCGGCTTGATTTGCATTGGCAGTCTTGGTTTACTTTGGTACCCTAATTATTGTTGTACCCAAACCACTGTTTGTTTGTGATCTTGTCGATCGACTTTTTGTGTAAATAAAGGGATGAGTACAAGTATAAATAGATATGCACGACTTTCCTTCACAGCTTAGGCTACCTGCCTCAGATTGTAGAGTACAGATTGTAATGAGCAAACTTGTTGCCTCAAAGAGACAGAGAACATCGTTCACTTAACATATGATATCACAACATCTCAACAAATTTTATGATTTTCGGACTTCGTTTGTTTTTTATAGAATTTAAAAACACTTCGCACGCAAGTTCGCGGTCATGTTTCGTGAACAAGATGTCCAAAATTTTGGGTCCGTTCCTGGATACGGCCTCATACTACACTCACTAATATGACTATCAATTTTTGAATCATTAAATTCCATTATTCATACCACCACGTGCAGTTCAAATTTATATTTTTCGAAAAAATTCAAGTAAACGAAATAAAATAACTAAATATATAAAAAAGCCACAAAAAATCCTCAAATTCTAATTAGGAGTTCCTGGTACTTTAAAAGGCCTGCACAAAAAATTTGGAGACAAAAAACAAAAAAAAACTTTGCCGAGCGCCGGGTATGGCACTTGGCAAAGGGGGTCTTTGCCGAGTGCCAAAAATAAGGCGCTCAGCAAAGAGGATTTTTATTTTTTTTTAGAAATTTCCTCTTTGCCGAGTGCCTCCACAGGGGCACTCGGCAAAGACATTTCAAAAAAATTAAATTTTTGCCGAGTGCCGTGTCAGGGGCACTCGGCAAAGTATTTTTCCAAAAAAAATACTTTGCCGAGTGCTAGATCTGGGACATTCGGCAAAGACATTTCAAAAAAAATTAAATATTTGCCGAGTGCCGTGTCAGGGGCACTCGGCAAAGTATTTTCCAAAAAAAAACTTTGCCGAGTGCCAGATCTGGGACACTCGGCAAAGATATTTCAAAAAAAAATCTTTGCCGAGTGCCTCCAAGCAGACAGCCAGCCAGCCCCGCGCCCCCGCCGGCCCGCCCCCGCCCCCGCGCTGCCATACGCTCCCACGTCGGCCCGCCACCGCCCCCGCGCTGTGCGCCGCCCTCCGCGGTCACGCCGGCCCCCCACGCGCCGCCATCCGCGGCCACACCGGCCCGCCCCCGCCCCCACGCTGCGCACCGCCATCCGTGCCCATGCCGGCCCACCCCGCGTCGCGCGCTGCCCTCCACAGCCACGCCGGCCTGCCCCGCCCCCGAGCCGCGTGCCGCCCTCCCCTCCCTGTGCGTCGCGCCCACGGCCGCCCCCGCGCCCGCCAGCCACCGGGCCACGCGCCGGCGCCTACCCCCGCCCCTGAGCTCGCGTGTGGCCGAGCGTGGCCAACTCGCCCACGCCGAGGAGCCGGCCCTGCCCCCGGCCACGCCCCGTGGACCGCCCGCCCCGACGCCGCCGGTGCCCGACCCCGTTCCCGACTCCGGCGACCCTGACCCCGACCCCGACGCCACCCGCCCCTACCCCCGGCGTCCGTCAGGTTTGCCCTCTCTCTTGTTGTTGTCGTGGTAGTGATAGTTGTAGTAGTAGTGCTAGTGGTAGTAGTAGTAGAACTAGTGGTAGTAGTAGTAGTAGTAGAACTAGTGGTAGTAGTAGTAGAAGTAGTGGTAGTAGTAGAACTAGTGGTAGTAGTAGTAGAACTAGTGGTACTACTTGATATATTCTTCTGCATGGATTGATATCCAAACTACATGGCTTCTCTTGAGACATATGTGCTTGTTGGCCATCGTGCCGCTATTTTTTGCAAGTTTTGGAAACCTCACCATGCAGGGGAGGTTCTATCGATTTTTTTAAATGACATTATTTTGTTCCATTTTTGTAAAGAAGAGCCCGTCGGAGCGGAGTCCAAGTTCCTGTCGCCGTGCTGGTCTGCCTGCACCACGTCGCCTCGCCACTGCACCGACCCGCCACGGCCCCGCTAGCCTGACTCTACCACCACCCTAGGTATAACCCCTCTTTCCGTATCATGGTCGTAGATCGTGTAACCCAGTTAGGCGTCTCCCATTCGAAAGAGATACGGTTGGAGGTATGCAGATCTTTGCATATCTATGACCGTATCTATTTCAGATTGTCCACGTTTTTTGGACAGCCCGCGGATGCGTAGATGGGTTAGTTTCCATGGTCTACTCCGGTCCGAGACAGAGTTTCGGCATCACCTCCCTGTTATTCTCTAGATACACACTCTTCTTTGGCAGGACGTGTATCTGGAGAACAGCGGGGAGGTGCTGCCAAAATTCTGTCTCGGATAGGAGTAGAGCATAGAAACTAACCTCATCTACGCATCCACGGGTGGGATTATGACATATCCTCACCTATTAGACAGTAGGAACACCATGTAGATGCAATTGATGGCTGATACATATGTTAGAGGATGGATGACCGTCAGTGGATGTACATGGGCTGGAGAAGTCAGAGTGATTACACCACGGAATGGATGAACAAGACCGATGCTTTCTTAAACAGTGCATTTGGCAAGGCTACTAAAGGACATTGCCTAGTTTTGTGTCCCTGCAGCAAATGTGGAAATAGGAGAAGGGTAAACAAGGTGGAAATGGGTAAACATCTTGTGAAGCATGGATTTATGCTGGACTACACTCGATGGGTCCACCATGGTGAAGCCTATCGTATTATAGAGGAGGTGGTGAGACCACGGGTGGAAGCTTTTGATGCTGATGCCAGGGTAGCAGACATGTTAGATGACTTTCACCAAGGATAGTTCGATGAGGGACGTGAGAAGGAGGAGATAGAGGCAGCCGCACAGGCGTTCTACGACATGATGGACTCGGCACAGAAATCCCTTCACGACCGGTCAACGGTGTCTCAACTGGATGCCATTAGATGCTTAATGGGGTTGAAGTCCGAGTTAAACTTGAGTTGACCTGGCTTCGATAAGATGTTGGCTGTGATTGGCACCCTGCTTTCGGAGGGCCACATTCTGCCAAAGAGCATGTACGAGTCACAGAAACTCCTTCGTGCACTTAAGATGTCGTATGAGCAGATACATGCTTATCCGAAGGGGTGCGTCCTATTTAGGAAAGAACACGAGCATGCAAAGTTCTGTCCAAAGTGTAAATCCTCCAGATAACTGGAGGTAGACTCTAATGATGGCCAGAAGAGGCAACTTACGATCCCCGTAAAAATCCTATGGTACTTTCTGTTCCTACCGAGGATCCAACGGCTATACATGACCGAGGAATCCACGAAACAAATGACATGGCACAAAAATGGCAAACGGTACAATCCTGATAAGATGGTACATCCATCCGATGGTGAAGCTTGGATCCGCTTTAATGACAAACATCGTGACAAAGCAGATGAGGCTCATAATGTACGTGTCACGCTGGCAACAGATGGGTTCAATCCTTATGAAATGATGGCTGCCCCATACACATGTGGCCCGTCTTCGTTATCCCCCTTAATCTCCCCCCGGTGTCTCCTTTCAACGACATAACGTATTCTTGTCGTTGATAATTCCTGGACATCCAGGGAGAAATATGGGTGTGTTCATGGAGCCTGTGTTTGATGAATTGGTCCATGCTTGGGACGAAGGGGTATGGACATACGATCGAGCTACAAAGACAACCTTCAAAATGCACGTTTGGTACCACTACTCCCTGCATGACTTTCTGGCGTATGGGATATTCTGCGCTTGGTGTGTTCACGAGAAGTTTCCATGCCCAATATGCAAGGAAGGTGTGAGGTTCATTTGATTGCAGAAGGGTGGCAAGTATTCGTCATTCGACAGACATCGTCAATTCCTACCTCTTGACCATCTATTCAGACAAGATATCAAGAACTTTACGAAATGTGTCAAAGTGACAAATCCTGCACCGCGGATGATGACTGGTGCCGAGGTTCATGCTTAGATAGATGCTCTTGTGCCCAATGAAGAAGGTGGTTTTATGGAATATGGTGAGCAACATATGTGGACTCATATCTCGGGCATGACGAGGCTCCCCTATTTCGATGACCTTCTTCTGCCACATAACATTGATGTAATGCACACTGAAAAGAATATCGCCGAGGCACTTTAGGCAACACTCATGGACACTGAAAAGTCTAAGGGCAACACTCTCTGCCAACTGGGCTATTGGTTCCACCTCCGCCTCCGTATCCTGCAGCTCCAGCTACTCCTGTGAGTATGAAAGTTTTTTACTTTCGCTTGTGCTTTGCTTGTATGGCCTCTACCTTCCTAGATTAGCTATCCAAATAATCTTACATGCAATCTTTTCTCCTTTATGTAGTCTCCATCGGACGGTGGTTCGAATAATCCACTTCATGCACCTCCGAATGATGGAGCTGGGCCTTCACCACAGTCGCAGTGGCCGAGATGAGTGCACGTTGTATTTTTTTCATTTGTTGTTCACTTGGTGATGGACTTGTGATATACTTGCGATGCACTTGTGGACGATGGACTTGTGGATTTATTTGGATGGACTTGATCACTTATTATTATATATGTGATATATATTGTGATGGATGTGATATGTGCGGATGGATGAGATGTATATGTGATAGATGAGATATATATATGTGATGAATGAGATATATGTTTGTATGAATTTATTTGTCATGATGGAATGTAAAAAAATAAAAAATTACTGTTTTGGGTCACTTTGCCGAGTGTTGCACTCAGCAAAGGACCCCGTTGCTGAGTGCCATGGTCACAGCACTCGGCAAAGCTGAAAAAATAGGCGCTCGAAAAACCGTTTTTCCAGCTTTACCGAGTGTCATGACCATGACACTCGGCAAAGATTTTTTTAAAAAAAAATTCAAACTTTGCCGAGTGCCAGACAGAGGGCACTCGGCAAAGAAATTGTTTTTAAAAAAAATTCAAACTTTGCCGAGTGCCAGCCAGAGGGCACTCGGCAATTTTTTTTAAATGCAAACTTTGCCGAGTGCTAGCCAGAGGGCACTCGGTAAAGATTTTTTTTTAAAAAAAATTTCAAACTTTGTTGAGCGCCGGCCATGGGACACTCGGCAAAGAATTTTTTTTTTTAAAATAAAAAAATCTTTGCCGAGTGCCTACAGGGTTGGCACTCGGCAAAGAGACCGTCAACGGGACCGACGCCGTGACGGTCGCTTTTCTTTGCCGAGTGCCCCCGGGGCTCTCGGGGCACTCGGCAAAGAGGGCTTTGCCAATCAATTTTTTATCGTGTGTTCTTTGCCGAGTGCCTCAGACACTCGATAAAGAACCTGAATCCAGTAGTGCTTTCTCTTATTCCTTACCATATAGGGCCGGTATATATAGTCGCAGCAAATTCTTCTTGTTCTAGCTTCTTACCTTTAGCTTGCATAATTATCGCACATGTATCCCACAGCAACAAGCTATATATACATTTAGGTCAATGCAAGTAAAATAAGAATTAAGACGATCATCATGTGTACGTACAATAGTTTGGTAGGACCAGTCAAAAGAAGAACAAAACTTCCCAAAAGCTGCCACTAATAATCCCATTTGCAAAGTGCAAGTTGCGACCCCTGATGCCTGCCTAGCTGCAACCTTTTGAGAAAGAGTACTTGCACGGCTTGCGTTGGCTCCTCTCCTACACGCCTAAATGAATGAATGTATAACCAGTGCATGGTAATGCAGTGCACGCTGTAACCACAATGCTTTAAGATGGCAACTTTTGGGCAGAATCCTGTGATCGTGAGCTCTTGATCGTCAGGAGGTCCATAATAGTGTTAGGCGAGAGCTATGCGTGTAGATGGACATAGTAGTTGATAGATATATTTATTTGTAGCTAGGTTGCTTTAGCTATATATATTTATTTGGGTTGAAGTTGCACCAATTCTATTTGTCTGTTTTGATCTCCAGCTGTCATTATAAAAGATCAGGCACTAGATGAGTCCCTCGTATATGCTGTCATAGTGTTATGCAAACCTTGCGGCCTTTGGAGGCTCGGACAGACAGCACGCACTGAAAGAAAGAATTTGAAGGAGTGGAGATCTTTCTCGTCAACTAGATTTGTACATGGAAAATCTTTACATGTGCTAGTTTGTCACAACATAAATGCTATGTGTCACCATGTTCATTTTCTAACACAATAGGTATATAAATACTCTATAATCTCTGGGTGTGGTAAACTTATCAATAAATATGTATGTTTTTTTCCATCGATATCCACAGTTTTTCTCCCTCTGTATGGCAAACTTTAACGTAAGTTATGGTGGCTCTTGTTGAATAACAGGTCTCATAATACCATGAAACTTATTCTTATTGTATTTATTCAGAACTTTATTTTTGTACTTTTTTAAACGTAAGAATTTTAGATAGTAGTTTGCATAGTTTGTTACTAGAATGACATAAACAATCATTTAAGCTTCACCACTATGCTCAAAATTAGCGCTAGAGCTTGAATTGATGATTAAATAGCTATAAAGTACACTTTATATTGTTCTAACTTACTCGGCTTGCCCTTGTTAAATTCAAAGTAAACATAAATGCTATATGTCAGTATGTCACCATATGTATACCAAGTATATATTATAGTTTATCGATATTGAAAAGAAAATGTTCCCTTAACAAACTAGGTTGAATGACACTGCAATTTAGTTTAAATTACATTAAAATTCTATGACAATAAAACCATAATATTACAAATATAATTTTTTGATAGAAGAATTTAGCAACGAAGTAAGCTTTTCTAGGCTCACCAATTCCCAGAGTAGCTTCGCTGCTACTTGCTCCAAAAGATACATTCCTTTTACCTCGCCACTCAAAAATTGCTTTTCATGTGCTTGCTTTTTTCTTGTTAGTTCCTCTTTTGCTGGTATAATGTTCGGATAGGTTTTGTGTGAATGCCACAAGTCGATCGGTAACCTAGAAGTTAATTATTCCCCTAGGTTCGGATAGAGTTCAAACCTCAAAACCCTTTTGGGCGGCGTTCTCTATTCTGCTATAGCATACAGCCAGTGTAGTTTGAGCCCTGCAACATCTAAGATTTTCCTTCAACTTTATACTCGGACGTGTTTACTATGGACCATCCACGCCCGCTTCGCTTGCCGTGCACCTGGGGACTGCTACATCTGTGGGGACCTGCTTCCTACGCCTGCTAATGTTGCAACATGAAATACTTCTGCAACATACGTCTGAAACAGGTGAAACATTTATAAACATACGTTTGCAACATATGTGTATAGCAACTACAATATCTAGATAAATACGCTTACAACATACTTTTGAAATAGATAAAACATTTTAAATAAACGCTTACAACACATGTGTATAGCCACTGAAACAGATGAAATGTTTGAAACATACGTGTATGGCCATTGCAACATATGCAACATCCAGATAAAACTCTTTGTAACATACGTTTGAGACAGCTGAAACATTTAAAATATACATTTGCAACATATGTGTATAGCCATTACAACATAAGCAACACCAGATCTGCTTTTGCAACATCCAGATGAAACATATGCAACATAAATCTGAAATGCATGAAAGATACGGTTGCAACATGTGCTCATCTACTCGCTACCGCCCAATGGAGGCTAGTTGACGCGGTGCGGTGGAGCGCAGCGCGAGGTGCGGGCGGCGCACGGCACGAGGCACGAGCGGGGGTGTGAGGCACAAGGCGTGGACAGCGCGCAGCGCGATGCATGAGCATGGTGCGTGGCACGAGGCACGAGGCGCGGGGCGCACGGCGCTAGGCAGGTCCGGTGTGAGGCGCGACTGCGTGAGGCGCAGGGGCGCACGGTGCGACGCAGGTCCATCCCGTCCATCCGTCCAAACGCCCTGGGGGTATCATTATCGTTAGAAAAAAAGTGGTCTAGAGTTTTTAAAACTCCTAAAAGACTACAATTTTAGCAATACTATTGTATTCAAAACTCTAAAATTTGTTGCATCCAAATATTTCACGTCACTCTAAAACCAAAGAATTTCATAAAACTATGGTATTTTCTAAAATTCTTAAAATACTTTGCATCCAAACAAGACCTAAATCTTTTTTCTAGCGCGTATCGTGAGAATTAATATGGAGGCTCCGTTAGGGCCTTCAATTAGTAATGATAAGATTAGATCATCTTTGGTAGACTTAGACTTAAGAGTATTTGAATTGGACATTAGTCATTTGCATTGGGTTTGACCGGGACGTTGTTTTTTTTGCTTGGACTTAAATTGAATTTCTGATATGGTGTCTAACTATACGATGAGAAATTTATATATACAAAAGAAATTATAAGATGAGAAGCAAAACGGTTGTTGGCCAACAACTACATTTGGGAATTTGGCCTTCCTGGAGAGAGACGAATAAAGCAACACCTGTGGACAAAGAGGATTTAGGAACGAAGTAAGCTTTTCTAGGCTCACCAATTCCCAAAGTAGCTTCGCTGCTACTTGCTCCAAAAGATGCTTTCCTTTTACCTCGCCACTCAAAAATTGCTTTTCGTATGCTTGCTTTTTTCTGGTTAGTTCCTCTTTTGCTGATATAATGTTCGGATAGGTTTTGTGTGAATGCCACAAGTCGATCGGTAACCTAGAAGTTAATTATTCCCCTAGGTTCGGATAGAGTTCAAACCTCAAAACCCTTTTGGGCGGCGTTCTCTATTCTGCTATAGTATACAGCCAGTGCTGCAACATCTAAGATTTTCCTCCAACTTTATATTTGGACGTGTTTACTATGGATGAGCTGGTTAGATTTTTTTTGGACCTTCCAAAACTTGTATTTGTGTTCGTACCTTTTTTATAACAATTATTACACACATAGTTTCGAATAAAACAAATACTACATAGGCAGAGTATAGTGATTATCAATCCGTAGACTAGATCATCACGCACGTACGGGAAAAATGTCCTTGACCACCTTTCCCTAGTGTCACCGAGCCACTTCAACCAGATTCTATGAGCATGGCTTCTAAACTATATAAGCAACGAGTAGTTTGTGTCCTATATATATCATCAGTTGAAGTTAGTTTATGTTTGTTGGAGATAGATATAGCCATGTCGCTTTCAAGTAGTGTTACTGTAAATCAATTTCAAATTAAATGTTTTTAGCCTTACTGGATTTCCTATTCGGCTGGTATTAAAGTCGACTGATAAGCTAACTAAAACTATTTTATTACGAGAGAAAAATACTGTAGATTTGTAACTATGCCGATGCCCGGCAGTCCCCTACTACGGGCGCCGCTGCCGCATATTGTAGCAGGCATCTAACGATGCCCTCACCACGTACGGCCACGTCTCAATCACGACGGCGACGTAACGATCCATGAGTCACGGCGGCCACCGTGCAACGCAACCTCATCGACCATACTCAATTGTACAGTACATCTGCGGCAGAGGGGCTAAGACGCAAACAGCGCAACGATACTGAACAAAACTGTCTACAGATGGGTAAGCCTGTGATGAGGCTGTGGCTAAGGGCTGGTTTTCGCGCCGAGATAACGGCGGCAGCATACAGTGAGAACTGGTGAGGACCGGCTGAGCTTTATTTCTAATTTCTTGCATGATCGATATTTATTTATAAACTCAGATCGGAGGAAATTAGTGCTGTTTATACTTTATAAGTTTCTTAGATTGACGCTATTACTAGCTAGTGTTTTTTTTAAACCTGCACTAGCCAGTGTTGAGGGTCTGCCTCAATGAGTACCATATTGCTAAAAATACTCCTCATTGCAATAGCTAGTGTTCATAGATTCTTCCTCGATGAACTATGTGAATAAATTGAGAAATGAGACAAGGACCAATATTTGAACGATTGCTTGGTCACAGTTAACGAGGCCGGCCCATAAAATACTCTGTATAATCTCCTAGAATAAGCGGCCAATATTTGAACTAATGATAACTTGACCAGCCTAACCGTTATTAACTCAACCGAGCATGGCTGCTCTTCATCTCCTAGAATCAAAGATGTCATTGGCATATGGAAATACTCTATATAATCTCTATCCGATGGACAAGCTCGTCCTGTTAGATGGGCGTGGCCGGTTGTGACACCGAGACAGAGTTTGCCGAGCCGGTCGAAGAAGTCTAGGATTTTGAAGCGGAAGGCTTGGTGTGGGGCAAAGATGGGGGTGAGACAATAAGGTGGCGAAATCCAAGCTGTCGAAGGACATACAGTTGCCAGGAGCAAGACCGTTGGCATTGCGAAGGAGAAACCCATGGGTTGGGATCCATGAATTTAAAAGCTACAAGCCCCTACCAAGCGCGCCATTTATCGGTATTTCATATCACAGCCAAGTAAATTTTAATTTCAAGCATGGGTTCCCAACGGATATCACACATGACACAAATATCTATATTGGTTTGTGCAAGACGCCCTATGTCTAGTGGTCTAGTCGAAGAGCGAAGTTAAAAGTCCCAGTTTAATTTTGGTAATTGAGTGACAACCTTAGATGGACTAATAAGGTTTCATGTGAGATGGACAAGTGATTAGTCTACAAAGCTAACTGGGCAACATGAAGGCCATGGTGCGGAGAGATGCATGGCATGTGCATGTGCATGTGAAGGCTCAACTAGTGAAGAGCTGATGGAAGATCAATATATGATAGAAGCATATTGAATATGGGACATGACATAGTCTCATATGGCAAGCTGGTGAAGATCAAGGCAAGGCTTGGCTCGATAGACCGTGTGCAAGGGTGGAGGGCAAGCTAGAGCTCCGGACACGACGAACCATTGGGCAGTGAAGTGTGAGTAGAGGATTGGTGCCAATGGACCAAGGCAATGGAGAAGAGCAAGCAAGGCTACGATCGATGGACTATGAAAGCCATGTGAAGCTATGAAGAGGACCATATTGTTTTATGGATATCAAGCCAAGTTGTGATATGTGAAGATATCAAATGGCTTGATGGAGTGAAGATGGAGGAGCTATCCATGCAATGGACAATAGTCGAGTGGCAAGGTTGGCCACACATAATGCTGACCATTGTTTATCATATGGAAGATGATGATATGGAGAGTGGATGCTCGTGGGCATTACAAAAATGGAGATGAAATGGAAATGCGCAAGACAAAGGTACTTGTAGGGCATTTCATTTCATCAACTTAAGGTGTTTAGAGTAGAGCATTGGTTAGGTTTAGCATAGATAGTCGTACTATCTAAGGGATCATGATGCCTAAGAGTGGGGGTGAATTGAGTTTTCTAAAAACTTCTACTCTAAACTTGGCCACTAATTCCACTTATCAATACCTATGCAAGAAAGTAATCTATCTAGATGTGCAACTAAGATTTTGCTAAGTGTGTTGTTATCTCTACCGTAAAAGAGTTATGCAACCTAGGTTCAAATCCTATCAACTAGCCTAGCAAGCTAAACTAGAATAGTAAGCACACAACCTAAGTACACAATATAAATGTGGAAGCTTAATTGAGATATATCACTTCCGATCCTAGCACATTAGTTGGTATATTAATTTCAGAAGTCATTGATATGTTGATATTCTTAGGCTACAATGGAATCCATCGAGGCTACACCTACAAAAGAAGGCCAAGTATCAAAGACCCCTGCTAAAGTTGTTGCTCAACTATTGCCGAAATCAAAATTTCTTTAAAATTTCGGCCTTTAGCTACCATCCCCCAAGAGAAGCTCCAAAGCCATTAATGATGCACGAGTTATAGAACTTGAAGTAGAAGTTGCAGCTAGGAAGCAAGACAAAGAAGAACTTAAGGATCAGTTGGAGACTTTGAAGAAGAAGGTAGAGGAATCAGAAAATGAAAGACGCAGGCAGATAGAAGAGATAGAGCAGTTGAAGAACGCACAAGATGAGTTGAAGAAAGCACAAGATGAGTAGGAGCTCTTATGTGCCTTGTTGTTCTAGTTGCTTAGACTGATTGACCTTGTAAACTAAACCTATGTAGGAGCTCTTGCTAGTACCCTAGTCGCCACATTGCTTAGCCGACTCATTAGTTTAATTCCGTATTTGATTCGACCAAGACTTGCGATTAAATTTTAGAAACAGCTATTCACCCCCTCCCTCTAGTTGGCTCATCGATCCTAATAGAGGTGTGTATGTTGTGCCCTAAGTGGTCGGCAATACGTATTAGCTAGAATCTAGATAAATGCTCTTGAAAGATTGTTTGGATGAATGACTAAAAGGATGTTCGCATAGTATTTATAGGACGTTCCATGATATGTTTCTAATTGTTCATACAAAACATATCCATGAGATGTTCTATGTTATATTTTATGCTTTTTATATACTATATCCATGGGATGTTCAATGAGATATTTGAATTGTTATAGTATTCATGAGATGCTCTATGAGATTTCTTTTTTCTACTACTAGACATAAATATTATGTAATATCATTCACCTAAACTTAGAATTTTATTTTCCTGTATCTAGAATTCCTGAGATATGATGATGTATGCATGATATGTTTGCAACTTAGTTTGGTGGAAAGAAAAAAATAGTCAAAGAAACATGTATGGCCAGAGGCTTACTTGCCTTCGACTAGTCGGACGCTAGCAGCTCTCACTTGGTGGTGGCACGGGAGATGTTGGCGACTAAGGGGAAGTCGTTAATGCCACGTGGAGTGTCAGTACCACATTAGAGCAAAACCACTTTTGAAAAAGGATCGGAGATTATTTACATGGTTTAGATAGTCAGAGGAGTACCAAAATCTGTAGTTTAAAGGGGAACCCAAACTCTTACTATAGTTGAAGAGAGCATTGGTGGAGGGAAGGCGGACTAAGGGGGCTAATCACCCCTCCATCATTTCTATGCCCCCATAATGCATATTCTTAGTTAGCTACTTAATAATTAGTTGATGATGCTATTTGTGTTTGTTTCCATATCCTTTCTCCATATTAGTCTCTAATAGCATCTTATATAATTAAGAATTAGGTCATTCTATTTTTTTCTCCATCTCTTTTGTCTCTCCATATTAGACTCTCTATAGCATCTTATACAATCAGCTAGTTAATGATGCAATTTGTATTTTTTTATTAAACATCTAATTGGTCTGTACACCCTCTAATTAGCTAGTTAATTGTAGTTAGTCCTTTCCTTGTTTGCTCTCTCCGAATTGATCTCTAATGGCATCTATATTATTTAGGATCCTTCTTCCTGTTATCTTCCATATCTTCTTATCGTGATTCTTTTTGTCCTAGGAGTTAGATTGATTAGGTGAAGGTTATAGATCTGCTAATTTAATTTTAATACATCCTCTATGTGTACGGGCTCCGCCCCTGGAAATTTCTATAAATAATAACAAAAAAAAAACGATGGGACATGGGCGATACCCAGGAAGAGCAATCTATTGGGCTGGGCGGTCATGGGTTCAATATAACAAGGATTTTAATAAATGGATGGAGCAATTTTTATCTCGGCCTTTGGGCTCAGGTTAGCCCATACTTTCCCCCCTAAACCTATGGCCCATTGATGAAGGGGGGAGTTGTTAAGAAAACCGGCGAGCTAATGTTTTGACTAGGGATGAAAGCGGGAACGGGAAATTCCTGTACCGACCGACACCGAACACCGGAATTCTCGACCGGATATCATTTTCTCGGGAAAAACGGATTCGGGAAGAAATCTAGGAAAATTCGGCGAATCCGGGATCGAAATCGGTTAGAGTGATTTCCCGACCGAATTAGCGGATCCCGTATTTGGTCAGGAAAACTCCCGCGGGAAATTCCTGTTTTTAAGGCCGCAGACGACTCACAGGAGTCGCAGCGAGGAAATTAACGGCGGCGGCGGCGCCTCACGCCTCGCTACTCGCCTCGGCGTCGCTTCCAGTTCCCCGCGAGCGATCCCGATCAGCGATTCAGTCATTCAGAAGCGGAGCGGACTGAGGACAGGCAGACATCAGAGGCAGAGCTGCAGTCTGTGTTGCGCCGTCGTGCCTGCGTCCGGCCGGCGGCCGCCAATAGCGAGCACCAAGCAGCTGAGCCCGAGCGACCACTGATTCGCTGCGACTCTGTGAGCAAGCAAATCTGCAGACGCAAGCGCAACTGTGCAAGGTGCAAGCAGCCGCAAAGTAAGTATAAACTATATGATACGATTTCTAAATTTTTTTAATTGCTAATTGCCTAATTTGCAACGATCATCCGTCATCCGTGCAAATTTTTATTTCTATGCCACGGAGACGCGCACTGTTTGCTATTGTTTGCATATGGATTATACATGGTTGCTATTGTTGCATCGAGCTCAATGTTTCAAGTGGTTACATATATCGATGTTCCCGTCTTGTGTTACCGCTTCCTGATCGTAATCGACACGTTCCTGTTCGAAATATTCCGTTCCCGATATCCCGTAATACCGGATTTGTTTTCCCGTCTGACCTTCCTGTTCCCATTCCCGTTTTCAGCAAAAAAAAAAATACAGGAGCAAAAATGGTTAAGACATTTTCCCAACCGTTTCCATCCTAGTTTTGACTTGTCCAGAGCAATGGCGGATTCCTGGTGTTTGGCTCCTTTGTTGCTGCCAGCCTTCCACAAGATGACACGGAGAAGAAAACGAGAGCTAACAGTTGCTAAAAAAAACCAGAAAACGAGAGCTAAAATTTGCGGACAATGCCAAAAAAAAGAAAGAAAGGAAGCCAGGTGACGTGTGGCCTGCTTGAACCCTTCTTCGACGTCACGTGGCATGCATCATCCAATGACCGTGGTCCATGCTCCATCGTGAGCGTAAAAATTCAACGCCCAACCGACGACGGTCGCACTCCGTTCCTTTCGACGCACAGACATGCGCATCTCTCCACTGTGTTTCGAAACGTGCACAACTTTTAATTTTAACCGTAGCATAACGAGGACTTGCTTGTTTTGGAGACACCTATCACAATCCATTCTAAAATTTTACACCTCAACACATCTTAAAAAAACCGCGAGTTTAGTTTCGACATTTTTCCTTCAGCCTAATGCTCCGTTCGCTTGACTGATAAGTCATGGCGGCTGTTGGCTAATATGTAGTGAGAGAAAAATACTATTCATTGGTAAAAAAAAAAATACGGCTTACAGGCGAAGCCAACGGGCGTAAACCTGCGCGGTTAACTGCTGCACCAACCGCGGGCGGGTGGGGGGCAAAAAGGAAGCGAACAACCGATACGCCTGCGGCCCTACTCCGCCGCCGCCGCCGGCGAGTTCGTTGGGGTCAGAGCATGCAATGGAGGGGCGAGCGGGTCAAAGTGCGCATCCACGGACTCCGTTTGCCGGACGGCGTGTGCTTGGTACGAAAGTGCCCTGCCGCAGCCGCCGTGCCATTGAAAGCGCAGGCGCGGGGACAGCGACGTCGACAGGCTGGTCAGCGGTCACTCAGACTGGTGGATCGCTCCTCTTCTCTTCGGGTCTCCTCTCCAAAGGGAGCCCCTGATTCCCTGAAGCAACCTCTGAATAAACTACTACTACACCGTAATCCGCATAAAAATTTCTGCGTCCGCCCGCGCGCTCCGTGACCGTGAGACGCGGTAATTAAACCACTCGGCAGTCACCGGCCGCGAGCATCAGACCAGCAGCTGAACTACCACCTTCTCCCAGGAGGCAGGCAGGCAGTCACAGCTCCAGGAGTCGAGAATGGCCGCCGCCGCCGCAGCCTCAACCTCCACCCTTCGTCCTGCTCTCTCCCAAGGTGCGCCCATGGATACACACACCCGCTTCACCATCCTCCCGCCGATTCGTTTGCTTTGTTTCTCCGACTCCGTCACTCCGATCCTGGCTAGTTTTATTGATGACCTTGGATAGTAGCTCGTCGACCTCATTAACCTTCCCAGGTACTTCTTGCTTCGTCTTTCTTCTTTGGATAGGTGGGAGCAAGAACCTCTTCTTCTCTACCTAGCTCGGTCAGGTTCAGCTTGGGCAAACTTGTGCCGCCCTTGCAATTTTTTTAGCTTTCTTTCTGCCAACACAAATCTCCAGGAGTATACTATGTTATCGTTTTGAACTTTTGATGCTGTTTGTTGGCCACTCCCCATCCCAGCATCCAGTAGCAATATATAGGCCCCGTTTGGCAGGGCTTCTCCACCGGCTTCAGGAGTCGTTTGAAGCTATTTTCTATCAAACAGGGTAAAGTAAAATAGCTTCACTTGTGAAGCCCCTAAAAACATGCTCTCACAGTGATTTGGGGTGGGATGGAGCCAAAAAAAAAAAGTGGCTTCTCCCGGCTCCTCCTCCAGGCCTCTAAAAACATGCTCTCACTGGGAAGCCATTTTGCCAAACGGTTTACCAAAATCGCTTCAGCTCCACCGGTGGAACTGTTCGTGGAGCTAAAGCAAAAAAAAAAAAAAAAAAAGCCATAATATCTAGTTGTTCAACGCATCTGAATATTATTATTATTTGTAGTACCGTGTCTGTTTCTTCATCAGATATATAGTTGGGGAGTATCGGATAACAGGAACCATTGCATGGTTGCATCCATGATTGCATAAAGGACGGTTCAAATTTTTGACGATTTCAGAAGCATGTTTAGGTTGCATCCATGATTGCATAAAGCATGGGGTGGAGTTTTGACGACTTTGGAATACTAAACCCAAGTCGCAGAAGGGACCATTTTTGTGTTCTGATCGGATAGTTGGATACTTCATAAATATGTAGTTGGGTCGTAGCTAGGCCAGGCATTAAAAGTTGGCCGACAAATTTCAAGAATTTTAGGTTCAAAATAAACCGGGTTGAATTTTTTACATATTTGGGAGCTAGGGGCTCCTCCTTAAGGGATCATCCGGAGGAGTCAGATATTAAAAAAGACTCCAAACGGCTCATCCTACTAAATCGTTTGGGGAGGATCCAAAGCAGAGAATAGTCCTACCAAACAGGCCTCAAAATGGTTAAATGGTTGAATTGGCTGTGAAAGGGCATTACCATCACTAGTCTGATTTGAGACCAGGCGTATACATGTTTGGATCCCAATCTAGATTACAATATAATTATAACAATCTAGATTATGGATTATGACACTATAAACTGTTTGGATTCTTGAACTACATTAGTTGCCCTTGCATACTGCAGCTTTTTCTTGTGGTGCCAAGGATGGAGGGGCAAGTTGTTGTTTTTTAGAGTTCATAATCTCCTCTCAGTATTTGCAAAAATAAAACTCCAATCAGTAGGTCTCAAGTGGATTACAAAATTACTATATTCTGATGCTTGGATTGTACAGTCATAATTTATCACATAGTAATCTTTTATGTTTTGATCACCATTAAATTATTTTAGCTGATTTTTATAATCTAACAATTCAGATTTGTTGCCATACAACATTTGATTTGCAATTACTCGAGATGATCTTACAAGGAGGGTTAAGGAATACTTCAGTGCTACTAGCAAAGCGAGGCCGAGTTGTGTAAACACTTAGTATTCTTAGCCTTGTTTTGCAACACATTATGGACCAGGGATTTGTCCTTAGAATTCTAAAAAACTACAAGGATAGACTAGAGCTTTTATCGACATTGGAAAAATAGTTGGTCCTACTGATGACTAGTTTCGTTAAATCTTGTTAATCTTGGTGGATGACAGTGCAAACACCGACCTGATGAGTGATGACATACATTCTTACGCAGCAGCAGGGCCAGAGCAGAGAGCTTCACTGCTGTGCACACCGAAGCACCGACACCGAGTGGTTGCCAGTGCCAGCAGGAGAAGCTTGAGATTCACCGCTAGGGCCAGCTCGAATCCGGGCGCCAAGGTGAGCATCCCGAAGCAATGGTATAACCTCATCGCCGACCTGCCGGTGAAGCCACCGCCACCGCTGCACCCGCAGACGCACCAGCCTCTGAATCCCAGCGACCTCTCCCCTCTGTTCCCCGACGAGCTGATCAGGCAGGAGGTCACCGACGAGCGCTTCGTTGACATACCCGAGGAGGTCATCGACGTGTACAAGCTCTGGCGCCCGACGCCTCTGATCAGGTACTTCATGACTTTTTTTTTCTGTGTCGATCAATAGCTGCTGTTGCGATCAGAGATTCAGACTTTCAGAGTATGGAGTGAGTGAAAACAATGCTGGCAACGTTCAGGGCCAGGAGGCTGGAGAAGCTGCTCGGCACGCCGGCGAAGATCTACTACAAGTACGAGGGGACCAGCCCGGCGGGGTCCCACAAGCCCAACACCGCCGTGCCGCAGGCGTGGTACAACGCCGCGGCAGGGGTGAAGAACGTGGTCACCGAGACCGGTGCCGGCCAGTGGGGCAGCGCGCTGTCCTTCGCCAGCAGCCTCTTCGGCCTCAACTGCGAGGTGAGCGCGCGTTTCTTTCTCGCCGCGAGATCGCGTGGCCACTCCTCTCCTCTGTTCGTGATCGATTGATTGCTCGAGCAACATTAGGTTCATTGCTGAATTTTGCGATGGTGGCGCCGGCGCTACTGACGAATGCAGGTGTGGCAAGTGCGCGCGTCGTTCGACCAGAAGCCGTACCGGAGGCTGATGATGGAGACGTGGGGCGCCAAGGTGCACCCGTCGCCGTCGACGGCGACGGAGGCCGGCAAGAAGATCCTGGAGGAGGATCCGTCCAGCCCCGGCAGCCTCGGGATCGCCATCTCCGAGGCGGTGGAGGTGGCGGCCACCAACGCCGACACCAAGTACTGCCTGGGCAGCGTGCTCAACCACGTCCTGCTCCACCAGACCGTCATCGGGGAGGAGTGCCTGGAGCAGCTGGCGGCGCTCGGCGAGACGCCCGACGTCGTCATCGGCTGCACCGGCGGCGGGTCCAACTTCGGCGGGCTCGCGTTCCCGTTCTTGCGCGAGAAGCTGCGCGGCAACATGAGCCCCGCGTTCAGGGCCGTGGAGCCCGCGGCGTGCCCCACGCTCACCAAGGGCGTCTACGCCTACGACTTCGGCGACACGGCCGGGCTCACGCCACTGATGAAGATGCACACCCTCGGCCACGGCTTCGTCCCTGACCCGATCCATGCAGGTTTCTTTTCTTCACACGCTTTCTTGCCTCCTCGATTACTCGGTCTGCTGTTTGTTCTTCTTCTTCTTCTTGCTGATCGAGGTGAGGCACTTCAATTCGCAGGTGGGCTTCGCTACCATGGAATGGCACCTCTGATCTCGCATGTCTACGAGCTGGGCTTCATGGATGCCATCGCTATACAGCAGACTGAATGCTTCCAAGGTATCCTACTTACTCTACCTTTCGTCAATGACAATGAGACTTTTATTTCAACAAGGAAATGGATGAAAGAAGAACAACACCATGACATTGGCGTCACTTGTTTGTTGATGAACTGTGGAGCAGCTGCCTTGCAATTCGCCAGGACGGAGGGCATCATCCCGGCGCCGGAGCCGACGCACGCGATCGCGGCGGCGATCAGGGAGGCGCTGGAGTGCAAGCGGACCGGGGAGGAGAAGGTCATCCTGATGGCCATGTGCGGCCACGGCCACTTCGACCTCGCCGCGTACGAGAAGTACCTGAGGGGCGACATGGTCGATCTCTCGCACCCGGCGGAGAAGCTGGAGGCCTCCCTCGCCGCCGTGCCCAAAGTCTGATGGCATCGGAGCAAATGATCCGCTGATATCGCGTTCTTGAATCTTGTGGTGATCCATCGGCAGTGGATTTTGGCAGCTGAGATACTTGCGTTCCATATGAAATGCATGAATAAAATTTCAATAAAAGGATTAATTTATCCTATTCATGGATATGCTTGATCTTTCTTTTTGAGGGCATTATTTGATACACTATACACTTTTTAGTTTGAACACTAAACTTGAGATGCTATCTTTTAAAAAGAAACCCAATAGCATCTCATACCTAATATACTAAGATTTAGTTTCAAATACTTGACGCTTTTTACCACTTTATTTGTTAGAAAATACTTGGCAATTTACGTATCAAAAACACTTTCCTATTTTGCCTTTATGAAAACCAGTAAAAAAACACAGGCTGGGGCATTCGGCCTGTTCGCTGGTTAGTTTCTGGGCTGGTTTGGGCTGGCTGAAACCAACAAGCGAACAGGCTGATTTTGACCATTTCATCTTTAAAAAGTAAATTGAACTAGTAACTGCGTACTGATAAAACCGTACTGATGAAAACCGATTTTTTTAATCAGATGAAAACCGTATTGGTAAGGGCCCGTTCGTTTTCCCGACCAGAATACTTCCCGGTGCTTGTTGGCTCGTATAAAATACATCAACGTTTCTAGCCGGATCTGTTCCGGCACTCCATTCCGTGTGAAACGAACGTGCCCTAAAGGAGCATCTTGTTTTTCCCTTCCGCAAGACGCAAGTCGTCGAATACTGACTGTAGCTGGGAGAAGCCCTCCCTTCAGAGTCCAAAATGACCCTCATATGCAGACCATGTATGAACCAAATTAACAGCTTTCTACGCCCGAAAGACAACGGGCGGGGCTAACGGCGCCTACACCCACGGCATATCGGACGCCTCCGCGCTCGCACAGATCCTGCGCCAGCGATTGCGTTCGGTAGCCTGCCACCCAACTCACGCTAGTGACTGCGTCCGTCTACACGCCCCATCCCGCGCCTCAAACCCACCACGGCTGCGCCCCCGCGTCAAGCCAGCCACCTCCATCCCAACCATGCCGCGCTCCTCCCCCCGTCGTGCCACTCTCCCCTCGCCGCCGCGCCATCCCCCGCCGCGCCCTTCCCTGTCCTAATGTCTCATCTTGTCTACAACATCCATCCGACTGTTGCAACATATGCAGTATACTCTTGAAACATATATGTATAGTCACTGCAACATCCAGATGAACGCTTGCAACATGCGTCTGAAAACAGCTAAAACATATGGAATATACATTTGCAACATACGCATGAAACAACTGAAACATGTGAAACATACACTGGAAACATACGTGTATAGCTATTGCAACATATGCAACGTCAGATCCTTTTGTAACATCCAGATGAAACACATAAAACACATGAAACATACAGATTGAAACGCGTGAAACATATGGTTGCAAAAGGCTCATTGACACGGAGCTTGATGCCGGTGCGGAGTTCGATGCTACGGTGACGCGGAGGGCGGCACTAGTCCGGCGTGCGAGGCACGGGCCTCGACAGTGGTTTCAGCAGGCGAATGACGCACGCAGCTTCAAGGGCAGCGCTAGTCCGAGCAGGAGACGCGATTCCGAGCACGGGGCGCAGTGGAGGCGGGGCGACAAGTAGCCTGTTCGTTTGGCTGTGGCTTGTCATAAACAATCATAAATTTTCAGCCGGAATATTATTTTTCTCTCACACAAACCAACCAATAATACTTATTCACGAACCAGTGACGATACGAACCAGCTAACCAAACAGTGCAGAGGAGCCATGTCGCATGCGGGTGTGAGGGAGCGGCGCGGGCGGGAGCAGCGAGGCGGGCCCGTGATGGAGCATTATCGAAAGACAATCGATCCATATGGGCCAAAGTCGTCTACTGAGCCCAAGAATATAATCAGCCAGTCTCTACTCTCCTCCACAAGGCCAAAACGCCTCCAAGCCACCACCCACCGGCCACCAAGTCCTCCGCCTTGTCCTCAACCTCACCCCCATCCGGCGAGGTTTCTCCGCTCCCATATAGGTGAGTCCCCAAACCCCCTGCTCCTCTGCGTTCTCTGCGGACTTCGGATTGAGTGGCGCTGACCGCGTTTGCGGGTTTGCGGGTATCAGATATGAAGAGGGCGGCGCCGTCGGTGGAGCCACTCGACGTGTCTTCCGGCGACTCCTCGGGTTCGGATTCCGACCAATTAGGCGGGAAGGAGAAGGGCGGGAGCGCCTCCAAAGCTTCTGCTGCTGCTGCGGGAGAAGGTGAGAGCTCTCCTGTTGTTTGCTGACTCTAGATCCGCTAATCTCATTGCATATGGGTGTTTCACTCGCGGATAGGCTGATGCCTTCGTATGGTTGATTGCTGGTTCACTGTGACTGTTGAAACCTTTATTTAGTCTCCATTGGCCCTGAGATGATTGATTGCCCAATTATGAGTGTGGTCACGTAGTGCTTATTGTTCAGTTTTCACCTTTCCATAGATGCAACATAGGCCATACTGCCATAGGTTTAATATTAACAAACTAATATATAAAGGTTACCTTTTAACCATCTATGAAGATTGTCTCCTAATGGAGTGGCGCTGACCTTGTTTCTGATTATAAGATACGAAGAGGGTGGTGCTACATAAGGAATCCGATGACGTATCTTCCGATGATGACTTGAGCTCGGATTCTGACGACGGTGCTGGGAAGGGGAATGGTTGGAGTGCCTTTGGGCTGCCCAATTCCTCCAATGCTTCTTCGGTGGCAGAAGGTGAGATCTTTTGATTCGTGAATGACTTCGCTTTTGTGTGTTTCACTTGTGGATAGGACTAGGCGACGAATTGATATGGCTGATTGATGATGTACTGTGACTGTTGAAGTTCTGTGTATTGTGGATTGGACCTAAGTTGACACCTGATTTTTTAGTAGGCTAGTCTCCAGGTTTCACCTTCTCAATGATGCAGCTCAGGTCATAAGACTTATATTTGCATCAATACATGAACACTACTGTTTGGAAACCCTGTATGAAGACTACTGCTTATTGGTCTAGGACTGTGGTCTTCTCAGATCAAATTGAATGTAGAGGGAATAATAAAAAGCTAGTTACTGGAGAGATTTGCTTAGTTGATATTTATTTGCCTTACAAAAGTTGGTTTGCAACTGAAAAATAGGCTGAACAAGTTTTGCTTAAAAAATGAAGAAAGCTACTTAAGCAACGTAATCACCATAACAAGAGCTCTCTTTGAACATGGTGGTCTTCATGTGATTGAGTGAACTCTGGTGTATTGACTTGTTTTCCATGGAAAGTTGTCAGCTTATATGTAGTCTTGTCCTTGAGTTAATTGGATAGTTGAAGTTTTGAGTTTCCCAAACTGATGGTCAGCATATTAATACAGCAGCTTGGATTTTTGGGAAAGATTAGGTTTCCTATTCTTTTTTACAGATTGCAATTGCAATGGCACTAAACAAGCTCGCCTTACCTTACCCCAAAGTTTCGCTTTCAGCTGCAGCTGCCGGTTTACCAGTCAACACCTGTATCTGGTTAACTGGTTTATTTAGGAAATTTGTTCCTGAATTTTTCCAAGGAATAGTTTGTGCAAATAAGGAAGATGCTTTTAAAATATGGCTTTAGTGTTTTTTGTTGCAACTTTTTTTTGGTAACTACAACCCTCAATTCAGTTATTACAACTAAGATTAAATTCTTAGATTTATAAATGTCCGTTGAGAAAAAAAAAACTAGTTTTTTAACTGGGCACCTCTGAGACATGGACTGAGCTGTCATCGATCCTCGGGAATGATGATCTTTCTAATGCGGTAATGGGATCATGCAGGTGCTCTGATCAGGAGGGCCGAAATGTATCAGCAATACATGAAGCACATTCCTGTTCCTGCTTACTGTGATTCTGTAATCACATTCACATCATGGCTGGGACTCGCTGGATCGCTGAAGCAGTTGTATGAACAACCCTTGCATTACCTCACCAATGTCCTCCTAAAAAAGTGGGATCAGCAAAGGATTGGGAGTGATGATGAGCACCGGCGTCTGGATGCTATCATCCACCCTGTCAGAGCTGAGACCCTAATTTGGACCACTGAAGAGGTCCATAGGCTGACCACCTCTGGCCAGCACTTAGCTAGTCTCTGGGCCTCGGATCCCATGTACCATGCTTACGTAGATCCAGTGTTTCCTTCCATAAAGTTGGACTAGCAGACGTTTACGAGTTGGGTCTTCTTATTCTGTCTATTTTGGGGTTTCCATGTTGTAAGCCTGACACAGTTTGATTTGCTAAATAGCAAGTACCAATACAGTGATATGAATTCCAGATGATGCTTGTTCTGACTTCTGAGTATGATATCTTGTTGTTGAGTTTATTTTAACATTAATTTTAGCTCTATGAACAGCGGCCAAGTCAAAGAAGAAGAAAACTGGTGTGGATTTTAGTGCTTTGAGCCGGCATGGATACCATGGTGGCCCATCTGTCTTGACAGTTCGTCCAGTAGAGGAAGCTAACTGGTCTTGGTCCACTGGGAAAGACCGCAATGACAAAGAAGATGCACCTGAGTCCTATGAAGAACGCGAGCGGACCAGGGCTGCAGTGACCGAAGGAGAGAAGCTTATCGGTCTGCAGAACGCGCCCCCCAACCAGTTATTATTAGAGAAAGACAAGAAGGATGCTTCCTTCTCACAGAAGGAGAAGCGGAAGAGGGACCGTGGGCAAGCCAGCAGGGGGAAGAACTATGTTGAGGAGGAGAAGCGGCTCCTGAGGGGGAGCGGCGTGTACTCTGGCTTTGATACTTAACAGTACCAGGTACAAATACAGCAAGACTTTTAACATGTATGTATGCCTACTGAGGATTAGCTTTCATCGTGTGCTTTGGCTGTTTTTGTGTGGCTGGTAAGTTGACCCTTCGGTGTGTACTGGGGAGCTGATTGGGGTTGTGTTTAGTTTGGGCTTTGGATGTGGCTATGTATTGCGGACTTGTGGTCAAATAGCACCACTGCCATATTCTGTATGTCATGTCTTGCTGCATTTGCGAGTTGCCGCAATGATTGACATCAATTTTGAATTCAAAAAGTTTTTGCTTGAAATTGGAAGTTACCTTTGATGTCAGAGTTTACTGGCTTGCTCAGTGAGTAGTCTACCATGCTGTCCATCACACTTATATGAAGAGTTTACAAACTTATACGGATAGTTAAAGCTCTTCGCAAACTCACAGAGCTATGGCATGTCATTCTGCTTCTGTGGCATAATCCATTATCCATGTATGCATTACTGATAAGAACATTGGCATTACTAATAAGAACATTAAGATGAAGCCCTAATTATTAGCGGGGCTG
The DNA here is from genome assembly GCF_019320115.1 of Miscanthus floridulus. Taxonomy (NCBI): domain Eukaryota; kingdom Viridiplantae; phylum Streptophyta; class Magnoliopsida; order Poales; family Poaceae; genus Miscanthus; species Miscanthus floridulus. The sequence continues at coordinate 92,215,074 of NC_089597.1, forward strand.
ATTGATATCAGCCTGTTCGCTTGCTCGTAAACGATCATAAATTTTCAGCCAGAAACAGTGTTTTTCTTTCACATCAAACCAGCCAGCAGTAAATAATCCACGATACGATACGGCCTCCCGAACAGGCTGTATGTTGTTGGATAGTTGGTTGGAGGTACAAAGGATTATTGGCACCTGTTAGCCCTTCCACTAGCTAATGAAATAATTATTGGCTGGCCTAGGTCTATTAGCAAGCCTATCAAGGTTCAAGGATTACAATTTTTGACTGATAATAATTTGCCCAACTATTAAAATACAAACTTAATACAGTTATATTTGTAATAGCATGTAATATCCCACGATCATTTTTTGTAGTCATAAAAACTACTACAAATGTAATATCCAATACGTGAATTAAATCGATTAGAAAATGAAGTGATGGTACATGTGTCTTTTGTATTAGCTCTTAATGCGCCTTACAATTTATGTTATGCTATAGATTCTAGGATGGAGGGAGTATTTATGTAGTTTTCTCCAATATCATGATTGACACAAACAACTTCGAAAGTGTATTTTAGGTTCTACGTGAGTTTTCGGTGGATTGAATGACAATACGATTAAGAGTCAAAAAATATTTGATGAGGTTCACTTAAAAATATTTAAGTTCCACACCCTCGGTTCTATGTGTTGACCAGAATTTGCGTCAAATAAATACTAACATCCGATTCACAAAACTATACTTTTTGACCACCTTATTTGTTTCAAATTCATGGTGCTTTGGATACCATTTTTTCTTGTTTGCCCCTATTGAAAGCTCTAGTTTAGTTTTGGTGAATTAATGAAACCCTAAGTGCTAACCTATTGCTCTAGTAATCATGAGATATGTAGCACATTCCAAGTTATGGAGCAATTGGTGAAAATCATGATGATGGTGTTATGGCCATAGTTATGATCAAGTGCCCGGGCTTAAAAAAGAAGAAAGAGAAAAATAAAATGGGCTCAAGGCAAAGATAAAATCCATAAGGCCATTTTATTTTGGTGATCAAAACACCTAGTGGGTGTGATCACATTTAGGAAAGATAGTTGTACTATTAAGAGGAGTAAAACTCATCGTGAAATGCGGTTATCAAAGTGCCATTAGATGGTTTAACTCATTGCATATGCATTTAGATTCTAGTGAGTGCTAACACCCTTGAAAATATTTTGTAAAAATATGCTAACACACGTGCACAAGGTGATACACTTGGTGGTTGGCACATTTGAGTAAGGGTGGAGAAGTTGGTGAAGTTGAGGCACTATTTTTCAGTGATCGGACGCTGCTCTCGCAGCGACCAAACTCTGTGCCTACGTCCGGTTAGTGTTGAGCAGTGGAGGCGTTGTCTTTGTGAACGACCGGACGCTGAACAGTGTTTGTGTCTGGATGCGCAGGGCCTGCGTCCGATCACAGGTGACGTACGTTGATGTGTGCATCTTCGCGAGCCAGAGAGGACCGGACTTGGGGCTGCGTCCGGTCGCCTATGAACGGACGCGTCCGGTCACAGATTTTTCTCTCTGGATGCTTACTAGAAGTGACCTGATGCTGGGAAGCTACTGGGAGCAGCGCGTCCGGTCAGTGCTTGGTGGCGTGGGCGCGCGCGGGCAGGGCTGGCACCGGCATGCCCGATCCTGTGTTCGGCGCGTCCAGTCGTCACTTGTCTCATTGGCGCGGCTGGAATCGACCGTTGGATATCGACGAACGTGGTTTGAAGCGGGGGACACGTGGACGACATCCAACGACCGGACACTGGTGGACGTGCATCCGGTCGGTTAGACCTGCGCGTCCGGTCGCCTGAGAAAGGTGCTGACAGAGAGCCAACGGCTCAATTTCGAGGGAACACCTGATGTGGACATCACTCCGTCACATACAAGCCAAGGAGAGGAGGAGGTCTAGCATGGGCGTCCAATTCATCTTTCTCATGGTGGAGGCCCAGTCCAACTGAAGTTGGAGCCCATCTCGGGTTCCAGGACCAGTCTGTCATAAAACTGATCACACGGGCGCGTCCAGGCTCCGTTTTTATGATCCACATATGGATGGAAAGCTAATTAGATAAGAAAGCCAATGCAAGTGGTCTCACATCAAAAGTCCTTCGGAATCAACAGGAATCGTCGAAACAAGTCAGCGTACAGAATCTGCCAGGGTGCCGCGACACCGTCTTTTGGTCGGTTGGACCGTGTATCGTGTTTGGGCCCATTAGGTTGCACGTCCAGGGGGGTGACGCCCAAGACTCTATAATTAGCAGCCATTGCTCTTCTTAGGGTTTGGGGTTTTGTTTAGTTCTTGATTTCCTCGTGAAACAGAAGTCGTTTTGCTGCAACTGTGCCACCAAGGCTGCTTGCTGTGAACCAGGGCCTCAGTTCTTGATCTTGTTCGCCTGTGGCGATTAGTCCTTTCGAATAAAGACTTGAACTCCTTCTTGTTTTCATAAACCTCATATTTATTTGCAATTTCAGATTGCGTTCATCCCGTTCTTGCTTGTGTTCTCGATTCGTTTGTAGGAAAGCCTTCTTGACGAGGTCAATCGCGTTCGCATGGTTGATAACCAATGGAGCAGTGGTGTAACGGTTGCGGGGGTTCAAATCAGTCTTGGTTCGAAGCCTAGATCATGAACGTCGAGTCTCCACCAATCGACGCTATCATACCTTTCGAAAGATCGGGCCTTGTCTACATCAACGCCTATATAAGGCGTTAGGCTGGCTCTAGCTCACTCTCTTGGCCATTTGCACTGACATAGCAACCTTGTGAGCTTAGTCAAAGCCTCCCACTCATCTCCATCATAGATTCATCATCTTTGTGAGATTGGAAGTGAATCTAAGTGCATTGCTTAAGTGATTTCATCTAGAGGTACTTGGTGATTGTGTTTCGCTGTGGATTTCGCTTTGTTTCTCTTGGTGGTTGCCACCACCTAGACGGCTTGATGCAGCAAGGATCGTCAAGCGGAGGAAGGTGAAAGCTCTAGTTTGGTTTTGGTTAATTGATGAAACCCTAAGTGCTAACCTAGTTTATCAATGTGGTCATGAGATAGGTAGCACTATTCCAAGTGTTGAAGCAATGACGAAGATCATGACAATGGTGATGGCATGGTTATGATCAAAGGCTTGAACTTGGAAAAGAAGAAAGAGAAAAACAAAAGGCTCAAGGCAAAGGTATAAAATGCAGGAGCTATTTCGTTTTAGTGATCAAGACACTTAGTGAGTGTGATCACATTTAGGATAGATAGCCGTACTATTAAGAGGAGTGAAACTCGTATCGAAATGCGGTTATCAAAGTGCCACTAGTTGCTCTAATTCATTGCATATGCATTTAGGATCTAGTGGGGTACTAACACCCTTGAAAATGTTTGTGAAAATATGCTAACACATGTGCACAAGGTGATACACTTGGTGGTTGGCACATTTGAGCAAGGGTAAAGAAGTTAGAGGTGAAATGGAGTTGGTCGCAAAGATGCTGGCGTTGGTCAACTGACCGGACGCTGGGTCGCTAAGCGACCAGATGCTAAAGGGCTGCATCTGGTCGTGTTGTCAGTCAGCACAGCAAGTAGTCACAGTATGACCGGACGCTGGCAGGGTCCGGTCGAGCATGACCGGACGCATCCGGTCGGCAAAAGTCGGTTTTGGAACCTTACTGTAAACGACCGGACGCTGGTGTTCAGCGTCCGGTCAACTCAAGCACAGTGTCTAGTCAAGACTGATGACCGTTGAAGTCAGGACACATGGCTGACTGCGAGTGACCGGACACTAGGGGCTCAGCGTCTGGTCAACTGATCGGAGCGTCCGGTCAGCCCGCGTTGTGCCTAGAGAAGGGGTATAACGACTCTATTTCATGGGGGCGTCTATTTAAGCCCCATGGCCGGTTGAACCTCACACTCTTACACATTTTCATTGACATAGCAATCTTGTGAGCTTAGCCAAAGCACTCTCACTCATCTCCATCATTGATCCATCATCTTTGTGAGATTGAGAGAGAATCCAAGTGCATTGCTTGAGTGATTGCATCTAGAGACACTTGGTATTCGTGTTGCGCTACGAATTTTGCTTGTTACTCTTGGTGGTTGCCACCACCTAGATGGCTTGGTGCAGCGGTGGAGGATCGGCATGAGTTGGTGATTGTTCGTGGCCGCCTTTGGTGATTATGAGGGGAGTTGTACCTTCCCCAGTGGAGTGCCGAAAGGTAACTCTAGTAAATTGCTCGTGTCATTGAGTTACCTCACTTGTGGGGAGGTTCTTGCGGTGTCCAATCGTGTGGACGAGGTTTTTGAAACACCTCTTAGCCGCCGAACCACCAAGTGTTGGTCGACACAACGGGGACGTAGCGTGTTGGCAAGCACGTGAACCTCAGGAGAAAATCGGTTGTCTCTTGTTATTTGCATTCTCCCAGTGATTGACTTAATCTTCATCTTGTGATTGGTTCATTCCTCTATAAGGCGGTATAATCATCATACTCACTCATTTATACACTTGCAAACTAGTTGTGGCAAGCTCTTTAGTGTAATTAGAATTGAGAGCTTGCTTTGTTGTTTTAAGTTCATTTAGTGGAGCTCTTTAGAGTAGCAAGTTTGAGAGCTCATTGCAACTAGAATTATTGGATAGGTGGCTTGCAACCCTTATAGAGCTAGAGCAATTATGCATTTTGCCTTTTGTCATACTAATCAAATTGCTCTAGTTGATTTGTAGATTTTTAAATAGGCTATTCACCCCTCTCTAGCCATACTAGGACCTTTCAAGTGGTATCAGAGCCGTGGTCACCGTTTGATTGAAGGCTTAACAACCTCGGTGTCAAATTATGGCTCAAGTTGTGTTCAACCATATGGGGGGCAAACCACCATTCTTTGATGGCACATCCTATGATTATTGGAAGAGAAAGATGAGAATATATCTTGGTTTAATGAATGATCAAGTATGGGAAGTGACCAAGAATGACTATGCTATCATCGATCCCGATGATCCCACCAACCAAGACAAGATCAACAAGCAATGTAACACAATGGCTCTCAACACCATATACAATGCTATTGATTCCAAGGTGTTTGAGCAAATCAAAGATTGTGAAAGAGCAAATGAAGTGTGGAGGAGATTAGAGAAAACATATGAGGGCACACCGGCGGTGAAGAGTGCCAAGTTGTACATCCTCAAGGACAAGTTGACAAGTTTCAAGATGAAGGATGATGAGAGCATTCCGGAGATGTTCCATCAATTGCAAGTCATTGTCAACGACTTGAAGGTATTGGGAGAGAAGATCAAGGATGATGATGTCTCTTATCGATTCTTGATGTGCTTACCTCCAAGATTTGAGATGTTGAGATTGCTCATCATAAGAGGAGGATTGAAGGACATTACCCCCAACCAAGTACTAGGTGATGTCATGACACAAGAGACATACCATGTGGAAAGGGAGGGGGATGACAAGAAGGAAGAAGAGGATAAGAAGAAGAAGAGTATAGCATTCAAGGCTAGCTCATCATCATCCAAGAACAAGGGCAAGTCCAAGAAAGAATCAAGAGATGATGATGATCTTAGTGATATTGATGATGAAGCCATGGCTCTATTTGTGCGCAAGATGGGCAAATTCATGAAGAAGAAGGGCTATGGTGCAAGAAAGAGAAGAGATCACACCAAGAGCAAAGAATATGCGAGAAGATGCTACAATTGCAAGAGCCCTGATCATGTTGTAGCAAATTACCCCTACAATAGTGATAATGATGAAGATGAGAAGAAGAAGCACAAGAAAGATAAAAATAAAAAGAAGGAGAAGAGAATGACATTCCAAAAGAAGAAGAAAGGTGGAGGCTATGTAGTCACTTGGGATAGTGATGGTTCCTCAGATGGTGATAGCTCTAGTGACGATGACAAGAAATCTATCAAAAGAGCACTTGCAAGCATCGCCATCAACAAGAAGCTCTCCATCTTTGACACTCCATCGACATGCCTCATGACAAAGCCTACCAAGGTAAAATATGATGAGAGTGATGATGATGAATGTGAAAGTGACTCTTGTAGGAATAATGATGATGATGATGATGAAGAGTACACCAAGGAGGAGCTCTTGGACATGTGTGAGCAAGTGCACGCTTGCAATGAGATAAAGAGAAAGGAGTGCAAAGAATTATGCAAGAAAGTAAAACTTCTTGAGCCATCCTTTGATGAGCTAAATGCTACTCATGAGAGGCTAATGGAGGCCCATGAGAAGCTTGGCAAAGCTCACTCTAAGCTTGAAAAGGCTCACTCCTCTCTCATTGAGCAATACAAAGTAGAGGAAGCCAAGAAGGAGCAAGTGATCATATCATGTGATGTGGGACTAACATATGATCTTATTGATGAATCTATTTTTGTTGCTCCCACTAACACTCCTTGTAGCACCACCACTTGTGATGCCTCACTAAAAGTGGAAAATAAGACCCTCAAGAAGGAGGTGAATGAGCTCACTCATGCCTTAGGCAATGCCTATGGTGGAGAAGCTCGCTTGCTAAAGTGCTTGGATAGCCAAAGGTTTTCTCAAAACAAAGAGGAATTAGGCTATACCCCCAAGAAAGGCAAGGTTGCCTTTGTCACTCCCAAAGCTAGCTTTATGAAAGACAATGGTCGGTTTTTCAATAGATGCAAGCAAGTTGGGCATATAGAGCAAAATTGCAAGACTAACAAGAATAAGCTACCTAATGTATCCTCAATCAAATTTGATTCTTGTTACATGCTTTATAAGGGTGCCAACGGTGTGAAGGCTAAGTTCATTGGTACACCAATTGTAGGCCCAAAGAAGAAGGCCATTTGGGTACCAAAGACCTTGGTGACTAACCTACAAGGACCCAAGCAAGTTTGGGTACCTAAAAGGAATTGATCTTCTTTTGTAGGTGAATTATAAAGCCGGAGGAAGGCATTGGGTGCTTGATAGTGGGTGCACACAGCACATGACCGGTGATTCAAGAATGTTCAATTCAATTAATGAAAACAAGAGCAATGGGTTTGATAGTATCATATTTGGTGACAATGGAAAAGGCAAGGTCAAAGGGTTTGGTAAGATTGCAATATCCAATGACTTGGGCATTTCAAATGTGCTACTAGTAGAGAGCTTGAACTTCAACCTTTTATCGGTAGCTCAATTATGTGATCTTTGTTTTAAGTGCATATTTAGTGTGGATGATGTAGAGATCATAAGTGTAGATGGATCTAACTTGATATTCAAAGGATTTAGATATGAGAATCTATACTTAGTTGATTTCAATGCTAGAGAAGCTCAATTGTCAACATGTTTGATCACTAAATCTAGCATGGGTTGGTTATGGCATAGGAGGCTTGGTCATGTTGGAATGAAACAATTGAACAAGTTGATTAAGCATGACTTAGTTAGAGGCTTGAAAGATGTCACTTTTGAGAAAGACAAGCTATGTAGTGCATGTCAAGCTGGAAAATAAGTTGGTAACACACATCCTAAGAAGAGCATGATGAGCACATCTAAGGCATTTGAGTTGATGCACATGGACTTGTTTGGACCAACCATATACACTAGCATAGGTGGAAATAAATATGGATTTGTGATTGTGGATGATTTCACTAGATACACATGGGTCTTCTTTCTTGGTGACAAGAGTGATGTGTTTGCAATATTCAAATCTTTTGTCAAGGGTGTTCACAATGAGTTTGAAACAACCATTAAGAAAGTTAGAAGTGATAATGGTAGTGAATTCAAGAATACTAGAATTGATGAGTTGTATGATGAATTTGGAATTAGACATCAATTCTCGGCCAAGTATACTCCTCAATCAAATGGGTTAGTTGAAAGAAAGAATAGAACCTTAATTGATATGGCAAGATCAATGTTGAGTGAGTACAATGTGAGTCATTCATTTTGGGCCAAAGCAATCAACACGGCTTGTTACTATAGCAACCGACTCTATTGTCATCCCATGATGGAGAAGACACCTTATAAGCTATTGAATAGAAGAAAGCCAAACATAGCATACTTTCGGGTATTTGGTTGTAAATGCTACATATTGAAGAAAGGCACTAGATTGAGCAAGTTTGAAAAGAAATGTGATGAAGGTTTCTTGCTTGGTTACTCCACTACTAGCAAGGCTTATAGAGTTTGGAATTTGGCTAGTGGTACTCTTGAGGAGGTTCATGATGTGGAGTTTGATGAAACAAATGGTTCCCAAGAGGAAGATGAGAATCTAGATGATGTGAAAGACACTCAATTGATCAAGGCAATGAGAAATATGGACATTGGTGAGTTAAGGCCTAGAGAGGTGATTGATATTGAAGATGACATGAATCAAGTACTCTCTAACTCAAATGTGCAAGCTAGTGGTTCTCATGATCAAATCCAAGCAAGCACTAGTGATGGCAATGTGTAAGATCAACAAGTGGCTAGTTCACCATCTCAACCAAGTGATCAATCAAATGCTAGCAATCAAGTGCAAGTGCTTCAACCAATCAATGTTGCAAGAGATCATCCATTGGACACTGTCATTGGTGACATTTCAAGAGGTGTTCAAACTAGATCAAAATTGGCTTCATTTTGTGAGCATTTCTCATTTGTGTCATCCATTGAGCCTAAGAAGATAGATGAAGCTTTGAAGGATGTTGATTGGGTCAATGCTATGCATGAAGAGCTAAACAACTTCACAAGAAACCAAGTATAGGAGTTAGTTGAGAGGCCTAAGGATCATAATGTGATTGGAACCAAGTGGGTCTTTCGGAACAAGCAAGATCAAGATGGGATAGTAATAAGGAACAAAGCAAGATTAGTGGCTCAAGGCTACACTCAAGTTGAAGGTCTTGACTTTGGGGAAACATATGCCCCGGTTGCAAGATTGGAAGCAATTAGGATCTTGTTAGCCTATGCTTGTGCCCACAACATCAAGTTGTACCAAATAGATATAAAGAGTGCATTTCTCAATGGGTACATCAATGAGCTTGTGTATGTTGAGCAACCTCCTGGTTTTGAAGATGAAAAGAAACCCAACCATGTTTACAAGTTGAGAAAGGCTTTGTATGGATTGAAACAAGCACCTAGAGCATGGTATGAGAGATTGAGGGATTTCCTACTCTCTATGGGATTCAAGATGGGAAAGGTTGACACCACTCTCTTCACCAAGAAGCTTGGAAATGACTTGTTTATAATGCAAATCTATATTGATGATATCATATTTGGGTCAACAAATCAAGATTTTTGTGAGGACTTTGGCAAGATGATGGCAAGTGAGTTTGAGATGTTCATGATTGGAGAACTTAGTTACTTCCTTGGTCTTCAAATCAAGCAAATGAAGAATGGCACATTTATGAGTCAAGGCAAGTATATCAAGGACATGCTCAAGAAGTTTGGAATAGATGATAGTAAAGCTATTAGTATACCAATAAGGACAAGTGGAAGCTTGGATAGTGATGCAAGTGGCAACATGGTGGATCAAAAGATATATCGGTCTATGATTGGAAGCCTACTCTATGTGACCGCATCAAGACCGGATGTGATGTTTAGTGTATGCATGTGTGCTAGATTTCAAGCCTCACCAAGAGAAAGTCATTTGAAGGCAACTAAAAGGATATTGAGGTACTTGAAGCATACACAAAATGTTGGGTTGTGATATCCCAAAGGAGCAAGGTTTGAGTTGATTGGATATTCGGACTCTGATTATGCAGGATGCAAAGTTGAGAGAAAGAGCACATCGGGCACATGTCAACTATTGGAAAGATCACTTGTATCTTGGTCATCAAAGAAGCAAAACAGTATAGCACTTTCAATCGCTGAAGCGGAATACATTTTGGCCGGTAGTTGTTGTGCTCAATTGCTTTGGATGAAGGCTACTTTGAGTGATTTTGGAATTAGGATCAAACAAGTGCCATTGCTATATGACAATGAGAGTGCCATCAAACTCACAAACAACCTGGTTCAACACTCAAGAACAAAGCATATTGATGTTCGACATCATTTTATAAGAGATCACCAACAAAAAGGGGACATTTGCATAGAGATTGTAGGCACCGAAGATCAACTTATCGGCATATTCACCAAGCCACTTGATGAGAAGAGGTTTTACAAGCTAAGGAATAAATTGAACATACTTGACTTCACCAATATGTGTTGATGCAACCCCATTATATGACATGCCTCTCCTTCGAGCAATACAAGGTATAAATTGATTGGCATGACATTTATCCTTGCTAAGAACATGATTAGTGCATCTAGACATATTTCACATTTGAATAGGCTCATTCATGAAAATCAAATGAATTTGATGCTTATATGGTACCACTATTGCTTGTGTGCTTGAAATGATCTAGTGGTAACATATGACATGTTTGTGGGCTTGTAAACCTAGTGTTTGATCTATAAAATAAGCTATAAGTGTTTAACTCAACATGGTACAAGATAACCCTTATTTGGAGGTGTGAAGAAGCTTGTCCTTGGATCAAACCAAGTTAAATATCTTTTGCAAGTAAACTAGATTGAACCAAATTGAAAAATGATCCTCATTTCACATGGTTTCACCCCAACGATAAGTTTCACATAATTTGAACCTATCTCTACTTTAAGCCTTTGTGGTCATTAATGACAAAGGGGGAGAGAAACAAAGATAAGTGATAAGGGGAGAAATAGTGTAGAGAGATAAGATATGACAAAGGAAGGGGATCAATTAAAATCTTGAGCACACAAGTAGGGGGAGCAAGCTCATGAACTTGTATGTGCATTTGAATATGCATTTCATATGTTTGCTTGCATGGCACAAGTTTTAAATTTCAAATATCCATGCTTATGTGGTGTATGCTAGTTGTAGGTTTGAATGATAAAATGAAAAAAAAACTAGCATGCATAAGGATATCTAATGATTTCATTCCCATGTATTTACAAGTGGTATCTAGCTATTAAATGGTATTTAACTAAAGTAATTAGACTTATGTTCATCATATGGAAACTAGAGCCTTACTTGTAATATTGATCTTATGGGGTATTCTAGTTTTTATGTATGTCTAGTTACTAATGGTGCTAAGGATGGTATAATGGTGCACTCCGATTGGTATCACGCTTCAAAGGTCCATCTCTTATACCTTGGCATCATTTGGTAGAAATTGTCTCCTATATTTCCTATCTAAGCATATATGCAAAGCTACAATCCAAACTCTTACCACATATGTAGGGGGAGCAATTGCTACCATATGGAGTTCATGAAACTTGTCCATATCCTTTACACATGGTAAATATGCTTGGGCAAGCAACATGAATTCAATTGAATCTTATTTCATATCTTTGTGTAAGGGTTGTCATCAATTACCAAAAAGGGAGAGATTGAAAGCACTAGTTTGGTTTTGGTTAATTGATGAAACCCTAAGTGCTAACCTAGTTTATCAAAGTGGTTATGAGATAGGTAGCACTATTCCAAGTGTTGAAGCAATGACGAAGATCATGACAATGGTGATGGCATGGTTATGCTCAAAGGCTTGAACTTGGAAAAGAAGAAAGAGAAAAACAAAAGGCTCAAGGCAAAGGTATAAAATGTAGGAGCCATTTTGTTTTAGTGATCAAGACACTTAGTGAGTGTGATCACATTTAGGATAGATAGCCGTACTATTAAGAGGAGTGAAACTCGTATCGAAATGCGGTTATCAAAGTGCCACTAGTTGCTCTAATTCATTGCATATGCATTTAGGATCTAGTGAGGTACTAACACCCTTGAAAATGTTTATGAAAATATGCTAACACATGTGCATAAGGTGATACACTTGGTGGTTGGCACATTTGAGCAAGGGTAAAGAAGTTAGAGGTGAAATGGAGTTGGTCGCAAAGATGCTGGCGTCGGTCAACTGACCGGACGCTGGGTCGCTAAGCGACCAGACGCTAAAGGGCTGCATCTAGTCGTGTTGTCAGTCAGCACAGCAAGTAGTCACAGTGTGACCGGACGCTGGCAGGGTCCGGTCGAGCATGACCGAACACGTCCGGTCGGCAAAAGTCGATTTTGGAACCTTACTATAAACGACCGGACGCTGGTGTTCAGCGTCCGGTCAACTCAAGCGCAGTGTCCGGTCAAGACTAATGACCGTTGAAGTCAGGACACATGGCTGACTACGAGCGACCGGACACTGGGGGCTCAGCGTCCGGTCAACTGACCGGAGCATCCAGTCAGCCCACGTTGTGCCCAGTAAAGGGGTACAACAACTCTATTTCGTGGGGGCGTCTATTTAAGCCCCATGGCCGGTTGAAGCTCACACTCTTGCACATTTTCATTGACATAGCAATCTTGTGAGCTTAGCCAAAGCACTCCCACTCATCTCCATCATTGATCCATCATCTTTGTGAGATTGGGAGAGAATCCAAGTGCATTGCTTGAGTGATTGCATCTAGAGGCACTTGGTATTCGTGTTGCACTACGGATTTCGCTTGTTACTCTTGGTGGTTGCCACCACCTAGACGGCTTGGTGCAGCGGTGGAGGATCGGCACAAGTTGGGGATTGTACGTGGTCACCTTTGGTGATTGTGAGGGGAGTTGTACCTTCCCCAGCGGAGTGCTGAAAGGTAACTCTAGTAAATTGCTCGTGTCATTGAGTTACCTCACTTGTGGGGAGGTTCTTGCGGTGTCCAATCGTATGGATGAGGTTTGTGAAACACCTCTTAGCCGCCGAACCACCAAGTGTTGGTCGACACAACGGGGACGTAGCGTGTTGGCAAGCACGTGAACCTCGGGAGAAAATCGGTTGTCTCTTGTTATTTGCATTCTCCCAGTGATTGACTTAATCTTCATCTTGTGATTGGTTCATTTCTCTATAAGGCGGTATAATCATCCTACTCACTCATTTATACACTTGCAAACTAGTTGTGGCAAGCTCTTTAGTGTAATTAGAATTAAGAGCTTGCTTTGTTGTTTTAAGTTCATTTAGTGGAGCTCTTTAGAGTAGCAAGTTTGAGAGCTCTTAGTGAGTAGTAACATTATAAGTTGTGTGCCTAGTAATTATTGCAACTAGAATTGTTGGATAGGTGGCTTGCAACCCTTGTAGAGCTAGAGCAAGTTTGCATTTCGCCTTTTGTCATACTAATCAAATTGCTCTAGTTGATTTGTAGATTTTTAAATAGGCTATTCACCCCCCTCCTCTAGCCATACTAGGACCTTTCGGAAGGTCCTTGTCTCTGGCTCCGATCATGGTGATTGTGAGGGGTTCTTGACCTTTCTCCGGTGGAGAGCCAAAAGGTACTGTAGTGGATTGCTTGTGACTTGTGTGATCCTCATCTTATGTTGGTTGTGCAGCACCTGATTGCAGGTTAGGCGTGTGATACCTATAAGCGCGTGAACCTCCAAGTGAGTGAATCACCACAACGGGGACTAGCTTGTCGGCAAGCAAATAAACCTCGGTGAAAAAAATCTTGTGTCATCATTGTCTCCGAGGATTTCATTAGATTTCATTGTGATTGATTGATTGTCTCTCGCCACGATGGTATAACTTCACTACCTTGCTCTTGTACTTACATTCCTAGTGTAGCTAAGCTCTTTAGTATAATTAGTTTTGAGAGCTAGCTTATATCGGGTCTAGTGGTTAGTGAGGCTCTTTAGTTAGTCTTTGAGAGCTCACTAACTTAGTGGTAGTGACATAGCCCTTTTGTGTGCTTAGAGACTATAGATACTAGAATTATGGTAGGTGGATTGCATTTTAGTAGGCTAGCGTAAGAATTGCTTCGCCTCATATTTGTCTAACCACATTGCTTAGTGTTGTTATAAAAATTTTTATAGGCTATTCACCCCCCCTCTAACTATTAGGACCTTTCACCTATAAAATTACTACATGAATGTCCTAGAAACATTTAAATTATACCACTTTATTTGTTTCAAATTCATGGAGCTTCAAATACCAGTTTTCCCCTTGTTTGCCCCCCTATAAAAGTACTACATGAATGTCCTAGAAACATTTAAACTATAACCGTAGAAGAGTACTCTAGTTATTTTATTGTAAAAAAATGGATCATCTTGGTATAAGCGTGGCTTGGTAAAAAATTGCCAAGTGTTTTGAAATGGAGGAGGCATGGTGCAATTTGGATTTTTTTTAATTTTAACACTTTTTGGAAACTAATTTCAAATCTAACACGGTCGGTTTTTTTAAACTAACACTTTTGGCCGCCCCCTATTGTCCTGGCGCGGCCAAATGCCTGTGCCGCGCCATGTATGGTGGCGCGGCAGAGGGCTAACGTGGCGGCGACCGGAATCACTGACCACTTATGGGGTAGGGCTTGCCGCGCCACCGATCTTGGCGCGGCACTGTCGCGCCCTGATCTGTGGCGCGGTAAAGCCGAATAAAACCCCCACCGCGGCCCGTGTTCGCCAGTGGCCGAGCAGCCACCGTTGTCCGAGCAGCGCAGCAAGGCCGCCTGGCCGCCACACCCGCATTCGCCCGCGCCAGCCCGCCGTCGAGCCCGCCGGCCGCCGCGGCTGCGTCCGCCCGTGGCAGTCAGCCCGCCCGTGCTAGCCCGCCGCCGAGCACGGCACGGCCGCCGCTCGCCCGGTGCGGCCGCCGAGCCCGCACGCCAGCGCGCCACCCCCTTCGGCCACGCACGGCGGCTGCCCGCCAAGGACTGTGCCCGCGCCTCCCGGCCCGGTCTAGCGTGCTGCAGCGAGGTACTCCCCTAATAAAGTTATTAAAATTATTAAAGTATAGTTAGTAAAGTTAGTTAGTTTAGTTAGTATAGGTAATATAGTAAGTTAGTATAGGTAGTAAAGTTAGGTAGTTTAGTTAGTACAGTTATTGAGTCTAGTTATACATTGAATTTAGTCTAATTAGTTGTTGTATTTAACCTTGTATAGATGTTAATATTAGATTAGTTAGTATAGTTATAGTTAAAATATGTATTAATATTACTATGGACATTACGTACGACGATTTCGACGACTTGATGAAGTTTCTTGAAATGCTTTTGCAGATGGATTGTTGTGTTAGAGTTTTGTATGGAGGAAGTGTTAGGGGAGAAGATGGTATGTTTGAGGATATGGAAGAAGAATTGGAATGGTTTGATGAACCTCCTAGCTTCAACGACCTTTGTGTCCGTTTGAATGCAAAGTTTGATGGTGATTTCACACTGAAGGAGAGATTTGATACTGGGAAGACTAGGGCACACTATGTCCTCATGCCCTTGCGTGACCCTTCTCACTGGTCCCGTTACACTAGGGTTCTCTAAGGTTTCAATGTGACCATGGCTGAGGTGGTGGTGGAGAATGGGTACAGGATGTAGGGTGTTCAGGACGGCCCATCCATTGACGGTGTTGGAGGCAATGAGCAAGAATTGGGGGTCGAAGGAGAAGCAACTCAGGGTAACATGGATTTGGATGGTCAGTTGACGCAGGAGCAGTTTCATTCAACTGCAGTAGGTTGTATAAGCAATGACTTTGATGTGAATAATTTCGAATGGGAAGAGGAGGAGCAGGAGGAGGAGGACAGGATCGGTGATGTAGTTAGCAGTGATTCAGACGATTCTGATGATGACCAAGGAGGTACAGATGCTATGCCAACACCGGCTGATGCCATGCCAGTACCGGTTCATACTATGCCATTACCAGTACCAACTGAGGTTTTGCATGGTGTCTAGGCTCAGGGTAGACTAGTCACAGATTTGGCTGCAGATGATACCCCCTATGATTCATGGGCTAGAATTACCGAAGCGCAGCAGAACTTAGCTTGACCGTTATAACATTTCCACCTGCATTTCCTAGTGCTCTGTTCAAACGATAAATTATATCATATATGTCTTAGCAAAAAAAACAAAATACGATTTCATGGTTACCACAAAAATAACCAACCTCATCATATGGCCGTAATAATAGTCTATTCCAAGCTCCGAAGGGACTAGACCGTAGTTGGATTTAACACAACATTCGCACTTGACTAGCGGTGCTTTGTAAATTAACCTTTCTTTCTTCTTTTGCTTTGCTTTTTGAAGGTTCTTCGGGCCATTTGTTCTTAGAACCATACAACCACTCCTTGAAACGACACTTCGCCATTGAATACACCTAAATAACGTGACATTAGTACATGACACATATAGCTCAACATTTCAACACATACACTTTGCACTTACTTCATGCTTGTTTGGACACACAAACTCCAATGTATTATCAGGGTTTATCATGGCTCGGTCTCCGCAATGGCACAGAGGAGGTTCCTCGAGTCGTCTAACTACGACTAAGTGCTTCTCCTTAGTCGTCATTAGAGGGGGGTTAGGGGGAGGTGGAACCCACCGCTCGAAGTGCTCTCGTGGATATCGCCCTCTCCACCAATCGTCGAAAAGGAGGTACCTGGGGTCAAACTTGTCTGCACCGTCGATCCACTAAAAGAAAAAGCACCTCTCATGGCCCTACACGACAAAAATTCAATAAAATATTAGTAACCTAGTAATACAAATGAAGAATAAAAATATACGGAAACAATTACTTACATTAAAACGACTGCACGTGTAGAAGCAACGAGCCGCTATGTCCGGATGTCTCAATTGAAACACGTCGACCACAGTCACAGTTAGGGACAGGGAGTTCAGGAGGGACGGGGGTATCTTTGCTAGACTCGTCGGGTACAATTCTCTAGGACGACCTCGTTTTCGCCATAACTGCTCCCGAAACATGTCTTTCATCTAATAAAACGGTTCAAATTAAACATCAATTAAAACAACGCAAATTAATGTAAAATATAATCATTTGCAACGCAACTAAAAGAATATAACCGACAATTATAGCAACAAAAATATACATGGTAAACATACTTCTAACCAAATAATTAACCTTAGCATTGACAAAATCAAACTAATATCTTCCTTCAACCCGTAGACCATAGTTCCCAAATATAATTTTTCTCCTAAACTTAGCTCACATTCATAATATACTATCAACCATTCAAACGAAAGTAAAATGTGCGTCATTACCTTGCACGAGGACGAGGAGGGAGGGAGGCGGCCGGGGAATGGAAGGGAAGGGAGGGAGGCGGCAATGGAGGGTGGAGGCGGGGGCCGGGCTGCCGACGTTCGTGGCGTGGCGGCCGGCGTGCTTGGCGGCGGGCTGGCGCGGGCGGACTCGGGCGCGGCAGCCATGCGGCCTTGCTGCTCGAGCAGCGGGACTGGCGGCGGGGGTTTTATTTGGCTCTGCCGCGCTACGGATCAGGGCGCGGCAGTGCCGCGCCAAGATCGGTGGCGCGGCAGGCCCTGCCCCGTCAGCGATCAGCGATTCCGGTCGCCGCCACGTCAGCCCCCTGCCGCGCCATCATGCATGGCGCGGCACAGGCATTTGGCCGCGCCAGGCAATAGGCGCGGCCAAAAGTGTTAGTTTAAAAAAACCCGACCGTATTAGATTTAAAATTAGTTTTCAAAAAGTGTTAAAATTAAAAAAAAATCGCAATTTGTGTGTTTGAATGCATTGTTTGGATTGGATCATGGGATTCAAAGTTTTTTTTTATATTCTTAAAGTCAGCTGAGATCTAAACGGTGCCTAAGTTCTAAAGCACTCTGCAATTCTAAGAATCTGTGCGTCGAAATATTTTGAGAATTTAAGATTTTTTTGTCAGATTTTTAGAATCTGTCCGAATCTAAACGGGCTGCATCACCTGGAAAAGCCCAGCACCAGCAGAGTGGGAATCGGCTCGCTCCTCGAATCCCCGCAGCAACACTGCTGATACTCTCCGAGTGTCTCGGTTGTTTGTTTGGAATGCCTGCGCGTCACACGGATCGTTGGAATGCCGGCGCAGCTTCACACGGACCGTCGGCTCGGAACGCTGGATCTGAACCGTACACAGGTAAGGCGGTGGATCCGACGCCTGTGAAGGTGGGTCACGCGGCCAACCAGGAGAATATAACCAGTGCAAGTAATACTAGTTCAACAATGGAGTAGTGTAATTATGCATCTTGCTTATGTTCAAAACCATGGCAGCTACATGGCTCCAAAACATGTAGTTTTACTGTAGAGGGAACCTTAGGCTCGATGTACCTTCTGATAGCCAAGACTGCCCTGTGAGCTTCCATGAGAACATCCTCGTGCATTGGAAGGCACTTGCCAGAATAGTTGACAGGGTCCCAACACCTCAAACAACTCTGAGGGGCTTCCAATGTGAGGCACTCAAGTGACGTCATACTCTTGAGAATATGGCATGTTAGCTCAACCAAGCTCTTTGCGGAACTGAATTCCACAATCTTCACACTCTTTAGGCTGCGATGATGAAGTTCTCGCATCTGCCGCAGATCTGCAGGGTCATTGAAATTCGAGACATGCTCCATGTATCGCTGCGATACCTATAATGGAAAAAGCAAAATTAAAGTGACTGTTCCATTGTAGCAACCAATATCATAGCAGTATGGGCAGCGACTCACATCCAATTCAAAAGTCTCCAAACAAGGAGCTGCATCAAAAAAGAATGCGAGAGACAAATAATCATAAGCTGGGGAGAAGGGTGCTCCCATAAGAGCAATATTTAAGTACTTGAGGTGGAGGAATTTGCTATGCAGCATTGGTGTACTGAACATCTGCAAAAGGATGACTGGTTAATTAACTCCAAGCTATGACTTGATGCACTATAGTAAGATTTCATATCACTAGTCTACAGTCACCTAAAGTCATACCTCATAGCGTGAATGTAGGGTAAGAGCTTCGAGATTTGGCATGCTTGATGGAAGTTCAGCACGGGTGTAATAAACTACGCCGGAAAAGCGCATGCTTAGGTTCTTTATTTGCAATGTATCTCCAAGTGATAGTTGTACCTTAGGGTGTCCTATAAATACAAAATCAGACAGACCTGGAGCTTGATTGTCTATCACTTTCAGCCTGCCACAATTAGACACCTCTAGGTAGCTGAGCTGATGGAACAGGCAAGGTACCTTCAGGCAAACTATTCGATCGCAGTGACTTAGTTCCATCCTCTCCAAAGCAAAAGAATATGAAAGAAGGCACCCTAACTTGTCCCCAGTAATAGATACAAAACAAAGATGCAATCTAGTGAGACTTCTTAGCCAACCAAGTGCATCTGTCGGATGGAAGGAACAACCCTCAAGGTGAAGATATCGGATTGAGTCCCCATTCCCGTTGGACAGAACTAAGGAAAATTGTACTTTGCCTTCATTGACCACAGAATAAGGGTGAGTTCTTCAATCCCTGGTGTAACAGCAGTCTGAAGCCAACTGTCAAGACAACAAGAGTCCTTTGCAGTGTACTCTGAAGCGATTCGAAACACGAGTTTCTTCACACCAATTCCTGAATGCATTTTCAGAATGTGGTCAACTTTGCTGTAGAAAACTCTAGCTAATTCTTCCTTTCCATATGCATTTCCATTCAAGCCCAATATTTCATTACTGAAAGTAAGGTTGGGATGGGATCCCCAGGAATCTACAAAGGAATGAGACAGACAAGCGGCTCGGGCAGCATCTCGCATTGGCATTAGGGAATGTATATGACCCCAGATGTGCTGCATGCACAAGCATGGTCAAGAAGTTCAACATTCAGTAGAGGAAAATGGTTGATTCAGATGGAAGCAAAATAATCTGGAGTGTTTATGGATCTAAATTGAAAAAGAAAGGGGCTCTTGCATTTTTACCCCTGTTTTGTATCGAAATTGTGATTTTGTCCCTGTTTTTTTTTTACTTTGTGAATTTGTCCCTGCGTTTTGAAAACGAAGCACTACTTTGCCCCTATTCCGTCATCCTCCCCTAACGGTGTTAATATTTGTACAAAATGACAGAAATGCCCATATGATTTTGTCCCCGTTTGTTATGTCTATTTGTGATTTTACCCCTGATTTGGAATTAGACATTTATATTGTAATGTTGACAAAAATGATTACATTTGGTCAAATATATTTGGCACAACTTGCAATTATTTCGATTCAGATTTAATATTGAAAAAATATTCAAAATTTTGACAGCACATTAGCAATATTGTATAATCTTTAACAAGGAAGAGTTCACTGGAACATAGGCGCCATCAACTCAACACAAACTAGTTTTCGAAAAAGAAACACAAATCCATAACACGCAGCACTGCCGTATGCATGCAAGCATGCGGATTCGTCTCGAAATAGTCCAACGCGGACCGCATGTAGGCGTCCGTCACGGCCCCCGTGGCGCCGCGCACCAACCGCACGGCGCGTGGTAGAGAGCCAGAGACGATGCCAGCTCCCCCGCGGGGCATGCGGCGCTGGTCAACACGATAGCGTTGGGCGTTGGCAAAGTACCCCGCGGGGAGCGGAACCGCGGCCGCCCATCCACGGCGAACAGCAGCTTGCTCCGCCGCGACGGCCGTATCCCCAGCGCCCACTCCACACCTAGCCGGCCAGTGCCTCGAACGTGGTGCACGCACGGCCCTCCAGCGCCACCGCCGCCTTGACGCGTGATGGACGCGGGCATGAACCAGAACGAGCGGTGCTGGGTGCAGGAGCGGGGAGTTCGAGTCGTCCTCGTCCCCGTCGCCGTCCCCGTTGTCGTCGTCATCGGTGATCTCGGCGAACTCGTGGTGCGGGAAGAACGAGACTGCGGCGTGCGCCCCTGAGCCGGACCCGGACGAGACCTGCGGCCGGACGCCCGCCTGAGACCTACGGCCGGGCACCGCTGCCGCCCGGCGCGCGCACGACGAAAGGCCGCGGGCGCCCCCCGCGCCCCGGAATAGCAGCCGCACTGCGCAGGAGGCCCGAGGCCGGGAGGCGCCGCCGCACCGCGCCCTACCTCTGGTGCAGAAGCCGCCGTCGAGGTCGGTTGCACGCCCGCGACCCCACGCCAGATGCACCCGTGCCCGATGCAGCCTGGGTCGGATGAGGAAGATCCTAGAGATAAGGATAAGGGGTAGTGTGGTCATTTCGCCTTTCCTTTTTAGATTTGGAATTTTTTAAATCATTTATTCCTTGCCCATCTAAGGACATCTTAAGTAGGGGCAAACGGATCGTTCATTTGAAAATAGCAGGGGTAAAATCACAAAATTGAAAAAACAGAGATAAAATCACAATTGAAGCACTGGATAGGGCAAGATCACAATTTTCCCAAAAAGAAAAGAGAACAGTTTCAGTGGCCTGATTAGATACTATTAACTCTGTCTGGACTTCTACTGCAAAAATATACTACTACCCGAATCAGGCATGTAGCGCTCAACAGTATTTGTTTCTTTGCATTTGAGCCCGAAACAATAGAAGGAAGGTTTCATACAAAAACATGCTAGTCAATGTAGGTCACTTACTTTAACTTTGTCCCAAGTCAAGCATCATGAAGTTTGACCCAGTTCATTAAATCCACAATGAAATATCAAATATGTTTTGATAGTGCATTTGTTTGGTATTTTAGATGTCAATATATATTCTTCTAAAAACTTGGTCGAAACTACAGAAGTTTGACCAGGACATGAAAATTTAAACAGCCAGAAGGCCAAGATAATGCTTTAACAGAATCAAACAGCTTTGGCAGTTACAGTGTTAGATACATGATATAAGCCAGTGACTAAAATGATTAGACAGTAGACTGAAGATGAGATACAAAGAATGACAATGCACACCTGAATTGGTCTAACAGAGATAAAATGTCACATTTGTTACAAAAAAAAAAATAACGTAATGTAGCAGGATGGTAGGAGAGTACATCATTAAACTATTCAGTTCATAAACTTTATTGAGCAAGTATATGCAATTAAAGCAGTCATCGCGATCTTTAACTTGGATTTATATGCTATGCCTCTTTAAGGACCTGTTTGGCACGGCTCCTCCTGAGGGGCTCCTCCGGAGGAGCCGGAGCCATTTTGGAGGAGCCACAAATTGTGGCTCCTCCAAAAAGGCTCTGGCTCCTCTGTTTTTTACTAAAAAACGGCTCCTCCAAGAAAACGTTTGGCAGGGCTCCTCTGGAGGAGCCGGAGCCGAAGCCAGAGAGGAGCCCTGCCAAACAGGTCCTAAGTCTTGATCCTGAATATACTATGAAGTTGAACTCTATTTTTACTTTTACTGGGAAAATATACTGCTACCTGAATAGGGAATGTAGTGCTCAATATATATATATATATATATATATATATATATATATATATATATATTTTGCATTTGAGCAAGCTACAATGAAAGCACACTGAATGATAGGAATGATGTTTTGTACAATAGCATGCTAATCTATGTTAGCAAGTAACATAAATGAGCATGCACTTTGTGTACACTACCAATGCTACGGTATACATCTGAATATTTAAACAGCCAGAAGGCCAAGATAATGATTAAACAAATCAAATAGCCTTGGCAGCTATCAGTGACTATAATGATGAGATAGTAGGCTGTACACACCAGATAAAAAGAATTGCAATCCTGCAAGGACATGCAGCTCACAAATTACAATGTACTGCCTGAATTAGTCTAAAAACTGGACCTGCGGGGGAAAGCTACCCCGGGCGTTGCATCAAGAAGAAGAACCTTCTTATGTAGGTCCAGAAAACTCCCGAACCCCTACCCCACACATACACAGCGGCACCGTACCCCTGTGAGAACAGGGCCGTTCCTTAGACCTGTGCTTTGGTGTGGGATAGACGAGGGAATTTTTTTTAACCCCAGCCTAAAATTTGAGTCACGAATAGCAAACTCAAGCACACAGAGCAACTCAATTTTTCTCTTTTCCAACTTCTGTGCAACAATGCTAATTTTTTAAAAATGAAACCAGCTTGTTTTCATTTGTCAGTTCAGGATGTTTTTTTTTTCGAGCATAGCAGTCTCTCCCAAGTCCCATCAATGTAGTTGAGGAGGAGAGAAGGCAGAAGAAAGTGGCAGCCACCAGCCAGTGCAATCCACAAACTCTTGGGTTAGTTGGATAGCCACCTTTGATCTCCTACTCAAAAGGTTTATCTAGGACCTTAAGTGTACTGAGTTAAACAAGGAACGATTTGGCTTCCCTCCTGACTTGGATAAAAAACATTTGATCATTGAGAGAGATTTTTATTCCCTTCCCCAGTTAAAAGAAAGCTATATTTATGTACACGGATCCACATCAAACAATTAGGAGATGGGTGAGGAGCCTTAGCCTCCTCAATGACACGATAATGAAAAAGGTACAATCTTTGCAGCCACAAAATTAAACTGCGACATATTTTTATTTTGAGTCCTATAGAGAAGGAAGCCAATCTGGAGCAGCAGCAGCGTCTTGGTATTACCATGCGCAGAAATAACAAGGAAAGAGATGAATAGTACCTGCCGGGTCCATCAGGGAGAGCAGACAAGCTTACAGGAGGCGGCGGCTTACCAGTGGCCTTGGCTTGCCGGCGGCGCCGCCGCTCCTGGTACGGCCGCCTGGGATCTCCTCGCTGATGTAGCTTCCAAAATCTGCCTAGCTCTCTCTGTCCCCTTCGGTCCTCACAATGGCTTAGGGCTCGTTCGTTTATGGCCCTATACAAATTACACTAGCATTGCTGGTAGGAATGGTTTCTGGACATCGTTCTCTGTCAAACAAACACAGCTTTAGGGCCCGTTCATTTTCGCTGATTTCCAGCCGGAACGCTTCCCGGTGATAGTTGGCGGGTATAATATAGCTACCATCCGGATCGGTTCCGACACTTCATTTCGCTTGAAACGAACGGGCCCTTATTGGTCGGGAGGGAGGGAAAGGAAGGAAACGTTGGCCCGCCCCTCTGCACATCTCTGATTTCTTTCTTCTTTTTTTTTTGGAAAGCACAACTCTGATTTCTGATTTTGTTTCTTTTTGGAAAAAAGGCAATCCAAGTCAAAAATCCAACTGCCGCGCACGTTAATCAAGGGCACTGATCAAATCTCAGCCATCCACCTCCTTATGTCGGTTCAAACAACGGCTGCAATCGAACTTTCTAACCGACGTACGAGGCCGCAAGAAAGGCCAGGCTCCCAGCTATATAGCGAGCGAGGCACCTGACCGCGTCGCATCGCAAGCGCAATTCCCATCCCCATCCAGATCGAACGAACCAATCCCTCCATCCCTCCCTAAACCCTAACCGCTCCGATCCGATTAGATCGACTCCGCCATGGCCCCCGTGCTCCTCGGCCCTCCCGCCGTCCGCGGGGCGCGCCCACCGCCCTCGGCCGTCGCCGACGCCGAGGCCCCGGCCTCCCACCCCTTCCTCGACCTCCTCGACGCCGGCTTCAACGCGCCCGACGACCCCGACGCCAAGGCCGCGGGCGCGGGCGCGGAGCCGCCGCGCAAGGCGCGCACCGAGAACAACTCCGCCACCTACGCCAGCTCCGGGAACCCCTGCCTGGACCTCTTCTTCCAGGTCGTCCCCGACACGCCGCCCGACCGCGTGCGCGCGCTCCTCGCCGAAGCCTGGGACCGCGACGCGCTCACCGCGCTCAAGCTCGTCGCCAACCTCCGCGGCGTGCGCGGCACGGGCAAGTCCGACAAGGACGGGTTCTACGCCGCCGCGCTCTGGATGCACGAGCGCCACCCGCGCACGCTCGCCTGCAACATCCCCGCGCTCGCCGAGTTCGGCTACCTCAAGGACTTCCCCGAGCTGCTGTACCGCCTCATCCACGGGCCCGATGTCCGCAAGGTCGCCAAGGCCAAGGCGGACGCCGACAAGGCGCGCAGGGCCATGAAGGTTCGCGTCGCGAAGCTGGCTGAGCGCCGGAGTCGTGCCCGCGAGAACTACGCCGCCACCGTAGCCGCCACCACGATCCCAAGCAAGCCCACGCTCGCCGACTACTTCACCGCCACGCTCGCCAGGACCAGGTCCAAGTCCAAGCGAAGCAGAAAAGCGGCGGCCGTGGCCCCGGTGGACACGCAGGAGGAGCCTGATCAGGCGATGGAGGTGGAGCAGGAACCTGAACGCGAGGCGATGGAGGTGGAGCAGAAACCCGAGGCGCCTCAGGAGGCGGCCTCGCCACCGCAACCGCAGGAGGAGGCCGCCGCGAAGAAGAAGGCCAAGAAGAAGGTGCCCAAGGCAGCCAGGCTCGCCGTGAACGCGCTGGAGACGTACTACAGCGATCGCGCCTACCGATTCCTGTTCGACTGCGTCGCCGAGTTCTTCGCCGACCTCCTCGCCTCTGACCTCAAGCAGCTCGCCCCCGGCGGCAAGAAGAAGAAGATCGGGCTCGCCGCCAAGTGGTGCCCCACGCCAGGCTCGTCGTTCGACCGGACGACACTTCTCTGCGAGGCCATCGCACGCCGCCTCTTCCCGCGCGACTCCAACCCCGACTACGCCGACCTTTCGGAGGAGCACTACGCCTACAGCGTGCTCCATCGTCTCCGCCGCGAGGTGCTGGTGCCGCTGCGCAAGGTCCTCGAGCTCCCCGAGGTGTATATCAGCGCCCAGAGGTGGTCCGAGCTTCCCTACACCCGCGTGGCATCCGTGGCCATGAGGCGCTACAAGTCGCTGTTCAAGAAGCACGACGAGGTGCGCTTCGGCAAGTACCTGGAAGACGTGGAGGCGGGAAAGGCCAAGATCGCGGCGGGCGCGCTCCTGCCCCACGAGATCGCGGCCGCGGCCTACCGCGGCGAGGCTGATAACGTGTCGGAGCTGCAGTGGCGCCGGATGGTGGACGACCTCCGCAAGAAGGGCTCGCTGAGCAACTGCATCGCCGTCTGCGACGTGTCCGGTAGCATGAACGGCACCCCGATGGAGGTGTGCATCGCCCTGGGCTTGCTCATCTCGGAGCTCAGCGAGAAACCGTGGGCGGGCAGGGTGATCACGTTCAGCGAACGTCCGAAAATCCACATGATCAAGGGAAAAACCCTCAAGGACAAGCTGAGCTTCGTTCGAACTATGCAGTGGGGATTCAACACCAACTTCCAGGCGGTGTTTGATCGCATCCTCAGCACAGCGGTGGACGCCCGGCTGGCACGGGAGAAGATGATCAGGACCGTGTTCGTCTTCAGCGACATGGAGTTCGACCAGGCTTCGGCGAACCGGTGGGAGACCGACCACGAGGCCATCAACCGCAAGTTCCGAGACGCTGGGTACGGCGACGTGGTGCCACAGATCGTGTTCTGGAACCTGCGGGACTCGCGCTCCACGCCGGTGACGTCGACGCAGCCAGGGGTTGCGATGGTGAGCGGGTTCTCCAAGAACTTGGTCAAGCTCTTCTTGGAGAACGATGGCGTGGTGAACCCGGAGGCTGTCATGGCCCAACCGATCGAAGGCAAGGAGTACCAGAAGCTAGCCGTGTTCGATTGATTCATTGAGGTGATTGACGCGTCACGCGTGGGGGTCGATCTTGCTCTTAAATCTTCTGCACGAATAATGTGGGATAAATGCTTGGCAAATGTTTTTCGTTCTGGATAGTTTTCAGAGCTAGGCTTCGGCTCTTTCATTTCTCCAGTTGATTGTTTTTATGTGCTTGGTTAATACTAATGAAAAATAACTTCGTTGTCTCCTTTGTTCTCACAAAGGCTCGTTCATTTCTCCAGTTGATTGTTTTTGCTTGATGTGAAAATAATAATAATCTCACGTAGGCAATCATGTTACATTCGGCAAACAAACATATACAGGTTGCTAGCTTGTTCAGCATTCTTAGTGGATCAATCAACCAGCAAGGAACAAACAGATATTTTCATGAGACTAATAGCATGAGTTACACACGATCAAAATAGGGTTTGGTTCAATGAACTTCGTTATCAAAAGCATGCAAACTTTAGACAGTCCAGTCTCAATTTAACTGCGTTTTCCGAAAAAAAAAATTCTCCCTCCAATCTGGATTTTTATTTTATACTAGATATATGCCCGTGCGTTGCACGGGTCAATAAATTTTTATCCACATATACGGTGACGCAGGTAGCTTGCGCATTAAAGAAAATACTACTAAATCTACAAATCTAATTACATAGGAAATATAACGCCCGTTTCATGATATTTGTCGCCTATATCATGAAGATCTAGTTTGTAGAAACCTAACAAAATCAATTTTATCTTTTCTAATACTTGTGTGATTTATTATTATGCATTTTACAATTTTAAGCTAATTTGATCAGATGCAAAAAAAAAGCTAGTAAACAATTTTGCATTGAGAACCCTAAATTATTTTAAAATTCATTCATATCTTTTTTATTTCTTTTTGTCGTCGTTAGTGGCGGACCTCGGCTGCGGGTGTCGTCACGATGATCTTCATTGCTATATCTATGTTCCACGGCCAGAACCTAGCCCACTCCAAGTTCTAGGGCATCGGTACCGATGGCAGCTAGGGCCGGGGATGAAGCAACAGTAGCAGGATGCCAACGTGGTTCTGCTGCCGAGCCGAGTCGGGATGTTGTTGTTGTACGCCACGACGCTTGTCGCCTTGCTCATGTCCTTTTTTTGTCGTGCGTTGCAAACGTTCAGCAAGGGACCAGAGCCATTGGTAGGCCGCGTGGCTGTGGGCGGGGTGCCGTTGTTGGCCTGCGTCAAGGGTGTGCGCCCTATGGTGTGTGCGCCCTATGGTGTTGTGTGATATGTTTTCGTTGGCGGATGTGCCTGGCGGTAGACTTTGCCATGAGGTTGTGCACAAATGTTGGGCGCTTGATCTTTGATGAGGGCAACGTTAAAGGATATGCTTTCGCGCTCGAGGATCGGATCGTTATGTTTCCATGATTGGTGTGCCATGGTCCACCTACAGAGTCCGATGGAAAATCATATGTTGCACGTGTTGGATTGACTAGCAGACGCGGGCGAGCGGGGCAAAGCATAGCCGCGCAGACAATTCTGTTTTATATTTTTGTGTGCATTGTAAAGGAAAAACTAATATCATGATAATTCAATGCTTCAGTTTTAAGAAGTCAGAGGCCAGCTGAAAGAAGTGGAGGCGTATCTTAGACTTGTAAATCTTCTGGATTGGTGACCACAACTTGGTGCCCATGCAAAATACGTTTTGCTGATCGAACTATTAAAATATCCTTAAAATATTAGATTTTAAATTGTAGAACATATTTTATATCAGTCAGCCGTGTTTTTTTTTCCGGCACGAGTAGTTTTCTGTTCGGGCGAGTGGAGGCAGCGTTCAGAGTCTATGGGCCGCCGGTTCAGATTTGGGCAGTATTCATAGCGCATGGGGACAGTATTCAGAGCGCAGGGGCGGGTTCCTTATTTTGTTCCGTGAAAACTTTTTTCCTGTTATTTTTTTATTTTTTTTCCCCGTTCGTTTCCCCTGCATGCAAGCAGTCCGATCTGGTTCCGTTTTTTGTTCCGTGGAAACTTTTCTAAGCCTTACTTTCGCAGCACGGGTGAATAAACCCAGGAAAACAACCACGCGCATTGATATTTTTGGACATTTGATTTCCGCCACAATCCCTGAGGAGATATCCAGGTATGGGGGGAGTTTTCCCGTGGTTGTTTGGCATCCCATTGTGAGGACTCACGAGAGCAAGAGTTCAGCCAATGCTGATCGGTCTCTCTGGAGCTGCTTGTCACCATTGAAGAATTAAAAACAATGTCTCAAAAAAATCGTAAAAAATCAAGAAAAACAGAAAAAGTTAAATAATATAAGAAATTCACCACGGATCAATGTTAGAACCACAGAACCATGAAAATCTCCAGAATAAGTCTCTATACAAATACATAAATAATATTTCAAATCTGAAATCATGTCTAACTATAATCTAAAATCTAGTGAAAGCCAAGTCATAATAGCATTGATACAGATGGTTTCCATTCTTTACATCCAATAGATAGACATAACCCAGAGGTTATATGAACTAGTCCATAAACATATATAAAAAATGTAAAGTTCTACTGGGAACTGGCAATGCATGGGTTCTTGTTGGCACAATGGTTGAAATAATCTATTCGACACACCCCAAATTCAGATAACTGTGCAGTTTTCTCATAGTGCCGTAGTGCGGTTTTTCTAGCAGGGACTTCGTCGAGGCACCTTCACAACTGAGGCTCTCTAAGTCCCTTAAACATGGCAGCCTCAATAGCCCAATGATGAAAGAATGGCATGTCGGAAACAAACAAGACCAGATAAGTCCTTAGCATGTCATATCTGAAAGAAAAATGTCATAATGTAGGGTCATGCCTAGAATATATTAGGCACTCAAGTATCACCTCACTCATCTCAAATCATGCAATGCTTCCACTAAGGATTCTGCAATTTTGCAATGAGATAAATCAGACTTGGTAAATGGTAATTACACCTCTTTGGCTGCATGAATAATGAACTGTATATTTTTGTTTCAAGTGCAGTGAACAAAGCTTCCCATTTTAGATCAATCAGCCGAAAATGACAACAGGATATGACAACAAGGTCTACTCCAACTAGAAATTCACTAGAATAAACATCAATTCATTGTGCCAAAATAAAAAAAGATGAAGAAGTAGGACTACTGAACTATACCAGCAGTAACAGGACACCATAAAGGACAACTGTGCTTAGACATTTCAGGTTACCAAAACTTGAGCTCAGAAATTTCAGATTACCATTTCTCTTTCGTATATATATGAAAATATCATGTGTTAATAATCGGTGTAATCGACTCTTTCGTAATTTTGTTTAGACGAAATGCTTCTGAACATTGGACCTATTTCAATTCCACAACTTTTTTAAGCAATGTTCCTACTTCCATCTAACCACCACCCAAGTTTCATTGTCCAATTCCCACAGCAACGCTCAGGGAATACATCTAGTTACATGTACGTAAAAGACAGCTATCAGTCATGATAGGATTTGATAACATTCTTAAGCTAGGAGAAACATGTAGATAATAACATAAAACTTCAATGCTGTGGAGGACCGGAGGGGAACCTACCAAATACTGAAACAGGTCTACAAGGTGCTGTGAGGCATATCCATTTTATCTGAGCAAAGCAAAGATAATGCATTGTTAAGGTTGGTGCCAAACCGATAGCATCCCTGCACAGAGCAGTGCTACCTACACACAAAACTGAAATCCCTCTCCAGCAACAGAGCACTAAGAACTGCGTGGACTTGTAGAGCCCTAAGGAACTTTGCAGATTACCAAATTGGAGGATAAATTTCATCTACAAGCAATATGAGACATATAACAGTAGTATAATTAGTACTACAATTCAGTAGCACTACCACTTCACTTCTTGTCAGCTGCATCTATTCTAGCAGTGGCTGCTCAAAACTGAACTGGCGCTTTTATAATCATGCAGTCCGACACAACCATGCACATGACAATGAGAATTTTATAGAGCTGCTGCTATCCTACTATATATTGCACGAGATCCACATCAATCCTCAACTATGAGAGATATACCAGCTCAAAGAATTAACTACATCTAAAAATAAATATGTAGAACATATCATACCACCCAGTCAATTGGTTGTGTTCAAGAATTGCAATATTTAAATGCAGAAAGGAACATACCTTGCAATATTTAAATGCACATTGTAATGGCGACAACACTAGTTCACGAAACCAGAAATCTACGACTCCCTAGGAGCTGGACCTACAGGAACATGATTCAAATTTTTGAGCGAGAGAATTGGTAATCTTGTCACAGAATTGATCCCAGGACAGCAAACAAAAAAAACATTGGCTTTAATTTTCAGAAACTCTAATAAGCAGCATCTTGTGTACTAAACCTTGCGATTGCGAGGCACACTATGAAAATTCCGAGCTAACTGACTGACTCAAACATGTGACCATCAGAGTTGAGAGCAGCTGAACTAACTTGGAAGTTGGAACAAGCTTCACAGTCTATTGAGCTAATTAAAACAGGAGAATTTGCTCTCTGACACATGCTAAATAAACCTCATGCGTGCACAGCATCGCTGATTAAGGCACTGCAGCTTAAATAAATTCAGCATAGCACATCCAAGTCGCAGGCACTGCTGATTAAGGCAGTTCTTTAACAATCAGACAAAACATGGTATTCTCAGTTTGCTACTACAAACACATCCAATGAGTAAAAGCTACACATCCAAGTCGCAGGAGCGCGATCTAGGGAGGACAAGGAGGAGAGAGGAAGGGCTCATCAGATCTTGGGACGAGGCAAGGCGGCCAAGCGGGGGCAGTCACGGAGCAGTGGTCGAGAACTCAAGATCGAGCCGTCGGCGGCCCTAGGATCTACGAGAAACAGTCTGTGAGAAGAGAGGATCAAGAAACCCAAAACCCTAGCGGGAGGCACAGAGATGTAGGTTAAGGAGGGCTCACCATTGGCGTGAGCCGAAGCGACAAGAAGGCGGAGGGGAGGCGGCGACAGGATGCCGGGGCGGCGGCAACGGCCGGATGCCGTAGCGGCGGCCTTGCGACTTGCAGCTCCTGCGCGAGCAGAGGAAGAGCTGCGCGTGCGCGAGCGGTCGCGACTCGCCGAGGGGATGCACGGGGAAACCCTCCCGGCCTCATCGCTCGTGGATTGCTTCCGTGTGGAAAACGAAGGGAAGCGGGCTGCGATCCTCGGGTTGGTCGGCTGCCAAAGAGCACGAAGATTTGCCCCGGGGCTAATTGGCACGGGGCAGATTGGCCCAGGGAAATCTCCGGGTTCCACGCGGGGAAGACCGCTGCCAAAGTAGGCCTAAGAGGTTAATTAACGCCGGGCGAGGCAGTAAGACGATAGGCTTAGGTATTTTTTAGGTGTAAAGATATGCAAGTGCTCGTGCGTATACGTGTTGCAACCGGCCACGAAGACGTAGAGAATTGCCCCACCTCTTATATATAGAAAAAATAGGAGAGGACGATGAACAGCCCAGATCCACAATTCAAGAATCTAGTTGTCGGTGCATTGAAATAAGTGTGTTGCCATGAGATTTTATAGTTTAACATTATTTAATAATTAAAATACACATATGTTTTTCGATAAAAAATACACACATGTTAAAAGTTTAAACCATCACACAAAATCAAAATCCCACATGGATGTCGTTGGAGTTGTGCCAATCAGGCTCCATCAATCAAATAGTGAGAAACAAAAATTAGTCCGGCGTTTTCACAACTGAGCAATAAGTGTGTTGCCATGAGATTTTATACTAGATATGTAGAAGGAAAAGGGGTAAAACAAACTAGTGTGATATGTAGAAGGAAAAGGGGGTAAAGACAGACTAGTGCGGTGTTTGGATTAGGTTACCTAAACATAACTCGTTGTAGCAAGCTAGGAAAAATGCTACTAAATAAATTAAGACCAGAAAGGACAAACAAGAAAGATGAGAAGAAACAAAAATGAAAGGAACAAACCGCACAACAAACCATTACAACAATCTAGATAGGACATTCTAAAAAGATTGGATTATTTGCTAAATATGAACGCTACTCCTCGTTAATGACTCTACTAGCGCGTGTGCTTGCAGGCGGGAACGTCTAGACCTGCTCATTTCTAGACCTGCTCATTTCTTTCTCTCTCTATTTTATTGTAACACCTGTGTTTTTGCATCATATTAAAATCCACTAAAAATTTGATTTTTTTAAAACTTTACAACAAATTAAAACCCTGACTAGTTACTTTCCCGCAAAACCATTTTGAAAATATATATTTCCAAAACCCTGCATCAAAACCCACCATATGCATTTTGTGTGTTGCGCAGGATTTAGATGTAGCGCTAGGAATAACCCATAGGAATAGAAGATCGCTTCACATTTAAATTTCATTGCCTGCACTTGTTTGCTTGAGTGTATGTGTGAATGCTTGCTTGATTGCTTATGTGCATGATTGCTTCTGGAATTTATTTGCGGCACCGATATTACTCACCCTAATTTCCAATTACATTTTCAAATCATTTAAAACCTTTCTTTTGGAGCACAATATAATTATAACTATATAATAATAACATGGCAGGAAATATGGCATAGTTACATTTCCGTAGATATTTAGAGCTACCTCTCGAATACAAATATATTTTGCTAATTAGGAATTCATAATTTCTCGATAATTAGGAATACACCGTGAATAATGCATCACATATCTTTTCTTGACTTACGTATATATGCATTGTTACTCTACATATTTATTATTTACAAAAGCAAATAGATACATATACATTTTCTGGGAAATTATAAGAAAGGAAAACATATCCTGTGTACTCTCCCTCTGGCCCAACAGACGCGGCCCACCTCTCCCCTTTCCCCCTCCCCTTCTTTCTTCTCGCGACGGGCCGGCCCAAGCCAGCCCAGCAGCGCAACAGCCCCTTCCCCTCTTTTCCCGCCTGGACCAACACCAGCCCAGCCCGGCCACTTCTTCCCTTCCTCCCTCTCACCGACGAGTGGGGCCCACAGGTGGCACTGTGAGCAAGTCGCCGCCGCCGCCGCCCGACCACCTCCCTGCCGTTGACGCCGTGTCCTCTCCGCGTCGCCTCCGCGTCCACCACGGGCACGTGGAGCACGCCGACGACAGCTCGCCGCTGACTTCCTGTGCGACGGGTCGCCGTAGTCGCCGTCCTCACTGTGCCCTGCTGCCGTTGTCGGCAAGAATCCTCCCGGTCGGAAGATTTTTCCGCCGCGAACCGCCTTGCGACCAGCTATAAATAGCCCCGCCATGGCCGTCGCGGAGCACCGCCGAGCTCGCCGCGCCGAAGCAGTCGGGGTCGCCGCCGTCGCGCAGTCCTTCGCCCTCCGGTCAGCCTCCATGTCTCCTTCTCTCCTTTCCCTTCCGCTGTTTCCCTCTCCTCCCCGCTCTCGCTCCGCCGCCGTCGCCATGCTTTGCTCTCTGCTTCCCCGCGCTCTGCTCCGCCTCCCCTGCTCGCTCGCCTCTGCCCTTCCATCTCCCCCGCTCTGCGCTGCTTTTGCTACCGTGGAGCTGCCTCCCCTCGGACGCCGCCCCTCATGCCGGCGAGCTGAGCTCGGAGCTCCGCCTTCCCCATCTCCTCCTTGCCTCGCTCCCTTCCTCTCTCTCTCTTTCCCTCCTTCCCCCTTTCCTTTCTGACCGCGCGGATGGGAAGGATGAGGACGACCGACGCAGAGGCACCGAGCTAGCGCCGGCCACGTCACGTGACCCAATGAGAGCGTGCCACCTCGCTCTGTGGGCTCTGCATGTCAGTGGCACCGCTACACCCCCTCCTTTGCACAGACCCGGCTCACGTGGACCAAA
The DNA here is from genome assembly GCF_019320115.1 of Miscanthus floridulus. Lineage (NCBI taxonomy): Eukaryota > Viridiplantae > Streptophyta > Magnoliopsida > Poales > Poaceae > Miscanthus > Miscanthus floridulus. The sequence goes on from NC_089597.1 coordinate 92,248,949, forward strand.
GGAGCGGGGACAACAGGTCCATAGACCGGTGCATGGACCACGAGGGCTGTGCGGTACAGTAGGCCGAGTCCACCACCTGCCCCACGCGTCAGCCGCTATAGCGCTAGGAAATCGCTATGGGTACACAAGAAATCGTACACAGTGTTAAGAAGTTAAGTTATTAATTGCATAAAAATTCCCAGAAAATTCCTAAATAAACTAGAGTCACCCTAGATCATACCTAGATAGTTTACCACTCATGTTCATTAGCTAAAATGGTAGAGATAATATGCATGATATTTTCCATTCCCGTTTAATTAATAAACTTAGGTAATTTGCATCCTCATCATCTTACTCCAAAATTCCAGAATCCTTTCACCATAAATCTTCTAGGATAAAACCCTACATAATCATGCCCTTAACCTCAATTATTGGTGCCCATTTAAATTCTAGTTTGATTGCTTTCCTTTTTATAATTAGAGTAAATAGCGATTATAGTAATAGCCTCTCACCGTAGTAGTAGTAAACCCCGTATATTCGTGTATGTGTATGTACCATGACACATACTCGAATATATCCACACCCAATTACCTAAAATGAGTATACTCCTATGTATGGATAACCCTAGCAACCTAGTTAATCAATACTAATTAGTCATAGGTATATACATATGCGTAAGTGTATATGCCACTAACCCTAGCCGTAGCCTAACCCACCAACCTAACCCTAGTGACACACACGCCTATGCTCATGTGTGGCTAACCCCGGTGAACCTGTAGGGACCAACTAGGTCATTTATGATGACTTGGTCAGGTTTCCTCCTTTAGGTTCACATAATAGTGAACCCTAATAATGTGATCTGGTTTTCCATCAGACCAACCACCCGCCCTGACCTAACTCGTTGAACTCAACTTCTAGATTGAGTACCTCTATCCAAGCCTTACTTCAGATTGACGTAATAGTGATAACCCTAACGAACCAACCCATCGCCCAATAGGACCAACCCATCTAGGATCGATTGATTGCTTATGCTTGTTTTACATGCCTTGCTTGTTATTTTCCTTGTTTGTGTTCTCTTGTTTGTCGACGCTAGACCACGTAGGATAGAAGACGTGAGAGAACCCAATGGAGTCCAGAAGACAGGAACAGGAGACACATGAATTGGACGAATATATAATCGTCAGCGAATGGAGGCAAGTCCTAACACGCACCTAACCCCTTCCTCTACATACATGCTACCCCTATAACAACGTCCCTACCACCACCACCATATATTGCAAACCTCCACCATAAACCCACTCCCATCCACCTCCACTAAATAATAACCCAACCTATACCACTTGAAAACCACAAAACTATAATTATGAACTTGATTAAAATAATATGATAAGGAAATGGTTACCTTGATAAACTTGATGATAATAACTATGGAACTTTAAACTGGTAAAACTTGACTAAACCTCGACATGGGGCGAGTAGGGGGTAATTTATGTGGGATAAATTACCTCGGCAGGAATGCCTAGAGAGGATTCCTGTTCGAGATACTCGCCTCGGTCACATAAGGATCGGTTCATAGTCCCTCTCGCCTAGTGAGTCTTTACGTACAGCCACATGTCTATATGGGCAACGGAATATCAGGAGCTGGCATGGGGGATATGTTTTCTTCCGTGTCTGGTTGGCGTGGATGCTATGTGATCTTCCACATTAAGCGTTAGGTTTTTAGGCCGCGTTCGAGCCACTGTTTTCTTGGCCGTGTTCGAGCCATGTCTTTCTTTTGTGATGATTTGGTATCATCACGTTTGGGGGGATTTGGTATCCTCCTGGTTTTGTGTTTCCAACCCCTGGGAAGCCGTAGTAGAGATTATATAGAAATCTAGGTTAGTTTCCGAGCAGGTACGGGATCTCGTTAGGCCTGTCTAAGCCATGATGATGGTGTCGGACTGTGTCTATCGTGTGGGGAAATTTATACACCTCTACAGAGTTAACTAAATCTATTCAAATAGCCATGTCCTTGGAATGGATAAATGCTAGGATGGGATACTATGATTAGACTTCCACAACTATCTTGTAAGATGTATTTTACTAAATTGGTAACCATAATGAGCAACGGGAATTGGTGAGAATGATAATAGTCTGCCAGGGTCCAAACTATAGTCATAATCACTATACCATACCACTTTTACCCTTACCAATCCACCTCAACTACTTCAACCACCATATAGCCTTCCCTATCCACCATTCCTCCACCCAAAGTTTAGGGCTTGCTGAGTACTTTATGTACTCAACCCCTCCATCTACATTTTTAGGAGTTAAGCCACAAGAGGACATACCTGGGTGGAACGTCTGGAGCTACACAAGGATGGGATACCCGGAGTATACTCGAGGATGAAGTCGTACGAGAGAGTTACGCTACGACTACGATGATTGCGATGTAGGAACACGCTATAGGAATAAGTCAAGGGTTATGTCCGCACTTCAAGTTGCCTGTGGGAAATGGAGCCACGTCGTTATAGGACCGATGTCTTAGAACGCTGATACACGATATAAGGCCAACGGCCCAAACTATGTAAACCCAAACCATGTAACATGTTTCCCCTTAGCAATGAAAGTATGGGTTTTTGATATCAATCTTGTTGAGTTGTGCGTATCAGCTACTGATTCAGGGACTGATACACATGCACAGTGGACCCCAGAATTGGGGGCCTAACATTTATTTTCCTACTTCCACCATGTTCCACTATCGTCGTCATCTTCTCCACCAAACAGAAAATAGAGTCATCCCGTCCCTCCTCAACCAAACAACATATGAGATTGTCCCATCTCTAAAAATCGAGATAGAACCATCCCATTCCACGATGTCTCTCAACCAAATGCTACCTATGAGTATCTGCCTGATAGTGAGCTTGGAAGCGTTCAGCAACAGTGTTGGAGTCATCATCCCACCCAAGGAAGTAGGTCAAAAGGTACCTCACGTAGGTCACGGCCTGCACACTGATGGACACATGTACCAGAGCGGCATAGTGAGAGAGAGGATGGGACAAAGATCGAGGCTGTCATGGGCGGGGTTGTGCGCCATGAGCGTCTGGTAGGTGGTTAGCCACTGGTACATATTGTTAGCGAATAGCGATGGTGGAGTAGGTCTCGTCATCGAACTAGATGACGTTGGACATGATGTGCTAGTAATACCCTGCATTGGTGTAGGCGTGACATTGGACATGATGGTAGGCACGGTGGCATTAAGGAGGTAGGAGACGGTGATGGGGTAGTAGTAGTACTGTAGGGCGGAGCGGAAGGCGAGGTAGCCATGACATGACCATGGGGACATCATGCGACATCTGAAATATCTCAAGAAAAACAAAGGCTGGTACAAAAGATGGACAATAAGACATAAAACGACCACTAAAAAATAAGAGTGCATCAAAAACCAAATTGACCGTCTTCTTCCTTCGAACGTTCACTTCCTGCCGAGTTTGAAGATCGCACTGTGAAGACAACAACAAAGAAAAGGGAGACATGCAAATACCCTCTCCAAAAAAGGCTTTGAAGACCGAAAAAGCCACTTGCCGCTATCAACGAGATTGAGTACCCACTAAAAGAACATCAGTTGGAGGAAACCTCCAAAGGACGCATGCTTACAATCCTTCACCATCAGAATAGCGTGTTGAAGATGCCAAACTTTGCTAAAGAAAATACCAAAAGAAGAGTTTGAGATCGCCACATCGAAAGCCAACCAATTGCTTCCTCTGATAAGCACACCAAAAGCCAAGATCTGAAGAAGAACAACAGATCTGATAGACCAAATTCTCATTGGCCCTTCGTCGATGCTAGATCTTCCAAATTGCATAACTTTTGCCGCCTGGTCTTTCCATGGCCAACCGACTAGTTGCTTGCCTCAACTAGCGCCATGATCTTCCAAATTGCATAACTTTTGGACCTAGATCCAAATTGAGTGAACCAAAACTCCATTTTGATCGTCCCGACCAGCTCTTCAACAAGGTGCAGCAAAATATGTGATTTGAATTAGTGTTTCGCAATGTCAACCCTTTGCTTCATCACTTTATACACATTGAGATGTTTAAAATTGCTCCTTAGTCGTTGATGGTATTTGTGCACCAAACTATAGATATTCCTTACAAACATGTTGGAACACAAATTAAAACTTGTGGAAATGCTCAGCCTAAATTAAATTATATCTTCTAACTAGCTTAAGTTCCTCCATTCATCATTGAGATGTGGAACGATCGCCAAAACACTTCTTTTACCAAGAAGTTAAAGATTGAGACGGGATTCAATAGATGCCAACACTTGTGAACTTGCAGTTGAAATATTGCTCATATCTCGTGTAATACACTCATAGAGTGAGGGAGCATGTGTTTTTTCACTTGATGTTCTATTATCCTAAAGGTGGCATGTTTAGTATGTTGGTTGTATCCAACTAGTAGTTTTATTTATCATATTGCTCAATAAAAACAGCAACGGCTAAGGAATAGCATAATATTAGAAGTGAATCCATATATAAGATTGCACTCAAAGGATTTATTAATTAATGATTAATGTATACTAAGATGTATTTGAAAAGTATTATTGCCAAATTATTTTTGCATTTTATATTGGTATAAGATAATCTTAGCTGGAGACTAAAAATGGATGCTAATAAATACCTGCTTAAATATTTAATTTAATAACTAAGGGTCCCAATAACTATAGAATATTTTTTTTTCCACAAACCAATAAACATTCGACTAATAATCGGCAAATAGATGTGCATAGCTATTTCAATTGAAAATAATTTTGTTGTTCACGCACAATTTTCTTTACACGCTTTCTAATGGTGACTAACAACTAGGTCCATCTTTTCCCGCACAAAAGAGTGACCCATTGTTCATTGACGTGTGGTAAGACTTGATGTATAATATATTTCATGCATTCGAATCTCATGAGATTTCTTTCCCCTTTCCCCCCTAAATTTCTTCTATATAAGGGATGGGTAGCGCAACTTCATTCTCACCGAAACACATTCGCTCTAGCAAGAAATACATTCCTTGCTTGCTCACATACTGGCTATAACATCTTGTTGTTCTTTGTTCTAGGATGCTGAGGAGGGCAAGGAGGTCAGGGGTGAGGTTCATTGAGGATGATAGAGATCGTAGTCTTACATTCTTCAAGCGACGCTCTGGGCTTTTCAAGGCTGCTTCTGACCTCTCTGCCCTCACCGGTGCGAGGTTGCCATGGTGTTGGAGTCCGAAACTGGAAAGTTTTCCTCTTTCGGAACCCCAAAGGCCCCATTGTTGACTCTTTTGTTTCAAGGAATGCACCAATAGATTCTGACACCAGTGAAGAAGACAAGGCAAGAATCACTAGCTTACAAAATGAGTTGTTCCAGGTGGAGAAAGCCAAGGCCACGGAGGATAAGAGGAAGGATGAGAACATGGCACGGGCCAAAGAGATCCAGGAGACCTCATGGTTTTCCAAGTTTGTTTATGGTAGCATAGAGGATCTTGATGCCCATGATCTCTTTGAGATGTATCGTGAGCTCTCAAGGATCAGGCAAGAGATCAATGATCTATCTCCTACCTTTGCTCCATGAGAATCGAGTAGAAGCCAACGGTCACCTACAAGCTCCACCACTTTTTCAGCCTACTTGGTGGCACTCAATGCCTTCATATGTGGCAATGCCACCAAATTATTCTCCATGTGCTCCCTCCCAAGCATCCTTCCACCAGTGTCCATGAGCCCTCCACAAGGTGATGGCTCCAATAGGGTAATGCCTGAATCCTCTTTTGCTAGAGAAAGGTCTGGTGGTGGTGATGTAGGAAGCAATATATTGGTGGTCTTGTCTTCACTTGGGACTAGTTGTTGCAAGTTTAATGGTTTTGTCTTTTTCTATAATTTGAATTATCTGTGAGCTAGCTTTGGAACTAGGTGAATAAATGAGCTTTAGGTCGTCCAGTCAAACCTCTTATCTGGGCATTCATGCATGTATGCGTGTATTGAGGGCCTAACTCTTGAAGTTTGTTTCATGAGTTTTATTCTTAGAGCATCTCCAAGAGTTTTCTACTTTTTTCTCCTAAAAACTTATAGTTTGGTAACTCTTAAAAAATTTAGAAAAAAAGATCATCTCCGAGAGTTTCTAATAAATGACATATAAAAACATCTGCGTACGTCGCACAAGCCAATGAACAGTGAGTGAGTGTGTCAGAGACTGATCGGAGCAAGCAAGCGTGCCGGCGGGGTACCTGAACCCCGGACCAGCCCTTGGCGACGTCGTGCGTCACTGGCTGACCGTGAGTTTAGATCTGAACTCATTTTGAAAATTTCTTAACTCAATATTGTACAAATAAAAAAGGAAGAAATCAATCTATTCATTCCTCTTCTCAACCGAACCCAGCAGTTCAGAATCTAGTAGCAAGATATACAGATGTCCCACATATCCAGCTGAAAAAGAGAGAGACAAAGATCACCACCATGAATAATATCATTACCAAATTCATCACGGATCCACCTTGATGATGGTGACCAACCTGGAGGGGGCAGGGGGTCCGGTCTGAGAATCAAGCTGCATCTCGGAAGAGCATCAGTACGGCCACTCGAGAAAGGGCTGCATCTCCGTAGAGCACCAGCATGGCCGCACGAGAAAGGGGGGCTGCATCTCAGAGGACCAGCGCAAGCCGCGCGAGAAAGGACAGAGGAGAGGAGTGCGACCGGCAGTGTGGAACGGCGGCAGAGGAGGAAGGTGAGGCTGCGCCCGCGCGAGAAAGGACAATGGAGAGGAGCGCGGCGGGCGGTGTGGAACGGCCGCAGAGGAAGGGTAAGCGGAGTCGGAGGTGTGCCTAAAGTGCGGATTGGCTCGGTTTTCCAGAAGTGTCTAAATTTTAGACGCTAAGATTAATAGTTGTTGGAGAGTGTTTTTTTCTTATCTTTCTAAAAATAAAGATTATGAGGGAGTTTAGGGACCTCTGGGAGATGCTCTTACATCCGTGCAATGCATTTGAAATCTTCCATGTTATTGAATGAAGGGATTGTTTTGGTTGAAAAAGTAAAGGTGTTGCTCACGATGTAAAGAAGAACATCAACATGGATTTGCATTCTAGATATTTATGTTTTGCATCAATTTTGATTATTTTTTCTATTTTTAGAATATGCTAAAGTTTTTATGGATGATAAAATATAATATATTTACTTTATTTCTGATGTTTTAAAATGTCTATCGGAACATGTCCATGGAAACAAATTGAAGCCACACAAGTAGCAATGACTAGGGATCTTTAATGAGAAAATTGGTTCTAGCACTAAAAGAATGTCGTTTCGTGATATCTATCCATAATAATAAAAGGACAAAATTTTTATCTTTTTTTTTTCTGGACTTTTTTTGGTCTGGTCTCCCGCGACGCTACGGCAGAGACCGACGTGAACACAAACCCACAGATCCACCCTCGCAATGACTCATCCTATAAATAGTCGACTCGGCACCCACATCGTCTCGATCCTCATCCAATATATCACCAGAACACCTCAAAATATCCCAGAGACGAGGCGAAATACCCTTTCTCCATCGGCGGTCAGAGCATCGACGTCAGGCGGAGCCGAGGCGAGGGCGCGGGGCAACAAAGGCAAGGCGGTGTCGAGTCGCGAGCGCGGGCCACGACGGCTAGGCGGCAATGAGTCGCGAGAGCGGACCGCGACGAAGAGGCGGCGTCCAGTCGCGAGGGCGGGCCGCGACGGCGTCAAGTAACCTATGAATCTATACAATATTCACGTCGAGTCACGGGCGTGGGCCCTCCATGACTCCTCCATGCCGCGGGTGCAGGCCTCCTCCATGGCTTCGTGTGCTCGGACACGCCGGAGACAGAGAAGAGAGACACGGAGGCGGAGGTCGAGTACCGGGCGGACGCTTGCACAGACGAGGCCCACGAGCGGATAACAAGGGAAAAGAGAGATGCGTGAGGAGAAATGGAGAGAAATAAAAAAAAATTAAGAAAAGAGAAAAGGGTAACAAGAAAGGCAAGATGAATACCAAACTGAACTAGATCAAGGCACTACAGACCAAAATCGACGCCACCGCAGAGCAAAATCGGATCAGACCAAAAAAAAAAAAGCTCGCAGCTGTTGCCACGCCGGCTGGTTCCACCACCTCGCCTTAGGCACGGCGACTGCCACCCTCTGCACAAGCTCAGGTGACATGAACCTTGTTGACTTTGCCGGGGCACGATGTGCAGCGCAGAGACAATGAACCAAGAAAACTCAGAAGACCATGAACCAGGAAGAACTCAGAAGACCTCGCCTTGGATCGACCTCGCATGGAACCGCCCCTGGCACTCCGCCAGATGCCAACTCAGAGCGTACAAAGCTCGATCTATTCTTTTTTTAAGCCTAGACCTACACTACACATAGCAACTGCGTCCTTCTAGAGATCCTTTGGCTCTACACTAGAGTCTTATTTAGATTGGAGTTAGGAATCAGTATTTGGCACTGTAGCATTTTCGTTTGTATTTGATAATTATTGTCCAATCATGGCTTAACTAGGCTCAAAAGATTCGTCTCGTAATTTACAATCAAACTGTATAATTAGTTATTTTTTTATCTATATTTAATACTCTATGCATGTGTCTAAAGATTTGATTTGATGTGATAGAAAGACAGTGAAAACAATCTAAACAGGCTACAGACATTTATTATGGGGAAAACCCCGGGGACAAAATCACGCTTCCAGCCAGGCTCGAACGCGCGACCGGTGCCCTCCGCATCGGGAGCGCACACCAACCTAGCTATGGCTCGGTCCCCAAAGCTCGATCTATTCTATGGCTCAAGTTGGTTGTGAGGCTCCGAAGGAGAGGGAGAGTATTTGCTGGGTGCTTGTGGTGGAGAGAAACAGTCAAGGGATGGACATATGATAAGAACAGGATGAGAGTTGGACTGGTGGAGTGGCCAGCCCCCACAATGTGGTTCTGAACGGTGCGGTGCCACTGAAGCGCTGCTGTTGGTTTTCGATTTTCAAGTAAGATTTTTTTTCCTTCAATTTCTTTTAACATACTAGCTAGCTTCGTGCGCACAAAACATTAGTTAATTAAGTATTTATATTGCTGAATAAAATTGACGGCATTTGGTTGGGTTAAAATCCAAGTAGATTCCAAACATTATTCAATTATATAAAAGTGCATATATTATCCACTGAGTCCGTTTCCATTTGGTTTTGTTTTTCCTGAGTCCGGTCCGTGTTGGCTATTGCTTTTTAACGGTTCCTTCAATTCGTCTGCTGATCTGTTTTGTCTGCTGGTTCCTTCGTCCACTCGGTTCGATTTTTTTTTCTAACTGTTCATCAACTCTGATGGCTTTTCATTTTTTTCTTGTAAACTGTGAAAAAATAATATATAAAATATTATTCGTCTTTGAATCATTCATCCTTCTCTTAAAAACAAAAAAGTCGTCACCAGATTATTAATGTAGCTTTAAAAAACAAAACTTATTTTTAATAAAACCTGGATCAGTTGATTGTCCAACTATTCAAAAGTAAACTGAAATCTTGTGCAATTTGCCATTAATCCGGTCTAAACCTTTAGATTACTTTTCCACATGTCAGCAACTAACTCTTTGCCAACTTTAATTAGATACTCCCTCTGTTCCTTAATATAAGCTATAGATTTCTAAAGAAAATTCCAAAATATAGGTACGTATCAGCTCTCACGCCGATTAGTTTAGAAACATTTCCATCGTACATAGCACATGCCCCAACCAATCCCTTAGATTTAAGAAGCAATCTGATTGGGAGAGAGAAGATGGCCTGATTTTCCTTTTTTTCCTCGGTCTCACATCCTTCTCAAGCCGTGCGTTAATATTGATGCTAAAAACTATATGGCTTATATTAAGGAACGGAGGGAGTATTAAAATTATATATTTTTGTGGGTTAAAAAAAGCAACGGAACTCAATATTTAACTATATAGCAAACATATAGATAGTTTGAAAATTAAGTTATGATATATTTATGTTTAAATATTTCTTTGTTTTGCGTCGGGAGAAAAAAGATCTGATAATTCGTGTCTAGCGATAATGGATACGGAGTTCGATTCCAAGATGTATCGGGTTGTGCTCTTTGTATCTCATATATGGACTCATCACCTATGCTTATACAAGCTAGAATAACTCACTTGTAGCAATGATATGAAGTCCGATTCTTATATTATTTGAATTTTCGTTATAACGCACTCACACGTTTGCTAGTAACACTAAAAGATCTCTGAGACGTGAAATACCACCAAATGAATGATCCATTAGTCTTGTCGCAGCATGTACTGCAACAACATGATGAGCGATTTGAGCTTCTTAATGCTGTCTCCATGTTAGTGCGCCCAAGACGTTGAGCCGACCACTTGAGGGCAGCTAATGTAGTGCGGTTAACATCGCAGCTTCACACAAGCATGTCATCGGAGAGCTAAGAAACTAGGAAACAAGCGGTAGAAGCCTGAATAGAGAAAAACACCAAAGCGATGAAGAAGTGAAGAACCGCAGAACTCTACCTGTCTCCAAGAGCTGCCGCAAACTTCGGCCACAGTCACAGCCGGCAGCCATCAACCGGGAAAGTTAAATCTGCCCCTAAAGATTGTTGATATATTATGGGCTTGACCCGTATAATATTTAATAAATTAAATAAAATTCTATGGTACGTAACATTAAGCGTTGTATAGTTTAATACCGTATGAGATTTTGACTGAACGTTTACTCAGCTTATATAGTTAGAAATTATCCATCTTAATTGAGAAGCTGAGAAAAGGATAAAGGAGTGCCACACGTGCGCGCGCCGCCGCTGCCCAGGCCGTGCCGTGGGCGTGGCAGGCGGGCGGCTAGCGGGCGTGGCCAGGTTTTGCCACTTGATCCACATAATCACGCGAGTTTCTCTACTTTATGGTGGAGGTGAACTGATTGCGCCACTTACCGTCTCCTGGGATTCTCCGCTGCCTTTTTCCCTTCCCGTCGCAGCCATAAATCTGCAGTCCTTCGTCAGTCCACTTCGCTTCCGAGAGAGACCACATCTCAACAGCCCTTTGGCTTTCCCCATCGAAGAGAGACCACATCTCAGCAGCCCTTTGCCTTTCCCCGTCCCGTACCTCTGCGCGCATAGAGGAGTGGGAGAGCAGTTGCCTCCGGAACCCTCGTTCGCCTGCGAACCCTGCACGGGGCGTGCGGCGATTAGGTTTTTGGAGAGTGATTCCGCGACTGCTCGTTGAATCCGTCCCCATCTTCTTCCTGGTGATCGCTGGAACCCGTGGAACCCGTCCCCGTCTTCTTCCTGTGGATCGCTTGCGGAACCCATCTGGTGATCGTTCGTGGGACTGCACTGCGAACACCATCCTGCATCGACTGTGGTCCACGACTTCGAGCAACGCACTATGTTGACTAGTGCGAATGGAGCCTCCAATGTCCTCGGCATGGGACCCTCCGCTGGGTACAATCTCAACTCTGTGTTTACCGTATTTTGTGTTCTTACTGTTTCGATCTGTATGTCATACTTGCATGTTGTAGCATTTGTCAGTGATATACACATGCACATATATGTCGTCACAAACCTTCTGATGTTTTATTTCTGGATTATATTGATCATGAAAATGCCTAATTATCTAACAATCTAAAAACCTAATATTAGGTAATTTTCTGTCAGTGGTTTTGCTGCTTCTTTGAAGCCAAATAATTTTGATGTCAAGAATTTCATGATCTAGCATGTCAAGATGGTATTGTGGTTGACTGTTATGAATTGCTATCACGCCGCACAGAGGAAGCCTGAACAATTTACCTCTAAGGAGGAGCAAAAGTTCTTGGCTGCCGCTAACTTGTTTCGAGGCGTCGTGATTAGTGCAGTTCATCCTAAGTATGAGAAAAACTACATATCTTGCACATCAGACAAAGAATTATGGGATGCTCTTGAGGCAAAGTTTAGAGTTTTTGATGCTGGTAGTGAGCTCTACCTTATGGAGTAGCTGTATGACTACAAAATGGTTGAAAACCGTTCTGTAGTCGAATAGGCTCATGAGATACAGGCGCTAGCAAAGGAATTAGAATATTTCCCATGTTTGTTGCCCGACAAGTTTGTGGCTGGCGGTATAATCGCTAAGCTGTCACCTTCTTGGAGGGATTTTGCTACTTCTCTAAAACACAAGAGACAAGAGTTTAGCATGGCTGAACTTATTGGATCTCTTGATGTTGAGGAGAGGGCGAGAGCAAAAGACAACCATGAAAAAGGAGTTGAGTCTTTCACTGCCAATATGGTGCAGAAGAAAAACTCATTTGCATCCCGTAATAAAAAGAAGAAGAACATGCAAGAGAACAATAATACAAAGCCTAAGCAGACTGCTCAGTTTAAGAAGAAAAATAACAAGAAAGGTGGAGGTTGCTTTGTTTGTGGGAGTGATGAGCATTGGGCAAGTGCATGCTCAGACCGTAAATATAAGCAAGAAAATAAATCAGCAAACATGGTGATTAGCGAGACTGGAGGAGAAATATCTGGGTATGATAATTCTTTACCTTTTATTCTTTCAGTTTGTCTTTCACCTGAGTGGTGGATGGACAACGGTGCTAATATTCATGTGCGTGCTGATGTTTCTTTGTTTACTTTCTATCAGGCCGACAGGACTGGAGCCTTGCTGATGGGAAACAGTTTGCATGCGTGTGTTCTTAGTGCTAGTACGGTCGTTCTAAAGTTTACTTCGGAAAAAACGGTGCTATTAAAGAACATGCAGCATGTCCCCTCCATCAAGAAGAATCTTATTAGCGGTTCTCAAATGTGTCGCGATGGCTTTAAAATTGTGTTTGAATCCAATAAGTGTGTTGTGTCGAGACATGGAACATTTGTTGAAAAATGTTATGATTGCGGAGGCTTGTTCCGCTTATCTTTGCTTGATGATGTGTGTAATAAAGTAGTGAACAATGTTAATGTTTCAGATGAGTCAAATATATGGCATTCATGACTTTGTCACATTAATTTTGGCTGTCTCACGCGGCTTGCAAATCTGAATTTAATCTCGAAATTTAACTTAGTCAAAGATTCTAAGTGTCAGGTGTGTGTGCAATCAAAACAACCGCGCAAGCCTCACAAGACTGCTGATGCGAGGAACTTGGCACCATTAGAACTCGTTCATTCTGATTTATGCGAAATGAATGGCGAATTGACTAAAGGCGGTAAATGATACTTTATGACATTTATAGATGATTGTATTAGATTTTGCTATGTATATTTATTAAAAACTAAAGATGAAGTGCTGCATTATTTTAAAGTCTATAAAGCTGAGGTAGAAAATCAACTTGAGAAGAAAATCAAGCGTTTATGGTCCGGTCGCGGGGGAGAATATTTCTCAAATGAATTTTCTGAGTTTTGCGCGGTGCATGGAATTATTCATAAGAGGACGCCACCATACTCACCACAGTCCAATGGGATTGCAGAGAGAGAGAACCGCACTCTAACTGATTTGGTTAATGCCATGTTAGAGACTGCGTGGCTATCTAAGGAATGGTGAGGTGAGGCTATATTGACAGCATGTCATGTCCTGAATAGGTTGCCCACAAAGTACAAAGAAATTACACCATTCAAGGAACGGGAGAAGAAGAGATTAAATCTTTCTTACCTGCGAACTTGGGGTTGTTTGGCAAAGGTGAATGTGCCGATAAATAAAAAGCAAAAGCTTGGACCAAAGACCGTTGATTGTGTTTTTTTTGTTATGCTATTCACAGCATGGGTTATAGATTTTTAATTATAAATTCTAGTGTTCCTGAAATGGCTGTTGATATAATCATGGGATCTAGAGACGCTATATTTTTTGAGAATGAATTTCCCATTAAAAATGCATCCAACACGACTAGTCATGAATTTATAATTCCCCATGAGCATGAAAATTTTACTCCGATAGAACAAATTGAGGAACTCTATATGCAAAATCCTGAGGAGGATGACACTATAATGACTAGAAAAAGTAAGAGACAGAGGACTGCAAAGTCTTTTGGTGATTAGTATATTGTGTACCTTGTGGATGACACACCAATGACCATTGAAGAGGCATATTCCTCTCCTAATGCTGACTTATGGAAGGAAACAGTACGGAGTGAGATGGATTCTATTATGTCTAATGGAACTTGAGAAATTATTGATCGTCCCTATGGGTCCAAGCCTATAGGGTGCAAATGGGTGTTCAAGAAAAAGCTTAGGCCTGATGGTACTATCGAGAGGTACAAGGCAAGGCTTGTGGCCAAGGGTTATACTCAAAAGGAAGGTGAGGATTTCTTTGATACTTATTCACCAATTGCCCGATTGACTACAATTCGAGTTTTGCTTTCCCTGGCAGCCTCTTATGGTCTTATCGTTCATCAAATGGACGTTAAGGTAGCTTTCCTAAATAGAGAGTTAGATGAGGAGATCTATATGGATCAGCCGGATGGATTTGTAGCAAATGATCAAGAAGGCAAGGTGTGTAAATTATTAAAGTCATTATATGGCCTAAAACAAGCTCCTAAGCAGTGGCATGAGAAGTTCGACAGAACTTTAACATCTGCTGGCTTTGTTGCGAATGAAGCTAACAAATATATGTACTATCGGTATGGTGGGGGTGAAGGAGTCATTTTGTGCTTATATGCTGATGACATACTGATCTTTGGATCCAACCTCAAAGTGATTGAGGAGGTGAAGGAATTTTTATCTAATAATTTTGAAATGAAAGATTTGGGAGAGGCTAATGTTATTCTTAATATCAAGCTTCTGAGAGAAGGTGATGGTGGGGTAACTCTATTACAATCCCACTGTGTGGAAAAGGTGCTAAGTTGCTTTGGGTTTAGTAATTGTGAACCTGCTCCTACACCTTATGACCCTAGTGTGCTATTGAGGAAAAATAGGAGAATAGTAAAGGATCAATTGAGATATTCCTAGATTATTGGTTCACTCATGTATCTTGCTAGTGCAACAAGGCCTGGCATCTCATTTGCTATGAGCAAGCTGAGCCGGTTTGTGTCAAACCCAGGAGATGATCACCGGTGTGCTCTTGAGAGAGTGATGCGCTATCTAAAAGGTACTATGAGCTATGGTATTCGTTATACCGGACACCCAAAGGTGCTGGAAGGCTATTGTGATGCCAACTGGATTTCTGATGCTGATGAGCTTTATGCCACAAGTGGATATGTATTTTCGCTTGGAGGTGGTGTTGTTTTCTTTAGTTTTGCAAGCAGACTATCTTAATGAAGTCTATAATGAAAGCAGAACTCACAGCATTAGACACCGCTGGCTCTGAGGCCGAGTGGCTTCGTGATCTCCTTATGGATTTACCGGTTGTTGAAAAACCCATACCAGCTATTTCTATGAACTGCGATAACCAGACTGTGATTACGAAGGTTAACAGTTCTAAGGATAACATGAAGTCTACAAGGCATGTTAAGAGATGACTAAAATCTGTCAGAAAATTGAGAAACTCTAGAGTAATAGCATTGGACTTTGTTCACATGTCTAACAAAGTGGCAGATCAGTTCACTAAGGATCTGTCACGTAATGTGATACAAAGTGCATCGAGAGAGATGGGTTTGAAACCCACATGAAATTTACTATAGTGGTAACCTGTTCTATGTGATCGGAGATCCCGTGAAGTAGGATGGTGAAACAAGCTAGTAGTAAATTGTGAGGAAAAATCCTTAGTAAGACTTATTTTTGATACATATCTTTTCTTTCTGTAAGGTAGGCTAGTTTTTACCTTAATGTGTTTCAAGTGGCTTGTCCTACAGAACTTCTTTTGAGGAACACACCTATTTGAGTTTGGTCACAGTCTATGAGATTTGGGTGATCTCTAAATACTCATGAAAGGCACTGGAGTATGACTTATATGCTTCAAATAGAGGGGATGCCTTTTGCAGCATTGTATCAGCTAAGGACTTTAGTGACATTAACCTCACACAAAACTGTCAATTCAAGGTTTAGTCCATTGTTCAGTTGTGACTGAGTGAAACTATTGCTCTAGATGGATGTTTAACTTAACAGTCTCTATCGAAACACTGGTATATAAAAGAAATGTGGTTCTAAGACTACTCTGTTATAAACCCTAGAGTTTGGTGGGGATTGTTGGATATATTATGGGCTTGGCCGTATAATATTTAATAAATCAAATAAAACTCTATGGTACGTAACATTAAGCGTTGTATGGTTTAATACTGTATGGGATTTTGACTGAACATTTACTAAGCTTATATGGTTGGAAATTATCCATCTTAATTGAGAAGCTGAGAAAAGCACAAAGAAGTGCCACACGCGCGCGTGCCACCGTGGGCATGGGCGTGGCGTGGCGGGCGGCGAGTGGGCGGGCGTGGCCAGGTTTTGCCACTTAATCCACATAATCATAGGAGTTTCTCTCCTTTATGGTGAAGACGAATTGATTGCGTCAGTTACCATCTCTTCCGCTCACCGTTTTTTGGAACTCTCCGCTGCCTTTCTCCCTTCCCATCGCAGCCATAAATCTGCAGTCCTCCGTCAGTCCACTTCGCTTCCGAGAGAGACCACATCTTAGCAGCCCTTTGGCTTTCCCCGTCCCGTACCTCTACGCGCACGGAGGAGCGGGAGAGCAGGTGCCTCCGGAACCCTTGTCCGCCTACGAACCCTACACGGGGTGTGTGGCGATTAGGTTTTTGGGGAGCGATTCCACGACTGCTCGCTGAATCCGTCCCCATCTTCTTCCTGGTGATCGCTGGAACCCATGGAACCCGTCCCCATCTTCTTCCTGTGGATCGCTTGCGGAACCTGTCTAGTGACCGTTCGTGGTACTGCACTACGAACACCATCCTGCATCGACTGTGGTCCACGACTTCGAGCAACGTACTATGTCGACTAGTGCGAATGGAGCCTCCGATGCCCTCGGCATGGGACCCCCCGCTGGGTATAATCTCAACTCTATGTTTACCGCATTTTGTGTTCTTACTGTATTGATCTATATGTCATACTTGCATGCTGTAGCGTTTGTTAGTGATATACACATGCACATATATATCGTCACAAACCTTCTGATGTTTTATTTCTGGATTATATTGATCATAAAAATGCCTAATTATCTAACAAAGATATGTGCTCTCTCCTGCAGCGGGGTGCATGGGTGGGAGCATATGCCCTTAGGGGCAAATAAACCGTCTCTGCCATAAGCCCACAACTCTCAATCATATGCCATGAGTTGTTGAAGTGCCCGTGACGAAAGCAATGCATTGTTTCTCAACGAACACGACAGTAGGTCCACAGACCGTGTGTTTGAGGTGGCCACACCGCTGCTGCATCCACAATTGCGTACACCACGACCAGCGGCCAACACAGTTTAGTGTCTGCATTACGATGATGACAGGAAGGAGGAGATGAGCACGATGGAGAACACTACAGCAATGGCTGGGTGCCTAGCCTACCAGTAATCCTACATTAACGGTGCTATGGAGCTCACACGGTGGTAGTAGATGTCGACGTGCTTAGCTCAGGAGGAGGAGGTGGAGGCAGTGCTAATTGTGCTAGACTTGGTGCACGCATAGGAGGCATACCTTGTGGAGGTCAAGCTCCACGTCATCAAGTTGCATGGTTCGTATGACCTCTCGAGCTATGCACTATCGACGCCCTATTCGAGCTCTGTGATGGCGCCAATGGCTGCTTAGAGCTCTACAGTGCCGCCCGCTTACACCAAGCTTCAGGGCCTTGATGAGGTCCACAAAGGACGACATGCCACTGCTAGCTCAACTGGACCTAAAGCCCCCTTGTCTCGTGCCAACACCATGGTATGCCCCGCCACAGGGCTTTTGCATCTAACCTAAGTCTTGGAACTCCGCCCTGCACGGATCCGGCGACTTCAGAGCTCAAGAAGAAGATGAGTGGGTTTTCCATTAATGCTCAACGTGGGAAGGAGAAGAGAGCTAAACAGTGGGTTCACAGTGTTAGCTCCAAATCAGCACTACTACATAAATGATTTCGCGATACACTACCCAATGATTAATACTGACGGTCAAAAAATCCAACCGTCTCCTAAAATACCTTAAGATTTTCGGAGGTGGACGTTTTATTTATAGAGGCAGTCGAAAGATGCCTGCCTCCTAAAATAAATTTACGGAGCCGGACGTTTTAGGAAATAGGCCCGAGGCCCAAGAGGCGCAGAAAGGCTGTTTCCTTTGTCACATATATATACGAGTTAGGGTTTGGAGGCTCTCTTCAGCGCTCTCTCTCTCAACCGACGCTCCCTCGTCTCTCTTGACTCTCTCTCTCTCTCTAAAAAGCACTACACAGGGAGCGGCACCGGTGGTGTCGACGCATGCACATACCCCTCCAGTGGTGGCGGACCAGTGGGGAGCTGCTATGGCACATGGCGGGCGGGACCGCACGGGCCCATCTCCCGGTGGGCGGATCTACGCCCTCTCTCGAAGGGTGGATTTGTGCCCTCTCCTGGCGGCAGCGCGGGGGCACGGGGACAGCACTACCGTCCGTGGCTGCCCCTCCACCACGTCCACCTCTAGATTTGGCAGAGGAGCCCTTCTCATCGCTGTGGAGGAGCCCTACAAGGAGGGAGGCTGGATCCGACGGCGCAAGGGCGGATGGTGGCTCATGGCGACGGTAGATCCCGGTCGCACGCAAGGGGGCGGATCCCGGCGGCTCGTGGGCTCGGTTGCCGGTGATGCGCGGGGGGGGGGGGGGGGGGGGATCCAGGTACTGGGCTTGGTGGGCCATTAGGCTCACTAGTTTTTTTAATTCACAAAGTTATTTACGCAAGCAGGCATTTGTTTCTGCCTTTGTTATTTTGATTAACACAGGCATATGTTGCGCCCACCTGTGTTGATTTTGATTAACGTAGATTTTTCCAGGCAGGCGGGCCTATTGCTCGCCTCAGGAAAGCAGTTTTGCCTGCCTGTGATGTTCCATTCTGTAGTAGTGGAAGGAATGCTAATTATGGGTAACAAACCATTCTTTCGGTGGTGTTTCACATGTCCGAGATCTTTCAATGGTATTTTTTGAAAGAGAGGTTCTTTTAATGTTGTAGAATAGATTTTCCCTTTCCCATCTTTAAAGTTTCTTTCGTCGATCACATCTTCATCGATACGTCGGGGGAGTTTGGTGGCTCCATGTTGATGGTTGTTAGGACATGATTTTACACCTTCAAATACTGTCAGCATACCTCGGAATAAAAGGTATTAGCATTTTATGAGCACATTTTATGCAAATAACAAAGTTCCACATGCGCATGGACTTTTCATCTGTGTAGGAGTAAACTAGACAATGTGGGGCCAGGGGCATCTATCAGGGTCACGCTGAACCCTTGGACTCACGATCTTTGTGAAGTGGAACAAGCACATCAAGTGAACATCTGGAGCATTGATTCAATGTCGATGGAAATCCAGTGAACCAAAATTGAGACACCTCACTATCACATGGATCAAAGGGCCCACATCACCAAATATTTTCACCACCACTTCAACCCAGACGTCCTAGAAGCATCAAAGACAGGTGGACCAATATCCACACTAGAGGAGGGAGACCCCATAGGTAGTGGGAGGGGGGAGGGGTTCGGCTGACCCCCTAGGTCGCCTGACCTTCCATGAAGCCCCCATTACCTTACCTTCTATGAATAATAACACACATAGGAGAATTCCATGCTATTTAAATGAGCAGTCTAGCTAAATTGAGAGGACACCGATTGAGTTCAAGGTTTCTAAATACTTCTCTATTACTTCGGTTCTATTCTAGTTTAGACTAGAGGGTATAACTAAAGCATGGGTAGATATAGCGATCACACACAATAGCACTTTGGTACATCAGAACACTAGCCACAGAAAGGGATGAGGAAGGGAGTAGGAAGCTCTGACTATGGTCCTATAAACACAGACCCAAACGTGGTGGACTACATCGGCCATCAGGGCTGTCACCAACTGGGGCTACCACTACTATCCACGGGGTTGGGTGCAATCTTAGGTAACTCATAGTCTATACACACCATGTCTACACTACTAATTACTACTCTAATCACATATAATAACTAGATCACTCGATGCAAGCGGAGATCCCATGCTAAGGTATGATAACTATACTAACCATACACATGAAAGGCATAAAGTGAATAGAGAAGATAACTATATTAAAGCATAAGTCTTGAAAAAGTAAGATACAAAGATATACCCAACCTCCAAAGATTTCTCCAGAACCCGAGCATGGCTCAACTCTCCCTAACTCTCAACTAGGGCTATTCTACTTCTACATCTTGAGAGCTAGCTCTGATCCTAACGAGGAGGATATGAATTAGGGTATTGGTCCACCTATCTTTGATGCTTCTAGGACGAGGAGGATATCCCTTAGCAATCAATCAGGAGTTGCTATAATGTTACATGCCTCAAAAGTACATAGACATTCAATCAAGAATTCTCCTCCGGATTAGAATAAACTGATCTGACTTTCAAACTTACCCATATTACCTTCAACCACGGGCTTCTTAGCCTTCACTTGGGTCTTGAGCAATTGAAAGACAGAACAATCAAGTGAAGCACTATGTCTCAAGTTCTTTGTTCGACCATTGTTTCGGAGTTTTTATAAGTTTTCAAAATAAAACTCAGGGATTCCATTGTATGACACTCTCAAGTCTCTCAATATATGTGGTATTTATGGATCATTACCAAGGCAATAAAGATGTTATGCCTTTTTCTCTTCCTACCACTAAGGTTTATGTGGAGTTCATAGGTAGGGAGAAAGCTAGAGCATACTTGCAATGCATATATTGTAAAGTCAAATAATGGATCCAAAGAGAGTTGAGTCATACAATCAAATCAAGATGTGCATGTGTGTGGATATATGTGGTGGATATATATGGTGGCACACCTATAATTCTACTTTGCTCCTTGAAAACATATCTCTTTTTTGAAACTTGGAAATATTTGCTAGAGAACAGGGGCTATCTTGTTAGTCACCTTGCTCCTAGAATTAATTACGTGAGCTCTAGCTAGCCCAGCACCTTTGTTGCTTAATTAGGATCTTTGCAAGGTGCTAGAGAACATTGATAGAGGGGTGTAGTCTTGGCTAGACTGAATTATTTTAATTCCGCATTTGTTTCTGTTAGCTGATGCGATTAAGTTTTAGAAATGACTATTCACCCCCTCTAGTCGCCATCTCGACCTTATAGCGGGCTTCGTGATAGGCCGGCCAGCCTATGGCTGGACCGGCCGGCCCACTTTCATGGCCATTTGGCCCAAGCTTCGGTATGTTGTCTTCTGAAACCTTCTAGAGTTGTCTTTCATAGTTTTTATGGGTTGAATCACTTGTTGTAGGTTTGCTTGTTTGGAGTGTATGATAGTGGTCCCGAGAGATATTTTTTGGATAAATCATCCTGCTTACAAATATTTACTAAAGCTCATGGAATTTATTAGTTTAAACCCCTATACCTATGTTTGGTGATGGAATTAAATATAAATATAGGTTATGTTGATGGTTTATAATTGATGTTAATGACCATCAACAACAAGCGACGGCTTGGGTGCCAAAGCACCATTGTTGTGGTGAAGAAGAAAGTACTTGCATTTAGTCATGTCACTAATCAAGCTAAAGGAATTTATATTATGAAGAGGGTCAAATTATGTTAGATCATTTGATGAAAGTGACTTGATGCATTTGGATTCACTCATATGTAAGGAATTGGATCAAGTCACATGCTCATGATGTCTATGCTCAAGCAAAAATCAAAATGGACATGTTGGCATTCTCTATTGATGAAGATTGAAAGATATGGCATGGGTTCGAAGAAGGTGAACTCAAGCGGTTTAAATTTGATTTTATTTAAACTTGAGTTTATAAGTATGTCATAGTATTAAGAGGGATGAAACCTGATGATAGTTGATTGTATCTAAGTGCTCAAGTTAACCCATGTGGGGTTTGAGAGAAGAGTGGCAAAAAGTGCTAACTTGGTGTGCTGTTCAAGGCAATACCGGAGGGTCCGGTATGAACAACACGTATGACTCGTGGTTCGAATTTCTGAGATTTCACCTAGGGAATTTTGGGGTAGGGATGCTCTAGTTGGTTTGTCACTTTGAGCCTTAATTTCTAGGGTTTTTTTTTGGAATTTTGGGGCTGTGGCTTTTAGAAAGCTAATTGTGTACTGCCAGTTCATATTGGAGGGTCCGGTATGAACATGACAGGTCCAACAGCTTCAAAACGATTAGTTTTTGTGTGGGGACTATAAATACCCCCAAGCCCTCTCCTTTGAGGGCTGCTGATTCCTAGCACTTCCACACACGTTTAGAGCCTTGTGAGACACTCCCCACTCCCTCTCTTTGTGAGATTGCTTCTAAGTGAGAAATCCAAGTGGTGGGTTGAGTGAAATTTGGAATAGTGAGCAAAAGAGAGCAAGCCAATCCTTGAGCACTTGTGGCATTTGTTGATCTCGTGATTCACATTTGTTACTCTTGGAGCTTGGCTCCTAGACGTCTAGGAGTCGCCGACGAGCAACCAAGGATTGTGGTGTGTCATGGCAAGTTTGTGAAGGCCCGATCTCACCTCCGTAATGAAAGGGATCAAGCTAGTGGATCGAGGGTTGTGGTTGAAAGAGACCAAGCTAGAGTGCACCGCGGAGTGGTCACTCATTGCCTCCTCAGTGGAGAGTAGGATTCAAGTGGGAGTCCGAACTTTGGTAAAACAAATATCGTGTCTCTTTGTATTTTGAATTGCTATATTTGTTTCCCTCTCGATCTACTCGGGTTGTGATCTTTGGTGTGCAAGGAATACTCACATTTCACCTTCTAGAAGCCTTCTACACCTTTGGATCAAAGTTTGTGCCAAGAAGGAAGTTCCCCGAGGAACTTCACTAACCCGTGAATACCGTACCCTTCGGTATTGCATACCGAAGCCTCCAATATTATAGGGGTCCTGCTGCAACTTTGCAATTATGTGATTAATCAATTTGTGTTGTAGGGTGGTGGATTCTTTACCTTTTTGGTAGTTGTTATACTATGTGTTTTCTCTCTAGAGGGGTTTGAATCTCTTATTTGGAATTTGGAAATTCCTATACTAATGGCTTTCGCATTTAAGCTATAAATTTTTGGAAACGCCTATTCACCCCCCTCTAGGTGACATCCTCGATCCTTTCACTAAGTCCATTTGGGAGTAGGGTACCACATACCTAAACCAATATAAATTTGTGACCCATGTGCTACCCTTCTGATCCTCTGTGCGTGGTACCCTAATCTCCATTGCTGGTATCAAAACCTTTGACAGTTGACCCACCAGGGAGGGGCCTTTGCGCACAGATTCCTCATGTTTTAGATGGTGACTCATCTTCAACAACATCCACGATCGTCATTGACCTGCGGTGGCCCTCATCTTCGACCCGTGTCGTCAACTCGTCTCATCTTGCGGCGTCCCTCGTCGTCGTCAGCATGCGACAGCTGTAAGGATCTAGATGGCTAGAGGGGGTGAATATGTGATAATATCAAGTGGCTTGATGGAGTGAAGGTGAAGGAGCCAAGTGTGATTGGTATGAAGATATCAAGTGGCTTGGTGAAGAAAAGAAGATGGAGGATCTTCATGCTTGGGCAATGGTCAAGGTGGCATGGTTGGCCACTCATGTTGATGACCATTGCTCATCATATTGAAAATGATGAGACGGGGGTTGGATGCTTGCGGGCATCACTGACATGGAGTTGGGATAGAATGTACAAGGCAAAGGTATATTTGTAGGGCATTTCATTTCACCAGCCAATGAAACGTAGAGAAGTGCACGACCGGGTGTAGGATAGATAGCCATACTATTAAGAGAGGCATTCTTGTTTGCTAAATGGTTATCTAGTGTCACTAGTTGAGATCTAACACAAGAGTGCATTTAGATCGAGTGAAGTCAAAAGGAAGCAAGCAAATACCTTTGTGAAATGATTTTGAAAATGCTAACTTGTACTGAAGGAGTTGGTGGTCTTGTGGGACATCTTTTGGAGTTAGTACATTTGAAAAAGGGTTTGAGAGATGCTCTCGGTGTGCTGTTTTTGGCAGCACCCGAACTGTCTAGAGAGGCAACCGGAAGGCCCACCGGAGCTTGGGCACAGTGCCTGCTGACTGTTGGTTTTTAGGGCGCAACATGTTATCTTCTAATGTCACCGGAGAGGTGAGCACCAGAGGTTTCACACAAAAGCAGACAGCGTGAAAAAGTGCAAAAGAAGGCACCTGAGTCCTCTATTGCATGCACCGGAGTAGTACTCCAAAGACGGTGTTCGACATGCAGCTTGGCTGGTTGTGAGCACCGAATCACTTTGGTGGTAGAATAGAGAGTGCAATGGAGTTTCGCATGGCAATGGCTAGTTCAAAGAGCCCTTGGAGTCAACTGTTGGAGAACTCCATAGTTTAATCGCGGCATTGGCATCTCTGGCAACGATAGACTATCTGGCGCTTGCATCTTCGACAACACTTCACCAACGTGCGATTTGTGTAGCCATCTTTTACGCCAACAACATGTTATATATCTAATATCAAAGCTTTGGGCCCACCTATGAAGGGAGGTAGACACGTTCGAAGTCCCACCGGTGGAGTGCTCGTTGCCACCGTTCACTCCTGTAATTTGAGAGTTTTTTTACGCTGTGTTTGGTAGCGCTTGTTCAAAACTTTATGGACAACTTCACCTCCTCGCCAACCAATCGCGCCAGGAGGTTTCAGCTTCGTGTGTGAAGCACCGTAAATGGTACTGAGAGAAGGAACAGGTGGGATGCGAAGCTAAAAATTGTGGCTTCGCCTGGCTTCATCCTCGATCCACGGGCCTAGGGCGAAATTGCCCTCGACATGGGCAGAGGGAGAGGCAGAGGCTGGTCTGAGCGTTGTCCATCTCTCAACGTGGAACGGTGCCGTTCCTCGGTGCGGCGACAGAACTTGCGCAGTGGAGAAGCCTCAATGCGTGTGCGGAGTTCAGCGTCTAGCTTGCTCAGTGGAGAAGATGGGCCCGAGCGTTGACGTCGTCAGAGCATAGGCGAGCCCGAGACGGTGTCGTCCATGGACGCTGAGGCAAGTCTGAGATCAGTGAGGGTGGTGAGCCGTCGAGAGAACATATGAGATTGAGGATGGGTGTTGGGTAAAGATAAGGTGGAGAGAGAATAAAGAAAAGATAAAATCCGTAAGGAAAATACAAAGAAATAAAAGGAAAAAACAAAAAAATAATAAAATAGAAGGGTACTGAAGACATTTTACCATTTTCATCTTGGAGAAGAAACTGTTTTACCAAACGTTTCTCCAAATAAAGAAGCTGAAGGTAAAAAAAACCATTTCATTAAAGAAGTCATAGATAAAGTTGTTTTGAGGAGCTGGACCTCTACCACGGGTTCTTAATCTTACAGTGGGCACTTTCACAAAAAAAATAAATCTTAGATAGGTAGCATTTGGGATACTATAGAGTACAACCAAAACATAGATAAGTGCATAATAATTAACAACACAATTACAATTATTGTCAGGTAGGCTACAACCTATGCACATACCATTGTTTTCTTCAAGAATACCAGAAGGAAAAAAACAAACAAACAGCGGTATGTGCACGGGTTTAGCCTACCAACCGTACGTTGTTCGTTTATATATTTGAGCCAGCCGAATTTTGTCTGACAACCAAGTGAGTTTGTAATGGCACCTTCATCTCGGTTATAATCCCTAGTTTTTCAGTCATGTCGACGGATTCCCCCACGGCACTAGTTGTAGCCCGTTTCCATTCAAACCGCATGACCAGATCCTCAACAAAGAGCCATTTACCTGTATCCTATTATGAAAAATGGTCATGACCTACATGTCACAAAAAAGTTTGAACGCATATTGGTGTCATGACGCTAAACTTTTTTTGCCTTCCATGCCATTCTGTCCATATTTGCCTCTAACGGTGTCAAACAGCAGTAAATAGAAGTCTAAAATGCCCTCAGAAATTTATTTTCTTTTCTTCCTCACTTATTTTATTTTTTCCCTCTCCTCTATCTGATCGGCTGGGCAGCTTCTGCACAGATCCGCATGCCTCCGTGCTGCCGTGCATCCATGAACTAGTCGACGCCCATGGGCCACGCCAGCATGGCCACCCCGGCGGTGGCCTCCTCTAGCACCGAGTTCCAGCCCACGGCGGTGGCGCAGCACCTCCACCTGTGGCGCCCACCCGCGGATCACCAGCCCACGCGACGCCGTGCCCGTCTCGAACCCGTCCGGCACCGTAGTGCCCGTCCTCGCCACCCACACGAATGCTGCCGAGCTCCACGCCAGCGCGTCCGGCGACAGCTCCGCAGAGCCCACACGAACGCAGCAGCTCCGCCGAGCCCACACGAATGCAGCCGAGCCCACATGAACGCGGCAGCTCTGCCACGGACGCCGCCTGTGCCGGTGACAGCGCCTGCTGCGTCCCGAAGCTGACGTACACCACAGAGCCGTCCGGGAACACGTCCGGCCACGCGGCCACCCGCGCCGCGGCCACCACGGGCTTCCCACCGCGGTCGCCCCCCGACGATGTGGTCACGCCACGCGCGTCCGACAGCGGGCCCACCGCGAACACTTCGTCGCCGGGCTGCACAGAGGGCATGCGATATGGCGAGGTGGAGCGCACAGGAGGAGGAGAAGGTGACGTGTGGCACGCGCACACCAGCGGCGCGAGCAGCGCGGCATTGCAGGACGGGACGGCGACGGTGACCGCTAGGCCGCGCGCAGCGAGCAGCTCCTGGGCGGCGCTGATGTAGCCGAGGGTGTTGGGCACCCAGAACCTCTGCTCCTTCCACCACATCCGCAGTGCGATCCTCCGCTTGTTAGCCTATTGCTGATGTTGTGGTGCGCGAGCACCAGGGCACCCGCGCGCGCTGCGGTGGTTCCTGGTGGCAGTGGCCCATGGCGGCGACCACGACCCGGGGAATGGAGCAGCACACGCGCAAAGGAGAAGAAGGCGGAGCCGGTAGCGGTTTTGGTTGGGGCCGAGGATGGCTGCAGGCAATGGAACACGACAGTGCTGTGAGTTCTGTTCGCCGGCCATGGTGGTTGCGGCGGCACTCTGTCGATCTCTATCCCTGAGCTGTAATCGACCAAGGTAGGTAGTCCATCGGAACCCCCTTGCCCTCCTCTCCCTCCCCATGGTCTTGGATTAGAAAACGGTGAAGCTCCAGAGAGCTGCCATGGTGGTTGCGGCGGCGCTGCCGTGCCCCGTGACTCTGCTCTCTCTCTCTCTTCTCCCTGTTGCGCGGCGGGTGGCAGCGTGGCCACGGCGGCTTCACTCGCTCGCTCGTTCGGACTGGATAGAGCACATGGTGGTGGGGGCGCGCAACCGGCGGCGGGGCGCACGACCGGTGGTGGGGTGCGCGACCGAGACACCGCAACCGCGGCGAGCTGGGCGAGGTCCGTGGCGAAGTCCGCGCAGGCTCTGGCGGCGTGGTCGCGCAGGCAGCGGGCTCCGGCAGCGGGGCGCGCAGGGGCACGGCTGGAGCCGAGGAGCCACACATGGCCAGCGGCGAGCTACGCGCGTCCAACATCGGGCTCGGGGTGGACTCGCCTCGCCGCGTGCATCCGTCGCTGCCCTCGAGGTCGGCCACGCGCTAACGCTCGCGTAGGCCACGCCTGCCGAGCAACCGTGGTAGGCCTGGTTTTGGATGAGAAGAAAGACAGTGACTAGGTCACTTACGGCTTGGCCCGACCGGCTAGAGAAAGAAGGGTATCTAAGCATCGTCACTGGTCGGGCCCGCATATCAGGGCTATCAAACAGTGGAAACCTAACAGAAGGTGGACGGAATGACGTAGAAGGCAAGAAAGTTTAGCGTCATAGCACCAGAGTGCGTTCAAACTTTTTAGTGGTACGTGGGTCTGAAGCATCTTTCGTAATGGCACACGGGTAAAAGATCCATGACTGCAACACCATCATAGCCACCGCAGCACCCGGACACTCCCTCCGCCCGGCACCAAACGGTGTCATCTGCATTGTCTCCGGTCTGCTGCTGCCGCCACCGCTGGTACAGTGGACGCCGGAGCCTTCTCCGCCTTCCATGAACCGCTCAGACCTGAACACGTTGGGGTCGGTCCACGAGGTCTCATCCCGCCCAATGATAGCCACACTGAAGTTCACAACGAAGCCCTTGGGTATCACGTGTTTGCCGAGGGAGACGTCCTTGTCCGTGGTGTGTGCCAAAGAGGTAGTGTGCCGGCGGGTGAAGACGCAGGGCTTCGAGCACTACGGCCTCCACGAATGGCCTCTGCTGCTCACCACATATCATGTGGTGGTCGCCGCTGGCTCGCCTAGCGATGTCGTTTCGCAGCTTTTGCTGGATGTCCTGTTGGAACCAGGGTTTACAATACCGGTAAGAAAAAAAAATTCGGTCCCCAACGATAAATACGAAATTTCGGAAATTTCGAAAATATCGGTTCAAATTTAAATAAATTTAAATTGAGTTTTAAACAAATTTGGCATCATTTCACTAGAAAAACTCTATAATCCATCATCCATCATAAATTTATATAACATCGACGAAATAACATAATATATCACAGAAGTAGAGCCGCGGTAATACAGTGTGCTGACGGTGGGCGAGCTGCATATACTAGTGCCGTCCAATGTGTGAGTGAGAAAATTAAATAAATTTGAAGAAATATAGGGCTTTGATAAGACTAGATGATATGGAGGGTCATTTTAGTGTGGTTTGGTGTAATTTTAGAGTGAAAGATGAATTTAACCGAAAAATTTTAACCGATACAAAAAAAATTTCGGACCTCAGCGAAAAAGACGATATTTCGGAAATTTCGGCGATATTTCGCCGAAATTGTAAACCCTGGTTGGAACGAAGATGCTTGTATCATGCATAATCAAAATGACATCTTCTATCTTTTCAGTAGACGTTTGTTACTTTGTTACCTGATGGAGGACAAGGCGTGCCATGATCGACTCGAGTGCCGTTGTCGTGGTCTTTACCGCGGCGTTCATGTACTCCCTGTTAGTAATCCTCGCGCACAGTCTGTACATCAATGACGTCGATCCTGCAACACAGTCCATAGAACTGATCCCACCCCAAGGCCTTCGTCAGAATGTCTGCAAGTTCATCAGCCGTCCTGACAGACTCGAGCTTCACCTTGTTCTCTTCAACACACTCCCGTATGTAGTGGTATCTGACATTGATATGCTTACTACGGTCATGGAAAATTGGGTTCTTACTCAGCCGAAGTGCAGATTCGCTATCAATCTTCAATGTGATGGCCCTGGTCTGCTCTCCTCTGAGTTCAGCAAGGAGCCGGGCCAACCAAACACCCTGGCAAGTAGCAGTAGTAGCAGCTATGTACTCTGCCTCACAGGACGACAATGCCACTAGCTTTTGTGACTGCCAAGTGATGATGCTGGGACCAAGGAAGAAGAGAACGCCAGTGGTGCTTTTCCTTGTATCAATGTCACCAGCCAGGTCAGCATCACTGTAGCCAATGAGTTGTGCCTCTTTCTTCCTCTGGTAGTAGTAGCCGAAGTGCAGAGTCCCAACAATGTACCTCAGCACCCTTTTCACGGCCACCATGTGCTCAGTAGTTGGGTTCTCCATGAAAGGACTGACATATCCCACAGCAAATGCCAGGTCTGGTCTTGAATTCACCAAGTACCGGAGGGAACCAACTATGCTCCTGTATTGTGTGACATCAACAGCAGGAGCAGTGCTTGACTTACTGAGCTTGAGTCGAGGTTCCATAGGAGCATGCCTTGGGTTGCATCCAGTCAGGCCGGCACTCTGAAGAATTTTTGCAGCATAGGCGCTCTGGCTGACAGTGATCCCATCATCCATCTGTGTCACCTCCAGACCAAGGTAGTAGCGCAGCGGACCAAGGTCACTCATCTTGAAAGTTGCCTTCATCTCCTCCTTGAAGGAGCTGATGTCTTGTGGACTGCCACCGGTGATCACCAAATCATCCACGTAAACTCCCACGATGAGACGTCTTGTGCCAGCACCGCAGAGATATACAGCATGCTCGGACGTGCTCCGGATGAACCCCAGCTCAATCAGTGATGCATCAAGCTTGGAGTACCATGCACGAGGGGCTTGGCGGAGTCCATAGAGGGCCTTGATCAAGTGAAGCACCTTGTGTTCTTGGCCCTTCATCACGAAGCCTGGTGGCTGCTCGACGTAGACGTCCTCCAGGAGCTCCCCATTCAGGAAGGCAAACTTCACGTCCATGTGATGGACAGTCCACCCCTCGCTCGCAGCAAGCGCAAGCAGAAGTCTCACGGACTCAAGTCTAGCCACCGGGGCGAACACTTCATCAAAATCGATCCCCTGGCGCTGGACATAGCCCTTTGCAACAAGGCGGGCTTTGAACTTGGTGATCAGACCGGCTTCATCTCGCTTCGTCTTGTAGACCCACTTGAGGCCTATGGGGCGCACACCAGGGACAGGGTCGATGAGCTCCCAGGTGTCGTTCGCCTCAATTGAGGTGAACTCGTCAAGCATGGCATGGCGCCAGTTCTCCTGCTCCATTGCTTCCTGGAATGACGTCGGTTCAGCTTCGCTGGCCAGCAGCAGCTGATCCTCCAACTCCCGTGCAGCCAGCCCAGGATGTGTGGCTGGCCCCAGGATGTTGTCCACTGCTCGATAGCGCAGAGGTACGTTGCTGTCGTGGTCGGCATCCAGGTGCTCCGACACGCCCGTGCCTGGTGGAGAGACGAACACGGGCGACGTCGTACTGGGCGTCGCGCTCCCAGCGCCATGGACTGGTGCGGCGTACGTCGGGGATGCAGGCGCTGGCGAGATGTCGTGGACCTGTGTGGAGGTGCCTAAAGTTGACGCAGAGGCACTCGCTGAAGTCGATGTCGTGGTGGTGACAACCCCTGGTCCGGACTAGGAGGGCTCTTCGACGGTGAAGTCCATGAGCTCCCCACCATGTTCACCCGACCAGCTCCACTGTGCGCCTTCATCGAAGACAATGTCGCGGCTGATGTGGATGCGCCTCGACGTAGGATCATAAGCCCGGTATGCCTTGGACCCGGGCTCGTAGCCGACGAAGATCATCTTGCGGCTGCGGTTGTCGAATTTCTTCAGGTTCGGCGTGGTCACCTTTACGTGGGCGACACACCCGAACGTGCGAAGATGTTGAACCCCCGGCTTGTTCCCAGTCCACAGCTCGTATGGAGTCTTCCTGCCGATGCTCTTCGACGACGAACGGTTCAGGAGGTACACCGCGGTTGTCACCGCCTCCCCCCAGAACATGCCTGGTAGGTGCTTCGCCTTGAGCATGCTGCACGCGGTACCAACAACGGTTTGGTTCCGCCGCTCCACGACACCATTTTGCTGTGGTGAGTATGGCGCCGTGAGTTGGCGGTGAACCCCGAGCTCGGCGTAGTACACAGCAAGGTCTGCCGCGGTGAATTCACCACCACGGTCAGTCTGCAGGGACAACAGCTTCTTCCCTCTCTTGCGTTCCGTCGCCGCCTGAACGCGCTTGATCGCTGATGGAGCAGCGTCCTTGGAACGAAGGAGGCAGAGCCACATATAACGTGAGTAGTCATCGACGAGCAGTAAGAAATACCGATTTCCACTCGGTGTTGGGGGCAAAATGGGTCCGCAGAGGTCGCCGTGGAGAAGTTGCAGAGGTTCGTTCGAGCGTCCCAGCGCGCTCTGTGGGAACAGCGTCCGCCGGTGCTTGCCGGCGAGGCAGGCGTCGCACACCTACTCGACCTGTGTCAGCAGGGGCATGCCTCGAACGAGTCCGTTGCGCCCCATCTTCCGCAGAGCTCAGAAGTGGAGGTGGCCGAACCTGGCGTGCCACACCCATGCTTCTTCTTCGCCGCGCGCCGCGAGACAGACTGGTTGTGCAATGTCGACGTTGAGCACGTACAGCCGTCCCGGGTTGCGGTGAATCTTGGCGAGCAGTCGGCGCTCCTCATCTCGCACGCGCATCACCCTGCCCTCGATCAGCACCTGGTAGCCCGTCTCATCGAGCTGCCCGACGGAGATGATATTGGCGGTGAGTCAGGGTAGATAGTACACATTGGTGATGGCGTGATGCTCCCCGTTCTTGCAGGCGAGCATAACGGTGCCGATGCCCTCGATGCACGCGACGGAGCCATCGCCAAAGCGCACCGAGCCGGAGACGCCGGTGTCGATGTTGCAGAACGCCGTCCGTGCCCCGAACATATGGTTTGAGGCTCCGGTGTTCAGGACCCATCGCTTCGGGTCCTGGTCGTCGGATTCGCTGAAGGCGGCGAAGACCTTTTTCTCGACGAAGTGCAGCTGGCCGTCGGTCTGAATCGATGGCGGAATCGCTCGCGGCTTCGCCGGCTCCGACTCCTGCGGCGGTGGCGGCTGCTCGATTTGGGGATGAATCCCCTCCTCCTGCTCACATCTCACAACCTGGAGCAAAGTGGGCTCGTCGTCCTGGGCCACATGGGCCTGGTCCACCTTTTTCTTACCACGGCAGTCTTTAGCCAAATGGCCCTTCTTGCCGCAGTTGCCGCAGGGTTCGTTGGGCCGGCCTTCACCTCCAGCGGCCCGCGAGTCTCCGCTGCCGGAACCACGACCGCGTCCCCTGCGGCGATGCTTCTCCTTCGCCTTGTATCGTTCCAGCCACTGCTCCTCCGTAAGGAGAAGCTTGCCGGAGACGTCCTGCGCCAGAGAAGGTTCGTCGTCCGTCGCCGCCTTGA
The DNA here is from genome assembly GCF_019320115.1 of Miscanthus floridulus. NCBI lineage: Eukaryota > Viridiplantae > Streptophyta > Magnoliopsida > Poales > Poaceae > Miscanthus > Miscanthus floridulus. The sequence goes on from NC_089597.1 coordinate 92,281,514, forward strand.
GCCTGCCGGTGACTTCCTCGGTGGACAGCGAGTCGATGTCGAGGAGCGTCTCGATGGAGACGACGAGCTGCCTGTACCTCGGTCGAGCGACACGTATGTACTTGGCCACCACCTTAGGCTACGGCTCCGGGCCACCGAGAATGGCGAGGCGCTGCACAAGGTTAGTTAGCCGCAGGGCAAAGTCCTCCACGGACTCACCATCCAGCCGGTGTTCTTGACTCCCGGCGAGGCTGCAATCACAAACGTGAAAGCGAGCACAACACAGAAACTCAATGTAATCACTTGGACACAGAGTTTGGTGCTGCGAACAACTTAGCAGCGTTTTCTGTTTGTGATTGCAGCCTCGCCGGGAGTCAAGAACACCGGCTGAGGTCTAACACTCCCAGCACAGGCTCACCATCTCATCTTCTCCGAGTTCAAGCCCTAGAAGGGTATCCACGTAGCATCGAGGCTCTGCAGCGCCATGTCCAACAACCTCCTCTCTCCTTGTTCGGCAAGCACTGATGATAGTGGTCACGAGAACATGGTGCCTCCTTTGAGCGTTCAAGAGCTTCAGCCACCTGGGAAAATAGCATATGACCTGGAGGAATGCAGGCATAAGGTGGAACGCGTCTAGCTCGACGATGAGCGATATGATCTCGGCATGCAGGTCTCTCAGACGTCCGAGCATGTCTTCCTCGACCCCTTCGCCGAAGCAAAGCGCGGCGAAGAAGCCGAAGACGGCATGCCGGAACGTCTCCAATGGGGCAACGATGCGCGCGTCGTCCTCCCCTGCTGCTGCCGACTCGAGGACCTTGACGAACCTATCGCCGGACGACCGGAGCACATCCTTGACATGCGCTGCCCCGTGGTGCGAGCTGAGGTTGCGGCGGAGAAGGCCCCAGCGGATGCCGTAGGTGGCGCTGTTCACGCCATGGCTGTTAAGTCCGGTGTACCATAATGTCGGGCGGTACGCGAAGGTGGTGCCCATGTGCACGAGGGCGCGGTGCGCGAGATCATGGCAGGAGATGAATATGGCTGGCTTGCTGCCGACCCAGAGGGAGACGACCGGTCCATGAGCAGCGTGGAGACGACGAAGAGCCTCGGTGAGGGAAGTGACAGTGGGAGGGTGGCAGAAGAGATTGCCTATGAGCGGGAGACATGGCCATGGTGAAGGAGGGAGCGAGTTTCGATTGCAGTATGGCTTGCGATTCGTGGAGGTGGTTACCAGCAGTAGGAGAGGAAGGACAATAATTCTAGAGAGGAGTAAGAACATTGCCATTGTTGAGAGATGAGATAAAGTGAATTGTGTTGGTGGCGCATCTGCTATATTTGTATTTGTAACCCACTAACCACTAACTTTTATAGGGTTTCTGAGCAGAGATTGATGCTGTGTATTGTCTGTTTTTCCCTTTTTACGGATCAGGGAAAGATGACTTCCAATGTGTTACAGTTATCGTAAATATCTTCAAATATCTCATGCACTAGTCTTCTACAAGCTAGTCTATACCTAATATAAGTGACGATAGACCAATCATGTGGTTTTTAAGAAAAAGATCAGGCTGAAGATATCCCACCCTTGATTTCGATTTACAAAAGCAGTGGGGACATGTAGATTCAGGTATAGAGGGCCAGTTTGGTAGAGCTCCAAGAGTAGCTTGTAGGTTAATTCCAGTAGAAGCTCTATCAAATAGATTTTTACTAAGCTGGTTCTATGAGGTGATTCTCTAAAATGAACTAGGAGCTGAGAGCTGAAAAATAGCTTATCCTAATTAAGATCATGCACATAATCACTATATGCACAGAGTTTATCCTAGAGAATTATAGGAAATCAATTTGAGTCACAGAATCACTTTCTCACAAAGAATTAGCTTTCAAGAAAATTTAAAGTAGGAAGAGCTCTACCAAACTAACCTATAAGTAGATAAACAAACAACATTGTGTTGATTATACGCTATCTCAATGTCTTTTTTATGCCCAATCCCAATGTTTGTCAAAAGTAATTAGCTAGTCAAAGAAACATTTCTCTTAAGTAAAAGGATATTTACATAGTTTAATTTAAATTTAGAGCCTGTTTGGATCCTAAGGCTAAAAATTAAATATGGACTAATAAAGGCTAATAGACTCTAACCATAAATTAGTCCCCATTAGCTCTTACTAACCCATAAATTAGCCCACATTTAGCTCTTCGATTTGGCATAAAAAAATAGGGGCTAACTGTTAGCCCTCGAATCACACATGCCCTTAGACCATATTAAAATTAAAAAGCATAGAAAATAATACAAATTAACTATGCATGACACTAAGTACCTATAAAAATTCTTAAATGTAATTGTCAAAACACCTCAAGAATCACTAAAGAAGAAAATTTTAAAGGATGAAAGAAAATCTTGGTTTTGATGATGAACCAAGAAGTTAATTGCAAAGGCAATCGAACACCAAGAGAAATTCTAAATAGATCAAAGTATTAAACGGATGAAAATCAATGGTCCTTAAATCGAAGAAAAAATTAAAATTGACAAAGAGAGAGAGAGAGAATGTGGGGGAGAGGAAAGACTTCTCATTTGCACGATTAGTGGTTTTATATATATTTAAAGCAGTATCCTATCCTATCCTATTCTATATATACCTATATAGATGGAGGCCACTAGAGGCACGTACCTTTGTTGGGCAGATGAACAAAATAGTGAAGCAGCAGCACTACGCCAGATTTGCACAACACTGTCGGCATCATCACTGTCGGATTTGTAAGAACCGGCAGTGATGTACCTTCACTACCGGTTATGAGCTTGAAAATAAAAAAATAATTGGGGCTGGGCTAAAACCGACAGTGAAGGACCACATCGCAGCCGGTTTGTGGCTTGAACTGGCAGTGTTTTGGCGAGCACTCATCACTACCGGTTTAAGCCAAGAGCCGACAGTGATTGGGCTCTATCGCTGTCGGTTCTAACTAAGAACCGACGGTGATAAGCCTACAACACAAAAAGGCTACAGCCGTCCTCTCCTTCCTCCTCTCTTTCATCCCGAGAACAGAGGCGCGCGTTTGGACCCTTCCCTCCATTGTTGCGGCTGCTCTTCACCATGAAGCTAGTGCTTGGATTTTGAAGAATGGCTTGATCTTTTTGCTTTAAGGTTAGTAACAAATATCCACTCCTTTGATTTTGTTGCTTAATTAGCTTCGTTTTGATGGCTACATTGCTTGATTCTCATTCTAGTTCTTTTTCCATTCTAGAAAGCACTTTTCCAATTGGACATTTGTGCAAGGCTCAAATTATGGTTAATCCATCATCCAAAAGGTTGGTGTCTATGAACACATTTAAATTCCTAGCTAATTATTCCATGGTGGTCAAGATCATCATTGTTAGTATGTGATGCTATAATTAGTTCTTAGAAATAGAGTAGAATAGTTGTTCTTCAATATTGTGCAATAATTATTTTTTACTACGATTTTCAATTTACAGGGCCGGGGCTACCAATTTCAATTTTCCAATAATTATTGTACAATAATGTTTTCCAAAAATGGTACTTTCGAGATACAATTGTTGTTTATGAAGCTCGATTTCTTATTAAATCTTTGTAATTACTGTCTCAGTATTTTTTTTATGCAGAGATGGATCGAGAGTGGATGCATCTGTCCCGAACAAACAAGCGATACATGCATGGCGTCAGCCATTTTATCACCGATGCCAAAGCCCATGCTGGGAATGGGAACCCTATGTTCTGCCCATGCAAAGATTGCAAGAATCGAAGGAACTTTCATCAAATTGAGTCTATACGATCACACTTGATTACCAGGGGGTTCATGCCATACTATACGATACGGACTATGCATGGCATGGTTGGTGTGAATGTTCTGCAGAAAAACGATGATGATGTGGACATGCCTGACGTAGTCATCCACGATGCTGACGAGGAACCTAGTGTCAACATGGAACCTATGGCCACAGTTAATAATGTGTTTAGGAACACGCTAGCTGAGGACACCGAGGATAATGATGGATTTCTCAGTTGCTACGTAATGTAGAGACCGGATGTCTTAGTGAAAGACAGCTGAAAAAGCTAGAGAAAATGAGACAAGATGAAAAAAACACCATTGTATAGGAATTGTCCAATGAGCAAACTAGAAGCCGACATCATGCAGTTAGAGTTCAAATCGACAAACGGATTGAGCGATAAATGCTTCGATCAGTTGTTAGGTATACTAAGGAAAATGCTCCCATAAAAAAATGAGTTGCCAGAAAAGACATACTTGTTCAAGCAAATGATCTGCCCCATTGGCCTCGAGGTTGAAAAAATCCATGTGTGTTCCAATGATTGCATATTATACCTAGAGAAAAATACAAAGACTTAGACAAGTGCCCCAAGTGTGAAGCTCCACGGTACAAGGAAGGGCTGTCAGATGAGGGTACCAAGACCAGAGGAGGTCCCGTAAAGGTCATTTGGTATTTCCCTATAGCTCCCCAGGTGCATAGGTTATTTGCATGTGCAAAGTCAGACAAGCTGTTGCGCTGGCATGGCGAAGAGCGTAAGAAAGATACAATAATGAGGCACCCCGCCGATGGGCATGACTGGAGGACTATCGATACTATGTTCTATAAGGACATCGGTGGAGAGGTAAGGCACATTTAGTTTGCTTTGAGCACAGATGGGATGAATCCTTTTGACTAGGTTAGAAGCAATCATAGCACCTGGCCAGTGACGCTCTATATATACAACCTTCCACCTTGGGTCTGTATGAAGCGATCGTACATCCAAATGCCACTACTGATCCAAGGGCCAAGACAACCTGGGAATGACATCGATGTGTTTTTGGAACCAGTGATCGATGAACTAGTGGAGATGTTTGAAAAGGGTGTGCCCGATGTTTGGGACGAGTACAAAAAGGAACATGTCATGATCAAGGGAGTACTTATCGCTATAATCACCGACCTGCCAGGTCAAGGTTCGTTGTCCAGAGAGAAGACAAAAGGCTATACTGGATGTGTCGAGTGCTTGGATGACACTGATGCGGTAAATCTGCCAAATAACTCAACGATAGTTTATATGGGACACCGTAGATTCCTACCTAAGGATCACCCTTACTGCAGGAACAGAAAAGATTTCAACGGTACTATTGAGAAACTCTTAGCTCTAAAATATCGAGATGGGCATATGGTACTTCGAGAACTCAACAAACTGGAGGTTGTCCTTTGGAAGGGGGACAATGCAGTAGCAGCGCCTGATGAGAGCATTTGGAAGAAAAAATCAGTTTTCTAGAAACTACCTTACTGCCATTTCTGAGTATACGCCACTGTCTTGATCCCATGCACATCACTAAAAATGTGTGCGCTAACACTCTTAACACCTTGATGGACACCAGGGGGACATCGAAGGATTCACTAGCCACATGCCTTGACATGCAACACTTGGGAATCAGGAAGGAGCTGCATCCCATGGAGCTAGAGAATGGCCAGTTCGAACTTCCGGTTGTGTCATGGACATTGAAGAAGGAAGAAAAGCGTGCGCTTATTTCTTTCTTCAATGAACTCAAAGTCTCGATGGGATACTGTGCAAACCCAAAGAGGCTAGTGAACATGAGAGAACTCAAGTTCAACTATGGCCCTATGAAGGTCCATGACTGTCATGTTATTATGACTTAGTTGCTCCCTGTTGCCCTGCGTGGTATCCTCCCCCTAAAGGTCCGTGCCCCAATCATAAAGCTTTGCTTGTTCTTCAACGTGATCTCAAAAAAGGTCATTGATGTGTCCACGCTAGAGCAGCTACAGCGGAACATAGTGGAAACTGTTGTTAGGCTTGAGATGCATTTCTCGTGACTTACTTTAATATCTCATTGCATCTACTTATTCATCTTGTTGACCAAATTAGAGCCCTTGGCCCAATGTACCTACATCAGATGTTCCCTTTTGAAAGATTGATGAAAGTTTTCACGAGGTATGTTAGGAACAGATTCAGGCCAGAAGGGGGCATGGTTGAAGGATGGTCAACGGAGGATGCCATTGAGTTCTGCATATATTATCTGGATATCAAAAGGGTCAGAGTTCCAGAATCTCGTCACAAGGGAAGACTACGTGGTAAAGGAACGATCAGGGAGAAATCTGTTATAGTAGACGACCCTATTTCTTTTAGACAGGCATAGTTCGCTGTTCTCCAGCAAGCCGAGGGTGTGATGCCATACATTGACAAGCACAGGCAATCGCTGCAAACTCTGTATCCGAGCAGGTCACAGGCTTGGCTAGATAAAAAACATAAGGGGGAATTTGTCTGCTGGTTGCAACGTCGCTTGCTTGGAATAAAGTTGGGTAATCAACTGGATGCCTTAGCCAAGGGGTCTTCGAGTACATATCTTAAGTACCAAGGGTATGAGATCAATGGATTCACATTTTACTCAAAAAAGCAAGATGGAAAGAGCACATACCAAAATTATGGTGTTTGTTTTGATGCTCATGACGAAAATGGCAACGTGTAGATGATATACTATGGTTTCATAGAGGAGATATGGGAGCTAGCCTATGGTCTATTAAAGGCAGCCCTTTTTCGCTGCCAGTAGGTCCGGCTTGAGGAAATCAACACTGACAACGAAGGGTTCACTACCGTTGATCTCACTAAGACCGCATACAGAGACGACCCCTTTGTCCTTGCAAGAGATGTTATGCAAGTCTTCTATGCAAGGGACAACAAGACAAAAGGAAGGCTAAAAGTAGTCCTAGAAGGGAAAAGGAAGATTGTCGGTGTCGATGGAGTGACAGACGAAGAAGACTATAGGGGCTATCAGGAAATGCATCCATTCGGGGCGAACGTACCCCTACCTATCTTTCAAGAGGGTGACGAACCTGCTTACGTATGAATTGATCACAATGGGGCCCTCATTGTTGATGCATCTAAAGATAGTTAGATTATTGTTAACTATGTAATTATTACGCAGACGTTGTATCAGTAATTCGCACTGAATATTTAATTTATATTTTATGCGCATCTCTACAATTTAATTATTGACTATGTAATCAAATATTAAGATGATGTTCACAAACACTATTATTTGATAATTATATACCATTAATTAATTATCATAGAATTAAATAATCAAGACACAAATTTTTGTGTTATTTTAGAATATAAACTAACTGCATTATTTCTATTAATAAATAAATAAAGAAAAGCAAACTAACCAAATTCCCTATCCTAGCTCAACGGTTAAGGCCGCATACTCTATACTCTGAGACCCGCGCTCGAATCCCAAGCGGGCTAGACTTTTTTGATTTTGCATTTATTATTTAGTAGTGCATTACAATGGGATAAAAGAAAAAAAATAAAACCATTCTAACCGAACTCCCTATCCTAACTCAGCGGTTAAGGCTGCGCACTCTCGACCCCCGCGACCCATGCTCGAATCTCAGGCGGGCCAAACTTTTTATATTTTTTTACTAAAAGATGGTGGCAGGGCACTTCACTGTCGGTTTTGGTTTTAAAATCGGCAGTGATAGCTTCTACCACAGTCGGTTCCTCAAACCGACACAGAAGGCCCAATTCACTATCGGTTTTTAAACTAAACCGACAGTGATGTGTAGATGCTCCTCACATGCCAACAGTGCTCCCATGACCACAATAGTTGGAACACTGCTTCCACCTACCCCAACAACTTTAGTTCAGAAATAAAAATATACCACGACTGCTAGCCCCTATAAAATGGCCCTCGGTCAGGAGCTAGCCTCTCCATGCATGTTGGTTTCAGCCAGACCTTATCAACCATGATACAATGTTTTCCTCTCACGACAAACCGACAGTGATGTTCATGCCCCCTATATAAAACAAATTGCCAGCCACATACATCTATCCTACCCACCCACGAACTTTCTTAGTCTCATTTCTCACGTTTTACTCTCACTTCTCAAGACATCCACTCTCTCTCTACGTGATTTGATCATGACTCCTGCATTTTTCAATGGTATTGATATGTTGTCTTCTCCAATATTCTATCTATATTCATTTGAGCTATATTTATATTCATGTTTCTTTGCATTCTACATATATATATATTTTCTTATTCCTTGCATTCGATCTATATTTAATTATGTTGCCACATTTTACTTGGAAGATTTTTTTGTGCATATATTTTATGTTTATATTTTTTTGGCATTTTATCAATCAGGTGGTATGAACAACGGACCTCCCCCACCACAAGAACCAGGTTTCCACCCTGGCAATGAGCCATTCGCTCCTAATGTGGCCATTCCATGGTTCCCTGTTCTAGCTATTGTGTGAAATATTTTCCAACATCTTTTGTTTTTTTATGCTAACAAAAAAGTGTAATTAGTTTAATATCATTGTTGCATGCATATATGTCGCAGACTATATCCCCAATAGATTGGCTACGAACAGCACTTAGCTGGTTCTTTATCTCGGACATCATCGAGAACACGGCATCTAATGCAAGTGGTCCGCTATGGATGTGTGAACTCAGTTTTTTATCCCTGTGAGGGGTTCAAATCATCGGAACCATATCCACGGGACGGGAATACAGAGCCCGGACGTGATAAGTGCCTAATTAAGTGCCGTTCGCATCTGTTTAGAGGCACTTCGACGTATTTGCTATGATGTGCCTGATTTCTCGCACTTCAAGGCACTTGCTTTGAATGCTGGTGATATCCCCATCCCACAAGCAAGCGAATAGTTTGCGAGCTACAACTATGCGGATATGGTAAAATGGTCACTTATACCTGAGTCGTGGTTATTTGTACTTTATTATTGTAATAACATTCTCTATTTTTTTTTCTTTTTCTCCGCATGCAGATTGTGCTCCAGGACCTTACATATGCTGCATGTGGCTTGTGGGCCGTTCAAGACCAAGCTACGGAGCAACTCAGGTATGATTGGGACTTCTGCAATGGAAACCTCGACCAGCTCACTATAGAAGGATGCCAGTACTGTATAAGGATTACTAATAGGGGCATTAGTCGTTCAGTAGGTTACATCTATGGCCGACCATTCTTTCTGTATTGTGAGGCACGAGAGAGTGCACTCATACGGGCATTGGACTTCATCGATACAAGCGGATACATAATCTGTGACATCAATGACCATATATGGCTACAGAGGCATGTTAGTGTGCGTGGCCCAATCGATCCCGGCAGTGATTCTGATAGTAATTAATATTTATTTAGCTAGGTTTTCAAGGTCATAGTTTAATTGGGTTTTAATTTTAATATGTACGCTTTGTGTGTTTAATTATTGTCATGCATGTAATTCGTGTAATATTTGTTGGGCAACTAGAAATATACATTTCGATGTCATATTGGTCTCAAAATTATTCTCAGACTTGCATGTGCCACGAGTGAAGGAAACACTAAATTTGGGATTTTTCGGAGATGGTTTGCTACTTTCTGAGGTTTAATTGAATTTTTGCGTGATGACACCGTTTAATTATAGGTTGAACTAAGTCTACCCATAAAAAGATTCAGAATGGTGGCAAACTTTTACACAGGCTCTAATGTGCCCTAGGGATAAGAATTTTATGGAGGTGGATGAAAAAATCTATTGAGTCCAAGATGAAATTCACCCTCGTTTATCTCATTCGACATAGAGAAAAATATAATAAATAAATAAAAAGATCAGAAAAAACTCAGATCCTATGTGGGGTCTTAATTTGGGTGTACATGCTTATAAAAAAATTCAAGCTATTTCGACATAGGCGGAGTATATATGCTTAACAGAGGTACACGTCCCCTTTCATCGAACCATGACTATACACATAGGTTATCAAGATTTCTGTGGTTCATAGGCATTCTAGTGTTGTATTGGTCTCAAACTTTTTTTACGCTTGTACGTGCCACGTGTGAAGAAAACACCAAGTTTGAAATTTTCCGGAGATGGTTTGCTACTTTCTGAGGTTTAATTGAATTTCCGCGCGACGACACCGATTAATTATAGGTTGAACTGAGTCTACCCACGAAAAGATCCGGAATGGTGCCAAACTTTTACACAGTCTCTAATGTGCCATAGGGATAAGAATTTTGTGGAGGTGGATGAAAAAATCTAATGGGTCCAAGATGAAATCCACCCTCTTTTGTCTTATTCAGCACACAGAAAAATATAATAAATAAAAAAAACTGATCAGAAAAACCTAAGATCCTTTGTGGGGTCTTAATTTGGGTGTACATGCTTGTCAAAAAAATTTCAAGCCATTTCGACATAGGCGGAGTATACATGCTTCACAGAGATACATGCGCCCTTTCATCGAACCATGACTATACACATAGGTTATCATGGTTTACGTGGTTCATACGTATTTCAGTGTCATATTGGTCTCAAAATTTTTCTTAGGCTTGCACGTGCCACGTGTGAAAGAAACACCTAGTTTGGAAGTTTTCGAAGATGATTTGCTACTTTCTAAGGTTTAATTGAATTTCCACGTGATGGCACCGATTAATTATAGGTTGAACTGAGTCTACCCATGAAAAGATCTAGAATGGTGCCAAACTTTTACACAGGCTCTAATGTACCATATGGATAAGAATTTTGTGGAGGTGGATGAAAAAATCTATTGGGTCCAAGATAAAATTCACCCTCTTTTGTCTCATTCAGCACACATAAAAATATAATAAATAAAAAACTGATCAGAAAAACCTAAGATCCTGTGTTGGGTCTTAATTTGGGTGTACAAGCTTGCCAAAAAAATTTCAAGCCATTTCAACATAAGAATACATATGCTTCTATTTATTCAGTATATAAAAGATATTTTTTAATATATAAACATCACTATCGGTTTTAAAAAACTAGCATTGATGAGAATAAACCGACAGTGATACTGGTTATCACTGTTAATTTATTTTTGAAAATCGGTAGTGATATATAAAAAATTAAAAAAAATTATGCCAGCCCTCGGGTTTGAGCGTGGGTCTCGGGCTACAGAGTTCAGAGTCTTAACCGCTGCGCTAGTATAGGATGTATGCAAAGGGTTATTTACTTTTTTCTTTTGACCTTTAGGCCGCTTAAAAATTATAAAATAGAACAAAAAAATTTTGGGCCGCCTGGGACTTGAACACGGGTCTCGGAGGCTAAGTTGAGAGGTCTTAACTGTTGCGCCAGTATGAGGAGTTTGAAAGAAAACGAAAACTTATCCTACTTAACACCTAAGTTAACACCTAGCTGCTACACAACATCAGTGTCGGATAGGGGGAATGATCCGGCAGTGATGTACCCATCACTGTCGGTTTGCAAGCAAAACCGGCAAGGATGAGCTATTTCCCAAAATAAATTAATAATTTATAAAATAGAACAAAAAATTGGACCGCCAGGGACTCAAACACGGGTCTCGGGGGCTAAGTTGCGGGGTCTTAACTATTGCACCAGTAGGAGGAGTTCGAAACAAAATAGAAATTTATCCTACTTAATACCTAACTACTACAGCGCATCACTGCCGGTTTGGGGAGTGACCTGGCAGTGATGCACCCCATCACTGTCGGTTTACAAGCAAAACCGACAGTGATGAACTACTGCTATAAAAGTGGCGTGGGTTGAAATTATCCCAATTAATTTCAACCCCGCGCCAACCCCTTCCCCTGTGCCACCAGAGCACCACCCTACGCCGGAGCACCGCCCCATGCCGTCCACCGCCCCACGCTGGAGCACCGCCCCACGCTGGAGCACCGCCCCACGCCGGAGTACCGCCCCATGCCGGAGCACCGCCCCACATCGTCCGTGCCAAGCCGGAGCACCGCGCTGTCCGTCCCACCGTTGAGGCCTTCAGGAGCACGCAGACAACTGCTTTCCCACCCCCACGGTGAGTGCATGGCTCACTGCCCGTTATGTGTCTGATGAAATGTCCCACAACTACTTACTTAAATAAGTTTGATCATGTAGTGTGTGCTGTCATACAGTTTGATCATGCAGCTATGAATGCTAGAACCTAGGTTTGCCACACAGTGTGTGCTGTCTGTTTCTTTGTGTTTCTGGACGCATTGCTAGTAAGTAGTACATTGTTACTTAGTAGCATGTTGCTCAGCTCTATTCATCAGTATAATGATAAGAACAAAAGCATAATTTTATTTTTGGTTACCAGGATAAACATAGCAGGGACTTGTAATACTTGACAGAAATTGCTCTCTGAAGGTTAATGGTAGTTTATTTTTGGAGGACTTGCATTTTCTCTGTGAAACAAACTTACGGTTTCTTTGTAAAACTATCTTGTGCATCATTGGAGCTTGACCGGATACATATGTGAAACCAATGGCTGGCCTCACCTCGTAGCTTGCAATTGCAACTACGCTCCCATCAGGCGGATACTCAATGTTTTTGGAACTATGCCACCGATGCTCAATGTTTTTGGATGTGAGGATGAAGTATATATACTTTAGACCTATAGAACTAATATATGTCCAAACTTGTCATGGAATTCTACATGCTATCAGCATAATGATGCATAATTATTAACTTATGCAAGATTACAAGTAATACATAGTTATGTAGCCTTGTGCATTAAACTAGGAATATTTTCCAACAATCCTATATTATTATGAGTTTTTGCATGTCACTTTCCTGGGATAGTATGAGATGCATATTTGCCCCTACCAACCATGTAAGTTTCAGATCAAAGTATCACTAATTTGGAAAGATGCTTACCTGCACTGATACTTGTGAAAGAACCTCATGCCGATGGTTGGGGGATTTATAGTGAGACGGAAGACTCTGAGACATCTCTAGGTGTATATCCAAAGGTCTTAAACTGGCTCTCTAAATCATCATTTGGTTTTTAATGAATAAAAAATATTCTTTATATCTTTCCTGGATCTAACAACTATTACTAAGGCACGTGAATAGCTGTTTTCCAAACACTCCTATCGATACAATGGTTGTGTGTTATTCGTAAATATATTAAATTATATAAGAATACATCATGTTTGAATGACAACCTAATTTACTTAAATGTATAGGCAATCATGGCATGGTATGTAGTGCATGTTGGTCACATGCCTGGGATTTATTGAACCTGGGAAGATTGCTATGCTCAAGTCAATCGCTACCTTGGTAATTTGCACAAAAAATACAACACAGAAGCTAAAGCTTTGAGGGGCTACTATAGTCATCCGACCTACCTTGCAAACCATGGGCAACCAGCCTACTATGATCCAATGAATGTAAACCATGGCCATCCGCTGGCACTGGAGATCGAAGAGAAGCCACCCACCGAAGATGTGAAGATTAGGAGAAATGCTCCTTGGTCTTGGAAAGATGTCATGCTTTTATTTATGGCTATGGTCATTACTTTTCTTATTTGGAAGTTGATGTAGGCTTAGTTTTGTAGAATAGTAGGTGGACTTTATTGTATGTGGTCAATCAAACAATGAATTTGTTCTAGGTGAACATATGCTATTATTTGAACATATGTCATTAGTAGTTGTCCGCGGCCAAAACTAACCACGATCATGTCACAGCCATGACTCATCGTCGCCTGTTACCCCATCGCCAAAGAATAGATCGGTAACAAGAAGCGGCTGATATCGCTGGGATGGGAGAGCCACATGATCCGACAAACGGTGACGATGTTAATTAGGTCGGTGAGAACGAGCAGCCATGGACCCTGTTCGGCCTACTCGATCTGGGTCAAAATGACCAAGATGGCCAGGTAACTTTGGTATCATGTGACTATGTAGCCACACACGCTAATCAATTAAGAGGGTCATAGCTTACTTGGTGTCTCTAGCAGGAGCCTCCACCGGCCAAGGAGACAGAGGGTTTGGGTAGCAGGAAGGCCAGATCCAAGCGAGGCGTGTCAAAGATTCCTGTTGGTAGGAATACACACTGGCACATTACTGAGTTCGATAAATTCGGGGATCCACTGTCACCGTCTATAGCTTTGACTAAATACAAGACTATCCTCAGGTTACTTGTTAGGGACTTATCCCGATTAGGTACAGGAAGTGGATTGGGAAAGATGATGACCGGTGAGGGTTCCTGAAAGTGAGAAGGATTACATATGGGATGTCAAGATCCCAGAGTATTTCACTTTCGCAACCGAGTATGACAGGGAGTTAGTCAAGAAAAAAGCAAAAGAAATCATAGGGACATGCTTCAAGAATTTCAAGGAGACATTGTATAAGAATTTTGTCCTCCAAAATAAAGAGTCACATTTCGATGGTGGACAGTTTAGCAAGCAAAAGGACTTCTGGCAGGATTTCAAGGAATACAGGTTATCCAAGGAGTACTTAGCACTAAGTAGGAAGAACAAGGAGAACTCACAGAAAGCGACGAATCCTCATCATCTCGGCTCTTCTGGCTATGCCAAAAAGATGCTAGAATTTGAAGCAGAACTTCAAAAGATGGATCGCCTTGCTGAGGAAGGCGTTTAGGTTGAGACAGCCGATTGGGAGCCTAGATCGGTATTACACTATATGGGGAGGAATGTACGACACGCCGAGGATAGGAGCTTTAGCTCCACAAATGAACCCATGTGCGAACTCATCCAAAGGATCTCCCAGGTAACTGAGGAGGTGAGACAAGGAACTCGCACTTCTAATAGGGAGAAAGACATGCTCACCCAAGCACTCGAAACCAAGGAGCACCCTGGTCGCACTAGAGGAATCGGTGTTGTTCCTTGGAAACTAGCATTCCTCCAAGAATCTAACACTTACCGGAGCTGCTCGAGGGGTAGAGCAGAACAGGAGGCAGAGTATTTGAGGTGACTAAAAGAGATGGAAGATAGAATGGAAGCACGGATTGAGGCGACTGTTGAAGCACGAGTCGAGCAAATTTTGCTGTCTAAGGGGTCAGGAGTACCACAAAATCCTACTCCTACTACATTTAGCCCACAGTTTAGGGGTCACAGCAGCTGTAGATCGACCCCGCTTGACGAAGAAGAGGCGAATGTGCCTCATCCGGTGGACGGCATCACTGAACCAGTCAATGTCAAGTTGTATATCCGTCAGGAATGGACAAAGGACAAGTTGGCGCTTGGCTAGGCCTGGCCTGTGGGAGATGGGACAATTAATGGCCACCCAATTCCATAGGGGTACGCTCGCATCACCATTGATAGAATACTTGATAAGAAGTTTAACAAGATACCCATTGATTACCTTGTAGCGGAAGACAGGCCAAAACTTGGTCAAAACAAGGGCTCTCAAGTAGCCTGGCTCAAGCACTTCATTAAGCTTGACCATCATTTGTCCTCTGATGATGAGGACAACTACGAGTCTTCGCCCACCCACGATGATCACTCACCATCTCCCAATAGAGATTACTCCCCTCCTCATCAGGAGCCATCACCCCGAGAAGACAAAGGTCTCCTTCTATTCCTCCTCGTCCGACTCCATCTTCATCAGCCCTGAGAAAAGAGACTCCTCCTCCTCCCCCTCCTCCATCTTCATCAGTGCCGGGAAAATAGAATTCTCGTCGTCATCCTCCTCCTCCACCTCAGCCCAAAACAAGATCAAGGACATCCTCGTAGTCGCAGAAAAGGTCCTTGGATTTGGTCGCTAATGCTCCCAAAGTGGACCAACAAAAAAGAAAAATGCCGTTCAGTGGCAGCGTTACCACCTTGATGAAAGAAAATTTTATACCACACATCTCGAAGGAAGATTGTGTTAGTTTCTTCAATCTCTGTGCCTTACTGCCTTCGTATTTGTCGAAGTCCAAATTCAAAAGGCAAACACATAATAAATACGCTACAACAAGAGACGAAGAAATACACAATAAAGATTTAAGGAACATACAGAAGTACGTCGAAGACAACCCATGATTAACCATGGAAGAGGCCGCCAACATCTATTATGATGTACAAGGGACGGGAACACCGGCAATGAAGTATGAAAGGGGCAATCTTTTGGTTCCCAATGACGAGTATAAAAATTTGACAACATATATACGCTAGTTGCATGAATATTACATGGCTCAAGCAACAGAGACGGACGACTTTGGTTTTGAGGTTATTATCCGTTCGCCACATGTTTTCCATTATCCTGAAGAAGAGAAGTTCGATATCGAGTGGGAGTGCTTGTTTCAGCTATACCAGAAACGCTCTCTCGATGTTCAAATGTTGACGCTGTGGACTATGTAAGTACCCTACACGCATGATATTATAATTAACTACTCTCCCGAGAAAAATTGTTAACTTTTGAGCAGTTCACATGATTTTATGTAGGTGTATAGCAAAATTTTGTATTCTAAAAAGCAAATGGGATTACATAGGCTTCTTGGACCCCTTGCGAGTCAATGAGAGGACATGTCTAGGCCTCTACAGATGTGACGTGGAAGACCTAAAACAGAGATTCATTGCTGTTTTCGACGAAATCACGATGAAGAAGAAAACCCACATACTTCTAGCCTACAACTGCGAGTATGTGTTCTTGGCTTTTAATTTTATGCTTATTTTTTCGTTAAGATTATTCGATAATTAGGATTTTGTGATTGTAGCAACCATTTCGTCTTCATTTGTGTCAATCTTGCCAAAAATCTGATCGAGGTGTGGGACTCGAAGAAAAAAACCATTTCATCATCTGGATGCACCGGTGGCAGTGCTGAATTAGTAAGCGATCCTAATAACATATTATTTTCTAATCACACATACCGCTTTCTAATATTTCTCCCATTAATGTTGCTCGATGTCCGAAGAAGACATATCGGTGGGACGCCGATCTCATTCAAGGTTGTCGAAATGGAGGGGAAGTACCTGTCACAGTCGGCGGGAAACAATAAATATGGGTTTTATGTAATGTGGACAATGCTTCGCTACATCGGCGGGAAATCGGAAAAAGCCGATAAGTTGGTGTGTATAATCCCCATTTTATTTATGTCTGTTAATAATTCAACAAAATGATTTAATGTTCCTCTTTGGATATCATCTTTTTTAAACGACAGCGCAAGAAATATAACCACCAAAGGCTGTTAGACATGGAGATCGTTGCACTGCAATCGGAGCTCGCAAAATTCATCTTAGTCGAGGTATTGGAAAAAGATGGAGTATTTTTCATTGCACAATCTGTGAGGTACAAGGACCAGTATGGCCCAGAGCAGCTCACCAGATTATTGTAAGAAGTCCGAGAAGCATTGCATAATCTGTGGAGTCCGAGAATATTACTTTTTTATTTTGAGTGATCGAGATCTGGATAAGAACATTTAAACTGTAACCGTAACATTTGTAATGTTTAATATTGATGGACTTGTCGTCTACGTAGCGTATATAAAGAGAAACCCGATTCCACGAAAAAAATATAAATTAAAGTCAATTATAAAACAATAAAATGCGAATGGGCCATCACTGTCGGTTAGCAACGAACCGACAGTATTGTTTTGCAAAACACTACCGGTTATCAACAAACCGACAGTGTTGTCTTGCAAAACACTACCGGTTATCAACAAACCGACAGTGTTGTCTTGTTCAACACTGCCGGCTTGAGCCATGAACCGACAGTGTTGTCTTGTTCAACACTACCGGCCTGAGCCATCAACCGACAGTGTTGTCTAGCTCAACACTGCTGGCTTGAGCCATGAACTGACAGTGTAGGCTTGCTCAACACTGTTGGCTTGAGCCAAGAACCGACACTCTTGAAGCAACCATCACTGTCGGTTGAGACTACAAACCGACAGTGTTGTTCAACTAGACACTGTCAGGTAGAGCCAGAAACCGACACTGTTTCCTGCAGATCGGTGTCGGTTTTTAAGAACCAACAATAATGTCAACCCCCATCACTGCCGGTATGCCACTGTCGGTTCAAAATCCGGCAGTGAAGGGGGTTTTTAAACCAACAATGATGTCTAGATCTGGGATAGTGCAGATTGGCCAGAGGCAACTGCCCATAACGATATTGGCACTGTACGTGATTGGATTGCGGCTGGACTGTATGGTAGGTCATGATTAGGTATGTGAGGTTTTGATGTTTCAATGCATTTCAGTGCAGTTATCACAAATTTCAGTAGATCAAGTTTGGACTATTGTATGGTGTGTGTGTGTGTGTGGGTATGGTTTCCTTGGAATTCCGGAAATTACATCCTGTGGTTCTTGATGAACCTCTGTAAAACAATGATTGTTTTCGTTGAAGGAACAGATTACAGTACGTGCTAGCTAATAACAATATGGCACTTGTTAATTTCATGTTGGTCTACATCAGGAGAGAGGGAATCACACCACAAGGAAGCTTAGAGAAATATCAAGCTTCCTAACGTCATTGTTGATGATGCAATCGGATGGATGCTCAGTGACGATCAATTGCACTTGTCTGCAGAAGGTTAAGTCTGGATATGGGTGATATGCTAGGACAAGCCTATTCTGAAATTAAAGAAAATCATGTCTGTAAGACAATGATGTCGATATCATTGTTATTCAACATTTTGTAATCATGCTGATGTGTTTTAGGATTGTAATCATATGACGTGTTTAACTTGAGTAGTTGTTTAATAAAGCACTGTAGGGGCCCAGGCCCCTCATTCCTCAAAAAATATCTCAATCTTTTCGAGTCTGTGTTGGATTGGATGGATTGTGCATGATGCTGTGAGGCCCAGCCTGAAATCTCAGCTTGATTGGATTCAAGTTGATTAGTACTACCACCCTATCGTAGCATAAGAAAAAAGTAGAAATAATTAGTACTACCACCCTATCAAAAATAATGAAAGAGAGTTTTGCCAATAGTGTGATTATTTAATTGATGAGTAAGCCATGAGCCGACATAGCCACGTGCCCAGCATGCTGTCACGTCTCCTTCCTGCCTCGAATGTAAGGGCCTAGGTCCAGTTTAGTTGCAAAAAATTTTACAAAATTTTTCAAGATTTCTCGTCACATCGAATCTTTGGACGCATGTATGAAGCATTAAATATAAATAAAAAATAAAACTAATTACACAGTTTAGACGAAATCCACGAGACGAATTTTTTAAGCCTAATTAGACTATGATTGGATACTATTTGTCAAATAACAACGAAAACCACTACAGTAGCATTTCGCCAAATTTTTTGGCATCTAAACAAGGCCCTACTCGAATGACACGAAAAAAAAGGTTAGTGGATTTATAGGCTGCACAGCATATGGATGACTGAGGGGAGGGCCCGATGAGCTAGGATGTTGTCGATAAATGGTACTCGCTCAGCTATAAATTATAAACCGCTTTGATTTATTAAAAAAAGTTAAAATGACTTATAATTTAAAACGAAATGATAATTGTTGACAATAAAAAATATTCATTTTGTGAAGTTGTCAAAATATAAAATGGACTTCACCATTGCGTTCCTCTCGTCGAGACGGTAAAAAAAACATATATGGAACGTCTAATTCGAAGTCGGGATGAAGAAGTTATGCCCTCGGAAAGTGCCTCGTTGTCGGGAGTTCCGATTCAAGTCGGGACTTCCGACTGTCGGAAGTTCCGACGGGTGTCAGGACTTCTGGGAAGCCTGAAGAAATCTGGTCGGGTGTCTGAGGTTATCCCTATGTCAGGAGTTCCGATAAAAGTCGGAAGTTCCGACTGTCGAGAGTTCCGACACAAGTCAGGACTTTCGACATACCTGACAGAAAATCCTGTTCGGATCTGGCCTTTTGGATTCCGATCCGAACTGTTCCAAACTCGTGGGAAACTTGGAAAATAAGGTTTGGAGAGGTTTTCTACTGGGATAAGACCACCCCCTCTATATATATGAAAGGATCATGGCCGATTGAGTTCTCATCTATCCAATCGTCATACAAACCAATCTATTAACTCCTTACGCTCTAATTCCCCTCTCTCAAGCTCTCTTGCTATTCGTTGAGTTTCCCGACGAGATTCAGCGGCATCCTAGGCGGTCTTGCTGGTCCTAGGAGATCCTCCATGTGCTCCTCCCTGACGGGTCTTCCCGAGAGAAGTTTGGGAGCTTTCCAGCCAAGAACAGGCTCTACATCGGTCTTATCGGTCTTCAGATTGGTTAGATCGATTACGTCGCGTTCTTGCTACGTTGCAGGTTGTGTGCAACCTCTTTGGGCGTCCAAGGCCCTGCTGGTGTGTTGGTTTGGGGTCATCCTCAATGTCAACATACTTTTTGGCGACTCCACTGGGGACAGCGAAGCGAATCAAGAATCAATCTACTAGCAACATGGGAGGCAACGATGGTGCTGCCACCGACAAGGGTGACAAGACCAGCCCCTTCAATGAGGCTAACATGATCTTTCCTCAATCCATGGATGAGCTTCTAGATGAGTTGCGCCAGAAGCTTTAGGCCAAGCTCGATGCCGATGTCAAGGCTTTCTTGGAGAGCTGCACCAAGAATCGGCACGACAAGGTCACTCAGTTCCGTGAACCCTCCTACGACGATGCTACCGCTTCCGAATCTTCAGGCGCCGAGGAGAAGGGCAACGGAAAAGCTAAGTATGACGAGGAGGTAAATACTAATGCTTATCCTACTCATGCCAACTTTGCTTAGATGTTGATAGATGAAAGAAAATTGCATAGTAATAACCTTCAGCATCTTTCTAATCTACTTCAAGCACGTATGGATAAGTTAGAGGGCAAGACAACCGATTGTGATCAATCGGGTGCCGTGCAGCAACCTCAATTCGGTATACCTTTGAATTTTTATGAAAATCAAACCTCTCATGCTTCCACTAGCCAATTTCAATCGGCCCCTTCGGCATCTGAAACCGATAAGGCCGGTCAACCTGGTGCTAGCACATCTACACGTACAGGTGTTGGTGCACAAAGTTCAGGTCGAGCTCTCCGAACCGATTATGGAGCATCAACAAATAGAGCTTTAGCGGGGCATAATGTTTTACCAAACCCACCAAAGTCACCTAGTCAAATTCCTACATTTAATGTTACTCCTAATGCTCCTACTACCGATTTTGATGATGCTTTGAATCGGTTTAAGGATGAATTGGCTAAATCTCTTGAGAGTACTTTAGGAGTACAACTTAAATCTAGTAGGAATACTTATCAAAAGTGGTACCCTTATATATGATTTCATGAAAGCTCCTGATGGGTGGAGGGTACCTGACTTTTAGAAATTTAGTGGTGATGATAGTAAATCAACCATGGAGCATATTAGCATGTTTCTTGCACAATTGGGTGAAGCTAGTGCTTCTGATTTTATGAAAGTTCATAATTTCCATTTATCTCTTACTGGCACAGCTTTTGCATGGTTTACTTCATTACCATCTTGTTCTATTGGTTCATGGGCTGAATTAGAAGAGAAATTTCATATTCACTTTTATAGCGGTGCTCATGAAACAAGATTGTCTCATCTTGCATCGGTTCATCAAGGGCGTGATGAGTCCGTCCATGATTTTTTCAAATGATTTAGATAGATTAAGAGCCGATGTTTCCTTTTAAATATTTCTGAAAGAGATTTAGCTGATTTTATGCTTTGCTAGTTTACGTTCCAGTATTAGAGAAAAGCTTGAGCATTATGAGTTTCACAATGTTAATCAACTTATGCAAAAGGCCGTTTCAATTGGATCGCGCTTTAAAGAGTCTCGTGATGCTTATAAATCTCATCGTCAGAATGTGCATTTTGTTTGTGATTGTTCAGATGATTCTGATGATGATAATAAAGAATGTCTAGCTGCTAAAATTAAATAGCCAACAGAGAATAAATTGGTTACTTGTCCTTCTCTCAAGCCGATTCATAAAAATCGGAATGAGGAAATGAAATTTACTTTTGATTTCTCTAAATGTGACCGAATCTTTGATGAATTGTTGAAATTTGGTTATATTAGAATCAATTATACATTACCTTCAGTTGATGAGTTAAAGAGAAGGGCTTATTACAAATATCATAATTCTTTTTCTCATGCCACTAATGATTGCAATGTTTTTCGTCGATAGGTCCAATTGGCCCTTAATGAGGGACGATTGAGTCTTACTGAAATGCAAGTTGACAAGACCCCTTTTCCCATGCACATGGTTGAAGCAGGGCGCCCGCTGTTTTGATTTGTCCAGAGCAAGCTGATAAAGCCCAAGGCAAGAATGTGATTATCAGCGAACCACGTGTAGCACCATATGTCGAAATGAATTTGGGGCGCAAAGTGGTGCTTGAGAAGGATGATGAAGGCAAGAACAAGTTGAAGAGGCAGCGGTGGTATGAAATGACAGTGGCACAGCAGAGGCCGTCTAGGCTGACTCCACCAGTTGGCTAAGCCGACTCTAGTACATAGCAGGGTCAGTTGGCTCAATCGACTCCAGGAGTTGGCTTAGCTAACTCTGCCACCACCTCAGCCAAGTCAGCTGAGCCGACTGCCCTAGTCGGCTTAGCCAACTCTCCTGGTTCCAACAGCTTCGACGCCTCCGGTGTTTGTGTTTTGCGTACATTTGTTCCACAGCGACCGAAGATTGGCACCTGGAAGACAAATGAGAAGAAGAATCAGGGAGAATTTGTGAAGAAGCAATGCACCTTTGACAGGCTCATGGCCAAGTATAAGCAACAAAAGGCCGATTCCTAGAATTGGCCATTTAAAAAAAGAGAGTCTACTCCACCTAAGCAGGAAGATAACAAGATCAAGCAGTTGGCGGTGGTGCAACCAACAACACCATCTCAGAAAGTAGTTCCTTGAGTTTCTCACTGGGGTCCCCTGATTCTGCCTCTGGTTACATCGCAATGGGGTCCTTATGAAGTTTGGGTGCTGTATCCTCCGGCAGCACCTGTGCATAGCCAACAAAGGTGGGGAGATCCTGCTAGTTCAATTCCAAGACCCCTCGTCTTTAGCCAATTGAACAATTGTCAATCGAGCTCTAGCGGTACAAGTCAAGATCGTGTGATTACCTCCAGGACTTTGACTCCACAAGAGTCATGAAAGGCACCAATGTAGCAAGTTTATGTGCCTAAGAAGGTTGAGATTCCTGTTGTTCCCCCACCAAGAGCTAGGCCTCAATCGGTTATCACAATCGGCTCCATGGAAGCTCCCGTCACTAATCATGATGAGCCAAATGTAATCAAAGAAATTCTGACATCTAAGCAAGATGAAGCTCCTAAAGATGTTTTTGGAATTGAAGAGAAGAAATGCATCGAAGGAGATTCTAAGTACCAGCAACCCGTATGGTGTCCTCGTGGGTTGAATAAAACTCAACGGCACAAATTGCAGCGTGCCCAACATAAGCAACAGAAGAGGGAGAAGCTTGCCAAGATGGAGAATGAAATCCTCAACCCCGTATAGGTCGAAATCCCTCCGGAAGGTCGAAACACCGCTACTGTTGGCTAAGTGGACTCCTATGTTGAGCCAGTCAGCTAAGTCAACTCCTAAGTCAGCTGAGCCGACTTTGCTTGCCCTTATTGCTTTGGAAGCTCTAGAGTCAGCTAAGTCGACTTCTGAGTCAGTTGAGCTTACTCCTGCTGTCCTGGGTGCCTCTGAGGTGTCCTCTGATGATTTCGCTACTACCGTTGCTGCTCTAGTTGGGATGGAGGTTCTTGAGGTTCCCGACGAGGAGATGGTTGACTATGAGCCTACTCTAGAGAGAGTGGAGGTCAATGTAGTTGTTTTATCTGCTGATTACTACATCGTGGTAGATGACTCCACGGCGGTAGAATTTAATTTTGCAATAGAAAGCATTGTATTTTAGAAACCAGATGACTCCATCAACCATCTCAAGCCTTTACATGTGAAGGGCCATATCAATGGCACACCGGCCCATAGCATGTTAGTGGATAGTGGGGCAATAGTGAACTTGATGCCATATCCGCTTTACAAGAAGCTCAGTGGCACTGATGAGGAGCTGATCAAGACCAACATGACGATCAGCGGTGTTGGAGGAGGTGCTCCTATTCTAGCCAGAGGAGTTGCTAACATGGAGCTCACCATTGGAAGCAAGACTTTGGCCACGGCGTTCTTCGTCGCCGACGTGCAAGGTAGCTATAACTTGATACTTGGGCGTGATTGGATCCATGCCAATCGTTGCGTGCCATCTAGCTTGCACCAATTTCTCATCCAATGGGTGGGAGATGTTGTTGAGGTCGTGCATTCAGATTCATCGGCTAATGTTGCTGCAGCTGATGCTCCTACACTCGAGGGGCATGATGCTATTGCTTGCTTATCTAGTAGAGATCTTTCTAGTTTTGAATTTATTAGTGTTACCAGGCAAGGTTTTGTTCCTGTGTCGTTGAAGCTGATTGATAATCGGCTCAATATCATCATGTAACCATTATTATAATGGATGCTAACATTGAATGGTTAAAATATCGTGTTGAACAGTATCAGACTAATAAGACCGATGCCTGTGAGGCTATTGATGATTTTGATGAGCTCGATAAGTTGGGCCAAGGTTTTACATCGGCTGACCCTTTGGAACAAGTTGATATTGGGGATGGCTCTGTGCCCCGGCCGACGTTTATTAATCAAAATTTGGAAGCCGGTTACAAAGTTGAGTTAATCACACTTTTCAAGGAATATGTTGATTGTTTTGCATGGGATTATACAGAGATGCCTGGATTGAGCCGAGAGCTTGTTGAGCATCAGCTCCCTATTAAGAAAGGATTCAAGCCTTTCAAGCAAAAACCCCGTTGATTTAATTCTATAATTTATGATTGGATTAAAGAAGAGATTAATCAGCTATTGCAAGCAGGGTTTGTCTAGCCATGTAGGTATGTGGAGTGGGTCTCTAATATTGTGCCTGTTGAGAAGAAGGATTCTAGGAAGATCAGAGTATGTATTAATTTTAGAGATCTGAATAGAGCTACTTCGAAAGATGAGTATCCTATGCCTATAGCCGATATGCTTATCAATGATGCATTAGGACACCGGGTTATTAGCTTTCTTGATGGTAATGCTGTTTATAATCAGATTTTCATGTCCGAGGAAGATATGTCTAAGACGACCTTCATATGTCCTGGGTTTGTTGGTCTTTTTGAGTGGGTTGTGATGACATTTGGGCTAAAGAATGCAGGTGCTACTTATCAAAGAGCTATGAATTTGATTTTCCATGATTTAATTGGGGTGATTATGGAGGTGTACATTGATGATATTGTGATCAAATTGGCTGCCCATAAATCTCATTTGGTCGATTTGCGTCTTGCTTTTGAGAGGATGCGCCGCTATGGATTGAAGATGAACCCACTCAAATGTGCTTTTGGAGTATCGGCGGGAAAGTTTTTAGGCTTCATAATTCATGATAAGGGCATAGAGGTTGATCCCAAGAGGATAGAGAGATTAAGAAAGTTCAGGCACCTACGTGCAAGAAGGGCTTGCAAAAGTTCTTGGAAAAAGTGAACTACTTAAGGAGATTTATTGCTAACTTGTCCAAGAAAATTATTCATTTCACCCTATATTGAAGCTGAAGGATGAATCTGAGTTCACTTGGGAGGCAAAACAACAAGAGGCATTTGAAAAGATAAAGGAATATTTATCAACACCAACGATTCTTCGTGCACCTAGGAGAGGAGTTCCTTTCAAGTTATATATTGCTATAGAAGAGAAGGTAATCGGGGCTGTTTTGACTCAAGAAGATGAAGGTAAAGAATATGTGATTGCTTATCTTGGTCGCCGTCTTTTTTATCCCGAGACAAGGTATGCCCATATAGAAAAATTATGGTTATCACTGTACTATGCTTGTGCTAAGATGAGACATTATCTTTTGTCTAGTACATGTGTTGTTGCTTGCCAGGCTGATGTGATAAAGCACATGTTATATCGACCAATTCTTCATGGAAGGATAGGCAAATGGGCATATGCACTAATAGAATATGACTTGACTTTTGAACCATTGAAAACATTAAGAGGTCAAGTTCTTGCTAATTTTATTGTTGAGCATGGTATTGATTTCGATGATGAAGTCAATTACCTTACTTTTACTCCATGGAAATTATACTTTGATGGATCGGTTTGTAAAGATGGCCAAGGTGTTGGTATTATTCTTATTTCTCCTAATGGTGCTGAAATTGGAATATCAAGCCGATTAGATTTCTCTTGTACCAACAATCAAACCGAATATGAAGCTCTATTATTCGGGTTGATCATGTTGTGGTCTATGGAAATAAAACATGTTGAAGCTTATGGTGATTCTTTGCTGGTAGTACAATAAGTTGCTGGTGAATTTCAATGTTTAGAAGGATCACTAAGAGCTTGTCGTGGTGCTTGCCTTGATTTTATTGATTATTTTGCTGAATTTTAAATTCGGCATATTCCGAGGCATGAAAATCAAAAGGCCAACATGTTAGCTTAACAAGCATCTGGCTATGATGTTAGTAGATATAATTTCCATATTTAAGAATAGCCGATGCATGAAGATTACCAGTCGGCTAAGCCGACTGACCAAGTCGGCTCAGCCGACTACTCTTCTGCTGTGGCCATATCGGCTAAGCCGACTGCCCTAGTCGTCCAAACCGACACCTCCAAATCGGCTAAGCCTACCGGCCCTGTTGGCTCAGCCGACTCCCCTGTGACCAGCCCGGTCAATTCACTCGAGAAGCTATCAAATTGGCCCTATATAACATCCAGTGATGTTGGGGCTGATTTAGAAGATTGGAGGACTCCCTTGTTGAGATATCTACGTGATCCAAGTGCCAAAATAGATTAAAGTGTTTGGTGGAGCGCTTTCAAATATGTATTGTATAATGATGAGCTCTATCGAAGAACCGCCGAAGATTTACTACTTAAGTGCTTGGGATCAGATTAGGCAAGAGTGGCTATGGGAGAAGTCCATGAAGGCATCTATGGTACACATCAATCGACCCCAAAGATGAAGTGGTTATTGCGTAGAGCTGGTTTCTATTGGCCTACTATGGTGGTCGATTGTTTTTACTACTATAAAGGTTGCGAAGAGTGCTAGAAGTTTGGAAATATTCAGCTTGTGCCTGTTGTTGTGCTTCATCCTATCATCAAACCATGGCCTTTTCGTGGTTGGGGGTTAGACTTCATTGGCCAAATATATCCCTCATCTTCGAAGGGACACCGATTTGTGTTAGTTGCTACAGATTACTTTACTAAGTGGACCGAGGGAGTTCCTTTGAAGAATATGACACACAAGGAAGTAATTGAGTTTATTACTAAGCATATTATTCATAGATTCGACATCCCTCAAACATTAACTACAGATCAAGGGACATCGTTTGTGTCTAAAGAGGTGAGGGAATTTGCTGAATTATATATGATTAAGTTGCTCAATTCATCTCCATACTATGCTCAAGCCAATGGCCAAGCTGAATCTAGTAATAAGACTTTGATCAAGCTCATCAAAAAGAAAATTGAGGAGAATCCAAGGAGATGGCATGAAGTTTTGTTTGAGGCTTTATGGGCACATCGCATTTCAAGGCATGGTGCTACAAAGGTTACTTCTTTTGAGTTAGTATATGGCCAAGAGGCCATGTTGCTTGTCGAAGTGAATTTGGATGCATACAGGCTTGCTAAACAAAATGATTTATCAGCTATTGTGTATCATGATTTGATGATGGATAATATCGATGAGGTGACTGATGTGATATTAAAAACTCTCAAGGAAATAGAGAAAGATAAAGCTCGAGTTGCCAAAGCATACAACAAGAAAGTCAGGAGCAAATCCTTTCAAGTGGGAGAATTGGTGTGGAAAACCATACTACCAATTGGATCGAAGAGTAATCAGTTTGGCAAGTGGTCACCGAATTGGGAAGGTCCTTACAAAGTGGTCAAAGTTATATTCGGAAATTCATATGTGCTAGAGACATTGCAAGGTGGACGTCTCACGAGAGCATTCAATGGGAGGTACTTGAAAGGGTACTTTCCAAGTATTTGGTAAGAAGCCTAAGTGCTGATGAGGACATCACTTCTTCAGAGGTACCCGCTGATCCTCCAACCGTCATGCAAGGTCCAATGACCCAGGCTCGAAAGCGACAACTCAATTTAGAGGTGAGCTCGTTCTTAAGCGATACTTTTCATACTTTTGAGAATAGACTACTACCTAATGATGTTATCTTGCTTAGGAACATTGGAGAGGGTCATTAAGGACTTAGAGGAAGTGGTGGAGGTGATGATGACCAACAAGGACGTCCAACACAAGCCAGAGGCCCAGTCCAACAAGAATTCGAGTCTGCCTCGGCCTCCAGGACCAGTCTACCTTAAACTAGTCACCCAGGATGCATCCGGACTCCGTTTTCGATGATCCACATATGGATGGAAAGATAATTTGATAAGGAAGCCAATTCAAGTGGTTTCACATCAAAATCTATTCGGAATCAATAGGAATCGTAAAAACAAGTGAGCATCCCGAATCTGCCAGGGTGCTGCGACACCGTCTTTTGGTCCGTTGGACCATGTATCGAGTTTGGGCCCATTAGGGGTGCATCCAGGGGTCTTGCATGACCCTAGAGTCTTCATAAACAGCCGCCGCCCCTCCATTAGGGTTCGAATTTTGCTTAGATTATTCTGTCAAGAACAGTTTTGCCATTCATCGGTTTATGAGACCCCAACTTTGTGAGATAATCATTCATCTACAATTTGGTTGTGTTCTTTCTTGTTCTTGCTTGTGTTCTTCGTTGCATAGGCATGGATTAGCCTTCTTGGCAAGGTCAACCTGGTCCATGACTTGGTTGATAACCAGAGGAGCTGTGGTGCTAAGATTGCAGGGTTCGATCTTTTGATCTGAAGCTGGATCGGTGTGTCATTCTCCGCCACAACGATAGTTACCATCACCTGACGGAAGATCGAGATCCCCGTTCCCATTAAGTGGTAATAAGAGCTAAGGTATACCATTAGGTTCATATTTACTCCCTTGTTTGAGTGTTTCGCATTCGTCCCATAGTCCAGTGCCATACTCGTTTTTCCTGTCCTAGAACCTTCCATGCCATAGCCTTTGCATATTTTAGTTTCAGAGTCCGTCATGTTGAGTTTGTGTCCTGGTCGAGGTCTTGTTGCTGGTTAGGTCGTGTTAGAGTCCAGTTCGTGTGTTTTCCCCCATCGTTTCCATCAAATCTTTGCTGTTGTGACCAATTTTGCGCACATTATTCCCGTTTTGTCCTCTAATTCAGAGCCAATTCTTAAAACTGGTCTAGTTTTCGCATACGGACTCCGATTTCGATGTTCCATATATCAAAATTTTGGATCCATCCATCCCCGCTTTATTGGGGTTTGAAAATTTTAGATTGGTTAAAAAGTGGTCACAAGATCCTCTTTTCGTGGTCACAAGGTTTTTGTCGATTTTGAGTAAGTTTTCTGAAAATTCCATAGGCCACGTCTTACACTTGTTTAGGCTCATATTTTCTGTGGTTACTTCTTTTGTGCTCCTAAGTAAAGGAAAAATATCAAAAAAAGTCAAAATTTCCCAAAAAAACAACGACAGCCCAAAAATAGAAAAAAAAGAGAGGGGCAAAAGAGGAACAATATCTAGAGGGGCACATAGAGAAGACCAAAGTGAGCTGTGTTAGCGTGTGTTGTCTGGTTCCTTATTTGTGTTGCTATTTCCAACCACCATACTTGTTTTTCATACACCTGTCACCTTGCTATCCACCATACTTTTGTCACACGCCTGGTACTTGGAACATTTTAGACTAGTAACGAAAACAATTACTTTGGACTATAATTCAGCATTACTTTCTGTTACTGACTTGTGTGCTAGATATACATATTACTCTTTGTGAGCCTTCTAAGCTCCACAAACTCTTCAGATCAGTACAGACAAAGGGCCTTGCAATCTCGGTACCACTGCCTCACAAGTATCACGAACCAGCCACTGGTTGTACCACCCACTGCTTACGTTGGTAAGAACTTTGAAGAGCTTGGTAAGACGCTTCCACTTGCTATGAAAAGTGACACCACTACAACCACGTAGTCATTTGGTAGCGATAACTTTCACCTGTTTGTTCCTGTTTTTGTGTTTTCAATGGCAGGAGGTGAATAGACTAGAGATAACAATCCTAAGGGTTTCAACGAGTGTGTCAGTCAAGAGCAACTACAAGCTATTGTAGAGGGCCCAAAAAAGGATGAATGAGGCTGTTAGGAAGGCCATCACTGATGCACTCATTGAACTCAACATTGGCAATAGCATGGAGAGATTGGACAAGCGAATTTCCATGCTAACCGACAAGGTTACTAAGTTGGAAACCTTTGTGGCGAGCAACAACGACGTCTTCAGCAGCAACACCGATGGTCAAGACACGGTGTATGATGCCAATGGGAACATAGGTCGAGCAGCTTTCCGACAAGAGAGATTACGACAACGTCTTTGCCGCAACACGACAGGTATGGGTGGTGTCCACCACCACCATCAAGGTAATAATCACCGTGTGCCCGATGATCCTTATGCTAAAATTAAGTTCACAATACCATCTTTTTGGGGTCATTATGATGCCGAGGGATATCTTGATTGGAAGATGATGGTAGAACAAAAGTTTAGTGCCCACCTTGTACCTGAGCAGCATAGAGTTAGACAAGCTACTAGTGAGTTTAAGGATTTTGCCATTATTTGGTGGAATGGGCTAGCTGCACAGAATGCTTTACCTAGTACGTGGTAAGAACTTAAGGTAGCTATGCATGATCGTTTTGTTCCTCCTTCTTATCATAGAGACATGCGTAAGAAATTGATGCGTTTAGAACAAGAAGATAAATCTATATAGGATTACTAAGGTGAGCTCCAAAAGGGATTGATGCGCTGTAGTGTTGTGGAGGGAAATGTAAATGCCATTTGTCGTTTTTATTCGGGTTTGAGGCATGAGATTCAGGACATTGTTGATTATAAAGAATTTAACACTGTGAACCAGTTGTTTCAGTTTGCTATGCTTGTAGAAAAGGAATTGCAGGGGCGTGAACAGAAGGGCAAGAGCAAGGTCAGCACCAGCACGTACACACCACGCTCGGCACCATCTTCAGGGCTAACCAAGCCAACCACTTTTTGGGTGCCTCCACCAGCGAGCAAGCGACCAGCAGCCTCTAGAGTTTCCGCTACACCTAAGGCACCTCCCGCGCGACCTTCAGATTCAGGTAAAAATTCTTTCTAGGTGCCAACCAAGAGTTCCTCATCCGTTGCATCGACAAGACGCACTTCGGGTACTTAGTGCCACCGCTACCATGGCATTGGACATGTGCAGAAGGACTACCCAAGTCAGCGGGCATATATTGCTATAGAAGATGGTTACATTAGCACCTCTAACATTGAGGATGAAGAAGACCAAGATGCAGATGAGGAGGATGGCGAAGTCCTTGGTGACGAGGCCATGACGTCCTATAGGAGCATCATTGTACAGTAGGTGCTCAGCTCACAAGTCCAGCAACCTGAGAAGCTACAATGCCATAACTTGGTCTAGATTTTCTTCGTCATTAATGACCGTCGAGCACGTGTCATTATTGATGGAGGTAGCTGCAACAATTTGGTGAGTTCGGATTTGGTCAAGAAGCTTGGCTTGACCACATGGCCACACCCACGTCCATACCATATTCAGTGGCTAAATGATTCTGGTAAAGCAAAGGTAACACAAACTTGCAGAGTTTTATTTTCCATTGGTTCTTATGCTGATTCTATTGATTGTGATGTGGTACCTATGCAAGCTTGTTCACTCTTGTTGGGTCATCCTTGGGAACATGATAATGATGCTACACATCATGATAGAAGTAATAAATACACTTTTATGCATAAAGGAAAGAAAATTACTTTGGTACCTTTGACCCCTGCTCAAATTGTACAAGCTGATAGAGAACGCGCTGCTAGTTTCAATGATGTTTAATCTAAAAATCAGCAAGTTGCTAATTCTATTTTCCCACCTAAAAAGGATAAGTCTACATCTACTTCTAAGGCTGAGGGGATTAAATTCAAGGGTGGTGTTATGCTTGCAACAAAATGTGACTTTGCTGAAATTTCTGATGATGATATTTGCTATGCTTTGGTATGCAAACGAGCTATATTTTCGCTTGATGATATCGTTAGTTCGGTACCTCCTGCTGTCACTAACCTTTTATAGGAGTATAAAGACATTTTTCCAGCTGAGATACCCCCGGGGCTGCCACCTATGGAGGGATAGAGCATCAAATCGATTTGATTCCAGAAGCAACCTTGCCCAACCGAGTTGCCTATCGAACCAATCTTGAGGAGACTAAGGAAATTCAGCGGCAAGTCCAAGATCTTTTGGACCACGGGTATGTACGTGAAAGCCTTAGTCCTTGTGCCATTCCTATACTTTTGGTTTCTAAGAAAGATGGAACTTGGCGTATGTGTGTTGATTGTAGAGCCATCAATAATATTACCATTCAGTATCGTCATCCTATTCCTAGGCTAGACGACATGCTAGATGAGTTGTGTGGTTCTATAATTTTTACTAAGATTGACTTACGAAGTGGCTACCACCAAATTAGAATGAAACTTGGAGATGAATGGAAAACTACATTTAAAACCAAATTCGGGTTGTATGTGTGGTTAGTAATGTCTTTTGGTTTGATAAATGCACCTAGTACTTTCATGCGCTTAATGAATGAGGTTTTAAGAGCTTTTATTGGACATTTTGTGGTAGTTTACTTTGATGATATATTGATTTACAGCAAGTCTTTTGATGAACATAGGGATCACTTACGTGCTGTTTTTAATACTTTATGTGATGCACGTCTATTTCGTAACCTTGAGAAGTGCATCTTTTGCATGGATCGAGTTTCTTTTCTTGGCTATGTTGTAACTCCATAGGGAATTGAGGTGGATGAGATGAAAATTGAAGCCATAAAGAACTGGCCGGTTCCCCAAACCATCACATAGGTGAGGAGTTTTCTTGGTCTTGTAGGATTCTACCGCCGCTTCGTTAAAGATTTCAGCACCATTGCTGCCCCATTGCATGAGTTGATGAAGAAAGGAGTGGTGTTTCATTAGGGAGAGACACAAGAGGAGTCCTTTGACACTTTGAAGGACAAGCTTACACACACACCATTGCTGCAACTTCCAAATTTTGGTAAGACTTTTGAGCTAGAATGTGATGCTAGTGGAGTTGGCATTGGTGGTGTTTTGATGCAAGATGGTAAACCAGTTGCTTACTTTAGTGAAAAATTACATAGTCCTGTTCTTAATTATTCCACATATGATAAAAAATTGTATACACTTGTTCGTTCTTTAGAGACGTGGCGTCATTATTTGTGGCCAAAAAAATTTGTTATTCATTCTGATCATAAATCGCTTAAGTATCTTCGCTCTCAAAATAATCTGAATCGTAGGCATGCTAAATGGGTTGAATTTATTGAATCTTTTTCTTATATTATCAAACACAAGAAAGGGAAAGATAATGTGATTGCTGATGCTTTGTCTAGAAGATATACATTGTTGTCCCAACTTGATTGCTGGATTTTTGGTCTTCAATCCATTAAAGAACAATATGCGCTTGATCCTAATTTTAAGGATGTGTTGCTTAATTATAGAGAGGGACGCACATGGAATAAGTTTATGATCAGTGATGGATTTTTGTTTAGAGCTAACCGCCTATGCATTCCAGTTGGTTCCGTTCATCTTTTGTTGTTGCAGGAGGCACATGGAGGCGGATTGATGGGACATTTTGGTGCTAAGAAGATGGAGGAGGTGCTATCCACACACTTCTTTTGGCCAAGGATGATGTGAGATGTAGAGCGGTACATGGCTCAGTGTGCTACATGTCAAAAACCTAAGTCGCGGTTGAACCCACATGGTTTGTATATGCCTCTTCCTGTTCCTTCTACTCCTTGGGCAGATATATCTATGGATTTTGTGTTGGGATTGTCAAGGACTAAGAGGGGGAGGGATAGTATTTTTGTGGTGGTTGATCGTTCTTCTAAGATGGCACATTTTATTCCTTGTCATAAGAGCGATGATGCTGTTCATATTGCTGACCTTTTCTTTCAAGAAATCGTTCACTTGCATGGTGTGCCTTCTACTATTGTTTCAGATCGCGATACAAAATTCTTGAGTTATTTTTGGCGCACGTTGTGGAATAAATTAGGGACCAAGTTGCTGTTTTCTACAACATGTCATCCCCAAACTGATGGGCAAACTGAGGTTGTGAATCGAACATTGTCCACCATGTTGAGAGCCATTTTGAAGCATAATTTGAAGATGTGGGAAGAGTGTTTGCCGCATATGGAGTTTGCATATAACAGGGCAGAACATTTCACCACCAAGGTAAGTCCTTTTTAGGTAGTGTATGGTTTTAACCCCGTGCTCCTATTGATCTTTTGCCTTTACCTACCACTGAGAGAATACATAATGATGCTAGAGAGCGTGTTGATTTTATTCGTAAGTTGCATGAGATAACTAAAGCAAAAAATTGAAAGAATGAATAAAAAGTATAGAATTGCTGGTAGTAAAGGTAGAAAAGAGATTAAACTTGAACCGGGTGATTTGGTTTGGTTACATTTGAGAAAAGATAGATTTCCTGAGCTGCGTAAGTCTAAATTAATGCCAAGAGCAGCTGGTCCTTATAAGATCATTGAGAAAATAAATGATAATGCCTACAAACTTGAATTGCCACCCAAGTTCGGGGTTAGTCCCACCTTTAACATTGCAGATTTGAAACCTTATTAGGGAGAAGAAGATGAGCTTGAGTCGAGGACGACTCCAATTCAAGAGGGGGAGGATGAAGAGGACATCACTTCTTCAGAGGTACCCGCTGATCATCCAACCGTCATGCAAGGTCCAATGACCCGGGCTCGAAAGCGACAACTCAATTTAGAGGTGAGCTCGTTCTTAAGTGATATTTTTCATACTTTTGAGAATAGACTACTACGTAATGATGTTATCTTGCTTAGGAACATTGGAGAGCATCATGAAGGACTTAGAGGAAGTGGTGGAGGTGATGATGACCAGCAAGGACGACCAACACAAGCCAGAGGCCCAGTCCAACAAGAATTTGAGTCTGCCTCGGCCTCCAGGACCAGTCTACCTTAAACTGGTCACCCAGGACGCATCCGGACTCCGTTTTCAATGATCCACATATGGATGGAAAGATAATTTGATAAGGAAGCCAATCCAAGTGGTTTCACGTCAAAAGCTATTCAAAATCAATAGGAATCATCAAAATAAGTCAGCATCCAGAATCTGCTAGGGTGCTGCGACACCGTCTTTTGGTCCGTTGGACCATGTATTAAGTTTGGGCCCATTAGGGGCGCGTCCAGAGGTCTTGCACGACCCTAGAGTCTTCATAAACAGCCGTCGCCCCTCCATTAGGGCTCAAGTTTTGCTTAGATTATTTTGTCAAGAACAGTTTCGTCGTTCATCGGTTTGTGAGACCCCAACTTTGTGAGATAATCATTCATCTGCAATTTGGTTGTGTTCTTTCTTATTCTTGCTTGTGTTCTTTGTTGCGCAGGCAAGGATTAGCCTTCTTAGCGATGTCAACTTGGTCCGTGACTTGGTTGATAACCAGAGGAGCTGTGGTGCTAAGATTGTAGGGTTCGATCTTTCGATCTAAAGCCGGATCGGTGTGTCATTCTCCGCCACAACGATAGTTACCATCACCTGACGGAAGATCGGGATTCCCGTTCCCATTAAGTGCTCTCCAAACAATGGTCGATACATGTATCGCCCTTAGAAAAAATGGCCGATGTATACATCGCCCTTAGTTACTAAGCAGCTAATGAGATGGGTATCATCACTGTTTGGTTTTGAATAAGTGTTTTCAGGTTCATGCATCATTCACTTAAAATAGGGGACATATGTTGACAACCAAAAATGTTTATTTTGTGAAGTTGTCAAAATGTGAAATGGACTTCACCATTGCGTTCCTCTCGTCGAGATGGTCAAAAAATATATATCGAACATCTAATTTGAAGTCCGAATGAAGAAGTTATGCCCTCGGAAAGATGCCTCGTTGTCAGGAGTTCCGACCCAAGTCAGGACTTCCGACTGTCAGAAGTTCCGACGGGTGTCGGGACTTCCAGAAAGCCTAAAGAAATCTGCTCGGGTGTTTGGGGTTATCCCTACGTCGGGAGTTCTGATAAAAGTCGGAAGTTTCGACTGTCGGGAGTTCCGACATAAGTCGGGACTTCCGACATACTTGACAGAAAATCCTGTTCGGATCTGGCCTTTTGGATTCTGATCCGAACTATTCCAAACTCGTGGAAAACTTAGAAAATAAGGTTTGAAGAGATTTCCTACTGGGATAAGACCACCCCTCTCTATATATATGAGAGGATCATGGCTGATTGAGTTATCATCTATCCAATCGTCATACAAACCAATCTATCAATTACTTACGCCATAATTCCCCTCTCTCAACCCCTCTTGCTATTCGTTGAGTTTCCCGATGAGATTCAGCGGCATCCTAGGCGGCCTTGCTGGTCCTAGGAGATCCTCCACGTGCTCCTCCCTGACGGGTCTTTCCGGGAGAAGTTCGGGAGCTTTCTAGCCAAGAATAGGCTCTACATCGGTCTTTAGATTGGTTTGATCGATTACGCTGCGTTCTTGCTGCGTTGTAGGTTGTGTGCAACCTCTTTGGGCGTCCCAGGCCCTGCTGGTGTGTTAGTTTGGGGTCATCCTCAACGTCAACAATAATTAAGTAATTTCCTCCTCTTTTATTACTTTTTTTCTTTTCTATTATTCGTTTGCTAGGGTCACATCACTGAGATGTATAGGATGTACCTCAAATAGGATGTCGTATGTTTCAACCTGCGTTCCAAACATCGAGAAGCAAAGATATTCTGCTACGTGCATTTTTGTATGATATAATCACCAAACCTATTTCAGACGCATGTTATAAGTATCTTATCTAAATGTTGCATATGTTGCAAAGGCTATACACATATGTTACAAGCGTATGTTTTAGTTGGAATCTAGGTGTAGTTGTAGGATTTGTTTGTGTACGTGTGTGGTGTGGTGTTGGTGTGTGTCTGTTCATGAACAGATACTACAGTTGTACCTAGATAAGAGGCGAAAAAAAAACCTGCAGCCTGCAGGGACTTGTCCGGAATTCTGAATCTGGGCCCATTATTCTGAAACTCTGTAGTAGCCGAATCCAGCGACTGCTCGTTTAGCGCATTTCCATGACGTGTTGAGCGCATCCAGTACGCGCTGAGCACGCCAGTGCAGGAGGGAGTGAGTGCATGGCGCCGTGCAGGCACTTACGTACGGGCGCGGGTGGATTGCAGACGCTGAAAGCTGAACAAACGCGGCGCGCGTCTAGTCCAAGGCAACGACCAACGGCAACGGGCAGAGCGCGAGCATGCTTGCAACTTGCGAGTGGTGCCCGGCACGGAGCAGGAGCAGCAGTCGTGCATTGGGCATTGGGCATTGCTCGCACGTCGTTTAGCTAGGTCCATGGGATTTTGGAAAGCAACCGCGTTGTCGGCTCCTGCAGCTGCAGACAACAAGGTAGCTCCTGTTTGCTTCCCTGTTCGAATTCCACCATAACACGATCGAGGACCGCATGCATGTCCAAGTCAACAAGGTAGCCGAAACGAAAGCTTTGCACGATCCTTGTTATGTGAGGTTTTGATGTTTCAATGCATTTCAGTGCAGTTATCACAAATTTCAGTAGATCAAGTTTGGACTATTGTATGGTGTGTGTGTGTGTGTGTGTGTGTGTGGTTTCCTTGGAATTCCGGAAATTACATCCTGTGGTTCTTGATGAACCTCTGTAAAACAATGATTGTTTTCGTTGAAGGAACAGATTACAGTACGTGCTAGCTAATAACAATATGGCACTTGTTAATTTCATGTTGGTCTACATCAGGAGAGAGGGAATCACACCACAAGGAAGCTTAGAGAAATATCAAGCTTCCTAACGTCATTGTTGATGATGCAATCGGATGGATGCTCAGTGACGATCAATTGCACTTGTCTGCAGAAGGTTAAGTCTGGATATGGGTGATATGCTAGGACAAGCCTATTCTGAAATTAAAGAAAATCATGTCTGTAAGACAATGATGTCGATATCATTGTTATTCAACATTTTGTAATCATGCTGATGTGTTTTAGGATTGTAATCATATGACGTGTTTAACTTGAGTAGTTGTTTAATAAAGCACTGTAGGGGCCCAGGCCCCTCATTCCTCAAAAAATATCTCAATCTTTTCGAGTCTGTGTTGGATTGGATGGATTGTGCATGATGCTGTGAGGCCCAGCCTGAAATCTCAGCTTGATTGGATTCAAGTTGATCAGTTTAGGTTATTTATTTTCGTTCGCTCAAGCTGCGGTTCCCCTTCTATTCGGTCTTATTACCAGAATCTGCTACTATTCGTGCGGTGCTTGGAATTTGACTTCAGCAGCGTTCCTTCCAGTGCTTGCACTCGATTTGCCTGTACCGTTTCTTCCGGTGCCGTGTCCCTCTGTCTGATCTGCTTGATTTTGTGTTCGTTTCGTTTCTTTTAGGTGCAGCAGCAGCGGGTCGTTATTTCTCGTTCTCTGGTCTTTGCTCGTGCTTGCTGCTAGGAGAGATCCAACTGCAGTAATGCAGCAGTGACCGATGTCAATAGCAGCTTGTGTTTGATGTGCTCGGTTTGCAGTAGGAATGTAGACAGCAGCTGTGTTCAGTCAATTTTCAGTTCGGCATCACCTTTTTCAGCAGCACATCATTGCTTTGGTTTGTGCCACCATCAAGGAATAAGCAATAGTGAATCAACTATTTTGAGCATCTTTAGCTAATCATTGATGGATCAGTTAATTCATTTTGCTTGAATTAGTGCTCCCGATAGCATTGCTTGTTGCTAAGTTTTTAGGCTGCACATCAGCACACTGTCTCGGTTAAATTTGTCCTTTTCGTGTGTACGGCTTTACTTACACGCTGCTTTGAGATTTTCGTAATTGTTACTAGGGATTGAGACACTTGTGTGACCTTGTCGATTACTCTCTCTGTTCCAATTTATATGTCAATTTGGTATTTCTAGATACACAACTTTTATTATGTATTTAGACACATCACCGTATATTTAGGAGCGTAACAAAACTTATGTACCTGGAGAACCAGACATAGAATTTAGGATAGATGGTGGTAAAAGAGATGCTAGTTGGTCAGAAATTGAGATATGTGCCAAATTCTCATAGAAGAATTTATATTGGCTCCAATTCATTCTTTTCTAGTCACCGTTTTGGTCCTTCATATTGACCTGATACAAATGTTAAACATATAGCCCATGGCAGCTATATAAATGGCTGCTTCGGTTTCAAAAGTGATGATAAAAACATAGAGTGACAAAAGCAGGAGTACAGTAACAAAAATCGGATATCACCCGAAGAACATAAGAATACCCAATTTTCGTTTTTGTATTCCCTCTCGTAAAGAAAAAGCCAAACATGTACCAGTATACCATCTCCCTTTTTTAAGTTCCTAAGACTCCAATGGATGACCCATATGGAGACCCAAACCCAAAATAGATCGTGGATGATATTGTATCAGCCTCCAACAGAATATCTATATGTAAGACTCATTTTAGGTTACGGCAGAGGCACAACCGAAAAATAGGTATCCTCTCTCCTGAAGACTCATTTGCAGAAAGGGTTTGAGTTCGGTTGCTGGAGAAGACAAAAAAATAGATATTGAACCCTTCTCCTGTAGCGTTACCCAAATATAAAATGGATCTTGTATTTTGGACGATGTTGGTGAAGATAACGTAACTTTCTATCGTAGCATAAGAAAAAGTAAATAATTAGTACTACCACCCTATCAAAAATAATGAAAGAGAGTTTTGCCAATAGTGTGATTATTTAATTGATGAGTAAGCCATGAGCCGACATAGCCACGTGCCCAGCATGATGTCACGTCTCCTTCCTGCCTCGAATGTAAGGGCCTACTCGAATGACACGAAAAAAAGGTTAGTGGATTTATGTGGTGCACAGCATATGGATGACTGAGGGGAGGGCCGGATGAGCTAGGATGTCGTCGATAAATGGTACTCGCTCGCTTATAAATTATAAGTCGCTTTAATTTTTTTATAAAAAATTAAAGTAATTTATAATTTAAAACAAAATGATAATTAAGTAATTTTCTCCTCTTTTATTACTTTTTTTCTTTTCTATTATTCGTTTGCTAGGGTCACATCACTGAGATGTATAGGATGTACCTCAAATAGGACGTCGTATGTTTCAACCTGCGTTCCAAACATCGAGAAGCAAAGATATTCTGCTACGTGCATTTTTGTATGATATAATCACCAACTTTTAAAAAATCTCATCTAGTCTAAGGTTTGTTTAAATCCAGGATATAAAGTTTTGGGTGTCACATCGGATATTATACGGGGAATCGCCTAGGGTGTTCGGATACTAATCAGAAAACAAATTACATAATTCGTCCATAAACCGCAAGACGAATTTATTAAACCTAATTAATCTGTCATTAGCACATGTGTTACTGTAGAACCACATTGTCAAATCATGGACTAA
This sequence comes from Miscanthus floridulus, assembly GCF_019320115.1. Lineage (NCBI taxonomy): Eukaryota > Viridiplantae > Streptophyta > Magnoliopsida > Poales > Poaceae > Miscanthus > Miscanthus floridulus. The sequence goes on from NC_089597.1 coordinate 92,321,638, forward strand.
TTAGGCTTAAAAGATTCGTCTCGCAAAGTAGTCGCAATGTGTGTAATTAGTTATTTTTTTAGTCTATATTTAATACTCCATGCATGTGTCCAAACATTCGATGAGATAGGGTGTAAAGTTTTGGGGAGGAACTAAACAAGGGCTAATTCTATGTTCGAACGTTGCTTGACCTGACCACGTCGTCGACAAGGGCAGCAGGGAAAAGTGACTTCATAGGTGAAGGGTCCTGATTAACTCAACAAGCATACTATTTTCTAGCGGTAATGTTTCGTTGAGGGCGTCCGTCCATCTGTCCGGACGGACCGACCCGCCGGACGTGATGACCAAGAAAAGAAAAGAGGGGCGCGTATTGCTGTCACAGGGCCCGAACTCATCCTTTTCTGTGATCAGTGCATGGGAGCGTGTGACCTACCCTCGATCGCCCTGCGATGCAACAGCCAGTCCGCTAGGCGAGCCGAGGCCCTCTGGTCAGTACTCCACTTCACATGTTCCTCGAGTGCGCAAGCCCCCACCAAGTAAGACTCCGTCATGCGGGCGGACCGCCAATCATTGTCGTCCATCTAGAGCGGGTATGTGGTAGCGCGGTGGCGAAGGTTTTGTTCCCTCTGCATCGTCGTGCTTGGAGTGTACGTGCTCAAGCGCGCGGACCCGTGAGAGAATGAAAGTTCATGAGAGAAGCATGAGGCCCGCATCTGCATGCGCCCATTTGCTGCTCCCGAGTGACCGTAGGTATCGAGCTCCGCATCGGCGTATGCGTTTCATGTGTATGTTTCATCCAGTTGTTGCATATGTTGTAATGGCTATACACGTATATTGCAAATGTATCTTCCAAATATTTTAGTTGTTTCATCTGGATGTTGCATGTTTTCATCTAGATGTAAAAGTGCATCTAGCCCTTTAGTGGGTTTTGGATGGTTGAATGACAATGTGATTAAAGGTCTAACATGTTTGCTAAGTGTGGACAGGTAATAAGTTATCTCACAGGTACTTAATGAAAGCCAAAATAATACGTTGTTGTATAAAACAATCTAGTTCAAGCACAAGACAATAATGCAAATGGAATTCATGCAAAGGCTTATTTATTGTGGGATTTCCATGTTCTATGTGAAAGCAAGCTCGTAAGAATTAATTAATGAGACATGAGGGATTGCATATGGAATGGTCTCATATTTGAAGCTTGCTAAATTGAAATGAAAAAGATAACAATACAAATGAATGGTTGATTCAACACAAGATGTGACTTGATGGCTTGAGTTGGTGAAGATAGCAAGGAAATGCTTCGAGGTACTAAGCAAGGGTGAAGGGCAAGCGACGGCTTGATGGCCGAAGAACCTAGCTAGGGCGAAGAAGGAAGTACTTGCATTTAGTTGATGTACTAATCAAGCTACGATGGTCATATTGATGTGGAGGATCAAATCTATATTGGACAAAGTGTTTGAAGTGACTTGATGCATTTGGAGTTATTCATATTTGATGAATGGAATCAAGTCATGGGCTCAAGATGGCTATGCTCAAGTGACAAGATCAATATCAACATGTTGGCACCCTTACTTGATAAAGATTGAAAGAGACGGCATTAAATCAAAAGAGGTCAACTCAAGCGGTATAAATTCGTTTTTCCTTTAATCTTGAATTTAATAGCTATGCCGTACTATTAAGAGGGATGCATCATATTGATAGATAATGTTTCATAAGTGCTTAAGCCAACCCATGTGAGTTTTGAGTATTTGAGAGACAAAAGAGCTAACTGATTCCTTGCTGGTTTGGCAATACCAAACATGTCTGGTATTTGCCCAGCAATGGTAAAATTGTTGTTCTCGGGTTGGTTCGTTGGGAGTTCCGACATAAGTCAGGAGTTCCGACGGTCGGGAGTTTCGGCAACGGTCGGGAGTTCCGACGTCTCGCGCTTTAACTGACTTAGAGAGTTCACTGTGTGGTCATACCGGACATGTCCGGTATTCATACCGGACATATCTAGTATGGATGACCAGAGGCCAACGGCTAGTTTTCAAATGCCTTAGAGTCGGGAGTTCCGACGGTCGAAAGTTCCAGCATGAGTCAGGAGTTCCGACAACTCACAAACTTTAACTCAGTTACTTAGTTTTCAAATATGCTGAGGGTCGGGAGTTCCGACTGTTGAGAGTTCCAGCATTCATCGGGAGTTCCGACGCCTCACATTGACACTATAACTTAGTTACCGTTGGCGCAGTGTAAGTCATACCCGGACGTGTCCAGTATGGCAACGGCTAGTTTTTCCAAGGGGTTATAAATACCCCCAAGCCTCCACCTTTGGAGGTTGCTGATTCTGCTGATACACATACATGTTTTGAGCCTTGCCAACTCTCCCAAACCCTTTCTTAGTGAGTGTGTTATCCAAATAGCAAAATCCATTTGTGGGTTAAGAGAGAATTTGAAAAAGAGAGCAAGCCACCACTTGAGCACTTATGCATATTGTCTATTTCGTGATTCGCATTTGTTACCCTTGGACTCTTCGGTCCTAGACGGTTAGGTGTCGTCGGAGAGCACCCAAGAGATTGTGGTGTGCCTCGAAAAGTTTGTAACGGTCGATTCCGCCGCCTCGGAATCAACTAGTGGAAGGAGGAAAAGGAGTTGGAAAAGACTCCGGCTAGAGTGACCTTCGTGGTATCCTCTAGGGCTGACCTTCGCTGGGTCGCCCGCAGCCCCCTCAATGGAGAGTAGGACTCGAACGAGTCCGAACTTCGGTAAAATAAATATCGTGTCTTAATTCGCATTTCATTCGATATTTGTGTTGCTCTTGCTCTTGTGCAGGTTATCTGTGTATATTGTCATATCTAGTAGGTACCTGCAATTTGATTTGAAGTTAGAAATCGAAAAAAGCAAGTTTATGGCTGTTCCACTGAAACCGTGTATACCGGACACGTCCGGTATAGCTACCGGACACGTCCGGTATTGATCACTGTGATAGGCTGTTCTGTAGAACACGTGCATACCGGACACGTCCGGTATTTCCTGCCTGTACTGAATATATCCATTCTTTGTTCTAACTTTGTATTGCAGGGTTGTAACTTCTATATATATTCTTTATACCTTGTTTACTCTGTGGCAAACTTGTGAGGGGTGGTACTACACTTAATTTGGAGTTTTCATTTTGGAAACTCTCTTTACAAATCGTTTTCGTATTTAAAGGTGTTAATTTTTAGAAACGCCTATTCACCCCCCTCTAGGCGGCATCCTAGATCCTTTCAGGATGTTACATATATTACAGTGGCTATAAGCGTATGTTGCTAGTGTATGTTTTAAATGTTTCACCTATTTCAGATGCATGTTGTAAGTGTCTTATCTGAATGTTGCATATGTTGCGATGGCTATACACATATGTTGCACGTGTATGTTTTAGTTTGTTCCACCTTTGTTTTAGTATGTTGCAACAAGTGCTGCTCCCCACGTGCTCTGACTCGCAAGCACACACGTGTTGCACCCACCCAGTCAGCGATGCCTATCTCTATCATGCGGGCCAGCTCCAACAGTTGGACGTGCACGCAACCCAAACGTCCGAGCACTCCCTGGTCAAAGTGCATGTTCACATGCAGAGAGCGCTAGGGAGGGCCAGCACCCAACAGACGCAGAACCAGACGCCTTGCACCACCAGTCTGGCCCCCACAGTGTAGCATGCAGCGGGGTCAACACATGCGTACGCGCGTTGTGCTCCCTCTCTCATGTAGCTAGGCCCCACGCACATGCTATAATTAGTGCAACAGGGAGGAGCGGTATCTCGATCCTAGGTGTGGGCAGGCGCGAAGCGCAGCAGTAGTAAGAGAAGGCGCTGGGCGTAACAGGCGCAACACCACGCGGGTGTCCATAACATGGCCCATTTTGTAGTTGTGCTATGTGTTTTTCTCGTGGTCTTACGACATACTTATAGATATATTATATTTTTTTTCTCTATTGTAACATATGGGCACCTTTGCTTGTAATAAAATTATAATAAGCCTCTACCCACCTTCGCTTTGAAGACCTGTAAAATTACTGATTACTCAAAGATTTTTTTAAAAAAAAAACATAGTAGATTCGGTAGTTCCTTTAACGCAGAGACATTTAACACCGAGTTATTAAATTTATTATTAAATATAAATGAGAAAAATAAAAGTGACCTTTAACATTTGAGTTTCGGCCCACGGGACGAACAAAAAAAAACCACGCAAAGGTTGGCCCATGGGCTGTCATACTCCTCACTCGTGCTCTCGCACAGTCCACGAGTGTACAACATACAGCTTGTTCGCTTGGTCGTAAACGATTGTAAATTTTCAGCTAGAACAGTATTTTTCTTCCACACAAAATCAGCCAGTAATAATAATCCATGATCATATACAATCGTATCAGCAGTAGCCGAACAGGCTGATAAATTTTAGTTTCGGCCCAAACCGCGAGCTTGCAGGGGCTGCTTCCCATCGCCATGCAGAAACCTGCAGCCTGCAGGGACTTGTCCGGAATTCTGAATCTTGGCCCATTATTCTGAAACTCTGTAGTGGCCCAATCCAGCGACTGCTCGTTTAGCGCATTTCCATGACGTGTTGAGCGCATCCAGTACGCGCTGAGCACGCCAGTGCAGGAGGGAGTGAGTGCATGGCGCCAGTGCAGGAGGGTGGATTGCAGACGCTGAAAGCTGAACAAACGCGGCGCGCGTCTAGTCCAAGGCAACGACCAACGGCAACGGGCAGAGCGTGAGCATGCTTGCGACTTGCGAGTGGTGCCCGGCACGGAGCAGGAGCAGCAGTCGTGCATTGGGCATTGGGCATTGCTCGCACGTCGTTTAGCTAGATCCATGGGATTTTGGAAAGCAACCGCGTTGTCGGCTCCTGCAGCTGCAGACAACAAGGTAGCTCCTGTTTGCTTCCCTGTTCCAATTCCACCATAACACGAGGACCGCATGCATGTCCAAGTCGACAAGGTAGCCCGTAACGAAAGCTTTGCACGATCCTTGTTAATTAGAAAAAGCAGCTTATTGGATTGGATGTGCTCGCATCAAAGCTGCCAGGAAAGCTCAGAATCACAACGGGGGTATGTGAGCACTACAACTTTGATCTAAAGCTCACGCCCCGTATGCAGACGACCTGAACGGGTCACAGATACGCATACATGGTAGATCAGATCACTAGCGCGAAGCCACGAAAACAACCTCTGATCGTCGGCGTCGCTAGTGCCAAGCCTTTTCAGTTTTTACAGAGGCCGGATGTAGCAATCAGCGCTTTATCTTTCTCAGCTCGGTGGAGTCCCTAGTCATCTTCTCCTGCAGTCTCCAGAAAGATAAACTAATAAAGCTAGTGAGATGCCATGTATGTATGCTCCTGGATGTGGATGGGGATGACCGGTCTCGTTTATCACGCACTCACGGCAGAAAAAGGCGGAGCGGAGGGATCTCCATCTCCGCTGATCGCACCCCGTGGCACCGGGATCGGCTTCTCCACCGAGATAAGCAAAGCATATGTATTGTGGCGGACCGATCAACCTCACTCAGACAGACAGACAGGCTATGCTACGCACCGCACCGCTTTAGTTTGGATCGGACCGGCCGAGGTTATCCTCCACAAAGCAGCTGGCACGCCGCGGGCTCGCCGTGTGGGCGCGCACACAGTGGCCTGGTGCGCGATGAGCCACGCGCGACCACGGCCAAACTCTCTCGCCGTCTCGTCTCGTCTCGCCACGACGCGACGGCGACGGGGCCCGGGCGGATAGGTAGTAGGAGTAGTTGCACGTGTGAGTGTGACCGGACGCTCAGTGAAATAAAAAAAGTGACATCTTTGCCTCGTTTCTTTACTCATCTCCTGGTGTTGTTTTGGTCATTGGACAATCATGTCATGGCGAACCTACTCCTACTTCACTCACGAAACATCAAGGATCACGAACCTGTCAACCAACAACAACGTGTTGTTTTAGCCCCTCTTGACAACCGGATTTATTTCATGTATTTATACTACCTTATAGCTATATTTACACCATTTTGTTACTATAGTTACAATGATTTTTTCAATGTAATTTATTGGACAAAGTAATGTAATTCGGGAATAACACAGATATATGCCAATTTTTTTTAAAATAAAAATAAAAATTATTTCTATGAATTTCAGACATCAGAGAAATATATGTCAAATTGTTCACAAATAATTCACAAATTTCAAAAAAATACAAATTGTTCCAAATTACGGTGGGACCCACCCTCCCAACCTCATCCCTTCCATTCCCTTCCCACCGGAATAACCAGCGACAACAGAGGGCTCCGCGTCATCGATCCCTGCGGCAACGATGGCCGGCTCCGCGTCTGCCGTCGCCGGGTTCTTCTCGTCCTGAAGGCAACTTCCCCGTCATCTTCGCTGTGCCGGTGGCGGCGGCGAGCTGTACGGCACCTGTGTTGGGGGCAGCGGCGGAGGGAGGCCGGAGCTCTGCTTGAGGCGGCTGGAGCGCAGAGCTTTGCTGGAGGTGGCGGCAAGGGCCAGTGGTGGAGGGAGCGGCAAAACGGATCGCGAACCAGAGCGAGATCGAATCAGAGAGCGAGATCGACGGCCATAAATCCGGTTGTTTGGAAGCTTCAAAACAACCGGTTGAGCATTAGCAAATCTAAATAAAATATAAAATAGTCCTGCTCAGCTGC